>NW_026988606.1:0-600000 GCF_030222135.1 Aotus nancymaae
GAAGTTCGAATGGGGGACCTGTGTCCACTTGCGTTGAGCATTCTTTCAGTGAGAAAGGATTTGGTTACATTTTGACTCTTTAGCACTGATTCTCATTCTTGTCAATCAACTGTGAAATTTCTGTGTTAATTTCTAGCAGAGGTAATAGAGTTAGTCCAAAATCATAGGTGTATATAAGTCCAGGTGGACAAGTAGGCCAGAATCCCAGGCACTGAGCTGAAAAGGGGATCATTTCCCAGTGGGCCTCACGTCCCACAGAAACCGCTGTGCAAAAGTCGAGAAACAGATACAGAAAGTGACTGGCCTAAGGCTTGTCACTTGAATCTGAGTGGCTGAATTGAATGAGTGGCGGATGGTTGGAAATGAAATCCAAATCCCCTGACCTCTAATTTCAGAGGGTGCAGTGCCTCCCCCATGCCCGATTTTAGAGTTAAACGTCTTAGCAAGAGCTTCACTGCACTGAAGTCACCCTGAAAAGACATTAGCTTCCATCCGCACAGTCATTGCCCCCTGGTCTCTAATGAGAGTTTGCCCAGTTAAAGTTGCAACATTGGGTTTAACGTGAGAGATCTTGACTTTCAGCCTGTAACTTTTGAAAAGGGTCGATGTACTTAGGGCTTCCTGCTACAAAGTAAGAGTCAAGGACCCTCTTCCGCAAAGAGGAGCTGGCCTTAGTGGGAAATGGAGAATGAGCTCCTTTAAATCACCGCTCTGTTCACCAATCGTTAAGAAACCTTTCCAAGAACATACATGTATCGTGTCTCCAGGAGGGCTGGGATTTGTGCAAGGTTCTGAGTAACATGCTACCACAGGAAGGTGGAGGTCCTGCTCAGCCCTAGAGACAGACACACACATGCAAACACACACACAGAAACCTTAGACACACAACTGGTAGTGTCGAGCCAAAGACTTAGCAGTATGAGGAGGGCACTGAACCCACCCACGCTCCAAAGAAGGAGAGGCCTTTCCCTGATCCACACGTGCATTCTCCCTCCTTCTCCCCCAAACCTGCCTCCTCCTCAAGCCCACGCATTATTACATAGAATACGATTAGGCAGCGCTCTCAGGTTACAGAATTGTCAACGATGCTCTCGTTAAAACAACAGCACAGTCAAACAGACAGCATGCTAGCATGTGAAATGCGATCAGTTCTTTCAGACACGGCTCATGATGAATGGAGCCACACAAGGAGGACTGCAGCTATGCTGCGCCCCGAGCCGAACTGGGAGAATGGCTACCTACCAAAGTGCTGCACACTCTCATTTCACCCTCAGAGGCAGAAAAGAGGACTGCAAAGGACTCACGGGTCTCCCATGCTCTCCGCAAAGGACTCCCATTCCTCCTGCGGACCAAAGGTAACAACAAAAGCAGCTTTTTATTTGTAGAGCACACAACTTTTGGAAAATACACAGCTAAAACTGTCCCCGCTTTAAGTGCTTTACAGCACTTAAAGCGGGGACAGTTTTAGCTGTGTAATTTGAAAAACGTGCCTCTAAGTGCCTAGATGATGAAGTTCGAATGGGGGACCTGTGTCCACTTGCGTTGAGCATTCTTTCAGTGAGAAAGGATTTGGTTACATTTTGACTCTTTAGCACTGATTCTCATTCTTGTCAATCAACTGTGAAATTTCTGTGTTAATTTCTAGCAGAGGTAATAGAGTTAGTCCAAAATCATAGGTGTATATAAGTCCAGGTGGACAAGTAGGCCCAGAATCCCAGGCACTGAGCTGAAAAGGGGATGATTTCCCAGTGGGCCTCACGTCCCACAGAAACCGCTGTGCAAAAGTCGAGAAACAGATACAGAAAGTGACTGGCCTAAGGCTTGTCACTTGAATGTGAGTGGCTGACTGAGTGGCGGATGGTTGGAAATGAAATCCAAATCCCCTGACCTCTAATTTCAGAGGGTGCAGTGCCTCCCCCATGCCCGATTTTAGAGTTAAACGTCTTAGCAAGAGCTTCACTGCACTGAAGTCACCCTGAAAAGACATTAGCTTCCATCCGCACAGTCATTGCCCCCCGGTCTCTAATGAGAGTTTGCCCAGTTAAAGTTGCAACATTGGGTTTAACGTGAGAGATCTTGACTTTCAGCCTGTAACTTTTGAAAAGGGTCGATGTACTTAGGGCTTCCTGCTACAAAGTAAGAGTCAAGGACCCTCTTCCGCAAAGAGGAGCTGGCCTTAGTGGGAAATGGAGAATGAGCTCCTTTAAATCACCGCTCTGTTCACCAATCGTTAAGAAACCTTTCCAAGAACATACATGTATCGTGTCTCCAGGAGGGCTGGGATTTGTGCAAGGTTCTGAGTAACATGCTACCACAGGAAGGTGGAGGTCCTGCTCAGCCCTAGAGACAGACACACACATGCAAACACACACACAGAAACCTTAGACACACAACTGGTAGTGTCGAGCCAAAGACTTAGCAGTATGAGGAGGGCACTGAACCCACCCACGCTCCAAAGAAGGAGAGGCCTTTCCCTGATCCACACGTGCATTCTCCCTCCTTCTCCCGCAAACCTGCCTCCTCCACAAGCCCACGCATTATTACATAGAATACGATTAGGCAGCGCTCTCAGGTTACAGAATTGTCAACGATGCTCTCGTTAAAACAACAGCACAGTCAAACAGACAGCATGCTAGCATGTGAAATGTGATCAGTTCTTTCAGACACGGCTCATGATGAATGGAGCCACACAAGGAGGACTGCAGCTATGCTGCGCCCCGAGCCGAACTGGGAGAATGGCTACCTACCAAAGTGCTGCACACTCTCATTTCACCCTCAGAGGCAGAAAAGAGGACTGCAAAGGACTCACGGGTCTCCCATGCTCTCCGCAAAGGACTCCCATTCCTCCTGCGGACCAAAGGTAACAACAAAAGCAGCTTTTTATTTGTAGAGCACACAACTTTTGGAAAATACACAGCTAAAACTGTCCCCGCTTTAAGTGCTTTACAGCACTTAAAGCGGGGACAGTTTTAGCTGTGTAATTTGAAAAACTTGCCTCTAAGTGCCTAGATGATGAAGTTCGAATGGGGGACCTGTGTCCACTTGCGTTGAGCATTCTTTCAGTGAGAAAGGATTTGGTTACATTTTGACTCTTTAGCACTGATTCTCATTCTTGTCAATCAACTGTGAAATTTCTGTGTTAATTTCTAGCAGAGGTAATAGAGTTAGTCCAAAATCATAGGTGTATATAAGTCCAGGTGGACAAGTAGGCCCAGAATCCCAGGCACTGAGCTGAAAAGGGGATCATTTCCCAGTGGGCCTCACGTCCCACAGAAACCGCTGTGCAAAAGTCGAGAAACAGATACAGAAAGTGACTGGCCTAAGGCTTGTCACTTGAATGTGAGTGGCTGAATGAGTGGCGGATGGTTGGAAATGAAATCCAAATCCCCTGACCTCTAATTTCAGAGGGTGCAGTGCCTCCCCCATGCCCGATTTTAGAGTTAAACGTCTTAGCAAGAGCTTCACTGCACTGAAGTCACCCTGAAAAGACATTAGCTTCCATCCGCACAGTCATTGCCCCCCGGTCTCTAATGAGAGTTTGCCCAGTTAAAGTTGCAACATTGGGTTTAACGTGAGAGATCTTGACTTTCAGCCTGTAACTTTTGAAAAGGGTCGATGTACTTAGGGCTTCCTGCTACAAAGTAAGAGTCAAGGACCCTCTTCCGCAAAGAGGAGCTGGCCTTAGTGGGAAATGGAGAATGAGCTCCTTTAAATCACCGCTCTGTTCACCAATCGTTAAGAAACCTTTCCAAGAACATACATGTATCGTGTCTCCAGGAGGGCTGGGATTTGTGCAAGGTTCTGAGTAACATGCTACCACAGGAAGGTGGAGGTCCTGCTCAGCCCTAGAGACAGACACACACATGCAAACACACACACAGAAACCTTAGACACACAACTGGTAGTGTCGAGCCAAAGACTTAGCAGTATGAGGAGGGCACTGAACCCACCCACGCTCCAAAGAAGGAGAGGCCTTTCCCTGATCCACACGTGCATTCTCCCTCCTTCTCCCCCAAACCTGCCTCCTCCTCAAGCCCACGCATTATTACATAGAATACGATTAGGCAGCGCTCTCAGGTTACAGAATTGTCAACGATGCTCTCGTTAAAACAACAGCACAGTCAAACAGACAGCATGCTAGCATGTGAAATGCGATCAGTTCTTTCAGACACGGCTCATGATGAATGGAGCCACACAAGGAGGACTGCAGCTATGCTGCGCCCCGAGCCGAACTGGGAGAATGGCTACCTACCAAAGTGCTGCACACTCTCATTTCACCCTCAGAGGCAGAAAAGAGGACTGCAAAGGACTCACGGGTCTCCCATGCTCTCCGCAAAGGACTCCCATTCCTCCTGCGGACCAAAGGTAACAACAAAAGCAGCTTTTTATTTGTAGAGCACACAACTTTTGGAAAATACACAGCTAAAACTGTCCCCCGCTTTAAGTGCTTTACAGCACTTAAAGCGGGGACAGTTTTAGCTGTGTAATTTGAAAAACGTGCCTCTAAGTGCCTAGATGATGAAGTTCGAATGGGGGACCTGTGTCCACTTGCGTTGAGCATTCTTTCAGTGAGAAAGGATTTGGTTACATTTTGACTCTTTAGCACTGATTCTCATTCTTGTCAATCAACTGTGAAATTTCTGTGTTAATTTCTAGCAGAGGTAATAGAGTTAGTCCAAAATCATAGGTGTATATAAGTCCAGGTGGACAAGTAGGCCCAGAATCCCAGGCACTGAGCTGAAAAGGGGATGATTTCCCAGTGGGCCTCACGTCCCACAGAAACCGCTGTGCAAAAGTCGAGAAACAGATACAGAAAGTGACTGGCCTAAGGCTTGTCACTTGAATGTGAGTGGCTGACTGAGTGGCGGATGGTTGGAAATGAAATCCAAATCCCCTGACCTCTAATTTCAGAGGGTGCAGTGCCTCCCCCATGCCCGATTTTAGAGTTAAACGTCTTAGCAAGAGCTTCACTGCACTGAAGTCACCCTGAAAAGACATTAGCTTCCATCCGCACAGTCATTGCCCCCCGGTCTCTAATGAGAGTTTGCCCAGTTAAAGTTGCAACATTGGGTTTAACGTGAGAGATCTTGACTTTCAGCCTGTAACTTTTGAAAAGGGTCGATGTACTTAGGGCTTCCTGCTACAAAGTAAGAGTCAAGGACCCTCTTCCGCAAAGAGGAGCTGGCCTTAGTGGGAAATGGAGAATGAGCTCCTTTAAATCACCGCTCTGTTCACCAATCGTTAAGAAACCTTTCCAAGAACATACATGTATCGTGTCTCCAGGAGGGCTGGGATTTGTGCAAGGTTCTGAGTAACATGCTACCACAGGAAGGTGGAGGTCCTGCTCAGCCCTAGAGACAGACACACACATGCAAACACACACACAGAAACCTTAGACACACAACTGGTAGTGTCGAGCCAAAGACTTAGCAGTATGAGGAGGGCACTGAACCCACCCACGCTCCAAAGAAGGAGAGGCCTTTCCCTGATCCACACGTGCATTCTCCCTCCTTCTCCCCCAAACCTGCCTCCTCCTCAAGCCCACGCATTATTACATAGAATACGATTAGGCAGCGCTCTCAGGTTACAGAATTGTCAACGATGCTCTCGTTAAAACAACAGCACAGTCAAACAGACAGCATGCTAGCATGTGAAATGCGATCAGTTCTTTCAGACACGGCTCATGATGAATGGAGCCACACAAGGAGGACTGCAGCTATGCTGCGCCCCGAGCCGAACTGGGAGAATGGCTACCTACCAAAGTGCTGCACACTCTCATTTCACCCTCAGAGGCAGAAAAGAGGACTGCAAAGGACTCACGGGTCTCCCATGCTCTCCGCAAAGGACTCCCATTCCTCCTGCGGACCAAAGGTAACAACAAAAGCAGCTTTTTATTTGTAGAGCACACAACTTTTGGAAAATACACAGCTAAAACTGTCCCCGCTTTAAGTGCTTTACAGCACTTAAAGCGGGGACAGTTTTAGCTGTGTAATTTGAAAAACGTGCCTCTAAGTGCCTAGATGATGAAGTTCGAATGGGGGACCTGTGTCCACTTGCGTTGAGCATTCTTTCAGTGAGAAAGGATTTGGTTACATTTTGACTCTTTAGCACTGATTCTCATTCTTGTCAATCAACTGTGAAATTTCTGTGTTAATTTCTAGCAGAGGTAATAGAGTTAGTCCAAAATCATAGGTGTATATAAGTCCAGGTGGACAAGTAGGCCCAGAATCCCAGGCACTGAGCTGAAAAGGGGATGATTTCCCAGTGGGCCTCACGTCCCACAGAAACCGCTGTGCAAAAGTCGAGAAACAGATACAGAAAGTGACTGGCCTAAGGCTTGTCACTTGAATGTGAGTGGCTGACTGAGTGGCGGATGGTTGGAAATGAAATCCAAATCCCCTGACCTCTAATTTCAGAGGGTGCAGTGCCTCCCCCATGCCCGATTTTAGAGTTAAACGTCTTAGCAAGAGCTTCACTGCACTGAAGTCACCCTGAAAAGACATTAGCTTCCATCCGCACAGTCATTGCCCCCCGGTCTCTAATGAGAGTTTGCCCAGTTAAAGTTGCAACATTGGGTTTAACGTGAGAGATCTTGACTTTCAGCCTGTAACTTTTGAAAAGGGTCGATGTACTTAGGGCTTCCTGCTACAAAGTAAGAGTCAAGGACCCTCTTCCGCAAAGAGGAGCTGGCCTTAGTGGGAAATGGAGAATGAGCTCCTTTAAATCACCGCTCTGTTCACCAATCGTTAAGAAACCTTTCCAAGAACATACATGTATCGTGTCTCCAGGAGGGCTGGGATTTGTGCAAGGTTCTGAGTAACATGCTACCACAGGAAGGTGGAGGTCCTGCTCAGCCCTAGAGACAGACACACACATGCAAACACACACACAGAAACCTTAGACACACAACTGGTAGTGTCGAGCCAAAGACTTAGCAGTATGAGGAGGGCACTGAACCCACCCACGCTCCAAAGAAGGAGAGGCCTTTCCCTGATCCACACGTGCATTCTCCCTCCTTCTCCCCCAAACCTGCCTCCTCCTCAAGCCCACGCATTATTACATAGAATACGATTAGGCAGCGCTCTCAGGTTACAGAATTGTCAACGATGCTCTCGTTAAAACAACAGCACAGTCAAACAGACAGCATGCTAGCATGTGAAATGCGATCAGTTCTTTCAGACACGGCTCATGATGAATGGAGCCACACAAGGAGGACTGCAGCTATGCTGCGCCCCGAGCCGAACTGGGAGAATGGCTACCTACCAAAGTGCTGCACACTCTCATTTCACCCTCAGAGGCAGAAAAGAGGACTGCAAAGGACTCACGGGTCTCCCATGCTCTCCGCAAAGGACTCCCATTCCTCCTGCGGACCAAAGGTAACAACAAAAGCAGCTTTTTATTTGTAGAGCACACAACTTTTGGAAAATACACAGCTAAAACTGTCCCCGCTTTAAGTGCTTTACAGCACTTAAAGCGGGGACAGTTTTAGCTGTGTAATTTGAAAAACGTGCCTCTAAGTGCCTAGATGATGAAGTTCGAATGGGGGACCTGTGTCCACTTGCGTTGAGCATTCTTTCAGTGAGAAAGGATTTGGTTACATTTTGACTCTTTAGCACTGATTCTCATTCTTGTCAATCAACTGTGAAATTTCTGTGTTAATTTCTAGCAGAGGTAATAGAGTTAGTCCAAAATCATAGGTGTATATAAGTCCAGGTGGACAAGTAGGCCCAGAATCCCAGGCACTGAGCTGAAAAGGGGATGATTTCCCAGTGGGCCTCACGTCCCACAGAAACCGCTGTGCAAAAGTCGAGAAACAGATACAGAAAGTGACTGGCCTAAGGCTTGTCACTTGAATGTGAGTGGCTGACTGAGTGGCGGATGGTTGGAAATGAAATCCAAATCCCCTGACCTCTAATTTCAGAGGGTGCAGTGCCTCCCCCATGCCCGATTTTAGAGTTAAACGTCTTAGCAAGAGCTTCACTGCACTGAAGTCACCCTGAAAAGACATTAGCTTCCATCCGCACAGTCATTGCCCCCCGGTCTCTAATGAGAGTTTGCCCAGTTAAAGTTGCAACATTGGGTTTAACGTGAGAGATCTTGACTTTCAGCCTGTAACTTTTGAAAAGGGTCGATGTACTTAGGGCTTCCTGCTACAAAGTAAGAGTCAAGGACCCTCTTCCGCAAAGAGGAGCTGGCCTTAGTGGGAAATGGAGAATGAGCTCCTTTAAATCACCGCTCTGTTCACCAATCGTTAAGAAACCTTTCCAAGAACATACATGTATCGTGTCTCCAGGAGGGCTGGGATTTGTGCAAGGTTCTGAGTAACATGCTACCACAGGAAGGTGGAGGTCCTGCTCAGCCCTAGAGACAGACACACACATGCAAACACACACACAGAAACCTTAGACACACAACTGGTAGTGTCGAGCCAAAGACTTAGCAGTATGAGGAGGGCACTGAACCCACCCACGCTCCAAAGAAGGAGAGGCCTTTCCCTGATCCACACGTGCATTCTCCCTCCTTCTCCCGCAAACCTGCCTCCTCCACAAGCCCACGCATTATTACATAGAATACGATTAGGCAGCGCTCTCAGGTTACAGAATTGTCAACGATGCTCTCGTTAAAACAACAGCACAGTCAAACAGACAGCATGCTAGCATGTGAAATGCGATCAGTTCTTTCAGACACGGCTCATGATGAATGGAGCCACACAAGGAGGACTGCAGCTATGCTGCGCCCCGAGCCGAACTGGGAGAATGGCTACCTACCAAAGTGCTGCACACTCTCATTTCACCCTCAGAGGCAGAAAAGAGGACTGCAAAGGACTCACGGGTCTCCCATGCTCTCCGCAAAGGACTCCCATTCCTCCTGCGGACCAAAGGTAACAACAAAAGCAGCTTTTTATTTGTAGAGCACACAACTTTTGGAAAATACACAGCTAAAACTGTCCCCGCTTTAAGTGCTTTACAGCACTTAAAGCGGGGACAGTTTTAGCTGTGTAATTTGAAAAACTTGCCTCTAAGTGCCTAGATGATGAAGTTCGAATGGGGGACCTGTGTCCACTTGCGTTGAGCATTCTTTCAGTGAGAAAGGATTTGGTTACATTTTGACTCTTTAGCACTGATTCTCATTCTTGTCAATCAACTGTGAAATTTCTGTGTTAATTTCTAGCAGAGGTAATAGAGTTAGTCCAAAATCATAGGTGTATATAAGTCCAGGTGGACAAGTAGGCCCAGAATCCCAGGCACTGAGCTGAAAAGGGGATCATTTCCCAGTGGGCCTCACGTCCCACAGAAACCGCTGTGCAAAAGTCGAGAAACAGATACAGAAAGTGACTGGCCTAAGGCTTGTCACTTGAATGTGAGTGGCTGAATGAGTGGCGGATGGTTGGAAATGAAATCCAAATCCCCTGACCTCTAATTTCAGAGGGTGCAGTGCCTCCCCCATGCCCGATTTTAGAGTTAAACGTCTTAGCAAGAGCTTCACTGCACTGAAGTCACCCTGAAAAGACATTAGCTTCCATCCGCACAGTCATTGCCCCCCGGTCTCTAATGAGAGTTTGCCCAGTTAAAGTTGCAACATTGGGTTTAACGTGAGAGATCTTGACTTTCAGCCTGTAACTTTTGAAAAGGGTCGATGTACTTAGGGCTTCCTGCTACAAAGTAAGAGTCAAGGACCCTCTTCCGCAAAGAGGAGCTGGCCTTAGTGGGAAATGGAGAATGAGCTCCTTTAAATCACCGCTCTGTTCACCAATCGTTAAGAAACCTTTCCAAGAACATACATGTATCGTGTCTCCAGGAGGGCTGGGATTTGTGCAAGGTTCTGAGTAACATGCTACCACAGGAAGGTGGAGGTCCTGCTCAGCCCTAGAGACAGACACACACATGCAAACACACACACAGAAACCTTAGACACACAACTGGTAGTGTCGAGCCAAAGACTTAGCAGTATGAGGAGGGCACTGAACCCACCCACGCTCCAAAGAAGGAGAGGCCTTTCCCTGATCCACACGTGCATTCTCCCTCCTTCTCCCCCAAACCTGCCTCCTCCTCAAGCCCACGCATTATTACATAGAATACGATTAGGCAGCGCTCTCAGGTTACAGAATTGTCAACGATGCTCTCGTTAAAACAACAGCACAGTCAAACAGACAGCATGCTAGCATGTGAAATGCGATCAGTTCTTTCAGACACGGCTCATGATGAATGGAGCCACACAAGGAGGACTGCAGCTATGCTGCGCCCCGAGCCGAACTGGGAGAATGGCTACCTACCAAAGTGCTGCACACTCTCATTTCACCCTCAGAGGCAGAAAAGAGGACTGCAAAGGACTCACGGGTCTCCCATGCTCTCCGCAAAGGACTCCCATTCCTCCTGCGGACCAAAGGTAACAACAAAAGCAGCTTTTTATTTGTAGAGCACACAACTTTTGGAAAATACACAGCTAAAACTGTCCCCGCTTTAAGTGCTTTACAGCACTTAAAGCGGGGACAGTTTTAGCTGTGTAATTTGAAAAACGTGCCTCTAAGTGCCTAGATGATGAAGTTCGAATGGGGGACCTGTGTCCACTTGCGTTGAGCATTCTTTCAGTGAGAAAGGATTTGGTTACATTTTGACTCTTTAGCACTGATTCTCATTCTTGTCAATCAACTGTGAAATTTCTGTGTTAATTTCTAGCAGAGGTAATAGAGTTAGTCCAAAATCATAGGTGTATATAAGTCCAGGTGGACAAGTAGGCCCAGAATCCCAGGCACTGAGCTGAAAAGGGGATGATTTCCCAGTGGGCCTCACGTCCCACAGAAACCGCTGTGCAAAAGTCGAGAAACAGATACAGAAAGTGACTGGCCTAAGGCTTGTCACTTGAATGTGAGTGGCTGACTGAGTGGCGGATGGTTGGAAATGAAATCCAAATCCCCTGACCTCTAATTTCAGAGGGTGCAGTGCCTCCCCCATGCCCGATTTTAGAGTTAAACGTCTTAGCAAGAGCTTCACTGCACTGAAGTCACCCTGAAAAGACATTAGCTTCCATCCGCACAGTCATTGCCCCCCGGTCTCTAATGAGAGTTTGCCCAGTTAAAGTTGCAACATTGGGTTTAACGTGAGAGATCTTGACTTTCAGCCTGTAACTTTTGAAAAGGGTCGATGTACTTAGGGCTTCCTGCTACAAAGTAAGAGTCAAGGACCCTCTTCCGCAAAGAGGAGCTGGCCTTAGTGGGAAATGGAGAATGAGCTCCTTTAAATCACCGCTCTGTTCACCAATCGTTAAGAAACCTTTCCAAGAACATACATGTATCGTGTCTCCAGGAGGGCTGGGATTTGTGCAAGGTTCTGAGTAACATGCTACCACAGGAAGGTGGAGGTCCTGCTCAGCCCTAGAGACAGACACACACATGCAAACACACACACAGAAACCTTAGACACACAACTGGTAGTGTCGAGCCAAAGACTTAGCAGTATGAGGAGGGCACTGAACCCACCCACGCTCCAAAGAAGGAGAGGCCTTTCCCTGATCCACACGTGCATTCTCCCTCCTTCTCCCCCAAACCTGCCTCCTCCTCAAGCCCACGCATTATTACATAGAATACGATTAGGCAGCGCTCTCAGGTTACAGAATTGTCAACGATGCTCTCGTTAAAACAACAGCACAGTCAAACAGACAGCATGCTAGCATGTGAAATGCGATCAGTTCTTTCAGACACGGCTCATGATGAATGGAGCCACACAAGGAGGACTGCAGCTATGCTGCGCCCCGAGCCGAACTGGGAGAATGGCTACCTACCAAAGTGCTGCACACTCTCATTTCACCCTCAGAGGCAGAAAAGAGGACTGCAAAGGACTCACGGGTCTCCCATGCTCTCCGCAAAGGACTCCCATTCCTCCTGCGGACCAAAGGTAACAACAAAAGCAGCTTTTTATTTGTAGAGCACACAACTTTTGGAAAATACACAGCTAAAACTGTCCCCGCTTTAAGTGCTTTACAGCACTTAAAGCGGGGACAGTTTTAGCTGTGTAATTTGAAAAACGTGCCTCTAAGTGCCTAGATGATGAAGTTCGAATGGGGGACCTGTGTCCACTTGCGTTGAGCATTCTTTCAGTGAGAAAGGATTTGGTTACATTTTGACTCTTTAGCACTGATTCTCATTCTTGTCAATCAACTGTGAAATTTCTGTGTTAATTTCTAGCAGAGGTAATAGAGTTAGTCCAAAATCATAGGTGTATATAAGTCCAGGTGGACAAGTAGGCCCAGAATCCCAGGCACTGAGCTGAAAAGGGGATGATTTCCCAGTGGGCCTCACGTCCCACAGAAACCGCTGTGCAAAAGTCGAGAAACAGATACAGAAAGTGACTGGCCTAAGGCTTGTCACTTGAATGTGAGTGGCTGACTGAGTGGCGGATGGTTGGAAATGAAATCCAAATCCCCTGACCTCTAATTTCAGAGGGTGCAGTGCCTCCCCCATGCCCGATTTTAGAGTTAAACGTCTTAGCAAGAGCTTCACTGCACTGAAGTCACCCTGAAAAGACATTAGCTTCCATCCGCACAGTCATTGCCCCCTGGTCTCTAATGAGAGTTTGCCCAGTTAAAGTTGCAACATTGGGTTTAACGTGAGAGATCTTGACTTTCAGCCTGTAACTTTTGAAAAGGGTCGATGTACTTAGGGCTTCCTGCTACAAAGTAAGAGTCAAGGACCCTCTTCCGCAAAGAGGAGCTGGCCTTAGTGGGAAATGGAGAATGAGCTCCTTTAAATCACCGCTCTGTTCACCAATCGTTAAGAAACCTTTCCAAGAACATACATGTATCGTGTCTCCAGGAGGGCTGGGATTTGTGCAAGGTTCTGAGTAACATGCTACCACAGGAAGGTGGAGGTCCTGCTCAGCCCTAGAGACAGACACACACATGCAAACACACACACAGAAACCTTAGACACACAACTGGTAGTGTCGAGCCAAAGACTTAGCAGTATGAGGAGGGCACTGAACCCACCCACGCTCCAAAGAAGGAGAGGCCTTTCCCTGATCCACACGTGCATTCTCCCTCCTTCTCCCCCAAACCTGCCTCCTCCTCAAGCCCACGCATTATTACATAGAATACGATTAGGCAGCGCTCTCAGGTTACAGAATTGTCAACGATGCTCTCGTTAAAACAACAGCACAGTCAAACAGACAGCATGCTAGCATGTGAAATGCGATCAGTTCTTTCAGACACGGCTCATGATGAATGGAGCCACACAAGGAGGACTGCAGCTATGCTGCGCCCCGAGCCGAACTGGGAGAATGGCTACCTACCAAAGTGCTGCACACTCTCATTTCACCCTCAGAGGCAGAAAAGAGGACTGCAAAGGACTCACGGGTCTCCCATGCTCTCCGCAAAGGACTCCCATTCCTCCTGCGGACCAAAGGTAACAACAAAAGCAGCTTTTTATTTGTAGAGCACACAACTGTTGGAAAATACACAGCTAAAACTGTCCCCGCTTTAAGTGCTTTACAGCACTTAAAGCGGGGACAGTTTTAGCTGTGTAGTTTGAAAAACGTGCCTCTAAGTGCCTAGATGATGAAGTTCGAATGGGGGACCTGTGTCCACTTGCGTTGAGCATTCTTTCAGTGAGAAAGGATTTGGTTACATTTTGACTCTTTAGCACTGATTCTCATTCTTGTCAATCAACTGTGAAATTTCTGTGTTAATTTCTAGCAGAGGTAATAGAGTTAGTCCAAAATCATAGGTGTATATAAGTCCAGGTGGACAAGTAGGCCCAGAATCCCAGGCACTGAGCTGAAAAGGGGATGATTTCCCAGTGGGCCTCACGTCCCACAGAAACCGCTGTGCAAAAGTCGAGAAACAGATACAGAAAGTGACTGGCCTAAGGCTTGTCACTTGAATGTGAGTGGCTGACTGAGTGGCGGATGGTTGGAAATGAAATCCAAATCCCCTGACCTCTAATTTCAGAGGGTGCAGTGCCTCCCCCATGCCCGATTTTAGAGTTAAACGTCTTAGCAAGAGCTTCACTGCACTGAAGTCACCCTGAAAAGACATTAGCTTCCATCCGCACAGTCATTGCCCCCCGGTCTCTAATGAGAGTTTGCCCAGTTAAAGTTGCAACATTGGGTTTAACGTGAGAGATCTTGACTTTCAGCCTGTAACTTTTGAAAAGGGTCGATGTACTTAGGGCTTCCTGCTACAAAGTAAGAGTCAAGGACCCTCTTCCGCAAAGAGGAGCTGGCCTTAGTGGGAAATGGAGAATGAGCTCCTTTAAATCACCGCTCTGTTCACCAATCGTTAAGAAACCTTTCCAAGAACATACATGTATCGTGTCTCCAGGAGGGCTGGGATTTGTGCAAGGTTCTGAGTAACATGCTACCACAGGAAGGTGGAGGTCCTGCTCAGCCCTAGAGACAGACACACACATGCAAACACACACACAGAAACCTTAGACACACAACTGGTAGTGTCGAGCCAAAGACTTAGCAGTATGAGGAGGGCACTGAACCCACCCACGCTCCAAAGAAGGAGAGGCCTTTCCCTGATCCACACGTGCATTCTCCCTCCTTCTCCCCCAAACCTGCCTCCTCCTCAAGCCCACGCATTATTACATAGAATACGATTAGGCAGCGCTCTCAGGTTACAGAATTGTCAACGATGCTCTCGTTAAAACAACAGCACAGTCAAACAGACAGCATGCTAGCATGTGAAATGCGATCAGTTCTTTCAGACACGGCTCATGATGAATGGAGCCACACAAGGAGGACTGCAGCTATGCTGCGCCCCGAGCCGAACTGGGAGAATGGCTACCTACCAAAGTGCTGCACACTCTCATTTCACCCTCAGAGGCAGAAAAGAGGACTGCAAAGGACTCACGGGTCTCCCATGCTCTCCGCAAAGGACTCCCATTCCTCCTGCGGACCAAAGGTAACAACAAAAGCAGCTTTTTATTTGTAGAGCACACAACTTTTGGAAAATACACAGCTAAAACTGTCCCCGCTTTAAGTGCTTTACAGCACTTAAAGCGGGGACAGTTTTAGCTGTGTAATTTGAAAAACGTGCCTCTAAGTGCCTAGATGATGAAGTTCGAATGGGGGACCTGTGTCCACTTGCGTTGAGCATTCTTTCAGTGAGAAAGGATTTGGTTACATTTTGACTCTTTAGCACTGATTCTCATTCTTGTCAATCAACTGTGAAATTTCTGTGTTAATTTCTAGCAGAGGTAATAGAGTTAGTCCAAAATCATAGGTGTATATAAGTCCAGGTGGACAAGTAGGCCCAGAATCCCAGGCACTGAGCTGAAAAGGGGATGATTTCCCAGTGGGCCTCACGTCCCACAGAAACCGCTGTGCAAAAGTCGAGAAACAGATACAGAAAGTGACTGGCCTAAGGCTTGTCACTTGAATGTGAGTGGCTGACTGAGTGGCGGATGGTTGGAAATGAAATCCAAATCCCCTGACCTCTAATTTCAGAGGGTGCAGTGCCTCCCCCATGCCCGATTTTAGAGTTAAACGTCTTAGCAAGAGCTTCACTGCACTGAAGTCACCCTGAAAAGACATTAGCTTCCATCCGCACAGTCATTGCCCCCCGGTCTCTAATGAGAGTTTGCCCAGTTAAAGTTGCAACATTGGGTTTAACGTGAGAGATCTTGACTTTCAGCCTGTAACTTTTGAAAAGGGTCGATGTACTTAGGGCTTCCTGCTACAAAGTAAGAGTCAAGGACCCTCTTCCGCAAAGAGGAGCTGGCCTTAGTGGGAAATGGAGAATGAGCTCCTTTAAATCACCGCTCTGTTCACCAATCGTTAAGAAACCTTTCCAAGAACATACATGTATCGTGTCTCCAGGAGGGCTGGGATTTGTGCAAGGTTCTGAGTAACATGCTACCACAGGAAGGTGGAGGTCCTGCTCAGCCCTAGAGACAGACACACACATGCAAACACACACACAGAAACCTTAGACACACAACTGGTAGTGTCGAGCCAAAGACTTAGCAGTATGAGGAGGGCACTGAACCCACCCACGCTCCAAAGAAGGAGAGGCCTTTCCCTGATCCACACGTGCATTCTCCCTCCTTCTCCCCCAAACCTGCCTCCTCCTCAAGCCCACGCATTATTACATAGAATACGATTAGGCAGCGCTCTCAGGTTACAGAATTGTCAACGATGCTCTCGTTAAAACAACAGCACAGTCAAACAGACAGCATGCTAGCATGTGAAATGCGATCAGTTCTTTCAGACACGGCTCATGATGAATGGAGCCACACAAGGAGGACTGCAGCTATGCTGCGCCCCGAGCCGAACTGGGAGAATGGCTACCTACCAAAGTGCTGCACACTCTCATTTCACCCTCAGAGGCAGAAAAGAGGACTGCAAAGGACTCACGGGTCTCCCATGCTCTCCGCAAAGGACTCCCATTCCTCCTGCGGACCAAAGGTAACAACAAAAGCAGCTTTTTATTTGTAGAGCACACAACTTTTGGAAAATACACAGCTAAAACTGTCCCCGCTTTAAGTGCTTTACAGCACTTAAAGCGGGGACAGTTTTAGCTGTGTAATTTGAAAAACGTGCCTCTAAGTGCCTAGATGATGAAGTTCGAATGGGGGACCTGTGTCCACTTGCGTTGAGCATTCTTTCAGTGAGAAAGGATTTGGTTACATTTTGACTCTTTAGCACTGATTCTCATTCTTGTCAATCAACTGTGAAATTTCTGTGTTAATTTCTAGCAGAGGTAATAGAGTTAGTCCAAAATCATAGGTGTATATAAGTCCAGGTGGACAAGTAGGCCCAGAATCCCAGGCACTGAGCTGAAAAGGGGATGATTTCCCAGTGGGCCTCACGTCCCACAGAAACCGCTGTGCAAAAGTCGAGAAACAGATACAGAAAGTGACTGGCCTAAGGCTTGTCACTTGAATGTGAGTGGCTGAATGAGTGGCGGATGGTTGGAAATGAAATCCAAATCCCCTGACCTCTAATTTCAGAGGGTGCAGTGCCTCCCCCATGCCCGATTTTAGAGTTAAACGTCTTAGCAAGAGCTTCACTGCACTGAAGTCACCCTGAAAAGACATTAGCTTCCATCCGCACAGTCATTGCCCCCCGGTCTCTAATGAGAGTTTGCCCAGTTAAAGTTGCAACATTGGGTTTAACGTGAGAGATCTTGACTTTCAGCCTGTAACTTTTGAAAAGGGTCGATGTACTTAGGGCTTCCTGCTACAAAGTAAGAGTCAAGGACCCTCTTCCGCAAAGAGGAGCTGGCCTTAGTGGGAAATGGAGAATGAGCTCCTTTAAATCACCGCTCTGTTCACCAATCGTTAAGAAACCTTTCCAAGAACATACATGTATCGTGTCTCCAGGAGGGCTGGGATTTGTGCAAGGTTCTGAGTAACATGCTACCACAGGAAGGTGGAGGTCCTGCTCAGCCCTAGAGACAGACACACACATGCAAACACACACACAGAAACCTTAGACACACAACTGGTAGTGTCGAGCCAAAGACTTAGCAGTATGAGGAGGGCACTGAACCCACCCACGCTCCAAAGAAGGAGAGGCCTTTCCCTGATCCACACGTGCATTCTCCCTCCTTCTCCCCCAAACCTGCCTCCTCCTCAAGCCCACGCATTATTACATAGAATACGATTAGGCAGCGCTCTCAGGTTACAGAATTGTCAACGATGCTCTCGTTAAAACAACAGCACAGTCAAACAGACAGCATGCTAGCATGTGAAATGCGATCAGTTCTTTCAGACACGGCTCATGATGAATGGAGCCACACAAGGAGGACTGCAGCTATGCTGCGCCCCGAGCCGAACTGGGAGAATGGCTACCTACCAAAGTGCTGCACACTCTCATTTCACCCTCAGAGGCAGAAAAGAGGACTGCAAAGGACTCACGGGTCTCCCATGCTCTCCGCAAAGGACTCCCATTCCTCCTGCGGACCAAAGGTAACAACAAAAGCAGCTTTTTATTTGTAGAGCACACAACTTTTGGAAAATACACAGCTAAAACTGTCCCCGCTTTAAGTGCTTTACAGCACTTAAAGCGGGGACAGTTTTAGCTGTGTAATTTGAAAAACGTGCCTCTAAGTGCCTAGATGATGAAGTTCGAATGGGGGACCTGTGTCCACTTGCGTTGAGCATTCTTTCAGTGAGAAAGGATTTGGTTACATTTTGACTCTTTAGCACTGATTCTCATTCTTGTCAATCAACTGTGAAATTTCTGTGTTAATTTCTAGCAGAGGTAATAGAGTTAGTCCAAAATCATAGGTGTATATAAGTCCAGGTGGACAAGTAGGCCCAGAATCCCAGGCACTGAGCTGAAAAGGGGATGATTTCCCAGTGGGCCTCACGTCCCACAGAAACCGCTGTGCAAAAGTCGAGAAACAGATACAGAAAGTGACTGGCCTAAGGCTTGTCACTTGAATGTGAGTGGCTGAATGAGTGGCGGATGGTTGGAAATGAAATCCAAATCCCCTGACCTCTAATTTCAGAGGGTGCAGTGCCTCCCCCATGCCCGATTTTAGAGTTAAACGTCTTAGCAAGAGCTTCACTGCACTGAAGTCACCCTGAAAAGACATTAGCTTCCATCCGCACAGTCATTGCCCCCCGGTCTCTAATGAGAGTTTGCCCAGTTAAAGTTGCAACATTGGGTTTAACGTGAGAGATCTTGACTTTCAGCCTGTAACTTTTGAAAAGGGTCGATGTACTTAGGGCTTCCTGCTACAAAGTAAGAGTCAAGGACCCTCTTCCGCAAAGAGGAGCTGGCCTTAGTGGGAAATGGAGAATGAGCTCCTTTAAATCACCGCTCTGTTCACCAATCATTAAGAAACCTTTCCAAGAACATACATGTATCGTGTCTCCAGGAGGGCTGGGATTTGTGCAAGGTTCTGAGTAACATGCTACCACAGGAAGGTGGAGGTCCTGCTCAGCCCTAGAGACAGACACACACATGCAAACACACACACAGAAACCTTAGACACACAACTGGTAGTGTCGAGCCAAAGACTTAGCAGTATGAGGAGGGCACTGAACCCACCCACGCTCCAAAGAAGGAGAGGCCTTTCCCTGATCCACACGTGCATTCTCCCTCCTTCTCCCCCAAACCTGCCTCCTCCTCAAGCCCACGCATTATTACATAGAATACGATTAGGCAGCGCTCTCAGGTTACAGAATTGTCAACGATGCTCTCGTTAAAACAACAGCACAGTCAAACAGACAGCATGCTAGCATGTGAAATGCGATCAGTTCTTTCAGACACGGCTCATGATGAATGGAGCCACACAAGGAGGACTGCAGCTATGCTGCGCCCCGAGCCGAACTGGGAGAATGGCTACCTACCAAAGTGCTGCACACTCTCATTTCACCCTCAGAGGCAGAAAAGAGGACTGCAAAGGACTCACGGGTCTCCCATGCTCTCCGCAAAGGACTCCCATTCCTCCTGCGGACCAAAGGTAACAACAAAAGCAGCTTTTTATTTGTAGAGCACACAACTTTTGGAAAATACACAGCTAAAACTGTCCCCCGCTTTAAGTGCTTTACAGCACTTAAAGCGGGGACAGTTTTAGCTGTGTAATTTGAAAAACGTGCCTCTAAGTGCCTAGATGATGAAGTTCGAATGGGGGACCTGTGTCCACTTGCGTTGAGCATTCTTTCAGTGAGAAAGGATTTGGTTACATTTTGACTCTTTAGCACTGATTCTCATTCTTGTCAATCAACTGTGAAATTTCTGTGTTAATTTCTAGCAGAGGTAATAGAGTTAGTCCAAAATCATAGGTGTATATAAGTCCAGGTGGACAAGTAGGCCCAGAATCCCAGGCACTGAGCTGAAAAGGGGATGATTTCCCAGTGGGCCTCACGTCCCACAGAAACCGCTGTGCAAAAGTCGAGAAACAGATACAGAAAGTGACTGGCCTAAGGCTTGTCACTTGAATGTGAGTGGCTGAATGAGTGGCGGATGGTTGGAAATGAAATCCAAATCCCCTGACCTCTAATTTCAGAGGGTGCAGTGCCTCCCCCATGCCCGATTTTAGAGTTAAACGTCTTAGCAAGAGCTTCACTGCACTGAAGTCACCCTGAAAAGACATTAGCTTCCATCCGCACAGTCATTGCCCCCCGGTCTCTAATGAGAGTTTGCCCAGTTAAAGTTGCAACATTGGGTTTAACGTGAGAGATCTTGACTTTCAGCCTGTAACTTTTGAAAAGGGTCGATGTACTTAGGGCTTCCTGCTACAAAGTAAGAGTCAAGGACCCTCTTCCGCAAAGAGGAGCTGGCCTTAGTGGGAAATGGAGAATGAGCTCCTTTAAATCACCGCTCTGTTCACCAATCATTAAGAAACCTTTCCAAGAACATACATGTATCGTGTCTCCAGGAGGGCTGGGATTTGTGCAAGGTTCTGAGTAACATGCTACCACAGGAAGGTGGAGGTCCTGCTCAGCCCTAGAGACAGACACACACATGCAAACACACACACAGAAACCTTAGACACACAACTGGTAGTGTCGAGCCAAAGACTTAGCAGTATGAGGAGGGCACTGAACCCACCCACGCTCCAAAGAAGGAGAGGCCTTTCCCTGATCCACACGTGCATTCTCCCTCCTTCTCCCCCAAACCTGCCTCCTCCTCAAGCCCACGCATTATTACATAGAATACGATTAGGCAGCGCTCTCAGGTTACAGAATTGTCAACGATGCTCTCGTTAAAACAACAGCACAGTCAAACAGACAGCATGCTAGCATGTGAAATGCGATCAGTTCTTTCAGACACGGCTCATGATGAATGGAGCCACACAAGGAGGACTGCAGCTATGCTGCGCCCCGAGCCGAACTGGGAGAATGGCTACCTACCAAAGTGCTGCACACTCTCATTTCACCCTCAGAGGCAGAAAAGAGGACTGCAAAGGACTCACGGGTCTCCCATGCTCTCCGCAAAGGACTCCCATTCCTCCTGCGGACCAAAGGTAACAACAAAAGCAGCTTTTTATTTGTAGAGCACACAACTTTTGGAAAATACACAGCTAAAACTGTCCCCGCTTTAAGTGCTTTACAGCACTTAAAGCGGGGACAGTTTTAGCTGTGTAATTTGAAAAACGTGCCTCTAAGTGCCTAGATGATGAAGTTCGAATGGGGGACCTGTGTCCACTTGCGTTGAGCATTCTTTCAGTGAGAAAGGATTTGGTTACATTTTGACTCTTTAGCACTGATTCTCATTCTTGTCAATCAACTGTGAAATTTCTGTGTTAATTTCTAGCAGAGGTAATAGAGTTAGTCCAAAATCATAGGTGTATATAAGTCCAGGTGGACAAGTAGGCCCAGAATCCCAGGCACTGAGCTGAAAAGGGGATGATTTCCCAGTGGGCCTCACGTCCCACAGAAACCGCTGTGCAAAAGTCGAGAAACAGATACAGAAAGTGACTGGCCTAAGGCTTGTCACTTGAATGTGAGTGGCTGAATGAGTGGCGGATGGTTGGAAATGAAATCCAAATCCCCTGACCTCTAATTTCAGAGGGTGCAGTGCCTCCCCCATGCCCGATTTTAGAGTTAAACGTCTTAGCAAGAGCTTCACTGCACTGAAGTCACCCTGAAAAGACATTAGCTTCCATCCGCACAGTCATTGCCCCCCGGTCTCTAATGAGAGTTTGCCCAGTTAAAGTTGCAACATTGGGTTTAACGTGAGAGATCTTGACTTTCAGCCTGTAACTTTTGAAAAGGGTCGATGTACTTAGGGCTTCCTGCTACAAAGTAAGAGTCAAGGACCCTCTTCCGCAAAGAGGAGCTGGCCTTAGTGGGAAATGGAGAATGAGCTCCTTTAAATCACCGCTCTGTTCACCAACCGTTAAGAAACCTTTCCAAGAACATACATGTATCGTGTCTCCAGGAGGGCTGGGATTTGTGCAAGGTTCTGAGTAACATGCTACCACAGGAAGGTGGAGGTCCTGCTCAGCCCTAGAGACAGACACACACATGCAAACACACACACAGAAACCTTAGACACACAACTGGTAGTGTCGAGCCAAAGACTTAGCAGTATGAGGAGGGCACTGAACCCACCCACGCTCCAAAGAAGGAGAGGCCTTTCCCTGATCCACACGTGCATTCTCCCTCCTTCTCCCCCAAACCTGCCTCCTCCTCAAGCCCACGCATTATTACATAGAATACGATTAGGCAGCGCTCTCAGGTTACAGAATTGTCAACGATGCTCTCGTTAAAACAACAGCACAGTCAAACAGACAGCATGCTAGCATGTGAAATGCGATCAGTTCTTTCAGACACGGCTCATGATGAATGGAGCCACACAAGGAGGACTGCAGCTATGCTGCGCCCCGAGCCGAACTGGGAGAATGGCTACCTACCAAAGTGCTGCACACTCTCATTTCACCCTCAGAGGCAGAAAAGAGGACTGCAAAGGACTCACGGGTCTCCCATGCTCTCCGCAAAGGACTCCCATTCCTCCTGCGGACCAAAGGTAACAACAAAAGCAGCTTTTTATTTGTAGAGCACACAACTTTTGGAAAATACACAGCTAAAACTGTCCCCGCTTTAAGTGCTTTACAGCACTTAAAGCGGGGACAGTTTTAGCTGTGTAATTTGAAAAACGTGCCTCTAAGTGCCTAGATGATGAAGTTCGAATGGGGGACCTGTGTCCACTTGCGTTGAGCATTCTTTCAGTGAGAAAGGATTTGGTTACATTTTGACTCTTTAGCACTGATTCTCATTCTTGTCAATCAACTGTGAAATTTCTGTGTTAATTTCTAGCAGAGGTAATAGAGTTAGTCCAAAATCATAGGTGTATATAAGTCCAGGTGGACAAGTAGGCCCAGAATCCCAGGCACTGAGCTGAAAAGGGGATGATTTCCCAGTGGGCCTCACGTCCCACAGAAACCGCTGTGCAAAAGTCGAGAAACAGATACAGAAAGTGACT
Source organism: Aotus nancymaae (assembly GCF_030222135.1). NCBI lineage: Eukaryota > Metazoa > Chordata > Mammalia > Primates > Aotidae > Aotus > Aotus nancymaae. Next base: position 22,884 of record NW_026988606.1, read on the forward strand.
GGCCTAAGGCTTGTCACTTGAATGTGAGTGGCTGAATGAGTGGCGGATGGTTGGAAATGAAATCCAAATCCCCTGACCTCTAATTTCAGAGGGTGCAGTGCCTCCCCCATGCCCGATTTTAGAGTTAAACGTCTTAGCAAGAGCTTCACTGCACTGAAGTCACCCTGAAAAGACATTAGCTTCCATCCGCACAGTCATTGCCCCCCGGTCTCTAATGAGAGTTTGCCCAGTTAAAGTTGCAACATTGGGTTTAACGTGAGAGATCTTGACTTTCAGCCTGTAACTTTTGAAAAGGGTCGATGTACTTAGGGCTTCCTGCTACAAAGTAAGAGTCAAGGACCCTCTTCCGCAAAGAGGAGCTGGCCTTAGTGGGAAATGGAGAATGAGCTCCTTTAAATCACCGCTCTGTTCACCAATCGTTAAGAAACCTTTCCAAGAACATACATGTATCGTGTCTCCAGGAGGGCTGGGATTTGTGCAAGGTTCTGAGTAACATGCTACCACAGGAAGGTGGAGGTCCTGCTCAGCCCTAGAGACAGACACACACATGCAAACACACACACAGAAACCTTAGACACACAACTGGTAGTGTCGAGCCAAAGACTTAGCAGTATGAGGAGGGCACTGAACCCACCCACGCTCCAAAGAAGGAGAGGCCTTTCCCTGATCCACACGTGCATTCTCCCTCCTTCTCCCCCAAACCTGCCTCCTCCTCAAGCCCACGCATTATTACATAGAATACGATTAGGCAGCGCTCTCAGGTTACAGAATTGTCAACGATGCTCTCGTTAAAACAACAGCACAGTCAAACAGACAGCATGCTAGCATGTGAAATGCGATCAGTTCTTTCAGACACGGCTCATGATGAATGGAGCCACACAAGGAGGACTGCAGCTATGCTGCGCCCCGAGCCGAACTGGGAGAATGGCTACCTACCAAAGTGCTGCACACTCTCATTTCACCCTCAGAGGCAGAAAAGAGGACTGCAAAGGACTCACGGGTCTCCCATGCTCTCCGCAAAGGACTCCCATTCCTCCTGCGGACCAAAGGTAACAACAAAAGCAGCTTTTTATTTGTAGAGCACACAACTTTTGGAAAATACACAGCTAAAACTGTCCCCGCTTTAAGTGCTTTACAGCACTTAAAGCGGGGACAGTTTTAGCTGTGTAATTTGAAAAACGTGCCTCTAAGTGCCTAGATGATGAAGTTCGAATGGGGGACCTGTGTCCACTTGCGTTGAGCATTCTTTCAGTGAGAAAGGATTTGGTTACATTTTGACTCTTTAGCACTGATTCTCATTCTTGTCAATCAACTGTGAAATTTCTGTGTTAATTTCTAGCAGAGGTAATAGAGTTAGTCCAAAATCATAGGTGTATATAAGTCCAGGTGGACAAGTAGGCCCAGAATCCCAGGCACTGAGCTGAAAAGGGGATGATTTCCCAGTGGGCCTCACGTCCCACAGAAACCGCTGTGCAAAAGTCGAGAAACAGATACAGAAAGTGACTGGCCTAAGGCTTGTCACTTGAATGTGAGTGGCTGAATGAGTGGCGGATGGTTGGAAATGAAATCCAAATCCCCTGACCTCTAATTTCAGAGGGTGCAGTGCCTCCCCCATGCCCGATTTTAGAGTTAAACGTCTTAGCAAGAGCTTCACTGCACTGAAGTCACCCTGAAAAGACATTAGCTTCCATCCGCACAGTCATTGCCCCCCGGTCTCTAATGAGAGTTTGCCCAGTTAAAGTTGCAACATTGGGTTTAACGTGAGAGATCTTGACTTTCAGCCTGTAACTTTTGAAAAGGGTCGATGTACTTAGGGCTTCCTGCTACAAAGTAAGAGTCAAGGACCCTCTTCCGCAAAGAGGAGCTGGCCTTAGTGGGAAATGGAGAATGAGCTCCTTTAAATCACCGCTCTGTTCACCAATCGTTAAGAAACCTTTCCAAGAACATACATGTATCGTGTCTCCAGGAGGGCTGGGATTTGTGCAAGGTTCTGAGTAACATGCTACCACAGGAAGTTGGAGGTCCTGCTCAGCCCTAGAGACAGACACACACATGCAAACACACACACAGAAACCTTAGACACACAACTGGTAGTGTCGAGCCAAAGACTTAGCAGTATGAGGAGGGCACTGAACCCACCCACGCTCCAAAGAAGGAGAGGCCTTTCCCTGATCCACACGTGCATTCTCCCTCCTTCTCCCCCAAACCTGCCTCCTCCTCAAGCCCACGCATTATTACATAGAATACGATTAGGCAGCGCTCTCAGGTTACAGAATTGTCAACGATGCTCTCGTTAAAACAACAGCACAGTCAAACAGACAGCATGCTAGCATGTGAAATGCGATCAGTTCTTTCAGACACGGCTCATGATGAATGGAGCCACACAAGGAGGACTGCAGCTATGCTGCGCCCCGAGCCGAACTGGGAGAATGGCTACCTACCAAAGTGCTGCACACTCTCATTTCACCCTCAGAGGCAGAAAAGAGGACTGCAAAGGACTCACGGGTCTCCCATGCTCTCCGCAAAGGACTCCCATTCCTCCTGCGGACCAAAGGTAACAACAAAAGCAGCTTTTTATTTGTAGAGCACACAACTTTTGGAAAATACACAGCTAAAACTGTCCCCGCTTTAAGTGCTTTACAGCACTTAAAGCGGGGACAGTTTTAGCTGTGTAATTTGAAAAACTTGCCTCTAAGTGCCTAGATGATGAAGTTCGAATGGGGGACCTGTGTCCACTTGCGTTGAGCATTCTTTCAGTGAGAAAGGATTTGGTTACATTTTGACTCTTTAGCACTGATTCTCATTCTTGTCAATCAACTGTGAAATTTCTGTGTTAATTTCTAGCAGAGGTAATAGAGTTAGTCCAAAATCATAGGTGTATATAAGTCCAGGTGGACAAGTAGGCCCAGAATCCCAGGCACTGAGCTGAAAAGGGGATGATTTCCCAGTGGGCCTCACGTCCCACAGAAACCGCTGTGCAAAAGTCGAGAAACAGATACAGAAAGTGACTGGCCTAAGGCTTGTCACTTGAATGTGAGTGGCTGAATGAGTGGCGGATGGTTGGAAATGAAATCCAAATCCCCTGACCTCTAATTTCAGAGGGTGCAGTGCCTCCCCCATGCCCGATTTTAGAGTTAAACGTCTTAGCAAGAGCTTCACTGCACTGAAGTCACCCTGAAAAGACATTAGCTTCCATCCGCACAGTCATTGCCCCCCGGTCTCTAATGAGAGTTTGCCCAGTTAAAGTTGCAACATTGGGTTTAACGTGAGAGATCTTGACTTTCAGCCTGTAACTTTTGAAAAGGGTCGATGTACTTAGGGCTTCCTGCTACAAAGTAAGAGTCAAGGACCCTCTTCCGCAAAGAGGAGCTGGCCTTAGTGGGAAATGGAGAATGAGCTCCTTTAAATCACCGCTCTGTTCACCAATCGTTAAGAAACCTTTCCAAGAACATACATGTATCGTGTCTCCAGGAGGGCTGGGATTTGTGCAAGGTTCTGAGTAACATGCTACCACAGGAAGGTGGAGGTCCTGCTCAGCCCTAGAGACAGACACACACATGCAAACACACACACAGAAACCTTAGACACACAACTGGTAGTGTCGAGCCAAAGACTTAGCAGTATGAGGAGGGCACTGAACCCACCCACGCTCCAAAGAAGGAGAGGCCTTTCCCTGATCCACACGTGCATTCTCCCTCCTTCTCCCCCAAACCTGCCTCCTCCTCAAGCCCACGCATTATTACATAGAATACGATTAGGCAGCGCTCTCAGGTTACAGAATTGTCAACGATGCTCTCGTTAAAACAACAGCACAGTCAAACAGACAGCATGCTAGCATGTGAAATGCGATCAGTTCTTTCAGACACGGCTCATGATGAATGGAGCCACACAAGGAGGACTGCAGCTATGCTGCGCCCCGAGCCGAACTGGGAGAATGGCTACCTACCAAAGTGCTGCACACTCTCATTTCACCCTCAGAGGCAGAAAAGAGGACTGCAAAGGACTCACGGGTCTCCCATGCTCTCCGCAAAGGACTCCCATTCCTCCTGCGGACCAAAGGTAACAACAAAAGCAGCTTTTTATTTGTAGAGCACACAACTTTTGGAAAATACACAGCTAAAACTGTCCCCGCTTTAAGTGCTTTACAGCACTTAAAGCGGGGACAGTTTTAGCTGTGTAATTTGAAAAACGTGCCTCTAAGTGCCTAGATGATGAAGTTCGAATGGGGGACCTGTGTCCACTTGCGTTGAGCATTCTTTCAGTGAGAAAGGATTTGGTTACATTTTGACTCTTTAGCACTGATTCTCATTCTTGTCAATCAACTGTGAAATTTCTGTGTTAATTTCTAGCAGAGGTAATAGAGTTAGTCCAAAATCATAGGTGTATATAAGTCCAGGTGGACAAGTAGGCCCAGAATCCCAGGCACTGAGCTGAAAAGGGGATGATTTCCCAGTGGGCCTCACGTCCCACAGAAACCGCTGTGCAAAAGTCGAGAAACAGATACAGAAAGTGACTGGCCTAAGGCTTGTCACTTGAATGTGAGTGGCTGACTGAGTGGCGGATGGTTGGAAATGAAATCCAAATCCCCTGACCTCTAATTTCAGAGGGTGCAGTGCCTCCCCCATGCCCGATTTTAGAGTTAAACGTCTTAGCAAGAGCTTCACTGCACTGAAGTCACCCTGAAAAGACATTAGCTTCCATCCGCACAGTCATTGCCCCCTGGTCTCTAATGAGAGTTTGCCCAGTTAAAGTTGCAACATTGGGTTTAACGTGAGAGATCTTGACTTTCAGCCTGTAACTTTTGAAAAGGGTCGATGTACTTAGGGCTTCCTGCTACAAAGTAAGAGTCAAGGACCCTCTTCCGCAAAGAGGAGCTGGCCTTAGTGGGAAATGGAGAATGAGCTCCTTTAAATCACCGCTCTGTTCACCAATCGTTAAGAAACCTTTCCAAGAACATACATGTATCGTGTCTCCAGGAGGGCTGGGATTTGTGCAAGGTTCTGAGTAACATGCTACCACAGGAAGGTGGAGGTCCTGCTCAGCCCTAGAGACAGACACACACATGCAAACACACACACAGAAACCTTAGACACACAACTGGTAGTGTCGAGCCAAAGACTTAGCAGTATGAGGAGGGCACTGAACCCACCCACGCTCCAAAGAAGGAGAGGCCTTTCCCTGATCCACACGTGCATTCTCCCTCCTTCTCCCCCAAACCTGCCTCCTCCTCAAGCCCACGCATTATTACATAGAATACGATTAGGCAGCGCTCTCAGGTTACAGAATTGTCAACGATGCTCTCGTTAAAACAACAGCACAGTCAAACAGACAGCATGCTAGCATGTGAAATGCGATCAGTTCTTTCAGACACGGCTCATGATGAATGGAGCCACACAAGGAGGACTGCAGCTATGCTGCGCCCCGAGCCGAACTGGGAGAATGGCTACCTACCAAAGTGCTGCACACTCTCATTTCACCCTCAGAGGCAGAAAAGAGGACTGCAAAGGACTCACGGGTCTCCCATGCTCTCCGCAAAGGACTCCCATTCCTCCTGCGGACCAAAGGTAACAACAAAAGCAGCTTTTTATTTGTAGAGCACACAACTTTTGGAAAATACACAGCTAAAACTGTCCCCGCTTTAAGTGCTTTACAGCACTTAAAGCGGGGACAGTTTTAGCTGTGTAATTTGAAAAACGTGCCTCTAAGTGCCTAGATGATGAAGTTCGAATGGGGGAACTCTGTCCACTTGCGTTGAGCATTCTTTCAGTGAGAAAGGATTTGGTTACATTTTGACTCTTTAGCACTGATTCTCATTCTTGTCAATCAACTGTGAAATTTCTGTGTTAATTTCTAGCAGAGGTAATAGAGTTAGTCCAAAATCATAGGTGTATATAAGTCCAGGTGGACAAGTAGGTCCAGAATCCCAGGCACTGAGCTGAAAAGGGGATCATTTCCCAGTGGGCCTCACGTCCCACAGAAACCGCTGTGCAAAAGTCGAGAAACAGATACAGAAAGTGACTGGCCTAAGGCTTGTCACTTGAATGTGAGTGGCTGACTGAGTGGCGGATGGTTGGAAATGAAATCCAAATCCCCTGACCTCTAATTTCAGAGGGTGCAGTGCCTCCCCCATGCCCGATTTTAGAGTTAAACGTCTTAGCAAGAGCTTCACTGCACTGAAGTCACCCTGAAAAGACATTAGCTTACATCCGAACAGTCATTGCCCCCCGGTCTCTAATGAGAGTTTGCCCAGTTAAAGTTGCAACATTGGGTTTAACGTGAGAGATCTTGACTTTCAGCCTGTAACTTTTGAAAAGGGTCGATGTACTTAGGGCTTCCTGCTACAAAGTAAGAGTCAAGGACCCTCTTCCGCAAAGAGGAGCTGGCCTTAGTGGGAAATGGAGAATGAGCTCCTTTAAATCACCGCTGTGTTCACCAATCATTAAGAAACCTTTCCAAGAACATACATGTATCGTGTCTCCAGGAGGGCTGGGATTTGTGCAAGGTTCTGAGTAACATGCTACCACAGGAAGGTGGAGGTCCTGCTCAGCCCTAGAGACAGACACACACATGCAAACACACACACAGAAACCTTAGACACACAACTGGTAGTGTCGAGCCAAAGACTTAGCAGTATGAGGAGGGCACTGAACCCACCCACGCTCCAAAGAAGGAGAGGCCTTTCCCTGATCCACACGTGCATTCTCCCTCCTTCTCCCCCAAACCTGCCTCCTCCTCAAGCCCACGCATTATTACATAGAATACGATTAGGCAGCGCTCTCAGGTTACAGAATTGTCAACGATGCTCTCGTTAAAACAACAGCACAGTCAAACAGACAGCATGCTAGCATGTGAAATGCGATCAGTTCTTTCAGACACGGCTCATGATGAATGGAGCCACACAAGGAGGACTGCAGCTATGCTGCGCCCCGAGCCGAACTGGGAGAATGGCTACCTACCAAAGTGCTGCACACTCTCATTTCACCCTCAGAGGCAGAAAAGAGGACTGCAAAGGACTCACGGGTCTCCCATGCTCTCCGCAAAGGACTCCCATTCCTCCTGCGGACCAAAGGTAACAACAAAAGCAGCTTTTTATTTGTAGAGCACACAACTTTTGGAAAATACACAGCTAAAACTGTCCCCGCTTTAAGTGCTTTACAGCACTTAAAGCGGGGACAGTTTTAGCTGTGTAATTTGAAAAACGTGCCTCTAAGTGCCTAGATGATGAAGTTCGAATGGGGGACCTGTGTCCACTTGCGTTGAGCATTCTTTCAGTGAGAAAGGATTTGGTTACATTTTGACTCTTTAGCACTGATTCTCATTCTTGTCAATCAACTGTGAAATTTCTGTGTTAATTTCTAGCAGAGGTAATAGAGTTAGTCCAAAATCATAGGTGTATATAAGTCCAGGTGGACAAGTAGGCCCAGAATCCCAGGCACTGAGCTGAAAAGGGGATGATTTCCCAGTGGGCCTCACGTCCCACAGAAACCGCTGTGCAAAAGTCGAGAAACAGATACAGAAAGTGACTGGCCTAAGGCTTGTCACTTGAATGTGAGTGGCTGACTGAGTGGCGGATGGTTGGAAATGAAATCCAAATCCCCTGACCTCTAATTTCAGAGGGTGCAGTGCCTCCCCCATGCCCGATTTTAGAGTTAAACGTCTTAGCAAGAGCTTCACTGCACTGAAGTCACCCTGAAAAGACATTAGCTTCCATCCGCACAGTCATTGCCCCCCGGTCTCTAATGAGAGTTTGCCCAGTTAAAGTTGCAACATTGGGTTTAACGTGAGAGATCTTGACTTTCAGCCTGTAACTTTTGAAAAGGGTCGATGTACTTAGGGCTTCCTGCTACAAAGTAAGAGTCAAGGACCCTCTTCCGCAAAGAGGAGCTGGCCTTAGTGGGAAATGGAGAATGAGCTCCTTTAAATCACCGCTCTGTCACCAACCGTTAAGAAACCTTTCCAAGAACATACATGTATCGTGTCTCCAGGAGGGCTGGGATTTGTGCAAGGTTCTGAGTAACATGCTACCACAGGAAGGTGGAGGTCCTGCTCAGCCCTAGAGACAGACACACACATGCAAACACACACACAGAAACCTTAGACACACAACTGGTAGTGTCGAGCCAAAGACTTAGCAGTATGAGGAGGGCACTGAACCCACCCACGCTCCAAAGAAGGAGAGGCCTTTCCCTGATCCACACGTGCATTCTCCCTCCTTCTCCCCCAAACCTGCCTCCTCCTCAAGCCCACGCATTATTACATAGAATACGATTAGGCAGCGCTCTCAGGTTACAGAATTGTCAACGATGCTCTCGTTAAAACAACAGCACAGTCAAACAGACAGCATGCTAGCATGTGAAATGCGATCAGTTCTTTCAGACACGGCTCATGATGAATGGAGCCACACAAGGAGGACTGCAGCTATGCTGCGCCCCGAGCCGAACTGGGAGAATAGCTACCTACCAAAGTGCTGCACACTCTCATTTCACCCTCAGAGGCAGAAAAGAGGACTGCAAAGGACTCACGGGTCTCCCATGCTCTCCGCAAAGGACTCCCATTCCTCCTGCGGACCAAAGGTAACAACAAAAGCAGCTTTTTATTTGTAGAGCACACAACTTTTGGAAAATACACAGCTAAAACTGTCCCCGCTTTAAGTGCTTTACAGCACTTAAAGCGGGGACAGTTTTAGCTGTGTAATTTGAAAAACGTGCCTCTAAGTGCCTAGATGATGAAGTTCGAATGGGGGACCTGTGTCCACTTGCGTTGAGCATTCTTTCAGTGAGAAAGGATTTGGTTACATTTTGACTCTTTAGCACTGATTCTCATTCTTGTCAATCAACTGTGAAATTTCTGTGTTAATTTCTAGCAGAGGTAATAGAGTTAGTCCAAAATCATAGGTGTATATAAGTCCAGGTGGACAAGTAGGCCCAGAATCCCAGGCACTGAGCTGAAAAGGGGATGATTTCCCAGTGGGCCTCACGTCCCACAGAAACCGCTGTGCAAAAGTCGAGAAACAGATACAGAAAGTGACTGGCCTAAGGCTTGTCACTTGAATGTGAGTGGCTGAATGAGTGGCGGATGGTTGGAAATGAAATCCAAATCCCCTGACCTCTAATTTCAGAGGGTGCAGTGCCTCCCCCATGCCCGATTTTAGAGTTAAACGTCTTAGCAAGAGCTTCACTGCACTGAAGTCACCCTGAAAAGACATTAGCTTCCATCCGCACAGTCATTGCCCCCCGGTCTCTAATGAGAGTTTGCCCAGTTAAAGTTGCAACATTGGGTTTAACGTGAGAGATCTTGACTTTCAGCCTGTAACTTTTGAAAAGGGTCGATGTACTTAGGGCTTCCTGCTACAAAGTAAGAGTCAAGGACCCTCTTCCGCAAAGAGGAGCTGGCCTTAGAGGGAAATGGAGAATGAGCTCCTTTAAATCACCGCTCTGTTCACCAATCATTAAGAAACCTTTCCAAGAACATACATGTATCGTGTCTCCAGGAGGGCTGGGATTTGTGCAAGGTTCTGAGTAACATGCTACCACAGGAAGGTGGAGGTCCTGCTCAGCCCTAGAGACAGACACACACATGCAAACACACACACAGAAACCTTAGACACACAACTGGTAGTGTCGAGCCAAAGACTTAGCAGTATGAGGAGGGCACTGAACCCACCCACGCTCCAAAGAAGGAGAGGCCTTTCCCTGATCCACACGTGCATTCTCCCTCCTTCTCCCCCAAACCTGCCTCCTCCTCAAGCCCACGCATTATTACATAGAATACGATTAGGCAGCGCTCTCAGGTTACAGAATTGTCAACGATGCTCTCGTTAAAACAACAGCACAGTCAAACAGACAGCATGCTAGCATGTGAAATGCGATCAGTTCTTTCAGACACGGCTCATGATGAATGGAGCCACACAAGGAGGACTGCAGCTATGCTGCGCCCCGAGCCGAACTGGGAGAATGGCTACCTACCAAAGTGCTGCACACTCTCATTTCACCCTCAGAGGCAGAAAAGAGGACTGCAAAGTACTCACCGGTCTCCCATGCTCTCCACAAAGGACTCCCATTCCTCCTGCGGACCAAAGGTAACAACAAAAGCAGCTTTTTATTTGTAGAGCACACAACTGTTGGAAAATACACAGCTAAAACTGTCCCCGCTTTAAGTGCTTTACAGCACTTAAAGCGGGGACAGTTTTAGCTGTGTAGTTTGAAAAACGTGCCTCTAAGTGCCTAGATGATGAAGTTCGAATGGGGGACCTGTGTCCACTTGCGTTGAGCATTCTTTCAGTGAGAAAGGATTTGGTTACATTTTGACTCTTTAGCACTGATTCTCATTCTTGTCAATCAACTGTGAAATTTCTGTGTTAATTTCTAGCAGAGGTAATAGAGTTAGTCCAAAATCATAGGTGTATATAAGTCCAGGTGGACAAGTAGGCCCAGAATCCCAGGCACTGAGCTGAAAAGGGGATGATTTCCCAGTGGGCCTCACGTCCCACAGAAACCGCTGTGCAAAAGTCGAGAAACAGATACAGAAAGTGACTGGCCTAAGGCTTGTCACTTGAATGTGAGTGGCTGACTGAGTGGCGGATGGTTGGAAATGAAATCCAAATCCCCTGACCTCTAATTTCAGAGGGTGCAGTGCCTCCCCCATGCCCGATTTTAGAGTTAAACGTCTTAGCAAGAGCTTCACTGCACTGAAGTCACCCTGAAAAGACATTAGCTTCCATCCGCACAGTCATTGCCCCCCGGTCTCTAATGAGAGTTTGCCCAGTTAAAGTTGCAACATTGGGTTTAACGTGAGAGATCTTGACTTTCAGCCTGTAACTTTTGAAAAGGGTCGATGTACTTAGGGCTTCCTGCTACAAAGTAAGAGTCAAGGACCCTCTTCCGCAAAGAGGAGCTGGCCTTAGTGGGAAATGGAGAATGAGCTCCTTTAAATCACCGCTCTGTTCACCAATCGTTAAGAAACCTTTCCAAGAACATACATGTATCGTGTCTCCAGGAGGGCTGGGATTTGTGCAAGGTTCTGAGTAACATGCTACCACAGGAAGGTGGAGGTCCTGCTCAGCCCTAGAGACAGACACACACATGCAAACACACACACAGAAACCTTAGACACACAACTGGTAGTGTCGAGCCAAAGACTTAGCAGTATGAGGAGGGCACTGAACCCACCCACGCTCCAAAGAAGGAGAGGCCTTTCCCTGATCCACACGTGCATTCTCCCTCCTTCTCCCCCAAACCTGCCTCCTCCTCAAGCCCACGCATTATTACATAGAATACGATTAGGCAGCGCTCTCAGGTTACAGAATTGTCAACGATGCTCTCGTTAAAACAACAGCACAGTCAAACAGACAGCATGCTAGCATGTGAAATGCGATCAGTTCTTTCAGACACGGCTCATGATGAATGGAGCCACACAAGGAGGACTGCAGCTATGCTGCGCCCCGAGCCGAACTGGGAGAATGGCTACCTACCAAAGTGCTGCACACTCTCATTTCACCCTCAGAGGCAGAAAAGAGGACTGCAAAGGACTCACGGGTCTCCCATGCTCTCCGCAAAGGACTCCCATTCCTCCTGCGGACCAAAGGTAACAACAAAAGCAGCTTTTTATTTGTAGAGCACACAACTTTTGGAAAATACACAGCTAAAACTGTCCCCGCTTTAAGTGCTTTACAGCACTTAAAGCGGGGACAGTTTTAGCTGTGTAATTTGAAAAACTTGCCTCTACGTGCCTAGATGATGAAGTTCGAATGGGGGACCTGTGTCCACTTGCGTTGAGCATTCTTTCAGTGAGAAAGGATTTGGTTACATTTTGACTCTATAGCACTGATTCTCATTCTTGTCAATCAACTGTGAAATTTCTGTGTTAATTTCTAGCAGAGGTAATAGAGTTAGTCCAAAATCATAGGTGTATATAAGTCCAGGTGGACAAGTAGGCCCAGAATCCCAGGCACTGAGCTGAAAAGGGGATGATTTCCCAGTGGGCCTCACGTCCCACAGAAACCGCTGTGCAAAAGTCGAGAAACAGATACAGAAAGTGACTGGCCTAAGGCTTGTCACTTGAATGTGAGTGGCTGAATGAGTGGCGGATGGTTGGAAATGAAATCCAAATCCCCTGACCTCTAATTTCAGAGGGTGCAGTGCCTCCCCCATGCCCGATTTTAGAGTTAAACGTCTTAGCAAGAGCTTCACTGCACTGAAGTCACCCTGAAAAGACATTAGCTTCCATCCGCACAGTCATTGCCCCCTGGTCTCTAATGAGAGTTTGCCCAGTTAAAGTTGCAACATTGGGTTTAACGTGAGAGATCTTGACTTTCAGCCTGTAACTTTTGAAAAGGGTCGATGTACTTAGGGCTTCCTGCTACAAAGTAAGAGTCAAGGACCCTCTTCCGCAAAGAGGAGCTGGCCTTAGTGGGAAATGGAGAATGAGCTCCTTTAAATCACCGCTCTGTCACCAATCGTTAAGAAACCTTTCCAAGAACATACATGTATCGTGTCTCCAGGAGGGCTGGGATTTGTGCAAGGTTCTGAGTAACATGCTACCACAGGAAGGTGGAGGTCCTGCTCAGCCCTAGAGACAGACACACACATGCAAACACACACACAGAAACCTTAGACACACAACTGGTAGTGTCGAGCCAAAGACTTAGCAGTATGAGGAGGGCACTGAACCCACCCACGCTCCAAAGAAGGAGAGGCCTTTCCCTGATCCACACGTGCATTCTCCCTCCTTCTCCCCCAAACCTGCCTCCTCCTCAAGCCCACGCATTATTACATAGAATACGATTAGGCAGCGCTCTCAGGTTACAGAATTGTCAACGATGCTCTCGTTAAAACAACAGCACAGTCAAACAGACAGCATGCTAGCATGTGAAATGCGATCAGTTCTTTCAGACACGGCTCATGATGAATGGAGCCACACAAGGAGGACTGCAGCTATGCTGCGCCCCGAGCCGAACTGGGAGAATGGCTACCTACCAAAGTGCTGCACACTCTCATTTCACCCTCAGAGGCAGAAAAGAGGACTGCAAAGGACTCACGGGTCTCCCATGCTCTCCGCAAAGGACTCCCATTCCTCCTGCGGACCAAAGGTAACAACAAAAGCAGCTTTTTATTTGTAGAGCACACAACTTTTGGAAAATACACAGCTAAAACTGTCCCCGCTTTAAGTGCTTTACAGCACTTAAAGCGGGGACAGTTTTAGCTGTGTAATTTGAAAAACGTGCCTCTAAGTGCCTAGATGATGAAGTTCGAATGGGGGACCTGTGTCCACTTGCGTTGAGCATTCTTTCAGTGAGAAAGGATTTGGTTACATTTTGACTCTTTAGCACTGATTCTCATTCTTGTCAATCAACTGTGAAATTTCTGTGTTAATTTCTAGCAGAGGTAATAGAGTTAGTCCAAAATCATAGGTGTATATAAGTCCAGGTGGACAAGTAGGCCCAGAATCCCAGGCACTGAGCTGAAAAGGGGATGATTTCCCAGTGGGCCTCACGTCCCACAGAAACCGCTGTGCAAAAGTCGAGAAACAGATACAGAAAGTGACTGGCCTAAGGCTTGTCACTTGAATGTGAGTGGCTGACTGAGTGGCGGATGGTTGGAAATGAAATCCAAATCCCCTGACCTCTAATTTCAGAGGGTGCAGTGCCTCCCCCATGCCCGATTTTAGAGTTAAACGTCTTAGCAAGAGCTTCACTGCACTGAAGTCACCCTGAAAAGACATTAGCTTCCATCCGCACAGTCATTGCCCCCCGGTCTCTAATGAGAGTTTGCCCAGTTAAAGTTGCAACATTGGGTTTAACGTGAGAGATCTTGACTTTCAGCCTGTAACTTTTGAAAAGGGTCGATGTACTTAGGGCTTCCTGCTACAAAGTAAGAGTCAAGGACCCTCTTCCGCAAAGAGGAGCTGGCCTTAGTGGGAAATGGAGAATGAGCTCCTTTAAATCACCGCTCTGTTCACCAATCGTTAAGAAACCTTTCCAAGAACATACATGTATCGTGTCTCCAGGAGGGCTGGGATTTGTGCAAGGTTCTGAGTAACATGCTACCACAGGAAGGTGGAGGTCCTGCTCAGCCCTAGAGACAGACACACACATGCAAACACACACACAGAAACCTTAGACACACAACTGGTAGTGTCGAGCCAAAGACTTAGCAGTATGAGGAGGGCACTGAACCCACCCACGCTCCAAAGAAGGAGAGGCCTTTCCCTGATCCACACGTGCATTCTCCCTCCTTCTCCCCCAAACCTGCCTCCTCCTCAAGCCCACGCATTATTACATAGAATACGATTAGGCAGCGCTCTCAGGTTACAGAATTGTCAACGATGCTCTCGTTAAAACAACAGCACAGTCAAACAGACAGCATGCTAGCATGTGAAATGCGATCAGTTCTTTCAGACACGGCTCATGATGAATGGAGCCACACAAGGAGGACTGCAGCTATGCTGCGCCCCGAGCCGAACTGGGAGAATGGCTACCTACCAAAGTGCTGCACACTCTCATTTCACCCTCAGAGGCAGAAAAGAGGACTGCAAAGGACTCACGGGTCTCCCATGCTCTCCGCAAAGGACTCCCATTCCTCCTGCGGACCAAAGGTAACAACAAAAGCAGCTTTTTATTTGTAGAGCACACAACTTTTGGAAAATACACAGCTAAAACTGTCCCCGCTTTAAGTGCTTTACAGCACTTAAAGCGGGGACAGTTTTAGCTGTGTAATTTGAAAAACTTGCCTCTACGTGCCTAGATGATGAAGTTCGAATGGGGGACCTGTGTCCACTTGCGTTGAGCATTCTTTCAGTGAGAAAGGATTTGGTTACATTTTGACTCTATAGCACTGATTCTCATTCTTGTCAATCAACTGTGAAATTTCTGTGTTAATTTCTAGCAGAGGTAATAGAGTTAGTCCAAAATCATAGGTGTATATAAGTCCAGGTGGACAAGTAGGCCCAGAATCCCAGGCACTGAGCTGAAAAGGGGATGATTTCCCAGTGGGCCTCACGTCCCACAGAAACCGCTGTGCAAAAGTCGAGAAACAGATACAGAAAGTGACTGGCCTAAGGCTTGTCACTTGAATGTGAGTGGCTGAATGAGTGGCGGATGGTTGGAAATGAAATCCAAATCCCCTGACCTCTAATTTCAGAGGGTGCAGTGCCTCCCCCATGCCCGATTTTAGAGTTAAACGTCTTAGCAAGAGCTTCACTGCACTGAAGTCACCCTGAAAAGACATTAGCTTCCATCCGCACAGTCATTGCCCCCTGGTCTCTAATGAGAGTTTGCCCAGTTAAAGTTGCAACATTGGGTTTAACGTGAGAGATCTTGACTTTCAGCCTGTAACTTTTGAAAAGGGTCGATGTACTTAGGGCTTCCTGCTACAAAGTAAGAGTCAAGGACCCTCTTCCGCAAAGAGGAGCTGGCCTTAGTGGGAAATGGAGAATGAGCTCCTTTAAATCACCGCTCTGTCACCAATCGTTAAGAAACCTTTCCAAGAACATACATGTATCGTGTCTCCAGGAGGGCTGGGATTTGTGCAAGGTTCTGAGTAACATGCTACCACAGGAAGGTGGAGGTCCTGCTCAGCCCTAGAGACAGACACACACATGCAAACACACACACAGAAACCTTAGACACACAACTGGTAGTGTCGAGCCAAAGACTTAGCAGTATGAGGAGGGCACTGAACCCACCCACGCTCCAAAGAAGGAGAGGCCTTTCCCTGATCCACACGTGCATTCTCCCTCCTTCTCCCCCAAACCTGCCTCCTCCTCAAGCCCACGCATTATTACATAGAATACGATTAGGCAGCGCTCTCAGGTTACAGAATTGTCAACGATGCTCTCGTTAAAACAACAGCACAGTCAAACAGACAGCATGCTAGCATGTGAAATGCGATCAGTTCTTTCAGACACGGCTCATGATGAATGGAGCCACACAAGGAGGACTGCAGCTATGCTGCGCCCCGAGCCGAACTGGGAGAATGGCTACCTACCAAAGTGCTGCACACTCTCATTTCACCCTCAGAGGCAGAAAAGAGGACTGCAAAGGACTCACGGGTCTCCCATGCTCTCCGCAAAGGACTCCCATTCCTCCTGCGGACCAAAGGTAACAACAAAAGCAGCTTTTTATTTGTAGAGCACACAACTTTTGGAAAATACACAGCTAAAACTGTCCCCGCTTTAAGTGCTTTACAGCACTTAAAGCGGGGACAGTTTTAGCTGTGTAATTTGAAAAACGTGCCTCTAAGTGCCTAGATGATGAAGTTCGAATGGGGGACCTGTGTCCACTTGCGTTGAGCATTCTTTCAGTGAGAAAGGATTTGGTTACATTTTGACTCTTTAGCACTGATTCTCATTCTTGTCAATCAACTGTGAAATTTCTGTGTTAATTTCTAGCAGAGGTAATAGAGTTAGTCCAAAATCATAGGTGTATATAAGTCCAGGTGGACAAGTAGGCCCAGAATCCCAGGCACTGAGCTGAAAAGGGGATGATTTCCCAGTGGGCCTCACGTCCCACAGAAACCGCTGTGCAAAAGTCGAGAAACAGATACAGAAAGTGACTGGCCTAAGGCTTGTCACTTGAATGTGAGTGGCTGAATGAGTGGCGGATGGTTGGAAATGAAATCCAAATCCCCTGACCTCTAATTTCAGAGGGTGCAGTGCCTCCCCCATGCCCGATTTTAGAGTTAAACGTCTTAGCAAGAGCTTCACTGCACTGAAGTCACCCTGAAAAGACATTAGCTTCCATCCGCACAGTCATTGCCCCCCGGTCTCTAATGAGAGTTTGCCCAGTTAAAGTTGCAACATTGGGTTTAACGTGAGAGATCTTGACTTTCAGCCTGTAACTTTTGAAAAGGGTCGATGTACTTAGGGCTTCCTGCTACAAAGTAAGAGTCAAGGACCCTCTTCCGCAAAGAGGAGCTGGCCTTAGTGGGAAATGGAGAATGAGCTCCTTTAAATCACCGCTCTGTTCACCAATCGTTAAGAAACCTTTCCAAGAACATACATGTATCGTGTCTCCAGGAGGGCTGGGATTTGTGCAAGGTTCTGAGTAACATGCTACCACAGGAAGGTGGAGGTCCTGCTCAGCCCTAGAGACAGACACACACATGCAAACACACACACAGAAACCTTAGACACACAACTGGTAGTGTCGAGCCAAAGACTTAGCAGTATGAGGAGGGCACTGAACCCACCCACGCTCCAAAGAAGGAGAGGCCTTTCCCTGATCCACACGTGCATTCTCCCTCCTTCTCCCCCAAACCTGCCTCCTCCTCAAGCCCACGCATTATTACATAGAATACGATTAGGCAGCGCTCTCAGGTTACAGAATTGTCAACGATGCTCTCGTTAAAACAACAGCACAGTCAAACAGACAGCATGCTAGCATGTGAAATGCGATCAGTTCTT
This sequence comes from Aotus nancymaae, assembly GCF_030222135.1. Classification (NCBI taxonomy): domain Eukaryota; kingdom Metazoa; phylum Chordata; class Mammalia; order Primates; family Aotidae; genus Aotus; species Aotus nancymaae. The sequence goes on from NW_026988606.1 coordinate 40,284, forward strand.
TCAGACACGGCTCATGATGAATGGAGCCACACAAGGAGGACTGCAGCTATGCTGCGCCCCGAGCCGAACTGGGAGAATGGCTACCTACCAAAGTGCTGCACACTCTCATTTCACCCTCAGAGGCAGAAAAGAGGACTGCAAAGGACTCACGGGTCTCCCATGCTCTCCGCAAAGGACTCCCATTCCTCCTGCGGACCAAAGGTAACAACAAAAGCAGCTTTTTATTTGTAGAGCACACAACTTTTGGAAAATACACAGCTAAAACTGTCCCCGCTTTAAGTGCTTTACAGCACTTAAAGCGGGGACAGTTTTAGCTGTGTAATTTGAAAAACTTGCCTCTACGTGCCTAGATGATGAAGTTCGAATGGGGGACCTGTGTCCACTTGCGTTGAGCATTCTTTCAGTGAGAAAGGATTTGGTTACATTTTGACTCTATAGCACTGATTCTCATTCTTGTCAATCAACTGTGAAATTTCTGTGTTAATTTCTAGCAGAGGTAATAGAGTTAGTCCAAAATCATAGGTGTATATAAGTCCAGGTGGACAAGTAGGCCCAGAATCCCAGGCACTGAGCTGAAAAGGGGATGATTTCCCAGTGGGCCTCACGTCCCACAGAAACCGCTGTGCAAAAGTCGAGAAACAGATACAGAAAGTGACTGGCCTAAGGCTTGTCACTTGAATGTGAGTGGCTGAATGAGTGGCGGATGGTTGGAAATGAAATCCAAATCCCCTGACCTCTAATTTCAGAGGGTGCAGTGCCTCCCCCATGCCCGATTTTAGAGTTAAACGTCTTAGCAAGAGCTTCACTGCACTGAAGTCACCCTGAAAAGACATTAGCTTCCATCCGCACAGTCATTGCCCCCTGGTCTCTAATGAGAGTTTGCCCAGTTAAAGTTGCAACATTGGGTTTAACGTGAGAGATCTTGACTTTCAGCCTGTAACTTTTGAAAAGGGTCGATGTACTTAGGGCTTCCTGCTACAAAGTAAGAGTCAAGGACCCTCTTCCGCAAAGAGGAGCTGGCCTTAGTGGGAAATGGAGAATGAGCTCCTTTAAATCACCGCTCTGTCACCAATCGTTAAGAAACCTTTCCAAGAACATACATGTATCGTGTCTCCAGGAGGGCTGGGATTTGTGCAAGGTTCTGAGTAACATGCTACCACAGGAAGGTGGAGGTCCTGCTCAGCCCTAGAGACAGACACACACATGCAAACACACACACAGAAACCTTAGACACACAACTGGTAGTGTCGAGCCAAAGACTTAGCAGTATGAGGAGGGCACTGAACCCACCCACGCTCCAAAGAAGGAGAGGCCTTTCCCTGATCCACACGTGCATTCTCCCTCCTTCTCCCCCAAACCTGCCTCCTCCTCAAGCCCACGCATTATTACATAGAATACGATTAGGCAGCGCTCTCAGGTTACAGAATTGTCAACGATGCTCTCGTTAAAACAACAGCACAGTCAAACAGACAGCATGCTAGCATGTGAAATGCGATCAGTTCTTTCAGACACGGCTCATGATGAATGGAGCCACACAAGGAGGACTGCAGCTATGCTGCGCCCCGAGCCGAACTGGGAGAATGGCTACCTACCAAAGTGCTGCACACTCTCATTTCACCCTCAGAGGCAGAAAAGAGGACTGCAAAGGACTCACGGGTCTCCCATGCTCTCCGCAAAGGACTCCCATTCCTCCTGCGGACCAAAGGTAACAACAAAAGCAGCTTTTTATTTGTAGAGCACACAACTTTTGGAAAATACACAGCTAAAACTGTCCCCGCTTTAAGTGCTTTACAGCACTTAAAGCGGGGACAGTTTTAGCTGTGTAATTTGAAAAACGTGCCTCTAAGTGCCTAGATGATGAAGTTCGAATGGGGGACCTGTGTCCACTTGCGTTGAGCATTCTTTCAGTGAGAAAGGATTTGGTTACATTTTGACTCTTTAGCACTGATTCTCATTCTTGTCAATCAACTGTGAAATTTCTGTGTTAATTTCTAGCAGAGGTAATAGAGTTAGTCCAAAATCATAGGTGTATATAAGTCCAGGTGGACAAGTAGGCCCAGAATCCCAGGCACTGAGCTGAAAAGGGGATGATTTCCCAGTGGGCCTCACGTCCCACAGAAACCGCTGTGCAAAAGTCGAGAAACAGATACAGAAAGTGACTGGCCTAAGGCTTGTCACTTGAATGTGAGTGGCTGACTGAGTGGCGGATGGTTGGAAATGAAATCCAAATCCCCTGACCTCTAATTTCAGAGGGTGCAGTGCCTCCCCCATGCCCGATTTTAGAGTTAAACGTCTTAGCAAGAGCTTCACTGCACTGAAGTCACCCTGAAAAGACATTAGCTTCCATCCGCACAGTCATTGCCCCCCGGTCTCTAATGAGAGTTTGCCCAGTTAAAGTTGCAACATTGGGTTTAACGTGAGAGATCTTGACTTTCAGCCTGTAACTTTTGAAAAGGGTCGATGTACTTAGGGCTTCCTGCTACAAAGTAAGAGTCAAGGACCCTCTTCCGCAAAGAGGAGCTGGCCTTAGTGGGAAATGGAGAATGAGCTCCTTTAAATCACCGCTCTGTTCACCAATCGTTAAGAAACCTTTCCAAGAACATACATGTATCGTGTCTCCAGGAGGGCTGGGATTTGTGCAAGGTTCTGAGTAACATGCTACCACAGGAAGGTGGAGGTCCTGCTCAGCCCTAGAGACAGACACACACATGCAAACACACACACAGAAACCTTAGACACACAACTGGTAGTGTCGAGCCAAAGACTTAGCAGTATGAGGAGGGCACTGAACCCACCCACGCTCCAAAGAAGGAGAGGCCTTTCCCTGATCCACACGTGCATTCTCCCTCCTTCTCCCCCAAACCTGCCTCCTCCTCAAGCCCACGCATTATTACATAGAATACGATTAGGCAGCGCTCTCAGGTTACAGAATTGTCAACGATGCTCTCGTTAAAACAACAGCACAGTCAAACAGACAGCATGCTAGCATGTGAAATGCGATCAGTTCTTTCAGACACGGCTCATGATGAATGGAGCCACACAAGGAGGACTGCAGCTATGCTGCGCCCCGAGCCGAACTGGGAGAATGGCTACCTACCAAAGTGCTGCACACTCTCATTTCACCCTCAGAGGCAGAAAAGAGGACTGCAAAGGACTCACGGGTCTCCCATGCTCTCCGCAAAGGACTCCCATTCCTCCTGCGGACCAAAGGTAACAACAAAAGCAGCTTTTTATTTGTAGAGCACACAACTTTTGGAAAATACACAGCTAAAACTGTCCCCGCTTTAAGTGCTTTACAGCACTTAAAGCGGGGACAGTTTTAGCTGTGTAGTTTGAAAAACGTGCCTCTAAGTGCCTAGATGATGAAGTTCGAATGGGGGACCTGTGTCCACTTGCGTTGAGCATTCTTTCAGTGAGAAAGGATTTGGTTACATTTTGACTCTTTAGCACTGATTCTCATTCTTGTCAATCAACTGTGAAATTTCTGTGTTAATTTCTAGCAGAGGTAATAGAGTTAGTCCAAAATCATAGGTGTATATAAGTCCAGGTGGACAAGTAGGCCCAGAATCCCAGGCACTGAGCTGAAAAGGGGATGATTTCCCAGTGGGCCTCACGTCCCACAGAAACCGCTGTGCAAAAGTCGAGAAACAGATACAGAAAGTGACTGGCCTAAGGCTTGTCACTTGAATGTGAGTGGCTGACTGAGTGGCGGATGGTTGGAAATGAAATCCAAATCCCCTGACCTCTAATTTCAGAGGGTGCAGTGCCTCCCCCATGCCCGATTTTAGAGTTAAACGTCTTAGCAAGAGCTTCACTGCACTGAAGTCACCCTGAAAAGACATTAGCTTCCATCCGCACAGTCATTGCCCCCCGGTCTCTAATGAGAGTTTGCCCAGTTAAAGTTGCAACATTGGGTTTAACGTGAGAGATCTTGACTTTCAGCCTGTAACTTTTGAAAAGGGTCGATGTACTTAGGGCTTCCTGCTACAAAGTAAGAGTCAAGGACCCTCTTCCGCAAAGAGGAGCTGGCCTTAGTGGGAAATGGAGAATGAGCTCCTTTAAATCACCGCTCTGTTCACCAATCGTTAAGAAACCTTTCCAAGAACATACATGTATCGTGTCTCCAGGAGGGCTGGGATTTGTGCAAGGTTCTGAGTAACATGCTACCACAGGAAGGTGGAGGTCCTGCTCAGCCCTAGAGACAGACACACACATGCAAACACACACACAGAAACCTTAGACACACAACTGGTAGTGTCGAGCCAAAGACTTAGCAGTATGAGGAGGGCACTGAACCCACCCACGCTCCAAAGAAGGAGAGGCCTTTCCCTGATCCACACGTGCATTCTCCCTCCTTCTCCCCCAAACCTGCCTCCTCCTCAAGCCCACGCATTATTACATAGAATACGATTAGGCAGCGCTCTCAGGTTACAGAATTGTCAACGATGCTCTCGTTAAAACAACAGCACAGTCAAACAGACAGCATGCTAGCATGTGAAATGCGATCAGTTCTTTCAGACACGGCTCATGATGAATGGAGCCACACAAGGAGGACTGCAGCTATGCTGCGCCCCGAGCCGAACTGGGAGAATGGCTACCTACCAAAGTGCTGCACACTCTCATTTCACCCTCAGAGGCAGAAAAGAGGACTGCAAAGGACTCACGGGTCTCCCATGCTCTCCGCAAAGGACTCCCATTCCTCCTGCGGACCAAAGGTAACAACAAAAGCAGCTTTTTATTTGTAGAGCACACAACTTTTGGAAAATACACAGCTAAAACTGTCCCCGCTTTAAGTGCTTTACAGCACTTAAAGCGGGGACAGTTTTAGCTGTGTAATTTGAAAAACTTGCCTCTACGTGCCTAGATGATGAAGTTCGAATGGGGGACCTGTGTCCACTTGCGTTGAGCATTCTTTCAGTGAGAAAGGATTTGGTTACATTTTGACTCTTTAGCACTGATTCTCATTCTTGTCAATCAACTGTGAAATTTCTGTGTTAATTTCTAGCAGAGGTAATAGAGTTAGTCCAAAATCATAGGTGTATATAAGTCCAGGTGGACAAGTAGGCCCAGAATCCCAGGCACTGAGCTGAAAAGGGGATGATTTCCCAGTGGGCCTCACGTCCCACAGAAACCGCTGTGCAAAAGTCGAGAAACAGATACAGAAAGTGACTGGCCTAAGGCTTGTCACTTGAATGTGAGTGGCTGACTGAGTGGCGGATGGTTGGAAATGAAATCCAAATCCCCTGACCTCTAATTTCAGAGGGTGCAGTGCCTCCCCCATGCCCGATTTTAGAGTTAAACGTCTTAGCAAGAGCTTCACTGCACTGAAGTCACCCTGAAAAGACATTAGCTTCCATCCGCACAGTCATTGCCCCCCGGTCTCTAATGAGAGTTTGCCCAGTTAAAGTTGCAACATTGGGTTTAACGTGAGAGATCTTGACTTTCAGCCTGTAACTTTTGAAAAGGGTCGATGTACTTAGGGCTTCCTGCTACAAAGTAAGAGTCAAGGACCCTCTTCCGCAAAGAGGAGCTGGCCTTAGTGGGAAATGGAGAATGAGCTCCTTTAAATCACCGCTCTGTTCACCAATCGTTAAGAAACCTTTCCAAGAACATACATGTATCGTGTCTCCAGGAGGGCTGGGATTTGTGCAAGGTTCTGAGTAACATGCTACCACAGGAAGGTGGAGGTCCTGCTCAGCCCTAGAGACAGACACACACATGCAAACACACACACAGAAACCTTAGACACACAACTGGTAGTGTCGAGCCAAAGACTTAGCAGTATGAGGAGGGCACTGAACCCACCCACGCTCCAAAGAAGGAGAGGCCTTTCCCTGATCCACACGTGCATTCTCCCTCCTTCTCCCCCAAACCTGCCTCCTCCTCAAGCCCACGCATTATTACATAGAATACGATTAGGCAGCGCTCTCAGGTTACAGAATTGTCAACGATGCTCTCGTTAAAACAACAGCACAGTCAAACAGACAGCATGCTAGCATGTGAAATGCGATCAGTTCTTTCAGACACGGCTCATGATGAATGGAGCCACACAAGGAGGACTGCAGCTATGCTGCGCCCCGAGCCGAACTGGGAGAATGGCTACCTACCAAAGTGCTGCACACTCTCATTTCACCCTCAGAGGCAGAAAAGAGGACTGCAAAGGACTCACGGGTCTCCCATGCTCTCCGCAAAGGACTCCCATTCCTCCTGCGGACCAAAGGTAACAACAAAAGCAGCTTTTTATTTGTAGAGCACACAACTTTTGGAAAATACACAGCTAAAACTGTCCCCGCTTTAAGTGCTTTACAGCACTTAAAGCGGGGACAGTTTTAGCTGTGTAATTTGAAAAACTTGCCTCTACGTGCCTAGATGATGAAGTTCGAATGGGGGACCTGTGTCCACTTGCGTTGAGCATTCTTTCAGTGAGAAAGGATTTGGTTACATTTTGACTCTATAGCACTGATTCTCATTCTTGTCAATCAACTGTGAAATTTCTGTGTTAATTTCTAGCAGAGGTAATAGAGTTAGTCCAAAATCATAGGTGTATATAAGTCCAGGTGGACAAGTAGGCCCAGAATCCCAGGCACTGAGCTGAAAAGGGGATGATTTCCCAGTGGGCCTCACGTCCCACAGAAACCGCTGTGCAAAAGTCGAGAAACAGATACAGAAAGTGACTGGCCTAAGGCTTGTCACTTGAATGTGAGTGGCTGAATGAGTGGCGGATGGTTGGAAATGAAATCCAAATCCCCTGACCTCTAATTTCAGAGGGTGCAGTGCCTCCCCCATGCCCGATTTTAGAGTTAAACGTCTTAGCAAGAGCTTCACTGCACTGAAGTCACCCTGAAAAGACATTAGCTTCCATCCGCACAGTCATTGCCCCCTGGTCTCTAATGAGAGTTTGCCCAGTTAAAGTTGCAACATTGGGTTTAACGTGAGAGATCTTGACTTTCAGCCTGTAACTTTTGAAAAGGGTCGATGTACTTAGGGCTTCCTGCTACAAAGTAAGAGTCAAGGACCCTCTTCCGCAAAGAGGAGCTGGCCTTAGTGGGAAATGGAGAATGAGCTCCTTTAAATCACCGCTCTGTCACCAATCGTTAAGAAACCTTTCCAAGAACATACATGTATCGTGTCTCCAGGAGGGCTGGGATTTGTGCAAGGTTCTGAGTAACATGCTACCACAGGAAGGTGGAGGTCCTGCTCAGCCCTAGAGACAGACACACACATGCAAACACACACACAGAAACCTTAGACACACAACTGGTAGTGTCGAGCCAAAGACTTAGCAGTATGAGGAGGGCACTGAACCCACCCACGCTCCAAAGAAGGAGAGGCCTTTCCCTGATCCACACGTGCATTCTCCCTCCTTCTCCCCCAAACCTGCCTCCTCCTCAAGCCCACGCATTATTACATAGAATACGATTAGGCAGCGCTCTCAGGTTACAGAATTGTCAACGATGCTCTCGTTAAAACAACAGCACAGTCAAACAGACAGCATGCTAGCATGTGAAATGCGATCAGTTCTTTCAGACACGGCTCATGATGAATGGAGCCACACAAGGAGGACTGCAGCTATGCTGCGCCCCGAGCCGAACTGGGAGAATGGCTACCTACCAAAGTGCTGCACACTCTCATTTCACCCTCAGAGGCAGAAAAGAGGACTGCAAAGGACTCACGGGTCTCCCATGCTCTCCGCAAAGGACTCCCATTCCTCCTGCGGACCAAAGGTAACAACAAAAGCAGCTTTTTATTTGTAGAGCACACAACTTTTGGAAAATACACAGCTAAAACTGTCCCCGCTTTAAGTGCTTTACAGCACTTAAAGCGGGGAGAGTTTTAGCTGTGTAATTTGAAAAACGTGCCTCTAAGTGCCTAGATGATGAAGTTCGAATGGGGGACCTGTGTCCACTTGCGTTGAGCATTCTTTCAGTGAGAAAGGATTTGGTTACATTTTGACTCTTTAGCACTGATTCTCATTCTTGTCAATCAACTGTGAAATTTCTGTGTTAATTTCTAGCAGAGGTAATAGAGTTAGTCCAAAATCATAGGTGTATATAAGTCCAGGTGGACAAGTAGGCCCAGAATCCCAGGCACTGAGCTGAAAAGGGGATGATTTCCCAGTGGGCCTCACGTCCCACAGAAACCGCTGTGCAAAAGTCGAGAAACAGATACAGAAAGTGACTGGCCTAAGGCTTGTCACTTGAATGTGAGTGGCTGACTGAGTGGCGGATGGTTGGAAATGAAATCCAAATCCCCTGACCTCTAATTTCAGAGGGTGCAGTGCCTCCCCCATGCCCGATTTTAGAGTTAAACGTCTTAGCAAGAGCTTCACTGCACTGAAGTCACCCTGAAAAGACATTAGCTTCCATCCGCACAGTCATTGCCCCCCGGTCTCTAATGAGAGTTTGCCCAGTTAAAGTTGCAACATTGGGTTTAACGTGAGAGATCTTGACTTTCAGCCTGTAACTTTTGAAAAGGGTCGATGTACTTAGGGCTTCCTGCTACAAAGTAAGAGTCAAGGACCCTCTTCCGCAAAGAGGAGCTGGCCTTAGTGGGAAATGGAGAATGAGCTCCTTTAAATCACCGCTCTGTTCACCAATCGTTAAGAAACCTTTCCAAGAACATACATGTATCGTGTCTCCAGGAGGGCTGGGATTTGTGCAAGGTTCTGAGTAACATGCTACCACAGGAAGGTGGAGGTCCTGCTCAGCCCTAGAGACAGACACACACATGCAAACACACACACAGAAACCTTAGACACACAACTGGTAGTGTCGAGCCAAAGACTTAGCAGTATGAGGAGGGCACTGAACCCACCCACGCTCCAAAGAAGGAGAGGCCTTTCCCTGATCCACACGTGCATTCTCCCTCCTTCTCCCCCAAACCTGCCTCCTCCTCAAGCCCACGCATTATTACATAGAATACGATTAGGCAGCGCTCTCAGGTTACAGAATTGTCAACGATGCTCTCGTTAAAACAACAGCACAGTCAAACAGACAGCATGCTAGCATGTGAAATGCGATCAGTTCTTTCAGACACGGCTCATGATGAATGGAGCCACACAAGGAGGACTGCAGCTATGCTGCGCCCCGAGCCGAACTGGGAGAATGGCTACCTACCAAAGTGCTGCACACTCTCATTTCACCCTCAGAGGCAGAAAAGAGGACTGCAAAGGACTCACGGGTCTCCCATGCTCTCCGCAAAGGACTCCCATTCCTCCTGCGGACCAAAGGTAACAACAAAAGCAGCTTTTTATTTGTAGAGCACACAACTTTTGGAAAATACACAGCTAAAACTGTCCCCGCTTTAAGTGCTTTACAGCACTTAAAGCGGGGACAGTTTTAGCTGTGTAGTTTGAAAAACGTGCCTCTAAGTGCCTAGATGATGAAGTTCGAATGGGGGACCTGTGTCCACTTGCGTTGAGCATTCTTTCAGTGAGAAAGGATTTGGTTACATTTTGACTCTTTAGCACTGATTCTCATTCTTGTCAATCAACTGTGAAATTTCTGTGTTAATTTCTAGCAGAGGTAATAGAGTTAGTCCAAAATCATAGGTGTATATAAGTCCAGGTGGACAAGTAGGCCCAGAATCCCAGGCACTGAGCTGAAAAGGGGATGATTTCCCAGTGGGCCTCACGTCCCACAGAAACCGCTGTGCAAAAGTCGAGAAACAGATACAGAAAGTGACTGGCCTAAGGCTTGTCACTTGAATGTGAGTGGCTGAATGAGTGGCGGATGGTTGGAAATGAAATCCAAATCCCCTGACCTCTAATTTCAGAGGGTGCAGTGCCTCCCCCATGCCCGATTTTAGAGTTAAACGTCTTAGCAAGAGCTTCACTGCACTGAAGTCACCCTGAAAAGACATTAGCTTCCATCCGCACAGTCATTGCCCCCCGGTCTCTAATGAGAGTTTGCCCAGTTAAAGTTGCAACATTGGGTTTAACGTGAGAGATCTTGACTTTCAGCCTGTAACTTTTGAAAAGGGTCGATGTACTTAGGGCTTCCTGCTACAAAGTAAGAGTCAAGGACCCTCTTCCGCAAAGAGGAGCTGGCCTTAGTGGGAAATGGAGAATGAGCTCCTTTAAATCACCGCTCTGTCACCAATCGTTAAGAAACCTTTCCAAGAACATACATGTATCGTGTCTCCAGGAGGGCTGGGATTTGTGCAAGGTTCTGAGTAACATGCTACCACAGGAAGGTGGAGGTCCTGCTCAGCCCTAGAGACAGACACACACATGCAAACACACACACAGAAACCTTAGACACACAACTGGTAGTGTCGAGCCAAAGACTTAGCAGTATGAGGAGGGCACTGAACCCACCCACGCTCCAAAGAAGGAGAGGCCTTTCCCTGATCCACACGTGCATTCTCCCTCCTTCTCCCCCAAACCTGCCTCCTCCTCAAGCCCACGCATTATTACATAGAATACGATTAGGCAGCGCTCTCAGGTTACAGAATTGTCAACGATGCTCTCGTTAAAACAACAGCACAGTCAAACAGACAGCATGCTAGCATGTGAAATGCGATCAGTTCTTTCAGACACGGCTCATGATGAATGGAGCCACACAAGGAGGACTGCAGCTATGCTGCGCCCCGAGCCGAACTGGGAGAATGGCTACCTACCAAAGTGCTGCACACTCTCATTTCACCCTCAGAGGCAGAAAAGAGGACTGCAAAGGACTCACGGGTCTCCCATGCTCTCCGCAAAGGACTCCCATTCCTCCTGCGGACCAAAGGTAACAACAAAAGCAGCTTTTTATTTGTAGAGCACACAACTTTTGGAAAATACACAGCTAAAACTGTCCCCGCTTTAAGTGCTTTACAGCACTTAAAGCGGGGACAGTTTTAGCTGTGTAATTTGAAAAACGTGCCTCTAAGTGCCTAGATGATGAAGTTCGAATGGGGGACCTGTGTCCACTTGCGTTGAGCATTCTTTCAGTGAGAAAGGATTTGGTTACATTTTGACTCTTTAGCACTGATTCTCATTCTTGTCAATCAACTGTGAAATTTCTGTGTTAATTTCTAGCAGAGGTAATAGAGTTAGTCCAAAATCATAGGTGTATATAAGTCCAGGTGGACAAGTAGGCCCAGAATCCCAGGCACTGAGCTGAAAAGGGGATGATTTCCCAGTGGGCCTCACGTCCCACAGAAACCGCTGTGCAAAAGTCGAGAAACAGATACAGAAAGTGACTGGCCTAAGGCTTGTCACTTGAATGTGAGTGGCTGAATGAGTGGCGGATGGTTGGAAATGAAATCCAAATCCCCTGACCTCTAATTTCAGAGGGTGCAGTGCCTCCCCCATGCCCGATTTTAGAGTTAAACGTCTTAGCAAGAGCTTCACTGCACTGAAGTCACCCTGAAAAGACATTAGCTTCCATCCGCACAGTCATTGCCCCCCGGTCTCTAATGAGAGTTTGCCCAGTTAAAGTTGCAACATTGGGTTTAACGTGAGAGATCTTGACTTTCAGCCTGTAACTTTTGAAAAGGGTCGATGTACTTAGGGCTTCCTGCTACAAAGTAAGAGTCAAGGACCCTCTTCCGCAAAGAGGAGCTGGCCTTAGTGGGAAATGGAGAATGAGCTCCTTTAAATCACCGCTCTGTTCACCAATCGTTAAGAAACCTTTCCAAGAACATACATGTATCGTGTCTCCAGGAGGGCTGGGATTTGTGCAAGGTTCTGAGTAACATGCTACCACAGGAAGGTGGAGGTCCTGCTCAGCCCTAGAGACAGACACACACATGCAAACACACACACAGAAACCTTAGACACACAACTGGTAGTGTCGAGCCAAAGACTTAGCAGTATGAGGAGGGCACTGAACCCACCCACGCTCCAAAGAAGGAGAGGCCTTTCCCTGATCCACACGTGCATTCTCCCTCCTTCTCCCCCAAACCTGCCTCCTCCTCAAGCCCACGCATTATTACATAGAATACGATTAGGCAGCGCTCTCAGGTTACAGAATTGTCAACGATGCTCTCGTTAAAACAACAGCACAGTCAAACAGACAGCATGCTAGCATGTGAAATGCGATCAGTTCTTTCAGACACGGCTCATGATGAATGGAGCCACACAAGGAGGACTGCAGCTAAGCTGCGCCCCGAGCCGAACTGGGAGAATGGCTACCTACCAAAGTGCTGCACACTCTCATTTCACCCTCAGAGGCAGAAAAGAGGACTGCAAAGGACTCACGGGTCTCCCATGCTCTCCGCAAAGGACTCCCATTCCTCCTGCGGACCAAAGGTAACAACAAAAGCAGCTTTTTATTCGTAGAGCACACAGCTTTTGGAAAATACACCCCTAAAACTGTCCCCGCTTTAAGTGCTTTACAGCACTTAAAGCGGGGACAGTTTTAGCTGTGTAAGTTGAAAAACGTGCCTCTAAGTGCCTAGATGATGAAGTTTGAATGGGGGACCTGTGTCCACTTGCGTTGAGCATTCTTTCAGTGAGAAAGGATTTGGTTACATTTTGACTCTTTAGCACTGATTCTCATTCTTGTCAATCAACTGTGAAATTTCTGTGTTAATTTCTAGCAGAGGCAATAGAGTTAGTCCAAAATCATAGGTGTATATAAGTCCAGGTGGACAAGTAGGCCCAGAATCCCAGGCACTGAGCTGAAAAGGGGATGATTTCCCAGTGGGCCTCACGTCCCACAGAAACCGCTGTGCAAAAGTCGAGAAACAGATACAGAAAGTGACTGGCCTAAGGCTTGTCACTTGAATGTGAGTGGCTGAATGAGTGGCGGATGGTTGGAAATGAAATCCAAATCCCCTGACCTCTAATTTCAGAGGGTGCAGTGCCTCCCCCATGCCCGATTTTAGAGTTAAACGTCTTAGCAAGAGCTTCACTGCACTGAAGTCACCCTGAAAAGACATTAGCTTCCATCCGCACAGTCATTGCCCCCCGGTCTCTAATGAGAGTTTGCCCAGTTAAAGTTGCAACATTGGGTTTAACGTGAGAGATCTTGACTTTCAGCCTGTAACTTTTGAAAAGGGTCGATGTACTTAGGGCTTCCTGCTACAAAGTAAGAGTCAAGGACCCTCTTCCGCAAAGAGGAGCTGGCCTTAGTGGGAAATGGAGAATGAGCTCCTTTAAATCACCGCTCTGTTCACCAATCGTTAAGAAACCTTTCCAAGAACATACATGTATCGTGTCTCCAGGAGGGCTGGGATTTGTGCAAGGTTCTGAGTAACATGCTACCACAGGAAGGTGGAGGTCCTGCTCAGCCCTAGAGACAGACACACACATGCAAACACACACACAGAAACCTTAGACACACAACTGGTAGTGTCGAGCCAAAGACTTAGCAGTATGAGGAGGGCACTGAACCCACCCACGCTCCAAAGAAGGAGAGGCCTTTCCCTGATCCACACGTGCATTCTCCCTCCTTCTCCCCCAAACCTGCCTCCTCCTCAAGCCCACGCATTATTACATAGAATACGATTAGGCAGCGCTCTCAGGTTACAGAATTGTCAACGATGCTCTCGTTAAAACAACAGCACAGTCAAACAGACAGCATGCTAGCATGTGAAATGCGATCAGTTCTTTCAGACACGGCTCATGATGAATGGAGCCACACAAGGAGGACTGCAGCTATGCTGCGCCCCGAGCCGAACTGGGAGAATGGCTACCTACCAAAGTGCTGCACACTCTCATTTCACCCTCAGAGGCAGAAAAGAGGACTGCAAAGGACTCACGGGTCTCCCATGCTCTCCGCAAAGGACTCCCATTCCTCCTGCGGACCAAAGGTAACAACAAAAGCAGCTTTTTATTTGTAGAGCACACAACTTTTGGAAAATACACAGCTAAAACTGTCCCCGCTTTAAGTGCTTTACAGCACTTAAAGCGGGGACAGTTTTAGCTGTGTAGTTTGAAAAACGTGCCTCTAAGTGCCTAGATGATGAAGTTCGAATGGGGGACCTGTGTCCACTTGCGTTGAGCATTCTTTCAGTGAGAAAGGATTTGGTTACATTTTGACTCTTTAGCACTGATTCTCATTCTTGTCAATCAACTGTGAAATTTCTGTGTTAATTTCTAGCAGAGGTAATAGAGTTAGTCCAAAATCATAGGTGTATATAAGTCCAGGTGGACAAGTAGGCCCAGAATCCCAGGCACTGAGCTGAAAAGGGGATCATTTCCCAGTGGGCCTCACGTCCCACAGAAACCGCTGTGCAAAAGTCGAGAAACAGATACAGAAAGTGACTGGCCTAAGGCTTGTCACTTGAATGTGAGTGGCTGACTGAGTGGCGGATGGTTGGAAATGAAATCCAAATCCCCTGACCTCTAATTTCAGAGGGTGCAGTGCCTCCCCCATGCCCGATTTTAGAGTTAAACGTCTTAGCAAGAGCTTCACTGCACTGAAGTCACCCTGAAAAGACATTAGCTTCCATCCGAACAGTCATTGCCCCCCGGTCTCTAATGAGAGTTTGCCCAGTTAAAGTTGCAACATTGGGTTTAACGTGAGAGATCTTGACTTTCAGCCTGTAACTTTTGAAAAGGGTCGATGTACTTAGGGCTTCCTGCTACAAAGTAAGAGTCAAGGACCCTCTTCCGCAAAGAGGAGCTGGCCTTAGTGGGAAATGGAGAATGAGCTCCTTTAAATCACCGCTGTGTTCACCAATCATTAAGAAACCTTTCCAAGAACATACATGTATCGTGTCTCCAGGAGGGCTGGGATTTGTGCAAGGTTCTGAGTAACATGCTACCACAGGAAGGTGGAGGTCCTGCTCAGCCCTAGAGACAGACACACACATGCAAACACACACACAGAAACCTTAGACACACAACTGGTAGTGTCGAGCCAAAGACTTAGCAGTATGAGGAGGGCACTGAACCCACCCACGCTCCAAAGAAGGAGAGGCCTTTCCCTGATCCACACGTGCATTCTCCCTCCTTCTCCCCCAAACCTGCCTCCTCCTCAAGCCCACGCATTATTACATAGAATACGATTAGGCAGCGCTCTCAGGTTACAGAATTGTCAACGATGCTCTCGTTAAAACAACAGCACAGTCAAACAGACAGCATGCTAGCATGTGAAATGCGATCAGTTCTTTCAGACACGGCTCATGATGAATGGAGCCACACAAGGAGGACTGCAGCTATGCTGCGCCCCGAGCCGAACTGGGAGAATGGCTACCTACCAAAGTGCTGCACACTCTCATTTCACCCTCAGAGGCAGAAAAGAGGACTGCAAAGGACTCACGGGTCTCCCATGCTCTCCGCAAAGGACTCCCATTCCTCCTGCGGACCAAAGGTAACAACAAAAGCAGCTTTTTATTTGTAGAGCACACAACTTTTGGAAAATACACAGCTAAAACTGTCCCCGCTTTAAGTGCTTTACAGCACTTAAAGCGGGGACAGTTTTAGCTGTGTAATTTGAAAAACGTGCCTCTAAGTGCCTAGATGATGAAGTTCGAATGGGGGACCTGTGTCCACTTGCGTTGAGCATTCTTTCAGTGAGAAAGGATTTGGTTACATTTTGACTCTTTAGCACTGATTCTCATTCTTGTCAATCAACTGTGAAATTTCTGTGTTAATTTCTAGCAGAGGTAATAGAGTTAGTCCAAAATCATAGGTGTATATAAGTCCAGGTGGACAAGTAGGCCCAGAATCCCAGGCACTGAGCTGAAAAGGGGATGATTTCCCAGTGGGCCTCACATCCCACAGAAACCGCTGTGCAAAAGTCGAGAAACAGATACAGAAAGTGACTGGCCTAAGGCTTGTCACTTGAATGTGAGTGGCTGACTGAGTGGCGGATGGTTGGAAATGAAATCCAAATCCCCTGACCTCTAATTTCAGAGGGTGCAGTGCCTCCCCCATGCCCGATTTTAGAGTTAAACGTCTTAGCAAGAGCTTCACTGCACTGAAGTCACCCTGAAAAGACATTAGCTTCCATCCGCACAGTCATTGCCCCCCGGTCTCTAATGAGAGTTTGCCCAGTTAAAGTTGCAACATTGGGTTTAACGTGAGAGATCTTGACTTTCAGCCTGTAACTTTTGAAAAGGGTCGATGTACTTAGGGCTTCCTGCTACAAAGTAAGAGTCAAGGACCCTCTTCCGCAAAGAGGAGCTGGCCTTAGTGGGAAATGGAGAATGAGCTCCTTTAAATCACCGCTCTGTCACCAACCGTTAAGAAACCTTTCCAAGAACATACATGTATCGTGTCTCCAGGAGGGCTGGGATTTGTGCAAGGTTCTGAGTAACATGCTACCACAGGAAGGTGGAGGTCCTGCTCAGCCCTAGAGACAGACACACACATGCAAACACACACACAGAAACCTTAGACACACAACTGGTAGTGTCGAGCCAAAGACTTAGCAGTATGAGGAGGGCACTGAACCCACCCACGCTCCAAAGAAGGAGAGGCCTTTCCCTGATCCACACGTGCATTCTCCCTCCTTCTCCCCCAAACCTGCCTCCTCCTCAAGCCCACGCATTATTACATAGAATACGATTAGGCAGCGCTCTCAGGTTACAGAATTGTCAACGATGCTCTCGTTAAAACAACAGCACAGTCAAACAGACAGCATGCTAGCATGTGAAATGCGATCAGTTCTTTCAGACACGGCTCATGATGAATGGAGCCACACAAGGAGGACTGCAGCTATGCTGCGCCCCGAGCCGAACTGGGAGAATAGCTACCTACCAAAGTGCTGCACACTCTCATTTCACCCTCAGAGGCAGAAAAGAGGACTGCAAAGGACTCACGGGTCTCCCATGCTCTCCGCAAAGGACTCCCATTCCTCCTGCGGACCAAAGGTAACAACAAAAGCAGCTTTTTATTTGTAGAGCACACAACTTTTGGAAAATACACAGCTAAAACTGTCCCCGCTTTAAGTGCTTTACAGCACTTAAAGCGGGGACAGTTTTAGCTGTGTAATTTGAAAAACGTGCCTCTAAGTGCCTAGATGATGAAGTTCGAATGGGGGACCTGTGTCCACTTGCGTTGAGCATTCTTTCAGTGAGAAAGGATTTGGTTACATTTTGACTCTTTAGCACTGATTCTCATTCTTGTCAATCAACTGTGAAATTTCTGTGTTAATTTCTAGCAGAGGTAATAGAGTTAGTCCAAAATCATAGGTGTATATAAGTCCAGGTGGACAAGTAGGCCCAGAATCCCAGGCACTGAGCTGAAAAGGGGATGATTTCCCAGTGGGCCTCACGTCCCACAGAAACCGCTGTGCAAAAGTCGAGAAACAGATACAGAAAGTGACTGGCCTAAGGCTTGTCACTTGAATGTGAGTGGCTGAATGAGTGGCGGATGGTTGGAAATGAAATCCAAATCCCCTGACCTCTAATTTCAGAGGGTGCAGTGCCTCCCCCATGCCCGATTTTAGAGTTAAACGTCTTAGCAAGAGCTTCACTGCACTGAAGTCACCCTGAAAAGACATTAGCTTCCATCCGCACAGTCATTGCCCCCCGGTCTCTAATGAGAGTTTGCCCAGTTAAAGTTGCAACATTGGGTTTAACGTGAGAGATCTTGACTTTCAGCCTGTAACTTTTGAAAAGGGTCGATGTACTTAGGGCTTCCTGCTACAAAGTAAGAGTCAAGGACCCTCTTCCGCAAAGAGGAGCTGGCCTTAGAGGGAAATGGAGAATGAGCTCCTTTAAATCACCGCTCTGTTCACCAATCATTAAGAAACCTTTCCAAGAACATACATGTATCGTGTCTCCAGGAGGGCTGGGATTTGTGCAAGGTTCTGAGTAACATGCTACCACAGGAAGGTGGAGGTCCTGCTCAGCCCTAGAGACAGACACACACATGCAAACACACACACAGAAACCTTAGACACACAACTGGTAGTGTCGAGCCAAAGACTTAGCAGTATGAGGAGGGCACTGAACCCACCCACGCTCCAAAGAAGGAGAGGCCTTTCCCTGATCCACACGTGCATTCTCCCTCCTTCTCCCCCAAACCTGCCTCCTCCTCAAGCCCACGCATTATTACATAGAATACGATTAGGCAGCGCTCTCAGGTTACAGAATTGTCAACGATGCTCTCGTTAAAACAACAGCACAGTCAAACAGACAGCATGCTAGCATGTGAAATGCGATCAGTTCTTTCAGACACGGCTCATGATGAATGGAGCCACACAAGGAGGACTGCAGCTATGCTGCGCCCCGAGCCGAACTGGGAGAATGGCTACCTACCAAAGTGCTGCACACTCTCATTTCACCCTCAGAGGCAGAAAAGAGGACTGCAAAGGACTCACGGGTCTCCCATGCTCTCCACAAAGGACTCCCATTCCTCCTGCGGACCAAAGGTAACAACAAAAGCAGCTTTTTATTTGTAGAGCACACAACTGTTGGAAAATACACAGCTAAAACTGTCCCCGCTTTAAGTGCTTTACAGCACTTAAAGCGGGGACAGTTTTAGCTGTGTAGTTTGAAAAACGTGCCTCTAAGTGCCTAGATGATGAAGTTCGAATGGGGGACCTGTGTCCACTTGCGTTGAGCATTCTTTCAGTGAGAAAGGATTTGGTTACATTTTGACTCTTTAGCACTGATTCTCATTCTTGTCAATCAACTGTGAAATTTCTGTGTTAATTTCTAGCAGAGGTAATAGAGTTAGTCCAAAATCATAGGTGTATATAAGTCCAGGTGGACAAGTAGGCCCAGAATCCCAGGCACTGAGCTGAAAAGGGGATGATTTCCCAGTGGGCCTCACGTCCCACAGAAACCGCTGTGCAAAAGTCGAGAAACAGATACAGAAAGTGACTGGCCTAAGGCTTGTCACTTGAATGTGAGTGGCTGACTGAGTGGCGGATGGTTGGAAATGAAATCCAAATCCCCTGACCTCTAATTTCAGAGGGTGCAGTGCCTCCCCCATGCCCGATTTTAGAGTTAAACGTCTTAGCAAGAGCTTCACTGCACTGAAGTCACCCTGAAAAGACATTAGCTTCCATCCGCACAGTCATTGCCCCCCGGTCTCTAATGAGAGTTTGCCCAGTTAAAGTTGCAACATTGGGTTTAACGTGAGAGATCTTGACTTTCAGCCTGTAACTTTTGAAAAGGGTCGATGTACTTAGGGCTTCCTGCTACAAAGTAAGAGTCAAGGACCCTCTTCCGCAAAGAGGAGCTGGCCTTAGTGGGAAATGGAGAATGAGCTCCTTTAAATCACCGCTCTGTTCACCAATCGTTAAGAAACCTTTCCAAGAACATACATGTATCGTGTCTCCAGGAGGGCTGGGATTTGTGCAAGGTTCTGAGTAACATGCTACCACAGGAAGGTGGAGGTCCTGCTCAGCCCTAGAGACAGACACACACATGCAAACACACACACAGAAACCTTAGACACACAACTGGTAGTGTCGAGCCAAAGACTTAGCAGTATGAGGAGGGCACTGAACCCACCCACGCTCCAAAGAAGGAGAGGCCTTTCCCTGATCCACACGTGCATTCTCCCTCCTTCTCCCCCAAACCTGCCTCCTCCTCAAGCCCACGCATTATTACATAGAATACGATTAGGCAGCGCTCTCAGGTTACAGAATTGTCAACGATGCTCTCGTTAAAACAACAGCACAGTCAAACAGACAGCATGCTAGCATGTGAAATGCGATCAGTTCTTTCAGACACGGCTCATGATGAATGGAGCCACACAAGGAGGACTGCAGCTATGCTGCGCCCCGAGCCGAACTGGGAGAATGGCTACCTACCAAAGTGCTGCACACTCTCATTTCACCCTCAGAGGCAGAAAAGAGGACTGCAAAGGACTCACGGGTCTCCCATGCTCTCCGCAAAGGACTCCCATTCCTCCTGCGGACCAAAGGTAACAACAAAAGCAGCTTTTTATTTGTAGAGCACACAACTTTTGGAAAATACACAGCTAAAACTGTCCCCGCTTTAAGTGCTTTACAGCACTTAAAGCGGGGACAGTTTTAGCTGTGTAATTTGAAAAACTTGCCTCTACGTGCCTAGATGATGAAGTTCGAATGGGGGACCTGTGTCCACTTGCGTTGAGCATTCTTTCAGTGAGAAAGGATTTGGTTACATTTTGACTCTATAGCACTGATTCTCATTCTTGTCAATCAACTGTGAAATTTCTGTGTTAATTTCTAGCAGAGGTAATAGAGTTAGTCCAAAATCATAGGTGTATATAAGTCCAGGTGGACAAGTAGGCCCAGAATCCCAGGCACTGAGCTGAAAAGGGGATGATTTCCCAGTGGGCCTCACGTCCCACAGAAACCGCTGTGCAAAAGTCGAGAAACAGATACAGAAAGTGACTGGCCTAAGGCTTGTCACTTGAATGTGAGTGGCTGAATGAGTGGCGGATGGTTGGAAATGAAATCCAAATCCCCTGACCTCTAATTTCAGAGGGTGCAGTGCCTCCCCCATGCCCGATTTTAGAGTTAAACGTCTTAGCAAGAGCTTCACTGCACTGAAGTCACCCTGAAAAGACATTAGCTTCCATCCGCACAGTCATTGCCCCCTGGTCTCTAATGAGAGTTTGCCCAGTTAAAGTTGCAACATTGGGTTTAACGTGAGAGATCTTGACTTTCAGCCTGTAACTTTTGAAAAGGGTCGATGTACTTAGGGCTTCCTGCTACAAAGTAAGAGTCAAGGACCCTCTTCCGCAAAGAGGAGCTGGCCTTAGTGGGAAATGGAGAATGAGCTCCTTTAAATCACCGCTCTGTCACCAATCGTTAAGAAACCTTTCCAAGAACATACATGTATCGTGTCTCCAGGAGGGCTGGGATTTGTGCAAGGTTCTGAGTAACATGCTACCACAGGAAGGTGGAGGTCCTGCTCAGCCCTAGAGACAGACACACACATGCAAACACACACACAGAAACCTTAGACACACAACTGGTAGTGTCGAGCCAAAGACTTAGCAGTATGAGGAGGGCACTGAACCCACCCACGCTCCAAAGAAGGAGAGGCCTTTCCCTGATCCACACGTGCATTCTCCCTCCTTCTCCCCCAAACCTGCCTCCTCCTCAAGCCCACGCATTATTACATAGAATACGATTAGGCAGCGCTCTCAGGTTACAGAATTGTCAACGATGCTCTCGTTAAAACAACAGCACAGTCAAACAGACAGCATGCTAGCATGTGAAATGCGATCAGTTCTTTCAGACACGGCTCATGATGAATGGAGCCACACAAGGAGGACTGCAGCTATGCTGCGCCCCGAGCCGAACTGGGAGAATGGCTACCTACCAAAGTGCTGCACACTCTCATTTCACCCTCAGAGGCAGAAAAGAGGACTGCAAAGGACTCACGGGTCTCCCATGCTCTCCGCAAAGGACTCCCATTCCTCCTGCGGACCAAAGGTAACAACAAAAGCAGCTTTTTATTTGTAGAGCACACAACTTTTGGAAAATACACAGCTAAAACTGTCCCCGCTTTAAGTGCTTTACAGCACTTAAAGCGGGGACAGTTTTAGCTGTGTAATTTGAAAAACGTGCCTCTAAGTGCCTAGATGATGAAGTTCGAATGGGGGACCTGTGTCCACTTGCGTTGAGCATTCTTTCAGTGAGAAAGGATTTGGTTACATTTTGACTCTTTAGCACTGATTCTCATTCTTGTCAATCAACTGTGAAATTTCTGTGTTAATTTCTAGCAGAGGTAATAGAGTTAGTCCAAAATCATAGGTGTATATAAGTCCAGGTGGACAAGTAGGCCCAGAATCCCAGGCACTGAGCTGAAAAGGGGATGATTTCCCAGTGGGCCTCACGTCCCACAGAAACCGCTGTGCAAAAGTCGAGAAACAGATACAGAAAGTGACTGGCCTAAGGCTTGTCACTTGAATGTGAGTGGCTGACTGAGTGGCGGATGGTTGGAAATGAAATCCAAATCCCCTGACCTCTAATTTCAGAGGGTGCAGTGCCTCCCCCATGCCCGATTTTAGAGTTAAACGTCTTAGCAAGAGCTTCACTGCACTGAAGTCACCCTGAAAAGACATTAGCTTCCATCCGCACAGTCATTGCCCCCCGGTCTCTAATGAGAGTTTGCCCAGTTAAAGTTGCAACATTGGGTTTAACGTGAGAGATCTTGACTTTCAGCCTGTAACTTTTGAAAAGGGTCGATGTACTTAGGGCTTCCTGCTACAAAGTAAGAGTCAAGGACCCTCTTCCGCAAAGAGGAGCTGGCCTTAGTGGGAAATGGAGAATGAGCTCCTTTAAATCACCGCTCTGTTCACCAATCGTTAAGAAACCTTTCCAAGAACATACATGTATCGTGTCTCCAGGAGGGCTGGGATTTGTGCAAGGTTCTGAGTAACATGCTACCACAGGAAGGTGGAGGTCCTGCTCAGCCCTAGAGACAGACACACACATGCAAACACACACACAGAAACCTTAGACACACAACTGGTAGTGTCGAGCCAAAGACTTAGCAGTATGAGGAGGGCACTGAACCCACCCACGCTCCAAAGAAGGAGAGGCCTTTCCCTGATCCACACGTGCATTCTCCCTCCTTCTCCCCCAAACCTGCCTCCTCCTCAAGCCCACGCATTATTACATAGAATACGATTAGGCAGCGCTCTCAGGTTACAGAATTGTCAACGATGCTCTCGTTAAAACAACAGCACAGTCAAACAGACAGCATGCTAGCATGTGAAATGCGATCAGTTCTTTCAGACACGGCTCATGATGAATGGAGCCACACAAGGAGGACTGCAGCTATGCTGCGCCCCGAGCCGAACTGGGAGAATGGCTACCTACCAAAGTGCTGCACACTCTCATTTCACCCTCAGAGGCAGAAAAGAGGACTGCAAAGGACTCACGGGTCTCCCATGCTCTCCGCAAAGGACTCCCATTCCTCCTGCGGACCAAAGGTAACAACAAAAGCAGCTTTTTATTTGTAGAGCACACAACTTTTGGAAAATACACAGCTAAAACTGTCCCCGCTTTAAGTGCTTTACAGCACTTAAAGCGGGGACAGTTTTAGCTGTGTAGTTTGAAAAACGTGCCTCTAAGTGCCTAGATGATGAAGTTCGAATGGGGGACCTGTGTCCACTTGCGTTGAGCATTCTTTCAGTGAGAAAGGATTTGGTTACATTTTGACTCTTTAGCACTGATTCTCATTCTTGTCAATCAACTGTGAAATTTCTGTGTTAATTTCTAGCAGAGGTAATAGAGTTAGTCCAAAATCATAGGTGTATATAAGTCCAGGTGGACAAGTAGGCCCAGAATCCCAGGCACTGAGCTGAAAAGGGGATCATTTCCCAGTGGGCCTCACGTCCCACAGAAACCGCTGTGCAAAAGTCGAGAAACAGATACAGAAAGTGACTGGCCTAAGGCTTGTCACTTGAATGTGAGTGGCTGACTGAGTGGCGGATGGTTGGAAATGAAATCCAAATCCCCTGACCTCTAATTTCAGAGGGTGCAGTGCCTCCCCCATGCCCGATTTTAGAGTTAAACGTCTTAGCAAGAGCTTCACTGCACTGAAGTCACCCTGAAAAGACATTAGCTTCCATCCGCACAGTCATTGCCCCCCGGTCTCTAATGAGAGTTTGCCCAGTTAAAGTTGCAACATTGGGTTTAACGTGAGAGATCTTGACTTTCAGCCTGTAACTTTTGAAAAGGGTCGATGTACTTAGGGCTTCCTGCTACAAAGTAAGAGTCAAGGACCCTCTTCCGCAAAGAGGAGCTGGCCTTAGTGGGAAATGGAGAATGAGCTCCTTTAAATCACCGCTCTGTTCACCAATCGTTAAGAAACCTTTCCAAGAACATACATGTATCGTGTCTCCAGGAGGGCTGGGATTTGTGCAAGGTTCTGAGTAACATGCTACCACAGGAAGGTGGAGGTCCTGCTCAGCCCTAGAGACAGACACACACATGCAAACACACACACAGAAACCTTAGACACACAACTGGTAGTGTCGAGCCAAAGACTTAGCAGTATGAGGAGGGCACTGAACCCACCCACGCTCCAAAGAAGGAGAGGCCTTTCCCTGATCCACACGTGCATTCTCCCTCCTTCTCCCGCAAACCTGCCTCCTCCACAAGCCCACGCATTATTACATAGAATACGATTAGGCAGCGCTCTCAGGTTACAGAATTGTCAACGATGCTCTCGTTAAAACAACAGCACAGTCAAACAGACAGCATGCTAGCATGTGAAATGTGATCAGTTCTTTCAGACACGGCTCATGATGAATGGAGCCACACAAGGAGGACTGCAGCTATGCTGCGCCCCGAGCCGAACTGGGAGAATGGCTACCTACCAAAGTGCTGCACACTCTCATTTCACCCTCAGAGGCAGAAAAGAGGACTGCAAAGGACTCACGGGTCTCCCATGCTCTCCGCAAAGGACTCCCATTCCTCCTGCGGACCAAAGGTAACAACAAAAGCAGCTTTTTATTTGTAGAGCACACAACTTTTGGAAAATACACAGCTAAAACTGTCCCCGCTTTAAGTGCTTTACAGCACTTAAAGCGGGGACAGTTTTAGCTGTGTAATTTGAAAAACTTGCCTCTAAGTGCCTAGATGATGAAGTTCGAATGGGGGACCTGTGTCCACTTGCGTTGAGCATTCTTTCAGTGAGAAAGGATTTGGTTACATTTTGACTCTTTAGCACTGATTCTCATTCTTGTCAATCAACTGTGAAATTTCTGTGTTAATTTCTAGCAGAGGTAATAGAGTTAGTCCAAAATCATAGGTGTATATAAGTCCAGGTGGACAAGTAGGCCCAGAATCCCAGGCACTGAGCTGAAAAGGGGATCATTTCCCAGTGGGCCTCACGTCCCACAGAAACCGCTGTGCAAAAGTCGAGAAACAGATACAGAAAGTGACTGGCCTAAGGCTTGTCACTTGAATCTGAGTGGCTGAATGAGTGGCGGATGGTTGGAAATGAAATCCAAATCCCCTGACCTCTAATTTCAGAGGGTGCAGTGCCTCCCCCATGCCCGATTTTAGAGTTAAACGTCTTAGCAAGAGCTTCACTGCACTGAAGTCACCCTGAAAAGACATTAGCTTCCATCCGCACAGTCATTGCCCCCCGGTCTCTAATGAGAGTTTGCCCAGTTAAAGTTGCAACATTGGGTTTAACGTGAGAGATCTTGACTTTCAGCCTGTAACTTTTGAAAAGGGTCGATGTACTTAGGGCTTCCTGCTACAAAGTAAGAGTCAAGGACCCTCTTCCGCAAAGAGGAGCTGGCCTTAGTGGGAAATGGAGAATGAGCTCCTTTAAATCACCGCTCTGTTCACCAATCGTTAAGAAACCTTTCCAAGAACATACATGTATCGTGTCTCCAGGAGGGCTGGGATTTGTGCAAGGTTCTGAGTAACATGCTACCACAGGAAGGTGGAGGTCCTGCTCAGCCCTAGAGACAGACACACACATGCAAACACACACACAGAAACCTTAGACACACAACTGGTAGTGTCGAGCCAAAGACTTAGCAGTATGAGGAGGGCACTGAACCCACCCACGCTCCAAAGAAGGAGAGGCCTTTCCCTGATCCACACGTGCATTCTCCCTCCTTCTCCCCCAAACCTGCCTCCTCCTCAAGCCCACGCATTATTACATAGAATACGATTAGGCAGCGCTCTCAGGTTACAGAATTGTCAACGATGCTCTCGTTAAAACAACAGCACAGTCAAACAGACAGCATGCTAGCATGTGAAATGCGATCAGTTCTTTCAGACACGGCTCATGATGAATGGAGCCACACAAGGAGGACTGCAGCTATGCTGCGCCCCGAGCCGAACTGGGAGAATGGCTACCTACCAAAGTGCTGCACACTCTCATTTCACCCTCAGAGGCAGAAAAGAGGACTGCAAAGGACTCACGGGTCTCCCATGCTCTCCGCAAAGGACTCCCATTCCTCCTGCGGACCAAAGGTAACAACAAAAGCAGCTTTTTATTTGTAGAGCACACAACTTTTGGAAAATACACAGCTAAAACTGTCCCCGCTTTAAGTGCTTTACAGCACTTAAAGCGGGGACAGTTTTAGCTGTGTAGTTTGAAAAACGTGCCTCTAAGTGCCTAGATGATGAAGTTCGAATGGGGGACCTGTGTCCACTTGCGTTGAGCATTCTTTCAGTGAGAAAGGATTTGGTTACATTTTGACTCTTTAGCACTGATTCTCATTCTTGTCAATCAACTGTGAAATTTCTGTGTTAATTTCTAGCAGAGGTAATAGAGTTAGTCCAAAATCATAGGTGTATATAAGTCCAGGTGGACAAGTAGGCCCAGAATCCCAGGCACTGAGCTGAAAAGGGGATGATTTCCCAGTGGGCCTCACGTCCCACAGAAACCGCTGTGCAAAAGTCGAGAAACAGATACAGAAAGTGACTGGCCTAAGGCTTGTCACTTGAATGTGAGTGGCTGACTGAGTGGCGGATGGTTGGAAATGAAATCCAAATCCCCTGACCTCTAATTTCAGAGGGTGCAGTGCCTCCCCCATGCCCGATTTTAGAGTTAAACGTCTTAGCAAGAGCTTCACTGCACTGAAGTCACCCTGAAAAGACATTAGCTTCCATCCGCACAGTCATTGCCCCCCGGTCTCTAATGAGAGTTTGCCCAGTTAAAGTTGCAACATTGGGTTTAACGTGAGAGATCTTGACTTTCAGCCTGTAACTTTTGAAAAGGGTCGATGTACTTAGGGCTTCCTGCTACAAAGTAAGAGTCAAGGACCCTCTTCCGCAAAGAGGAGCTGGCCTTAGTGGGAAATGGAGAATGAGCTCCTTTAAATCACCGCTCTGTTCACCAATCGTTAAGAAACCTTTCCAAGAACATACATGTATCGTGTCTCCAGGAGGGCTGGGATTTGTGCAAGGTTCTGAGTAACATGCTACCACAGGAAGGTGGAGGTCCTGCTCAGCCCTAGAGACAGACACACACATGCAAACACACACACAGAAACCTTAGACACACAACTGGTAGTGTCGAGCCAAAGACTTAGCAGTATGAGGAGGGCACTGAACCCACCCACGCTCCAAAGAAGGAGAGGCCTTTCCCTGATCCACACGTGCATTCTCCCTCCTTCTCCCCCAAACCTGCCTCCTCCTCAAGCCCACGCATTATTACATAGAATACGATTAGGCAGCGCTCTCAGGTTACAGAATTGTCAACGATGCTCTCGTTAAAACAACAGCACAGTCAAACAGACAGCATGCTAGCATGTGAAATGCGATCAGTTCTTTCAGACACGGCTCATGATGAATGGAGCCACACAAGGAGGACTGCAGCTATGCTGCGCCCCGAGCCGAACTGGGAGAATGGCTACCTACCAAAGTGCTGCACACTCTCATTTCACCCTCAGAGGCAGAAAAGAGGACTGCAAAGGACTCACGGGTCTCCCATGCTCTCCGCAAAGGACTCCCATTCCTCCTGCGGACCAAAGGTAACAACAAAAGCAGCTTTTTATTTGTAGAGCACACAACTTTTGGAAAATACACAGCTAAAACTGTCCCCGCTTTAAGTGCTTTACAGCACTTAAAGCGGGGACAGTTTTAGCTGTGTAATTTGAAAAACGTGCCTCTAAGTGCCTAGATGATGAAGTTCGAATGGGGGACCTGTGTCCACTTGCGTTGAGCATTCTTTCAGTGAGAAAGGATTTGGTTACATTTTGACTCTTTAGCACTGATTCTCATTCTTGTCAATCAACTGTGAAATTTCTGTGTTAATTTCTAGCAGAGGTAATAGAGTTAGTCCAAAATCATAGGTGTATATAAGTCCAGGTGGACAAGTAGGCCCAGAATCCCAGGCACTGAGCTGAAAAGGGGATGATTTCCCAGTGGGCCTCACGTCCCACAGAAACCGCTGTGCAAAAGTCGAGAAACAGATACAGAAAGTGACTGGCCTAAGGCTTGTCACTTGAATGTGAGTGGCTGACTGAGTGGCGGATGGTTGGAAATGAAATCCAAATCCCCTGACCTCTAATTTCAGAGGGTGCAGTGCCTCCCCCATGCCCGATTTTAGAGTTAAACGTCTTAGCAAGAGCTTCACTGCACTGAAGTCACCCTGAAAAGACATTAGCTTCCATCCGCACAGTCATTGCCCCCTGGTCTCTAATGAGAGTTTGCCCAGTTAAAGTTGCAACATTGGGTTTAACGTGAGAGATCTTGACTTTCAGCCTGTAACTTTTGAAAAGGGTCGATGTACTTAGGGCTTCCTGCTACAAAGTAAGAGTCAAGGACCCTCTTCCGCAAAGAGGAGCTGGCCTTAGTGGGAAATGGAGAATGAGCTCCTTTAAATCACCGCTCTGTTCACCAATCGTTAAGAAACCGTTCCAAGAACATACATGTATCGTGTCTCCAGGAGGGCTGGGATTTGTGCAAGGTTCTGAGTAACATGCTACCACAGGAAGGTGGAGGTCCTGCTCAGCCCTAGAGACAGACACACACATGCAAACACACACACAGAAACCTTAGACACACAACTGGTAGTGTCGAGCCAAAGACTTAGCAGTATGAGGAGGGCACTGAACCCACCCACGCTCCAAAGAAGGAGAGGCCTTTCCCTGATCCACACGTGCATTCTCCCTCCTTCTCCCCCAAACCTGCCTCCTCCTCAAGCCCACGCATTATTACATAGAATACGATTAGGCAGCGCTCTCAGGTTACAGAATTGTCAACGATGCTCTCGTTAAAACAACAGCACAGTCAAACAGACAGCATGCTAGCATGTGAAATGCGATCAGTTCTTTCAGACACGGCTCATGATGAATGGAGCCACACAAGGAGGACTGCAGCTATGCTGCGCCCCGAGCCGAACTGGGAGAATGGCTACCTACCAAAGTGCTGCACACTCTCATTTCACCCTCAGAGGCAGAAAAGAGGACTGCAAAGGACTCACGGGTCTCCCATGCTCTCCGCAAAGGACTCCCATTCCTCCTGCGGACCAAAGGTAACAACAAAAGCAGCTTTTTATTTGTAGAGCACACAACTTTTGGAAAATACACAGCTAAAACTGTCCCCGCTTTAAGTGCTTTACAGCACTTAAAGCGGGGACAGTTTTAGCTGTGTAGTTTGAAAAACGTGCCTCTAAGTGCCTAGATGATGAAGTTCGAATGGGGGACCTGTGTCCACTTGCGTTGAGCATTCTTTCAGTGAGAAAGGATTTGGTTACATTTTGACTCTTTAGCACTGATTCTCATTCTTGTCAATCAACTGTGAAATTTCTGTGTTAATTTCTAGCAGAGGTAATAGAGTTAGTCCAAAATCATAGGTGTATATAAGTCCAGGTGGACAAGTAGGCCCAGAATCCCAGGCACTGAGCTGAAAAGGGGATGATTTCCCAGTGGGCCTCACGTCCCACAGAAACCGCTGTGCAAAAGTCGAGAAACAGATACAGAAAGTGACTGGCCTAAGGCTTGTCACTTGAATGTGAGTGGCTGACTGAGTGGCGGATGGTTGGAAATGAAATCCAAATCCCCTGACCTCTAATTTCAGAGGGTGCAGTGCCTCCCCCATGCCCGATTTTAGAGTTAAACGTCTTAGCAAGAGCTTCACTGCACTGAAGTCACCCTGAAAAGACATTAGCTTCCATCCGCACAGTCATTGCCCCCCGGTCTCTAATGAGAGTTTGCCCAGTTAAAGTTGCAACATTGGGTTTAACGTGAGAGATCTTGACTTTCAGCCTGTAACTTTTGAAAAGGGTCGATGTACTTAGGGCTTCCTGCTACAAAGTAAGAGTCAAGGACCCTCTTCCGCAAAGAGGAGCTGGCCTTAGTGGGAAATGGAGAATGAGCTCCTTTAAATCACCGCTCTGTTCACCAATCGTTAAGAAACCTTTCCAAGAACATACATGTATCGTGTCTCCAGGAGGGCTGGGATTTGTGCAAGGTTCTGAGTAACATGCTACCACAGGAAGGTGGAGGTCCTGCTCAGCCCTAGAGACAGACACACACATGCAAACACACACACAGAAACCTTAGACACACAACTGGTAGTGTCGAGCCAAAGACTTAGCAGTATGAGGAGGGCACTGAACCCACCCACGCTCCAAAGAAGGAGAGGCCTTTCCCTGATCCACACGTGCATTCTCCCTCCTTCTCCCGCAAACCTGCCTCCTCCACAAGCCCACGCATTATTACATAGAATACGATTAGGCAGCGCTCTCAGGTTACAGAATTGTCAACGATGCTCTCGTTAAAACAACAGCACAGTCAAACAGACAGCATGCTAGCATGTGAAATGCGATCAGTTCTTTCAGACACGGCTCATGATGAATGGAGCCACACAAGGAGGACTGCAGCTATGCTGCGCCCCGAGCCGAACTGGGAGAATGGCTACCTACCAAAGTGCTGCACACTCTCATTTCACCCTCAGAGGCAGAAAAGAGGACTGCAAAGGACTCACGGGTCTCCCATGCTCTCCGCAAAGGACTCCCATTCCTCCTGCGGACCAAAGGTAACAACAAAAGCAGCTTTTTATTTGTAGAGCACACAACTTTTGGAAAATACACAGCTAAAACTGTCCCCGCTTTAAGTGCTTTACAGCACTTAAAGCGGGGACAGTTTTAGCTGTGTAATTTGAAAAACTTGCCTCTAAGTGCCTAGATGATGAAGTTCGAATGGGGGACCTGTGTCCACTTGCGTTGAGCATTCTTTCAGTGAGAAAGGATTTGGTTACATTTTGACTCTTTAGCACTGATTCTCATTCTTGTCAATCAACTGTGAAATTTCTGTGTTAATTTCTAGCAGAGGTAATAGAGTTAGTCCAAAATCATAGGTGTATATAAGTCCAGGTGGACAAGTAGGCCCAGAATCCCAGGCACTGAGCTGAAAAGGGGATCATTTCCCAGTGGGCCTCACGTCCCACAGAAACCGCTGTGCAAAAGTCGAGAAACAGATACAGAAAGTGACTGGCCTAAGGCTTGTCACTTGAATGTGAGTGGCTGAATGAGTGGCGGATGGTTGGAAATGAAATCCAAATCCCCTGACCTCTAATTTCAGAGGGTGCAGTGCCTCCCCCATGCCCGATTTTAGAGTTAAACGTCTTAGCAAGAGCTTCACTGCACTGAAGTCACCCTGAAAAGACATTAGCTTCCATCCGCACAGTCATTGCCCCCCGGTCTCTAATGAGAGTTTGCCCAGTTAAAGTTGCAACATTGGGTTTAACGTGAGAGATCTTGACTTTCAGCCTGTAACTTTTGAAAAGGGTCGATGTACTTAGGGCTTCCTGCTACAAAGTAAGAGTCAAGGACCCTCTTCCGCAAAGAGGAGCTGGCCTTAGTGGGAAATGGAGAATGAGCTCCTTTAAATCACCGCTCTGTTCACCAATCGTTAAGAAACCTTTCCAAGAACATACATGTATCGTGTCTCCAGGAGGGCTGGGATTTGTGCAAGGTTCTGAGTAACATGCTACCACAGGAAGGTGGAGGTCCTGCTCAGCCCTAGAGACAGACACACACATGCAAACACACACACAGAAACCTTAGACACACAACTGGTAGTGTCGAGCCAAAGACTTAGCAGTATGAGGAGGGCACTGAACCCACCCACGCTCCAAAGAAGGAGAGGCCTTTCCCTGATCCACACGTGCATTCTCCCTCCTTCTCCCCCAAACCTGCCTCCTCCTCAAGCCCACGCATTATTACATAGAATACGATTAGGCAGCGCTCTCAGGTTACAGAATTGTCAACGATGCTCTCGTTAAAACAACAGCACAGTCAAACAGACAGCATGCTAGCATGTGAAATGCGATCAGTTCTTTCAGACACGGCTCATGATGAATGGAGCCACACAAGGAGGACTGCAGCTATGCTGCGCCCCGAGCCGAACTGGGAGAATGGCTACCTACCAAAGTGCTGCACACTCTCATTTCACCCTCAGAGGCAGAAAAGAGGACTGCAAAGGACTCACGGGTCTCCCATGCTCTCCGCAAAGGACTCCCATTCCTCCTGCGGACCAAAGGTAACAACAAAAGCAGCTTTTTATTTGTAGAGCACACAACTTTTGGAAAATACACAGCTAAAACTGTCCCCGCTTTAAGTGCTTTACAGCACTTAAAGCGGGGACAGTTTTAGCTGTGTAATTTGAAAAACGTGCCTCTAAGTGCCTAGATGATGAAGTTCGAATGGGGGACCTGTGTCCACTTGCGTTGAGCATTCTTTCAGTGAGAAAGGATTTGGTTACATTTTGACTCTTTAGCACTGATTCTCATTCTTGTCAATCAACTGTGAAATTTCTGTGTTAATTTCTAGCAGAGGTAATAGAGTTAGTCCAAAATCATAGGTGTATATAAGTCCAGGTGGACAAGTAGGCCCAGAATCCCAGGCACTGAGCTGAAAAGGGGATGATTTCCCAGTGGGCCTCACGTCCCACAGAAACCGCTGTGCAAAAGTCGAGAAACAGATACAGAAAGTGACTGGCCTAAGGCTTGTCACTTGAATGTGAGTGGCTGACTGAGTGGCAGATGGTTGGAAATGAAATCCAAATCCCCTGACCTCTAATTTCAGAGGGTGCAGTGCCTCCCCCATGCCCGATTTTAGAGTTAAACGTCTTAGCAAGAGCTTCACTGCACTGAAGTCACCCTGAAAAGACATTAGCTTCCATCCGCACAGTCATTGCCCCCCGGTCTCTAATGAGAGTTTGCCCAGTTAAAGTTGCAACATTGGGTTTAACGTGAGAGATCTTGACTTTCAGCCTGTAACTTTTGAAAAGGGTCGATGTACTTAGGGCTTCCTGCTACAAAGTAAGAGTCAAGGACCCTCTTCCGCAAAGAGGAGCTGGCCTTAGTGGGAAATGGAGAATGAGCTCCTTTAAATCACCGCTCTGTTCACCAATCGTTAAGAAACCGTTCCAAGAACATACATGTATCGTGTCTCCAGGAGGGCTGGGATTTGTGCAAGGTTCTGAGTAACATGCTACCACAGGAAGGTGGAGGTCCTGCTCAGCCCTAGAGACAGACACACACATGCAAACACACACACAGAAACCTTAGACACACAACTGGTAGTGTCGAGCCAAAGACTTAGCAGTATGAGGAGGGCACTGAACCCACCCACGCTCCAAAGAAGGAGAGGCCTTTCCCTGATCCACACGTGCATTCTCCCTCCTTCTCCCCCAAACCTGCCTCCTCCTCAAGCCCACGCATTATTACATAGAATACGATTAGGCAGCGCTCTCAGGTTACAGAATTGTCAACGATGCTCTCGTTAAAACAACAGCACAGTCAAACAGACAGCATGCTAGCATGTGAAATGCGATCAGTTCTTTCAGACACGGCTCATGATGAATGGAGCCACACAAGGAGGACTGCAGCTATGCTGCGCCCCGAGCCGAACTGGGAGAATGGCTACCTACCAAAGTGCTGCACACTCTCATTTCACCCTCAGAGGCAGAAAAGAGGACTGCAAAGGACTCACGGGTCTCCCATGCTCTCCGCAAAGGACTCCCATTCCTCCTGCGGACCAAAGGTAACAACAAAAGCAGCTTTTTATTTGTAGAGCACACAACTTTTGGAAAATACACAGCTAAAACTGTCCCCGCTTTAAGTGCTTTACAGCACTTAAAGCGGGGACAGTTTTAGCTGTGTAGTTTGAAAAACGTGCCTCTAAGTGCCTAGATGATGAAGTTCGAATGGGGGACCTGTGTCCACTTGCGTTGAGCATTCTTTCAGTGAGAAAGGATTTGGTTACATTTTGACTCTTTAGCACTGATTCTCATTCTTGTCAATCAACTGTGAAATTTCTGTGTTAATTTCTAGCAGAGGTAATAGAGTTAGTCCAAAATCATAGGTGTATATAAGTCCAGGTGGACAAGTAGGCCCAGAATCCCAGGCACTGAGCTGAAAAGGGGATGATTTCCCAGTGGGCCTCACGTCCCACAGAAACCGCTGTGCAAAAGTCGAGAAACAGATACAGAAAGTGACTGGCCTAAGGCTTGTCACTTGAATGTGAGTGGCTGACTGAGTGGCGGATGGTTGGAAATGAAATCCAAATCCCCTGACCTCTAATTTCAGAGGGTGCAGTGCCTCCCCCATGCCCGATTTTAGAGTTAAACGTCTTAGCAAGAGCTTCACTGCACTGAAGTCACCCTGAAAAGACATTAGCTTCCATCCGCACAGTCATTGCCCCCCGGTCTCTAATGAGAGTTTGCCCAGTTAAAGTTGCAACATTGGGTTTAACGTGAGAGATCTTGACTTTCAGCCTGTAACTTTTGAAAAGGGTCGATGTACTTAGGGCTTCCTGCTACAAAGTAAGAGTCAAGGACCCTCTTCCGCAAAGAGGAGCTGGCCTTAGTGGGAAATGGAGAATGAGCTCCTTTAAATCACCGCTCTGTTCACCAATCGTTAAGAAACCTTTCCAAGAACATACATGTATCGTGTCTCCAGGAGGGCTGGGATTTGTGCAAGGTTCTGAGTAACATGCTACCACAGGAAGGTGGAGGTCCTGCTCAGCCCTAGAGACAGACACACACATGCAAACACACACACAGAAACCTTAGACACACAACTGGTAGTGTCGAGCCAAAGACTTAGCAGTATGAGGAGGGCACTGAACCCACCCACGCTCCAAAGAAGGAGAGGCCTTTCCCTGATCCACACGTGCATTCTCCCTCCTTCTCCCGCAAACCTGCCTCCTCCACAAGCCCACGCATTATTACATAGAATACGATTAGGCAGCGCTCTCAGGTTACAGAATTGTCAACGATGCTCTCGTTAAAACAACAGCACAGTCAAACAGACAGCATGCTAGCATGTGAAATGCGATCAGTTCTTTCAGACACGGCTCATGATGAATGGAGCCACACAAGGAGGACTGCAGCTATGCTGCGCCCCGAGCCGAACTGGGAGAATGGCTACCTACCAAAGTGCTGCACACTCTCATTTCACCCTCAGAGGCAGAAAAGAGGACTGCAAAGGACTCACGGGTCTCCCATGCTCTCCGCAAAGGACTCCCATTCCTCCTGCGGACCAAAGGTAACAACAAAAGCAGCTTTTTATTTGTAGAGCACACAACTTTTGGAAAATACACAGCTAAAACTGTCCCCGCTTTAAGTGCTTTACAGCACTTAAAGCGGGGACAGTTTTAGCTGTGTAATTTGAAAAACTTGCCTCTAAGTGCCTAGATGATGAAGTTCGAATGGGGGACCTGTGTCCACTTGCGTTGAGCATTCTTTCAGTGAGAAAGGATTTGGTTACATTTTGACTCTTTAGCACTGATTCTCATTCTTGTCAATCAACTGTGAAATTTCTGTGTTAATTTCTAGCAGAGGTAATAGAGTTAGTCCAAAATCATAGGTGTATATAAGTCCAGGTGGACAAGTAGGCCCAGAATCCCAGGCACTGAGCTGAAAAGGGGATCATTTCCCAGTGGGCCTCACGTCCCACAGAAACCGCTGTGCAAAAGTCGAGAAACAGATACAGAAAGTGACTGGCCTAAGGCTTGTCACTTGAATGTGAGTGGCTGAATGAGTGGCGGATGGTTGGAAATGAAATCCAAATCCCCTGACCTCTAATTTCAGAGGGTGCAGTGCCTCCCCCATGCCCGATTTTAGAGTTAAACGTCTTAGCAAGAGCTTCACTGCACTGAAGTCACCCTGAAAAGACATTAGCTTCCATCCGCACAGTCATTGCCCCCCGGTCTCTAATGAGAGTTTGCCCAGTTAAAGTTGCAACATTGGGTTTAACGTGAGAGATCTTGACTTTCAGCCTGTAACTTTTGAAAAGGGTCGATGTACTTAGGGCTTCCTGCTACAAAGTAAGAGTCAAGGACCCTCTTCCGCAAAGAGGAGCTGGCCTTAGTGGGAAATGGAGAATGAGCTCCTTTAAATCACCGCTCTGTTCACCAATCGTTAAGAAACCTTTCCAAGAACATACATGTATCGTGTCTCCAGGAGGGCTGGGATTTGTGCAAGGTTCTGAGTAACATGCTACCACAGGAAGGTGGAGGTCCTGCTCAGCCCTAGAGACAGACACACACATGCAAACACACACACAGAAACCTTAGACACACAACTGGTAGTGTCGAGCCAAAGACTTAGCAGTATGAGGAGGGCACTGAACCCACCCACGCTCCAAAGAAGGAGAGGCCTTTCCCTGATCCACACGTGCATTCTCCCTCCTTCTCCCCCAAACCTGCCTCCTCCTCAAGCCCACGCATTATTACATAGAATACGATTAGGCAGCGCTCTCAGGTTACAGAATTGTCAACGATGCTCTCGTTAAAACAACAGCACAGTCAAACAGACAGCATGCTAGCATGTGAAATGCGATCAGTTCTTTCAGACACGGCTCATGATGAATGGAGCCACACAAGGAGGACTGCAGCTATGCTGCGCCCCGAGCCGAACTGGGAGAATGGCTACCTACCAAAGTGCTGCACACTCTCATTTCACCCTCAGAGGCAGAAAAGAGGACTGCAAAGGACTCACGGGTCTCCCATGCTCTCCGCAAAGGACTCCCATTCCTCCTGCGGACCAAAGGTAACAACAAAAGCAGCTTTTTATTTGTAGAGCACACAACTTTTGGAAAATACACAGCTAAAACTGTCCCCGCTTTAAGTGCTTTACAGCACTTAAAGCGGGGACAGTTTTAGCTGTGTAATTTGAAAAACGTGCCTCTAAGTGCCTAGATGATGAAGTTCGAATGGGGGACCTGTGTCCACTTGCGTTGAGCATTCTTTCAGTGAGAAAGGATTTGGTTACATTTTGACTCTTTAGCACTGATTCTCATTCTTGTCAATCAACTGTGAAATTTCTGTGTTAATTTCTAGCAGAGGTAATAGAGTTAGTCCAAAATCATAGGTGTATATAAGTCCAGGTGGACAAGTAGGCCCAGAATCCCAGGCACTGAGCTGAAAAGGGGATGATTTCCCAGTGGGCCTCACGTCCCACAGAAACCGCTGTGCAAAAGTCGAGAAACAGATACAGAAAGTGACTGGCCTAAGGCTTGTCACTTGAATGTGAGTGGCTGAATGAGTGGCGGATGGTTGGAAATGAAATCCAAATCCCCTGACCTCTAATTTCAGAGGGTGCAGTGCCTCCCCCATGCCCGATTTTAGAGTTAAACGTCTTAGCAAGAGCTTCACTGCACTGAAGTCACCCTGAAAAGACATTAGCTTCCATCCGCACAGTCATTGCCCCCCGGTCTCTAATGAGAGTTTGCCCAGTTAAAGTTGCAACATTGGGTTTAACGTGAGAGATCTTGACTTTCAGCCTGTAACTTTTGAAAAGGGTCGATGTACTTAGGGCTTCCTGCTACAAAGTAAGAGTCAAGGACCCTCTTCCGCAAAGAGGAGCTGGCCTTAGTGGGAAATGGAGAATGAGCTCCTTTAAATCACCGCTCTGTTCACCAATCGTTAAGAAACCTTTCCAAGAACATACATGTATCGTGTCTCCAGGAGGGCTGGGATTTGTGCAAGGTTCTGAGTAACATGCTACCACAGGAAGGTGGAGGTCCTGCTCAGCCCTAGAGACAGACACACACATGCAAACACACACACAGAAACCTTAGACACACAACTGGTAGTGTCGAGCCAAAGACTTAGCAGTATGAGGAGGGCACTGAACCCACCCACGCTCCAAAGAAGGAGAGGCCTTTCCCTGATCCACACGTGCATTCTCCCTCCTTCTCCCCCAAACCTGCCTCCTCCTCAAGCCCACGCATTATTACATAGAATACGATTAGGCAGCGCTCTCAGGTTACAGAATTGTCAACGATGCTCTCGTTAAAACAACAGCACAGTCAAACAGACAGCATGCTAGCATGTGAAATGCGATCAGTTCTTTCAGACACGGCTCATGATGAATGGAGCCACACAAGGAGGACTGCAGCTATGCTGCGCCCCGAGCCGAACTGGGAGAATGGCTACCTACCAAAGTGCTGCACACTCTCATTTCACCCTCAGAGGCAGAAAAGAGGACTGCAAAGGACTCACGGGTCTCCCATGCTCTCCGCAAAGGACTCCCATTCCTCCTGCGGACCAAAGGTAACAACAAAAGCAGCTTTTTATTTGTAGAGCACACAACTTTTGGAAAATACACAGCTAAAACTGTCCCCGCTTTAAGTGCTTTACAGCACTTAAAGCGGGGACAGTTTTAGCTGTGTAAGTTGAAAAACGTGCCTCTAAGTGCCTAGATGATGAAGTTCGAATGGGGGACCTGTGTCCACTTGCGTTGAGCATTCTTTCAGTGAGAAAGGATTTGGTTACATTTTGACTCTTTAGCACTGATTCTCATTCTTGTCAATCAACTGTGAAATTTCTGTGTTAATTTCTAGCAGAGGTAATAGAGTTAGTCCAAAATCATAGGTGTATATAAGTCCAGGTGGACAAGTAGGCCCAGAATCCCAGGCACTGAGCTGAAAAGGGGATCATTTCCCAGTGGGCCTCACGTCCCACAGAAACCGCTGTGCAAAAGTCGAGAAACAGATACAGAAAGTGACTGGCCTAAGGCTTGTCACTTGAATGTGAGTGGCTGAATGAGTGGCGGATGGTTGGAAATGAAATCCAAATCCCCTGACCTCTAATTTCAGAGGGTGCAGTGCCTCCCCCATGCCCGATTTTAGAGTTAAACGTCTTAGCAAGAGCTTCACTGCACTGAAGTCACCCTGAAAAGACATTAGCTTCCATCCGCACAGTCATTGCCCCCCGGTCTCTAATGAGAGTTTGCCCAGTTAAAGTTGCAACATTGGGTTTAACGTGAGAGATCTTGACTTTCAGCCTGTAACTTTTGAAAAGGGTCGATGTACTTAGGGCTTCCTGCTACAAAGTAAGAGTCAAGGACCCTCTTCCGCAAAGAGGAGCTGGCCTTAGTGGGAAATGGAGAATGAGCTCCTTTAAATCACCGCTCTGTTCACCAATCGTTAAGAAACCTTTCCAAGAACATACATGTATCGTGTCTCCAGGAGGGCTGGGATTTGTGCAAGGTTCTGAGTAACATGCTACCACAGGAAGGTGGAGGTCCTGCTCAGCCCTAGAGACAGACACACACATGCAAACACACACACAGAAACCTTAGACACACAACTGGTAGTGTCGAGCCAAAGACTTAGCAGTATGAGGAGGGCACTGAACCCACCCACGCTCCAAAGAAGGAGAGGCCTTTCCCTGATCCACACGTGCATTCTCCCTCCTTCTCCCCCAAACCTGCCTCCTCCTCAAGCCCACGCATTATTACATAGAATACGATTAGGCAGCGCTCTCAGGTTACAGAATTGTCAACGATGCTCTCGTTAAAACAACAGCACAGTCAAACAGACAGCATGCTAGCATGTGAAATGCGATCAGTTCTTTCAGACACGGCTC
The DNA here is from genome assembly GCF_030222135.1 of Aotus nancymaae. Lineage (NCBI taxonomy): Eukaryota > Metazoa > Chordata > Mammalia > Primates > Aotidae > Aotus > Aotus nancymaae. The sequence goes on from NW_026988606.1 coordinate 79,422, forward strand.
ATGATGAATGGAGCCACACAAGGAGGACTGCAGCTATGCTGCGCCCCGAGCCGAACTGGGAGAATGGCTACCTACCAAAGTGCTGCACACTCTCATTTCACCCTCAGAGGCAGAAAAGAGGACTGCAAAGGACTCACGGGTCTCCCATGCTCTCCGCAAAGGACTCCCATTCCTCCTGCGGACCAAAGGTAACAACAAAAGCAGCTTTTTATTTGTAGAGCACACAACTTTTGGAAAATACACAGCTAAAACTGTCCCCGCTTTAAGTGCTTTACAGCACTTAAAGCGGGGACAGTTTTAGCTGTGTAATTTGAAAAACGTGCCTCTAAGTGCCTAGATGATGAAGTTCGAATGGGGGACCTGTGTCCACTTGCGTTGAGCATTCTTTCAGTGAGAAAGGATTTGGTTACATTTTGACTCTTTAGCACTGATTCTCATTCTTGTCAATCAACTGTGAAATTTCTGTGTTAATTTCTAGCAGAGGTAATAGAGTTAGTCCAAAATCATAGGTGTATATAAGTCCAGGTGGACAAGTAGGCCCAGAATCCCAGGCACTGAGCTGAAAAGGGGATGATTTCCCAGTGGGCCTCACGTCCCACAGAAACCGCTGTGCAAAAGTCGAGAAACAGATACAGAAAGTGACTGGCCTAAGGCTTGTCACTTGAATGTGAGTGGCTGAATGAGTGGCGGATGGTTGGAAATGAAATCCAAATCCCCTGACCTCTAATTTCAGAGGGTGCAGTGCCTCCCCCATGCCCGATTTTAGAGTTAAACGTCTTAGCAAGAGCTTCACTGCACTGAAGTCACCCTGAAAAGACATTAGCTTCCATCCGCACAGTCATTGCCCCCCGGTCTCTAATGAGAGTTTGCCCAGTTAAAGTTGCAACATTGGGTTTAACGTGAGAGATCTTGACTTTCAGCCTGTAACTTTTGAAAAGGGTCGATGTACTTAGGGCTTCCTGCTACAAAGTAAGAGTCAAGGACCCTCTTCCGCAAAGAGGAGCTGGCCTTAGTGGGAAATGGAGAATGAGCTCCTTTAAATCACCGCTCTGTTCACCAATCGTTAAGAAACCTTTCCAAGAACATACATGTATCGTGTCTCCAGGAGGGCTGGGATTTGTGCAAGGTTCTGAGTAACATGCTACCACAGGAAGGTGGAGGTCCTGCTCAGCCCTAGAGACAGACACACACATGCAAACACACACACAGAAACCTTAGACACACAACTGGTAGTGTCGAGCCAAAGACTTAGCAGTATGAGGAGGGCACTGAACCCACCCACGCTCCAAAGAAGGAGAGGCCTTTCCCTGATCCACACGTGCATTCTCCCTCCTTCTCCCCCAAACCTGCCTCCTCCTCAAGCCCACGCATTATTACATAGAATACGATTAGGCAGCGCTCTCAGGTTACAGAATTGTCAACGATGCTCTCGTTAAAACAACAGCACAGTCAAACAGACAGCATGCTAGCATGTGAAATGCGATCAGTTCTTTCAGACACGGCTCATGATGAATGGAGCCACACAAGGAGGACTGCAGCTATGCTGCGCCCCGAGCCGAACTGGGAGAATGGCTACCTACCAAAGTGCTGCACACTCTCATTTCACCCTCAGAGGCAGAAAAGAGGACTGCAAAGGACTCACGGGTCTCCCATGCTCTCCGCAAAGGACTCCCATTCCTCCTGCGGACCAAAGGTAACAACAAAAGCAGCTTTTTATTTGTAGAGCACACAACTTTTGGAAAATACACAGCTAAAACTGTCCCCGCTTTAAGTGCTTTACAGCACTTAAAGCGGGGACAGTTTTAGCTGTGTAATTTGAAAAACGTGCCTCTAAGTGCCTAGATGATGAAGTTCGAATGGGGGACCTGTGTCCACTTGCGTTGAGCATTCTTTCAGTGAGAAAGGATTTGGTTACATTTTGACTCTTTAGCACTGATTCTCATTCTTGTCAATCAACTGTGAAATTTCTGTGTTAATTTCTAGCAGAGGTAATAGAGTTAGTCCAAAATCATAGGTGTATATAAGTCCAGGTGGACAAGTAGGCCCAGAATCCCAGGCACTGAGCTGAAAAGGGGATCATTTCCCAGTGGGCCTCACGTCCCACAGAAACCGCTGTGCAAAAGTCGAGAAACAGATACAGAAAGTGACTGGCCTAAGGCTTGTCACTTGAATCTGAGTGGCTGAATGAGTGGCGGATGGTTGGAAATGAAATCCAAATCCCCTGACCTCTAATTTCAGAGGGTGCAGTGCCTCCCCCATGCCCGATTTTAGAGTTAAACGTCTTAGCAAGAGCTTCACTGCACTGAAGTCACCCTGAAAAGACATTAGCTTCCATCCGCACAGTCATTGCCCCCTGGTCTCTAATGAGAGTTTGCCCAGTTAAAGTTGCAACATTGGGTTTAACGTGAGAGATCTTGACTTTCAGCCTGTAACTTTTGAAAAGGGTCGATGTACTTAGGGCTTCCTGCTACAAAGTAAGAGTCAAGGACCCTCTTCCGCAAAGAGGAGCTGGCCTTAGTGGGAAATGGAGAATGAGCTCCTTTAAATCACCGCTCTGTTCACCAATCGTTAAGAAACCTTTCCAAGAACATACATGTATCGTGTCTCCAGGAGGGCTGGGATTTGTGCAAGGTTCTGAGTAACATGCTACCACAGGAAGGTGGAGGTCCTGCTCAGCCCTAGAGACAGACACACACATGCAAACACACACACAGAAACCTTAGACACACAACTGGTAGTGTCGAGCCAAAGACTTAGCAGTATGAGGAGGGCACTGAACCCACCCACGCTCCAAAGAAGGAGAGGCCTTTCCCTGATCCACACGTGCATTCTCCCTCCATCTCCCCCAAACCTGCCTCCTCCTCAAGCCCACGCATTATTACATAGAATACGATTAGGCAGCGCTCTCAGGTTACAGAATTGTCAACGATGCTCTCGTTAAAACAACAGCACAGTCAAACAGACAGCATGCTAGCATGTGAAATGCGATCAGTTCTTTCAGACACGGCTCATGATGAATGGAGCCACACAAGGAGGACTGCAGCTATGCTGCGCCCCGAGCCGAACTGGGAGAATGGCTACCTACCAAAGTGCTGCACACTCTCATTTCACCCTCAGAGGCAGAAAAGAGGACTGCAAAGGACTCAAGGGTCTCCCATGCTCTCCGCAAAGGACTCCCATTCCTCCTGCGGACCAAAGGTAACAACAAAAGCAGCTTTTTATTTGTAGAGCACACAACTTTTGGAAAATACACAGCTAAAACTGTCCCCGCTTTAAGTGCTTTACAGCACTTAAAGCGGGGACAGTTTTAGCTGTGTAATTTGAAAAACGTGCCTCTAAGTGCCTAGATGATGAAGTTCGAATGGGGGACCTGTGTCCACTTGCGTTGAGCATTCTTTCAGTGAGAAAGGATTTGGTTACATTTTGACTCTTTAGCACTGATTCTCATTCTTGTCAATCAACTGTGAAATTTCTGTGTTAATTTCTAGCAGAGGTAATAGAGTTAGTCCAAAATCATAGGTGTATATAAGTCCAGGTGGACAAGTAGGCCCAGAATCCCAGGCACTGAGCTGAAAAGGGGATGATTTCCCAGTGGGCCTCACGTCCCACAGAAACCGCTGTGCAAAAGTCGAGAAACAGATACAGAAAGTGACTGGCCTAAGGCTTGTCACTTGAATGTGAGTGGCTGAATGAGTGGCGGATGGTGGGAAATGAAATCCAAATCCCCTGACCTCTAATTTCAGAGGGTGCAGTGCCTCCCCCATGCCCGATTTTAGAGTTAAACGTCTTAGCAAGAGCTTCACTGCACTGAAGTCACCCTGAAAAGACATTAGCTTCCATCCGCACAGTCATTGCCCCCCGGTCTCTAATGAGAGTTTGCCCAGTTAAAGTTGCAACATTGGGTTTAACGTGAGAGATCTTGACTTTCAGCCTGTAACTTTTGAAAAGGGTCGATGTACTTAGGGCTTCCTGCTACAAAGTAAGAGTCAAGGACCCTCTTCCGCAAAGAGGAGCTGGCCTTAGTGGGAAATGGAGAATGAGCTCCTTTAAATCACCGCTCTGTTCACCAATCGTTAAGAAACCTTTCCAAGAACATACATGTATCGTGTCTCCAGGAGGGCTGGGATTTGTGCAAGGTTCTGAGTAACATGCTACCACAGGAAGGTGGAGGTCCTGCTCAGCCCTAGAGACAGACACACACATGCAAACACACACACAGAAACCTTAGACACACAACTGGTAGTGTCGAGCCAAAGACTTAGCAGTATGAGGAGGGCACTGAACCCACCAACGCTCCAAAGAAGGAGAGGCCTTTCCCTGATCCACACGTGCATTCTCCCTCCTTCTCCCCCAAACCTGCCTCCTCCTCAAGCCCACGCATTATTACATAGAATACGATTAGGCAGCGCTCTCAGGTTACAGAATTGTCAACGATGCTCTCGTTAAAACAACAGCACAGTCAAACAGACAGCATGCTAGCATGTGAAATGCGATCAGTTCTTTCAGACACGGCTCATGATGAATGGAGCCACACAAGGAGGACTGCAGCTATGCTGCGCCCCGAGCCGAACTGGGAGAATGGCTACCTACCAAAGTGCTGCACACTCTCATTTCACCCTCAGAGGCAGAAAAGAGGACTGCAAAGGACTCACGGGTCTCCCATGCTCTCCGCAAAGGACTCCCATTCCTCCTGTGGACCAAAGGTAACAACAAAAGCAGCTTTTTATTTGTAGAGCACACAACTTTTGGAAAATACACAGCTAAAACTGTCCCCGCTTTAAGTGCTTTACAGCACTTAAAGCGGGGACAGTTTTAGCTGTGTAATTTGAAAAACTTGCCTCTAAGTGCCTAGATGATGAAGTTCGAATGGGGGACCTGTGTCCACTTGCGTTGAGCATTCTTTCAGTGAGAAAGGATTTGGTTACATTTTGACTCTTTAGCACTGATTCTCATTCTTGTCAATCAACTGTGAAATTTCTGTGTTAATTTCTAGCAGAGGTAATAGAGTTAGTCCAAAATCATAGGTGTATATAAGTCCAGGTGGACAAGTAGGCCCAGAATCCCAGGCACTGAGCTGAAAAGGGGATCATTTCCCAGTGGGCCTCACGTCCCACAGAAACCGCTGTGCAAAAGTCAAGAAACAGATACAGAAAGTGACTGGCCTAAGGCTTGTCACTTGAATGTGAGTGGCTGAATGAGTGGCGGATGGTTGGAAATGAAATCCAAATCCCCTGACCTCTAATTTCAGAGGGTGCAGTGCCTCCCCCATGCCCGATTTTAGAGTTAAACGTCTTAGCAAGAGCTTCACTGCACTGAAGTCACCCTGAAAAGACATTAGCTTCCATCCGCACAGTCATTGCCCCCCGGTCTCTAATGAGAGTTTGCCCAGTTAAAGTTGCAACATTGGGTTTAACGTGAGAGATCTTGACTTTCAGCCTGTAACTTTTGAAAAGGGTCGATGTACTTAGGGCTTCCTGCTACAAAGTAAGAGTCAAGGACCCTCTTCCGCAAAGAGGAGCTGGCCTTAGTGGGAAATGGAGAATGAGCTCCTTTAAATCACCGCTCTATTCACCAATCATTAAGAAACCTTTCCAAGAACATACATGTATCGTGTCTCCAGGAGGGCTGGGATTTGTGCAAGGTTCTGAGTAACATGCTACCACAGGAAGGTGGAGGTCCTGCTCAGCCCTAGAGACAGACACACACATGCAAACACACACACAGAAACCTTAGACACACAACTGGTAGTGTCGAGCCAAAGACTTAGCAGTATGAGGAGGGCACTGAACCCACCCACGCTCCAAAGAAGGAGAGGCCTTTCCCTGATCCACACGTGCATTCTCCCTCCTTCTCCCCCAAACCTGCCTCCTCCTCAAGCCCACGCATTATTACATAGAATACGATTAGGCAGCGCTCTCAGGTTACAGAATTGTCAACGATGCTCTCGTTAAAACAACAGCACAGTCAAACAGACAGCATGCTAGCATGTGAAATGCGATCAGTTCTTTCAGACACGGCTCATGATGAATGGAGCCACACAAGGAGGACTGCAGCTATGCTGCGCCCCGAGCCGAACTGGGAGAATGGCTACCTACCAAAGTGCTGCACACTCTCATTTCACCCTCAGAGGCAGAAAAGAGGACTGCAAAGGACTCCCATTCCTCCTGCGGACCAAAGGTAACAACAAAAGCAGCTTTTTATTTGTAGAGCACACAACTTTTGGAAAATACACAGCTAAAACTGTCCCCGCTTTAAGTGCTTTACAGCACTTAAAGCGGGGACAGTTTTAGCTGTGTAATTTGAAAAACGTGCCTCTAAGTGCCTAGATGATGAAGTTCGAATGGGGGACCTGTGTCCACTTGCGTTGAGCATTCTTTCAGTGAGAAAGGATTTGGTTACATTTTGACTCTTTAGCACTGATTCTCATTCTTGTCAATCAACTGTGAAATTTCTGTGTTAATTTCTAGCAGAGGTAATAGAGTTAGTCCAAAATCATAGGTGTATATAAGTCCAGGTGGACAAGTAGGCCCAGAATCCCAGGCACTGAGCTGAAAAGGGGATGATTTCCCAGTGGGCCTCACGTCCCACAGAAACCGCTGTGCAAAAGTCGAGAAACAGATACAGAAAGTGACTGGCCTAAGGCTTGTCACTTGAATGTGAGTGGCTGAATGAGTGGCGGATGGTTGGAAATGAAATCCAAATCCCCTGACCTCTAATTTCAGAGGGTGCAGTGCCTCCCCCATGCCCGATTTTAGAGTTAAACGTCTTAGCAAGAGCTTCACTGCACTGAAGTCACCCTGAAAAGACATTAGCTTCCATCCGCACAGTCATTGCCCCCCGGTCTCTAATGAGAGTTTGCCCAGTTAAAGTTGCAACATTGGGTTTAACGTGAGAGATCTTGACTTTCAGCCTGTAACTTTTGAAAAGGGTCGATGTACTTAGGGCTTCCTGCTACAAAGTAAGAGTCAAGGACCCTCTTCCGCAAAGAGGAGCTGGCCTTAGTGGGAAATGGAGAATGAGCTCCTTCAAATCACCGCTCTGTTCACCAATCGTTAAGAAACCTTTCCAAGAACATACATGTATCGTGTCTCCAGGAGGGCTGGGATTTGTGCAAGGTTCTGAGTAACATGCTACCACAGGAAGGTGGAGGTCCTGCTCAGCCCTAGAGACAGACACACACATGCAAACACACACACAGAAACCTTAGACACACAACTGGTAGTGTCGAGCCAAAGACTTAGCAGTATGAGGAGGGCACTGAACCCACCCACGCTCCAAAGAAGGAGAGGCCTTTCCCTGATCCACACGTGCATTCTCCCTCCTTCTCCCCCAAACCTGCCTCCTCCTCAAGCCCACGCATTATTACATAGAATACGATTAGGCAGCGCTCTCAGGTTACAGAATTGTCAACGATGCTCTCGTTAAAACAACAGCACAGTCAAACAGACAGCATGCTAGCATGTGAAATGCGATCAGTTCTTTCAGACACGGCTCATGATGAATGGAGCCACACAAGGAGGACTGCAGCTATGCTGCGCCCCGAGCCGAACTGGGAGAATGGCTACCTACCAAAGTGCTGCACACTCTCATTTCACCCTCAGAGGCAGAAAAGAGGACTGCAAAGGACTCACGGGTCTCCCATGCTCTCCGCAAAGGACTCCCATTCCTCCTGTGGACCAAAGGTAACAACAAAAGCAGCTTTTTATTTGTAGAGCACACAACTTTTGGAAAATACACAGCTAAAACTGTCCCCGCTTTAAGTGCTTTACAGCACTTAAAGCGGGGACAGTTTTAGCTGTGTAATTTGAAAAACTTGCCTCTAAGTGCCTAGATGATGAAGTTCGAATGGGGGACCTGTGTCCACTTGCGTTGAGCATTCTTTCAGTGAGAAAGGATTTGGTTACATTTTGACTCTTTAGCACTGATTCTCATTCTTGTCAATCAACTGTGAAATTTCTGTGTTAATTTCTAGCAGAGGTAATAGAGTTAGTCCAAAATCATAGGTGTATATAAGTCCAGGTGGACAAGTAGGCCCAGAATCCCAGGCACTGAGCTGAAAAGGGGATCATTTCCCAGTGGGCCTCACGTCCCACAGAAACCGCTGTGCAAAAGTCGAGAAACAGATACAGAAAGTGACTGGCCTAAGGCTTGTCACTTGAATGTGAGTGGCTGAATGAGTGGCGGATGGTTGGAAATGAAATCCAAATCCCCTGACCTCTAATTTCAGAGGGTGCAGTGCCTCCCCCATGCCCGATTTTAGAGTTAAACGTCTTAGCAAGAGCTTCACTGCACTGAAGTCACCCTGAAAAGACATTAGCTTCCATCCGCACAGTCATTGCCCCCTGGTCTCTAATGAGAGTTTGCCCAGTTAAAGTTGCAACATTGGGTTTAACGTGAGAGATCTTGACTTTCAGCCTGTAACTTTTGAAAAGGGTCGATGTACTTAGGGCTTCCTGCTACAAAGTAAGAGTCAAGGACCCTCTTCCGCAAAGAGGAGCTGGCCTTAGTGGGAAATGGAGAATGAGCTCCTTTAAATCACCGCTCTGTTCACCAATCATTAAGAAACCTTTCCAAGAACATACATGTATCGTGTCTCCAGGAGGGCTGGGATTTGTGCAAGGTTCTGAGTAACATGCTACCACAGGAAGGTGGAGGTCCTGCTCAGCCCTAGAGACAGACACACACATGCAAACACACACACAGAAACCTTAGACACACAACTGGTAGTGTCGATCCAAAGACTTAGCAGTATGAGGAGGGCACTGAACCCACCCACGCTCCAAAGAAGGAGAGGCCTTTCCCTGATCCACACGTGCATTCTCCCTCCTTCTCCCCCAAACCTGCCTCCTCCTCAAGCCCACGCATTATTACATAGAATACGATTAGGCAGCGCTCTCAGGTTACAGAATTGTCAACGATGCTCTCGTTAAAACAACAGCACAGTCAAACAGACAGCATGCTAGCATGTGAATTGCGATCAGTTCTTTCAGACACGGCTCATGATGAATGGAGCCACACAAGGAGGACTGCAGCTATGCTGCGCCCCGAGCCGAACTGGGAGAATGGCTACCTACCAAAGTGCTGCACACTCTCATTTCACCCTCAGAGGCAGAAAAGAGGACTGCAAAGGACTCCCATTCCTCCTGCGGACCAAAGGTAACAACAAAAGCAGCTTTTTATTTGTAGAGCACACAACTTTTGGAAAATACACAGCTAAAACTGTCCCCGCTTTAAGTGCTTTACAGCACTTAAAGCGGGGGACAGTTTTAGCTGTGTAATTTGAAAAACGTGCCTCTAAGTGCCTAGATGATGAAGTTCGAATGGGGGACCTGTGTCCACTTGCGTTGAGCATTCTTTCAGTGAGAAAGGATTTGGTTACATTTTGACTCTTTAGCACTGATTCTCATTCTTGTCAATCAACTGTGAAATTTCTGTGTTAATTTCTAGCAGAGGTAATAGAGTTAGTCCAAAATCATAGGTGTATATAAGTCCAGGTGGACAAGTAGGCCCAGAATCCCAGGCACTGAGCTGAAAAGGGGATGATTTCCCAGTGGGCCTCACGTCCCACAGAAACCGCTGTGCAAAAGTCGAGAAACAGATACAGAAAGTGACTGGCCTAAGGCTTGTCACTTGAATGTGAGTGGCTGAATGAGTGGCGGATGGTTGGAAATGAAATCCAAATCCCCTGACCTCTAATTTCAGAGGGTGCAGTGCCTCCCCCATGCCCGATTTTAGAGTTAAACGTCTTAGCAAGAGCTTCACTGCACTGAAGTCACCCTGAAAAGACATTAGCTTCCATCCGCACAGTCATTGCCCCCCGGTCTCTAATGAGAGTTTGCCCAGTTAAAGTTGCAACATTGGGTTTAACGTGAGAGATCTTGACTTTCAGCCTGTAACTTTTGAAAAGGGTCGATGTACTTAGGGCTTCCTGCTACAAAGTAAGAGTCAAGGACCCTCTTCCGCAAAGAGGAGCTGGCCTTAGTGGGAAATGGAGAATGAGCTCCTTCAAATCACCGCTCTGTTCACCAATCGTTAAGAAACCTTTCCAAGAACATACATGTATCGTGTCTCCAGGAGGGCTGGGATTTGTGCAAGGTTCTGAGTAACATGCTACCACAGGAAGGTGGAGGTCCTGCTCAGCCCTAGAGACAGACACACACATGCAAACACACACACAGAAACCTTAGACACACAACTGGTAGTGTCGAGCCAAAGACTTAGCAGTATGAGGAGGGCACTGAACCCACCCACGCTCCAAAGAAGGAGAGGCCTTTCCCTGATCCACACGTGCATTCTCCCTCCTTCTCCCCCAAACCTGCCTCCTCCTCAAGCCCACGCATTATTACATAGAATACGATTAGGCAGCGCTCTCAGGTTACAGAATTGTCAACGATGCTCTCGTTAAAACAACAGCACAGTCAAACAGACAGCATGCTAGCATGTGAAATGCGATCAGTTCTTTCAGACACGGCTCATGATGAATGGAGCCACACAAGGAGGACTGCAGCTATGCTGCGCCCCGAGCCGAACTGGGAGAATGGCTACCTACCAAAGTGCTGCACACTCTCATTTCACCCTCAGAGGCAGAAAAGAGGACTGCAAAGGACTCACGGGTCTCCCATGCTCTCCGCAAAGGACTCCCATTCCTCCTGCGGACCAAAGGTAACAACAAAAGCAGCTTTTTATTTGTAGAGCACACAACTTTTGGAAAATACACAGCTAAAACTGTCCCCGCTTTAAGTGCTTTACAGCACTTAAAGCGGGGACAGTTTTAGCTGTGTAATTTGAAAAACTTGCCTCTAAGTGCCTAGATGATGAAGTTCGAATGGGGGACCTGTGTCCACTTGCGTTGAGCATTCTTTCAGTGAGAAAGGATTTGGTTACATTTTGACTCTTTAGCACTGATTCTCATTCTTGTCAATCAACTGTGAAATTTCTGTGTTAATTTCTAGCAGAGGTAATAGAGTTAGTCCAAAATCATAGGTGTATATAAGTCCAGGTGGACAAGTATGCCCAGAATCCCAGGCACTGAGCTGAAAAGGGGATGATTTCCCAGTGGGCCTCACGTCCCACAGAAACCGCTGTGCAAAAGTCGAGAAACAGATACAGAAAGTGACTGGCCTAAGGCTTGTCACTTGAATGTGAGTGGCTGAATGAGTGGCGGATGGTTGGAAATGAAATCCAAATCCCCTGACCTCTAATTTCAGAGGGTGCAGTGCCTCCCCCATGCCCGATTTTAGAGTTAAACGTCTTAGCAAGAGCTTCACTGCACTGAAGTCACCCTGAAAAGACATTAGCTTCCATCCGCACAGTCATTGCCCCCCGGTCTCTAATGAGAGTTTGCCCAGTTAAAGTTGCAACATTGGGTTTAACGTGAGAGATCTTGACTTTCAGCCTGTAACTTTTGAAAAGGGTCGATGTACTTAGGGCTTCCTGCTACAAAGTAAGAGTCAAGGACCCTCTTCCGCAAAGAGGAGCTGGCCTTAGTGGGAAATGGAGAATGAGCTCCTTTAAATCACCGCTCTGTTCACCAATCGTTAAGAAACCTTTCCAAGAACATACATGTATCGTGTCTCCAGGAGGGCTGGGATTTGTGCAAGGTTCTGAGTAACATGCTACCACAGGAAGGTGGAGGTCCTGCTCAGCCCTAGAGACAGACACACACATGCAAACACACACACAGAAACCTTAGACACACAACTGGTAGTGTCGAGCCAAAGACTTAGCAGTATGAGGAGGGCACTGAACCCACCCACGCTCCAAAGAAGGAGAGGCCTTTCCCTGATCCACACGTGCATTCTCCCTCCTTCTCCCCCAAACCTGCCTCCTCCTCAAGCCCACGCATTATTACATAGAATACGATTAGGCAGCGCTCTCAGGTTACAGAATTGTCAACGATGCTCTCGTTAAAACAACAGCACAGTCAAACAGACAGCATGCTAGCATGTGAAATGCGATCAGTTCTTTCAGACACGGCTCATGATGAATGGAGCCACACAAGGAGGACTGCAGCTATGCTGCGCCCCGAGCCGAACTGGGAGAATGGCTACCTACCAAAGTGCTGCACACTCTCATTTCACCCTCAGAGGCAGAAAAGAGGACTGCAAAGGACTCACGGGTCTCCCATGCTCTCCGCAAAGGACTCCCATTCCTCCTGTGGACCAAAGGTAACAACAAAAGCAGCTTTTTATTTGTAGAGCACACAACTTTTGGAAAATACACAGCTAAAACTGTCCCCGCTTTAAGTGCTTTACAGCACTTAAAGCGGGGACAGTTTTAGCTGTGTAATTTGAAAAACTTGCCTCTAAGTGCCTAGATGATGAAGTTCGAATGGGGGACCTGTGTCCACTTGCGTTGAGCATTCTTTCAGTGAGAAAGGATTTGGTTACATTTTGACTCTTTAGCACTGATTCTCATTCTTGTCAATCAACTGTGAAATTTCTGTGTTAATTTCTAGCAGAGGTAATAGAGTTAGTCCAAAATCATAGGTGTATATAAGTCCAGGTGGACAAGTAGGCCCAGAATCCCAGGCACTGAGCTGAAAAGGGGATCATTTCCCAGTGGGCCTCACGTCCCACAGAAACCGCTGTGCAAAAGTCGAGAAACAGATACAGAAAGTGACTGGCCTAAGGCTTGTCACTTGAATGTGAGTGGCTGAATGAGTGGCGGATGGTTGGAAATGAAATCCAAATCCCCTGACCTCTAATTTCAGAGGGTGCAGTGCCTCCCCCATGCCCGATTTTAGAGTTAAACGTCTTAGCAAGAGCTTCACTGCACTGAAGTCACCCTGAAAAGACATTAGCTTCCATCCGCACAGTCATTGCCCCCCGGTCTCTAATGAGAGTTTGCCCAGTTAAAGTTGCAACATTGGGTTTAACGTGAGAGATCTTGACTTTCAGCCTGTAACTTTTGAAAAGGGTCGATGTACTTAGGGCTTCCTGCTACAAAGTAAGAGTCAAGGACCCTCTTCCGCAAAGAGGAGCTGGCCTTAGTGGGAAATGGAGAATGAGCTCCTTTAAATCACCGCTCTATTCACCAATCATTAAGAAACCTTTCCAAGAACATACATGTATCGTGTCTCCAGGAGGGCTGGGATTTGTGCAAGGTTCTGAGTAACATGCTACCACAGGAAGGTGGAGGTCCTGCTCAGCCCTAGAGACAGACACACACATGCAAACACACACACAGAAACCTTAGACACACAACTGGTAGTGTCGAGCCAAAGACTTAGCAGTATGAGGAGGGCACTGAACCCACCCACGCTCCAAAGAAGGAGAGGCCTTTCCCTGATCCACACGTGCATTCTCCCTCCTTCTCCCCCAAACCTGCCTCCTCCTCAAGCCCACGCATTATTACATAGAATACGATTAGGCAGCGCTCTCAGGTTACAGAATTGTCAACGATGCTCTCGTTAAAACAACAGCACAGTCAAACAGACAGCATGCTAGCATGTGAAATGCGATCAGTTCTTTCAGACACGGCTCATGATGAATGGAGCCACACAAGGAGGACTGCAGCTATGCTGCGCCCCGAGCCGAACTGGGAGAATGGCTACCTACCAAAGTGCTGCACACTCTCATTTCACCCTCAGAGGCAGAAAAGAGGACTGCAAAGGACTCCCATTCCTCCTGCGGACCAAAGGTAACAACAAAAGCAGCTTTTTATTTGTAGAGCACACAACTTTTGGAAAATACACAGCTAAAACTGTCCCCGCTTTAAGTGCTTTACAGCACTTAAAGCGGGGACAGTTTTAGCTGTGTAATTTGAAAAACGTGCCTCTAAGTGCCTAGATGATGAAGTTCGAATGGGGGACCTGTGTCCACTTGCGTTGAGCATTCTTTCAGTGAGAAAGGATTTGGTTACATTTTGACTCTTTAGCACTGATTCTCATTCTTGTCAATCAACTGTGAAATTTCTGTGTTAATTTCTAGCAGAGGTAATAGAGTTAGTCCAAAATCATAGGTGTATATAAGTCCAGGTGGACAAGTAGGCCCAGAATCCCAGGCACTGAGCTGAAAAGGGGATGATTTCCCAGTGGGCCTCACGTCCCACAGAAACCGCTGTGCAAAAGTCGAGAAACAGATACAGAAAGTGACTGGCCTAAGGCTTGTCACTTGAATGTGAGTGGCTGAATGAGTGGCGGATGGTTGGAAATGAAATCCAAATCCCCTGACCTCTAATTTCAGAGGGTGCAGTGCCTCCCCCATGCCCGATTTTAGAGTTAAACGTCTTAGCAAGAGCTTCACTGCACTGAAGTCACCCTGAAAAGACATTAGCTTCCATCCGCACAGTCATTGCCCCCCGGTCTCTAATGAGAGTTTGCCCAGTTAAAGTTGCAACATTGGGTTTAACGTGAGAGATCTTGACTTTCAGCCTGTAACTTTTGAAAAGGGTCGATGTACTTAGGGCTTCCTGCTACAAAGTAAGAGTCAAGGACCCTCTTCCGCAAAGAGGAGCTGGCCTTAGTGGGAAATGGAGAATGAGCTCCTTCAAATCACCGCTCTGTTCACCAATCGTTAAGAAACCTTTCCAAGAACATACATGTATCGTGTCTCCAGGAGGGCTGGGATTTGTGCAAGGTTCTGAGTAACATGCTACCACAGGAAGGTGGAGGTCCTGCTCAGCCCTAGAGACAGACACACACATGCAAACACACACACAGAAACCTTAGACACACAACTGGTAGTGTCGAGCCAAAGACTTAGCAGTATGAGGAGGGCACTGAACCCACCCACGCTCCAAAGAAGGAGAGGCCTTTCCCTGATCCACACGTGCATTCTCCCTCCTTCTCCCCCAAACCTGCCTCCTCCTCAAGCCCACGCATTATTACATAGAATACGATTAGGCAGCGCTCTCAGGTTACAGAATTGTCAACGATGCTCTCGTTAAAACAACAGCACAGTCAAACAGACAGCATGCTAGCATGTGAAATGCGATCAGTTCTTTCAGACACGGCTCATGATGAATGGAGCCACACAAGGAGGACTGCAGCTATGCTGCGCCCCGAGCCGAACTGGGAGAATGGCTACCTACCAAAGTGCTGCACACTCTCATTTCACCCTCAGAGGCAGAAAAGAGGACTGCAAAGGACTCACGGGTCTCCCATGCTCTCCGCAAAGGACTCCCATTCCTCCTGTGGACCAAAGGTAACAACAAAAGCAGCTTTTTATTTGTAGAGCACACAACTTTTGGAAAATACACAGCTAAAACTGTCCCCGCTTTAAGTGCTTTACAGCACTTAAAGCGGGGACAGTTTTAGCTGTGTAATTTGAAAAACTTGCCTCTAAGTGCCTAGATGATGAAGTTCGAATGGGGGACCTGTGTCCACTTGCGTTGAGCATTCTTTCAGTGAGAAAGGATTTGGTTACATTTTGACTCTTTAGCACTGATTCTCATTCTTGTCAATCAACTGTGAAATTTCTGTGTTAATTTCTAGCAGAGGTAATAGAGTTAGTCCAAAATCATAGGTGTATATAAGTCCAGGTGGACAAGTAGGCCCAGAATCCCAGGCACTGAGCTGAAAAGGGGATCATTTCCCAGTGGGCCTCACGTCCCACAGAAACCGCTGTGCAAAAGTCGAGAAACAGATACAGAAAGTGACTGGCCTAAGGCTTGTCACTTGAATGTGAGTGGCTGAATGAGTGGCGGATGGTTGGAAATGAAATCCAAATCCCCTGACCTCTAATTTCAGAGGGTGCAGTGCCTCCCCCATGCCCGATTTTAGAGTTAAACGTCTTAGCAAGAGCTTCACTGCACTGAAGTCACCCTGAAAAGACATTAGCTTCCATCCGCACAGTCATTGCCCCCTGGTCTCTAATGAGAGTTTGCCCAGTTAAAGTTGCAACATTGGGTTTAACGTGAGAGATCTTGACTTTCAGCCTGTAACTTTTGAAAAGGGTCGATGTACTTAGGGCTTCCTGCTACAAAGTAAGAGTCAAGGACCCTCTTCCGCAAAGAGGAGCTGGCCTTAGTGGGAAATGGAGAATGAGCTCCTTTAAATCACCGCTCTGTTCACCAATCATTAAGAAACCTTTCCAAGAACATACATGTATCGTGTCTCCAGGAGGGCTGGGATTTGTGCAAGGTTCTGAGTAACATGCTACCACAGGAAGGTGGAGGTCCTGCTCAGCCCTAGAGACAGACACACACATGCAAACACACACACAGAAACCTTAGACACACAACTGGTAGTGTCGATCCAAAGACTTAGCAGTATGAGGAGGGCACTGAACCCACCCTCGCTCCAAAGAAGGAGAGGCCTTTCCCTGATCCACACGTGCATTCTCCCTCCTTCTCCCCCAAACCTGCCTCCTCCTCAAGCCCACGCATTATTACATAGAATACGATTAGGCAGCGCTCTCAGGTTACAGAATTGTCAACGATGCTCTCGTTAAAACAACAGCACAGTCAAACAGACAGCATGCTAGCATGTGAATTGCGATCAGTTCTTTCAGACACGGCTCATGATGAATGGAGCCACACAAGGAGGACTGCAGCTATGCTGCGCCCCGAGCCGAACTGGGAGAATGGCTACCTACCAAAGTGCTGCACACTCTCATTTCACCCTCAGAGGCAGAAAAGAGGACTGCAAAGGACTCCCATTCCTCCTGCGGACCAAAGGTAACAACAAAAGCAGCTTTTTATTTGTAGAGCACACAACTTTTGGAAAATACACAGCTAAAACTGTCCCCGCTTTAAGTGCTTTACAGCACTTAAAGCGGGGACAGTTTTAGCTGTGTAATTTGAAAAACGTGCCTCTAAGTGCCTAGATGATGAAGTTCGAATGGGGGACCTGTGTCCACTTGCGTTGAGCATTCTTTCAGTGAGAAAGGATTTGGTTACATTTTGACTCTTTAGCACTGATTCTCATTCTTGTCAATCAACTGTGAAATTTCTGTGTTAATTTCTAGCAGAGGTAATAGAGTTAGTCCAAAATCATAGGTGTATATAAGTCCAGGTGGACAAGTAGGCCCAGAATCCCAGGCACTGAGCTGAAAAGGGGATGATTTCCCAGTGGGCCTCACGTCCCACAGAAACCGCTGTGCAAAAGTCGAGAAACAGATACAGAAAGTGACTGGCCTAAGGCTTGTCACTTGAATGTGAGTGGCTGAATGAGTGGCGGATGGTTGGAAATGAAATCCAAATCCCCTGACCTCTAATTTCAGAGGGTGCAGTGCCTCCCCCATGCCCGATTTTAGAGTTAAACGTCTTAGCAAGAGCTTCACTGCACTGAAGTCACCCTGAAAAGACATTAGCTTCCATCCGCACAGTCATTGCCCCCCGGTCTCTAATGAGAGTTTGCCCAGTTAAAGTTGCAACATTGGGTTTAACGTGAGAGATCTTGACTTTCAGCCTGTAACTTTTGAAAAGGGTCGATGTACTTAGGGCTTCCTGCTACAAAGTAAGAGTCAAGGACCCTCTTCCGCAAAGAGGAGCTGGCCTTAGTGGGAAATGGAGAATGAGCTCCTTCAAATCACCGCTCTGTTCACCAATCGTTAAGAAACCTTTCCAAGAACATACATGTATCGTGTCTCCAGGAGGGCTGGGATTTGTGCAAGGTTCTGAGTAACATGCTACCACAGGAAGGTGGAGGTCCTGCTCAGCCCTAGAGACAGACACACACATGCAAACACACACACAGAAACCTTAGACACACAACTGGTAGTGTCGAGCCAAAGACTTAGCAGTATGAGGAGGGCACTGAACCCACCCACGCTCCAAAGAAGGAGAGGCCTTTCCCTGATCCACACGTGCATTCTCCCTCCTTCTCCCCCAAACCTGCCTCCTCCTCAAGCCCACGCATTATTACATAGAATACGATTAGGCAGCGCTCTCAGGTTACAGAATTGTCAACGATGCTCTCGTTAAAAGAACAGCACAGTCAAACAGACAGCATGCTAGCATGTGAAATGCGATCAGTTCTTTCAGACACGGCTCATGATGAATGGAGCCACACAAGGAGGACTGCAGCTATGCTGCGCCCCGAGCCGAACTGGGAGAATGGCTACCTACCAAAGTGCTGCACACTCTCATTTCACCCTCAGAGGCAGAAAAGAGGACTGCAAAGGACTCACGGGTCTCCCATGCTCTCCGCAAAGGACTCCCATTCCTCCTGCGGACCAAAGGTAACAACAAAAGCAGCTTTTTATTTGTAGAGCACACAACTTTTGGAAAATACACAGCTAAAACTGTCCCCGCTTTAAGTGCTTTACAGCACTTAAAGCGGGGACAGTTTTAGCTGTGTAATTTGAAAAACGTGCCTCTAAGTGCCTAGATGATGAAGTTCGAATGGGGGACCTGTGTCCACTTGCGTTGAGCATTCTTTCAGTGAGAAAGGATTTGGTTACATTTTGACTCTTTAGCACTGATTCTCATTCTTGTCAATCAACTGTGAAATTTCTGTGTTAATTTCTAGCAGAGGTAATAGAGTTAGTCCAAAATCATAGGTGTATATAAGTCCAGGTGGACAAGTAGGCCCAGAATCCCAGGCACTGAGCTGAAAAGGGGATGATTTCCCAGTGGGCCTCACGTCCCACAGAAACCGCTGTGCAAAAGTCGAGAAACAGATACAGAAAGTGACTGGCCTAAGGCTTGTCACTTGAATGTGAGTGGCTGAATGAGTGGCGGATGGTTGGAAATGAAATCCAAATCCCCTGACCTCTAATTTCAGAGGGTGCAGTGCCTCCCCCATGCCCGATTTTAGAGTTAAACGTCTTAGCAAGAGCTTCACTGCACTGAAGTCACCCTGAAAAGACATTAGCTTCCATCCGCACAGTCATTGCCCCCCGGTCTCTAATGAGAGTTTGCCCAGTTAAAGTTGCAACATTGGGTTTAACGTGAGAGATCTTGACTTTCAGCCTGTAACTTTTGAAAAGGGTCGATGTACTTAGGGCTTCCTGCTACAAAGTAAGAGTCAAGGACCCTCTTCCGCAAAGAGGAGCTGGCCTTAGTGGGAAATGGAGAATGAGCTCCTTTAAATCACCGCTCTGTTCACCAATCGTTAAGAAACCTTTCCAAGAACATACATGTATCGTGTCTCCAGGAGGGCTGGGATTTGTGCAAGGTTCTGAGTAACATGCTACCACAGGAAGGTGGAGGTCCTGCTCAGCCCTAGAGACAGACACACACATGCAAACACACACACAGAAACCTTAGACACACAACTGGTAGTGTCGAGCCAAAGACTTAGCAGTATGAGGAGGGCACTGAACCCACCCACGCTCCAAAGAAGGAGAGGCCTTTCCCTGATCCACACGTGCATTCTCCCTCCTTCTCCCCCAAACCTGCCTCCTCCTCAAGCCCACGCATTATTACATAGAATACGATTAGGCAGCGCTCTCAGGTTACAGAATTGTCAACGATGCTCTCGTTAAAACAACAGCACAGTCAAACAGACAGCATGCTAGCATGTGAAATGCGATCAGTTCTTTCAGACACGGCTCATGATGAATGGAGCCACACAAGGAGGACTGCAGCTATGCTGCGCCCCGAGCCGAACTGGGAGAATGGCTACCTACCAAAGTGCTGCACACTCTCATTTCACCCTCAGAGGCAGAAAAGAGGACTGCAAAGGACTCAAGGGTCTCCCATGCTCTCCGCAAAGGACTCCCATTCCTCCTGCGGACCAAAGGTAACAACAAAAGCAGCTTTTTATTTGTAGAGCACACAACTTTTGGAAAATACACAGCTAAAACTGTCCCCGCTTTAAGTGCTTTACAGCACTTAAAGCGGGGACAGTTTTAGCTGTGTAATTTGAAAAACGTGCCTCTAAGTGCCTAGATGATGAAGTTCGAATGGGGGACCTGTGTCCACTTGCGTTGAGCATTCTTTCAGTGAGAAAGGATTTGGTTACATTTTGACTCTTTAGCACTGATTCTCATTCTTGTCAATCAACTGTGAAATTTCTGTGTTAATTTCTAGCAGAGGTAATAGAGTTAGTCCAAAATCATAGGTGTATATAAGTCCAGGTGGACAAGTAGGCCCAGAATCCCAGGCACTGAGCTGAAAAGGGGATGATTTCCCAGTGGGCCTCACGTCCCACAGAAACCGCTGTGCAAAAGTCGAGAAACAGATACAGAAAGTGACTGGCCTAAGGCTTGTCACTTGAATGTGAGTGGCTGAATGAGTGGCGGATGGTTGGAAATGAAATCCAAATCCCCTGACCTCTAATTTCAGAGGGTGCAGTGCCTCCCCCATGCCCGATTTTAGAGTTAAACGTCTTAGCAAGAGCTTCACTGCACTGAAGTCACCCTGAAAAGACATTAGCTTCCATCCGCACAGTCATTGCCCCCCGGTCTCTAATGAGAGTTTGCCCAGTTAAAGTTGCAACATTGGGTTTAACGTGAGAGATCTTGACTTTCAGCCTGTAACTTTTGAAAAGGGTCGATGTACTTAGGGCTTCCTGCTACAAAGTAAGAGTCAAGGACCCTCTTCCGCAAAGAGGAGCTGGCCTTAGTGGGAAATGGAGAATGAGCTCCTTTAAATCACCGCTCTGTTCACCAATCGTTAAGAAACCTTTCCAAGAACATACATGTATCGTGTCTCCAGGAGGGCTGGGATTTGTGCAAGGTTCTGAGTAACATGCTACCACAGGAAGGTGGAGGTCCTGCTCAGCCCTAGAGACAGACACACACATGCAAACACACACACAGAAACCTTAGACACACAACTGGTAGTGTCGAGCCAAAGACTTAGCAGTATGAGGAGGGCACTGAACCCACCCATGCTCCAAAGAAGGAGAGGCCTTTCCCTGATCCACACGTGCATTCTCCCTCCTTCTCCCCCAAACCTGCCTCCTCCTCAAGCCCACGCATTATTACATAGAATACGATTAGGCAGCGCTCTCAGGTTACAGAATTGTCAACGATGCTCTCGTTAAAACAACAGCACAGTCAAACAGACAGCATGCTAGCATGTGAAATGCGATCAGTTCTTTCAGACACGGCTCATGATGAATGGAGCCACACAAGGAGGACTGCAGCTATGCTGCGCCCCGAGCCGAACTGGGAGAATGGCTACCTACCAAAGTGCTGCACACTCTCATTTCACCCTCAGAGGCAGAAAAGAGGACTGCAAAGGACTCACGGGTCTCCCATGCTCTCCGCAAAGGACTCCCATTCCTCCTGTGGACCAAAGGTAACAACAAAAGCAGCTTTTTATTTGTAGAGCACACAACTTTTGGAAAATACACAGCTAAAACTGTCCCCGCTTTAAGTGCTTTACAGCACTTAAAGCGGGGACAGTTTTAGCTGTGTAATTTGAAAAACTTGCCTCTAAGTGCCTAGATGATGAAGTTCGAATGGGGGACCTGTGTCCACTTGCGTTGAGCATTCTTTCAGTGAGAAAGGATTTGGTTACATTTTGACTCTTTAGCACTGATTCTCATTCTTGTCAATCAACTGTGAAATTTCTGTGTTAATTTCTAGCAGAGGTAATAGAGTTAGTCCAAAATCATAGGTGTATATAAGTCCAGGTGGACAAGTAGGCCCAGAATCCCAGGCACTGAGCTGAAAAGGGGATCATTTCCCAGTGGGCCTCACGTCCCACAGAAACCGCTGTGCAAAAGTCGAGAAACAGATACAGAAAGTGACTGGCCTAAGGCTTGTCACTTGAATGTGAGTGGCTGAATGAGTGGCGGATGGTTGGAAATGAAATCCAAATCCCCTGACCTCTAATTTCAGAGGGTGCAGTGCCTCCCCCATGCCCGATTTTAGAGTTAAACGTCTTAGCAAGAGCTTCACTGCACTGAAGTCACCCTGAAAAGACATTAGCTTCCATCTGCACAGTCATTGCCCCCTGGTCTCTAATGAGAGTTTGCCCAGTTAAAGTTGCAACATTGGGTTTAACGTGAGAGATCTTGACTTTCAGCCTGTAACTTTTGAAAAGGGTCGATGTACTTAGGGCTTCCTGCTACAAAGTAAGAGTCAAGGACCCTCTTCCGCAAAGAGGAGCTGGCCTTAGTGGGAAATGGAGAATGAGCTCCTTTAAATCACCGCTCTGTTCACCAATCGTTAAGAAACCTTTCCAAGAACATACATGTATCGTGTCTCCAGGAGGGCTGGGATTTGTGCAAGGTTCTGAGTAACATGCTACCACAGGAAGGTGGAGGTCCTGCTCAGCCCTAGAGACAGACACACACATGCAAACACACACACAGAAACCTTAGACACACAACTGGTAGTGTCGAGCCAAAGACTTAGCAGTATGAGGAGGGCACAGAACCCACCCACGCTCCAAAGAAGGAGAGGCCTTTCCCTGATCCACACGTGCATTCTCCCTCCTTCTCCCCCAAACCTGCCTCCTCCTCAAGCCCACGCATTATTACATAGAATACGATTAGGCAGCGCTCTCAGGTTACAGAATTGTCAACGATGCTCTCGTTAAAACAACAGCACAGTCAAACAGACAGCATGCTAGCATGTGAAATGCGATCAGTTCTTTCAGACACGGCTCATGATGAATGGAGCCACACAAGGAGGACTGCAGCTATGCTGCGCCCCGAGCCGAACTGGGAGAATGGCTACCTACCAAAGTGCTGCACACTCTCATTTCACCCTCAGAGGCAGAAAAGAGGACTGCAAAGGACTCCCATTCCTCCTGCGGACCAAAGGTAACAACAAAAGCAGCTTTTTATTTGTAGAGCACACAACTTTTGGAAAATACACAGCTAAAACTGTCCCCGCTTTAAGTGCTTTACAGCACTTAAAGCGGGGACAGTTTTAGCTGTGTAATTTGAAAAACGTGCCTCTAAGTGCCTAGATGATGAAGTTCGAATGGGGGACCTGTGTCCACTTGCGTTGAGCATTCTTTCAGTGAGAAAGGATTTGGTTACATTTTGACTCTTTAGCACTGATTCTCATTCTTGTCAATCAACTGTGAAATTTCTGTGTTAATTTCTAGCAGAGGTAATAGAGTTAGTCCAAAATCATAGGTGTATATAAGTCCAGGTGGACAAGTAGGCCCAGAATCCCAGGCACTGAGCTGAAAAGGGGATGATTTCCCAGTGGGCCTCACGTCCCACAGAAACCGCTGTGCAAAAGTCGAGAAACAGATACAGAAAGTGACTGGCCTAAGGCTTGTCACTTGAATGTGAGTGGCTGAATGAGTGGCGGATGGTTGGAAATGAAATCCAAATCCCCTGACCTCTAATTTCAGAGGGTGCAGTGCCTCCCCCATGCCCGATTTTAGAGTTAAACGTCTTAGCAAGAGCTTCACTGCACTGAAGTCACCCTGAAAAGACATTAGCTTCCATCCGCACAGTCATTGCCCCCCGGTCTCTAATGAGAGTTTGCCCAGTTAAAGTTGCAACATTGGGTTTAACGTGAGAGATCTTGACTTTCAGCCTGTAACTTTTGAAAAGGGTCGATGTACTTAGGGCTTCCTGCTACAAAGTAAGAGTCAAGGACCCTCTTCCGCAAAGAGGAGCTGGCCTTAGTGGGAAATGGAGAATGAGCTCCTTCAAATCACCGCTCTGTTCACCAATCGTTAAGAAACCTTTCCAAGAACATACATGTATCGTGTCTCCAGGAGGGCTGGGATTTGTGCAAGGTTCTGAGTAACATGCTACCACAGGAAGGTGGAGGTCCTGCTCAGCCCTAGAGACAGACACACACATGCAAACACACACACAGAAACCTTAGACACACAACTGGTAGTGTCGAGCCAAAGACTTAGCAGTATGAGGAGGGCACTGAACCCACCCACGCTCCAAAGAAGGAGAGGCCTTTCCCTGATCCACACGTGCATTCTCCCTCCTTCTCCCCCAAACCTGCCTCCTCCTCAAGCCCACGCATTATTACATAGAATACGATTAGGCAGCGCTCTCAGGTTACAGAATTGTCAACGATGCTCTCGTTAAAACAACAGCACAGTCAAACAGACAGCATGCTAGCATGTGAAATGCGATCAGTTCTTTCAGACACGGCTCATGATGAATGGAGCCACACAAGGAGGACTGCAGCTATGCTGCGCCCCGAGCCGAACTGGGAGAATGGCTACCTACCAAAGTGCTGCACACTCTCATTTCACCCTCAGAGGCAGAAAAGAGGACTGCAAAGGACTCACGGGTCTCCCATGCTCTCCGCAAAGGACTCCCATTCCTCCTGCGGACCAAAGGTAACAACAAAAGCAGCTTTTTATTTGTAGAGCACACAACTTTTGGAAAATACACAGCTAAAACTGTCCCCGCTTTAAGTGCTTTACAGCACTTAAAGCGGGGACAGTTTTAGCTGTGTAATTTGAAAAACTTGCCTCTAAGTGCCTAGATGATGAAGTTCGAATGGGGGACCTGTGTCCACTTGCGTTGAGCATTCTTTCAGTGAGAAAGGATTTGGTTACATTTTGACTCTTTAGCACTGATTCTCATTCTTGTCAATCAACTGTGAAATTTCTGTGTTAATTTCTAGCAGAGGTAATAGAGTTAGTCCAAAATCATAGGTGTATATAAGTCCAGGTGGACAAGTAGGCCCAGAATCCCAGGCACTGAGCTGAAAAGGGGATGATTTCCCAGTGGGCCTCACGTCCCACAGAAACCGCTGTGCAAAAGTCGAGAAACAGATACAGAAAGTGACTGGCCTAAGGCTTGTCACTTGAATGTGAGTGGCTGAATGAGTGGCGGATGGTTGGAAATGAAATCCAAATCCCCTGACCTCTAATTTCAGAGGGTGCAGTGCCTCCCCCATGCCCGATTTTAGAGTTAAACGTCTTAGCAAGAGCTTCACTGCACTGAAGTCACCCTGAAAAGACATTAGCTTCCATCCGCACAGTCATTGCCCCCTGGTCTCTAATGAGAGTTTGCCCAGTTAAAGTTGCAACATTGGGTTTAACGTGAGAGATCTTGACTTTCAGCCTGTAACTTTTGAAAAGGGTCGATGTACTTAGGGCTTCCTGCTACAAAGTAAGAGTCAAGGACCCTCTTCCGCAAAGAGGAGCTGGCCTTAGTGGGAAATGGAGAATGAGCTCCTTTAAATCACCGCTCTGTTCACCAATCGTTAAGAAACCTTTCCAAGAACATACATGTATCGTGTCTCCAGGAGGGCTGGGATTTGTGCAAGGTTCTGAGTAACATGCTACCACAGGAAGGTGGAGGTCCTGCTCAGCCCTAGAGACAGACACACACATGCAAACACACACACAGAAACCTTAGACACACAACTGGTAGTGTCGAGCCAAAGACTTAGCAGTATGAGGAGGGCACTGAACCCACCCACGCTCCAAAGAAGGAGAGGCCTTTCCCTGATCCACACGTGCATTCTCCCTCCTTCTCCCCCAAACCTGCCTCCTCCTCAAGCCCACGCATTATTACATAGAATACGATTAGGCAGCGCTCTCAGGTTACAGAATTGTCAACGATGCTCTCGTTAAAACAACAGCACAGTCAAACAGACAGCATGCTAGCATGTGAAATGCGATCAGTTCTTTCAGACACGGCTCATGATGAATGGAGCCACACAAGGAGGACTGCAGCTATGCTGCGCCCCGAGCCGAACTGGGAGAATGGCTACCTACCAAAGTGCTGCACACTCTCATTTCACCCTCAGAGGCAGAAAAGAGGACTGCAAAGGACTCACGGGTCTCCCATGCTCTCCGCAAAGGACTCCCATTCCTCCTGCGGACCAAAGGTAACAACAAAAGCAGCTTTTTATTTGTAGAGCACACAACTTTTGGAAAATACACAGCTAAAACTGTCCCCGCTTTAAGTGCTTTACAGCACTTAAAGCGGGGACAGTTTTAGCTGTGTAATTTGAAAAACTTGCCTCTAAGTGCCTAGATGATGAAGTTCGAATGGGGGACCTGTGTCCACTTGCGTTGAGCATTCTTTCAGTGAGAAAGGATTTGGTTACATTTTGACTCTTTAGCACTGATTCTCATTCTTGTCAATCAACTGTGAAATTTCTGTGTTAATTTCTAGCAGAGGTAATAGAGTTAGTCCAAAATCATAGGTGTATATAAGTCCAGGTGGACAAGTAGGCCCAGAATCCCAGGCACTGAGCTGAAAAGGGGATCATTTCCCAGTGGGCCTCACGTCCCACAGAAACCGCTGTGCAAAAGTCGAGAAACAGATACAGAAAGTGACTGGCCTAAGGCTTGTCACTTGAATGTGAGTGGCTGAATGAGTGGCGGATGGTTGGAAATGAAATCCAAATCCCCTGACCTCTAATTTCAGAGGGTGCAGTGCCTCCCCCATGCCCGATTTTAGAGTTAAACGTCTTAGCAAGAGCTTCACTGCACTGAAGTCACCCTGAAAAGACATTAGCTTCCATCTGCACAGTCATTGCCCCCTGGTCTCTAATGAGAGTTTGCCCAGTTAAAGTTGCAACATTGGGTTTAACGTGAGAGATCTTGACTTTCAGCCTGTAACTTTTGAAAAGGGTCGATGTACTTAGGGCTTCCTGCTACAAAGTAAGAGTCAAGGACCCTCTTCCGCAAAGAGGAGCTGGCCTTAGTGGGAAATGGAGAATGAGCTCCTTTAAATCACCGCTCTGTTCACCAATCGTTAAGAAACCTTTCCAAGAACATACATGTATCGTGTCTCCAGGAGGGCTGGGATTTGTGCAAGGTTCTGAGTAACATGCTACCACAGGAAGGTGGAGGTCCTGCTCAGCCCTAGAGACAGACACACACATGCAAACACACACACAGAAACCTTAGACACACAACTGGTAGTGTCGAGCCAAAGACTTAGCAGTATGAGGAGGGCACAGAACCCACCCACGCTCCAAAGAAGGAGAGGCCTTTCCCTGATCCACACGTGCATTCTCCCTCCTTCTCCCCCAAACCTGCCTCCTCCTCAAGCCCACGCATTATTACATAGAATACGATTAGGCAGCGCTCTCAGGTTACAGAATTGTCAACGATGCTCTCGTTAAAACAACAGCACAGTCAAACAGACAGCATGCTAGCATGTGAAATGCGATCAGTTCTTTCAGACACGGCTCATGATGAATGGAGCCACACAAGGAGGACTGCAGCTATGCTGCGCCCCGAGCCGAACTGGGAGAATGGCTACCTACCAAAGTGCTGCACACTCTCATTTCACCCTCAGAGGCAGAAAAGAGGACTGCAAAGGACTCCCATTCCTCCTGCGGACCAAAGGTAACAACAAAAGCAGCTTTTTATTTGTAGAGCACACAACTTTTGGAAAATACACAGCTAAAACTGTCCCCGCTTTAAGTGCTTTACAGCACTTAAAGCGGGGACAGTTTTAGCTGTGTAATTTGAAAAACGTGCCTCTAAGTGCCTAGATGATGAAGTTCGAATGGGGGACCTGTGTCCACTTGCGTTGAGCATTCTTTCAGTGAGAAAGGATTTGGTTACATTTTGACTCTTTAGCACTGATTCTCATTCTTGTCAATCAACTGTGAAATTTCTGTGTTAATTTCTAGCAGAGGTAATAGAGTTAGTCCAAAATCATAGGTGTATATAAGTCCAGGTGGACAAGTAGGCCCAGAATCCCAGGCACTGAGCTGAAAAGGGGATGATTTCCCAGTGGGCCTCACGTCCCACAGAAACCGCTGTGCAAAAGTCGAGAAACAGATACAGAAAGTGACTGGCCTAAGGCTTGTCACTTGAATGTGAGTGGCTGAATGAGTGGCGGATGGTTGGAAATGAAATCCAAATCCCCTGACCTCTAATTTCAGAGGGTGCAGTGCCTCCCCCATGCCCGATTTTAG
Source organism: Aotus nancymaae (assembly GCF_030222135.1). Lineage (NCBI taxonomy): Eukaryota > Metazoa > Chordata > Mammalia > Primates > Aotidae > Aotus > Aotus nancymaae. The sequence continues at coordinate 107,093 of NW_026988606.1, forward strand.
AGTTAAACGTCTTAGCAAGAGCTTCACTGCACTGAAGTCACCCTGAAAAGACATTAGCTTCCATCCGCACAGTCATTGCCCCCCGGTCTCTAATGAGAGTTTGCCCAGTTAAAGTTGCAACATTGGGTTTAACGTGAGAGATCTTGACTTTCAGCCTGTAACTTTTGAAAAGGGTCGATGTACTTAGGGCTTCCTGCTACAAAGTAAGAGTCAAGGACCCTCTTCCGCAAAGAGGAGCTGGCCTTAGTGGGAAATGGAGAATGAGCTCCTTCAAATCACCGCTCTGTTCACCAATCGTTAAGAAACCTTTCCAAGAACATACATGTATCGTGTCTCCAGGAGGGCTGGGATTTGTGCAAGGTTCTGAGTAACATGCTACCACAGGAAGGTGGAGGTCCTGCTCAGCCCTAGAGACAGACACACACATGCAAACACACACACAGAAACCTTAGACACACAACTGGTAGTGTCGAGCCAAAGACTTAGCAGTATGAGGAGGGCACTGAACCCACCCACGCTCCAAAGAAGGAGAGGCCTTTCCCTGATCCACACGTGCATTCTCCCTCCTTCTCCCCCAAACCTGCCTCCTCCTCAAGCCCACGCATTATTACATAGAATACGATTAGGCAGCGCTCTCAGGTTACAGAATTGTCAACGATGCTCTCGTTAAAACAACAGCACAGTCAAACAGACAGCATGCTAGCATGTGAAATGCGATCAGTTCTTTCAGACACGGCTCATGATGAATGGAGCCACACAAGGAGGACTGCAGCTATGCTGCGCCCCGAGCCGAACTGGGAGAATGGCTACCTACCAAAGTGCTGCACACTCTCATTTCACCCTCAGAGGCAGAAAAGAGGACTGCAAAGGACTCACGGGTCTCCCATGCTCTCCGCAAAGGACTCCCATTCCTCCTGCGGACCAAAGGTAACAACAAAAGCAGCTTTTTATTTGTAGAGCACACAACTTTTGGAAAATACACAGCTAAAACTGTCCCCCGCTTTAAGTGCTTTACAGCACTTAAAGCGGGGACAGTTTTAGCTGTGTAATTTGAAAAACTTGCCTCTAAGTGCCTAGATGATGAAGTTCGAATGGGGGACCTGTGTCCACTTGCGTTGAGCATTCTTTCAGTGAGAAAGGATTTGGTTACATTTTGACTCTTTAGCACTGATTCTCATTCTTGTCAATCAACTGTGAAATTTCTGTGTTAATTTCTAGCAGAGGTAATAGAGTTAGTCCAAAATCATAGGTGTATATAAGTCCAGGTGGACAAGTAGGCCCAGAATCCCAGGCACTGAGCTGAAAAGGGGATGATTTCCCAGTGGGCCTCACGTCCCACAGAAACCGCTGTGCAAAAGTCGAGAAACAGATACAGAAAGTGACTGGCCTAAGGCTTGTCACTTGAATGTGAGTGGCTGAATGAGTGGCGGATGGTTGGAAATGAAATCCAAATCCCCTGACCTCTAATTTCAGAGGGTGCAGTGCCTCCCCCATGCCCGATTTTAGAGTTAAACGTCTTAGCAAGAGCTTCACTGCACTGAAGTCACCCTGAAAAGACATTAGCTTCCATCCGCACAGTCATTGCCCCCTGGTCTCTAATGAGAGTTTGCCCAGTTAAAGTTGCAACATTGGGTTTAACGTGAGAGATCTTGACTTTCAGCCTGTAACTTTTGAAAAGGGTCGATGTACTTAGGGCTTCCTGCTACAAAGTAAGAGTCAAGGACCCTCTTCCGCAAAGAGGAGCTGGCCTTAGTGGGAAATGGAGAATGAGCTCCTTTAAATCACCGCTCTGTTCACCAATCGTTAAGAAACCTTTCCAAGAACATACATGTATCGTGTCTCCAGGAGGGCTGGGATTTGTGCAAGGTTCTGAGTAACATGCTACCACAGGAAGGTGGAGGTCCTGCTCAGCCCTAGAGACAGACACACACATGCAAACACACACACAGAAACCTTAGACACACAACTGGTAGTGTCGAGCCAAAGACTTAGCAGTATGAGGAGGGCACTGAACCCACCCACGCTCCAAAGAAGGAGAGGCCTTTCCCTGATCCACACGTGCATTCTCCCTCCTTCTCCCCCAAACCTGCCTCCTCCTCAAGCCCACGCATTATTACATAGAATACGATTAGGCAGCGCTCTCAGGTTACAGAATTGTCAACGATGCTCTCGTTAAAACAACAGCACAGTCAAACAGACAGCATGCTAGCATGTGAAATGCGATCAGTTCTTTCAGACACGGCTCATGATGAATGGAGCCACACAAGGAGGACTGCAGCTATGCTGCGCCCCGAGCCGAACTGGGAGAATGGCTACCTACCAAAGTGCTGCACACTCTCATTTCACCCTCAGAGGCAGAAAAGAGGACTGCAAAGGACTCACGGGTCTCCCATGCTCTCCGCAAAGGACTCCCATTCCTCCTGCGGACCAAAGGTAACAACAAAAGCAGCTTTTTATTTGTAGAGCACACAACTTTTGGAAAATACACAGCTAAAACTGTCCCCGCTTTAAGTGCTTTACAGCACTTAAAGCGGGGACAGTTTTAGCTGTGTAATTTGAAAAACGTGCCTCTAAGTGCCTAGATGATGAAGTTCGAATGGGGGACCTGTGTCCACTTGCGTTGAGCATTCTTTCAGTGAGAAAGGATTTGGTTACATTTTGACTCTTTAGCACTGATTCTCATTCTTGTCAATCAACTGTGAAATTTCTGTGTTAATTTCTAGCAGAGGTAATAGAGTTAGTCCAAAATCATAGGTGTATATAAGTCCAGGTGGACAAGTAGGCCCAGAATCCCAGGCACTGAGCTGAAAAGGGGATCATTTCCCAGTGGGCCTCACGTCCCACAGAAACCGCTGTGCAAAAGTCGAGAAACAGATACAGAAAGTGACTGGCCTAAGGCTTGTCACTTGAATGTGAGTGGCTGAATGAGTGGCGGATGGTTGGAAATGAAATCCAAATCCCCTGACCTCTAATTTCAGAGGGTGCAGTGCCTCCCCCATGCCCGATTTTAGAGTTAAACGTCTTAGCAAGAGCTTCACTGCACTGAAGTCACCCTGAAAAGACATTAGCTTCCATCCGCACAGTCATTGCCCCCTGGTCTCTAATGAGAGTTTGCCCAGTTAAAGTTGCAACATTGGGTTTAACGTGAGAGATCTTGACTTTCAGCCTGTAACTTTTGAAAAGGGTCGATGTACTTAGGGCTTCCTGCTACAAAGTAAGAGTCAAGGACCCTCTTCCGCAAAGAGGAGCTGGCCTTAGTGGGAAATGGAGAATGAGCTCCTTCAAATCACCGCTCTGTTCACCAATCGTTAAGAAACCTTTCCAAGAACATACATGTATCGTGTCTCCAGGAGGGCTGGGATTTGTGCAAGGTTCTGAGTAACATGCTACCACAGGAAGGTGGAGGTCCTGCTCAGCCCTAGAGACAGACACACACATGCAAACACACACACAGAAACCTTAGACACACAACTGGTAGTGTCGAGCCAAAGACTTAGCAGTATGAGGAGGGCACTGAACCCACCCACGCTCCAAAGAAGGAGAGGCCTTTCCCTGATCCACACGTGCATTCTCCCTCCTTCTCCCCCAAACCTGCCTCCTCCTCAAGCCCACGCATTATTACATAGAATACGATTAGGCAGCGCTCTCAGGTTACAGAATTGTCAACGATGCTCTCGTTAAAACAACAGCACAGTCAAACAGACAGCATGCTAGCATGTGAAATGCGATCAGTTCTTTCAGACACGGCTCATGATGAATGGAGCCACACAAGGAGGACTGCAGCTATGCTGCGCCCCGAGCCGAACTGGGAGAATGGCTACCTACCAAAGTGCTGCACACTCTCATTTCACCCTCAGAGGCAGAAAAGAGGACTGCAAAGGACTCAAGGGTCTCCCATGCTCTCCGCAAAGGACTCCCATTCCTCCTGCGGACCAAAGGTAACAACAAAAGCAGCTTTTTATTTGTAGAGCACACAACTTTTGGAAAATACACAGCTAAAACTGTCCCCGCTTTAAGTGCTTTACAGCACTTAAAGCGGGGACAGTTTTAGCTGTGTAATTTGAAAAACGTGCCTCTAAGTGCCTAGATGATGAAGTTCGAATGGGGGACCTGTGTCCACTTGCGTTGAGCATTCTTTCAGTGAGAAAGGATTTGGTTACATTTTGACTCTTTAGCACTGATTCTCATTCTTGTCAATCAACTGTGAAATTTCTGTGTTAATTTCTAGCAGAGGTAATAGAGTTAGTCCAAAATCATAGGTGTATATAAGTCCAGGTGGACAAGTAGGCCCAGAATCCCAGGCACTGAGCTGAAAAGGGGATGATTTCCCAGTGGGCCTCACGTCCCACAGAAACCGCTGTGCAAAAGTCGAGAAACAGATACAGAAAGTGACTGGCCTAAGGCTTGTCACTTGAATGTGAGTGGCTGAATGAGTGGCGGATGGTTGGAAATGAAATCCAAATCCCCTGACCTCTAATTTCAGAGGGTGCAGTGCCTCCCCCATGCCCGATTTTAGAGTTAAACGTCTTAGCAAGAGCTTCACTGCACTGAAGTCACCCTGAAAAGACATTAGCTTCCATCCGCACAGTCATTGCCCCCCGGTCTCTAATGAGAGTTTGCCCAGTTAAAGTTGCAACATTGGGTTTAACGTGAGAGATCTTGACTTTCAGCCTGTAACTTTTGAAAAGGGTCGATGTACTTAGGGCTTCCTGCTACAAAGTAAGAGTCAAGGACCCTCTTCCGCAAAGAGGAGCTGGCCTTAGTGGGAAATGGAGAATGAGCTCCTTTAAATCACCGCTCTGTTCACCAATCGTTAAGAAACCTTTCCAAGAACATACATGTATCGTGTCTCCAGGAGGGCTGGGATTTGTGCAAGGTTCTGAGTAACATGCTACCACAGGAAGGTGGAGGTCCTGCTCAGCCCTAGAGACAGACACACACATGCAAACACACACACAGAAACCTTAGACACACAACTGGTAGTGTCGAGCCAAAGACTTAGCAGTATGAGGAGGGCACTGAACCCACCCACGCTCCAAAGAAGGAGAGGCCTTTCCCTGATCCACACGTGCATTCTCCCTCCTTCTCCCCCAAACCTGCCTCCTCCTCAAGCCCACGCATTATTACATAGAATACGATTAGGCAGCGCTCTCAGGTTACAGAATTGTCAACGATGCTCTCGTTAAAACAACAGCACAGTCAAACAGACAGCATGCTAGCATGTGAAATGCGATCAGTTCTTTCAGACACGGCTCATGATGAATGGAGCCACACAAGGAGGACTGCAGCTATGCTGCGCCCCGAGCCGAACTGGGAGAATGGCTACCTACCAAAGTGCTGCACACTCTCATTTCACCCTCAGAGGCAGAAAAGAGGACTGCAAAGGACTCACGGGTCTCCCATGCTCTCCGCAAAGGACTCCCATTCCTCCTGTGGACCAAAGGTAACAACAAAAGCAGCTTTTTATTTGTAGAGCACACAACTTTTGGAAAATACACAGCTAAAACTGTCCCCGCTTTAAGTGCTTTACAGCACTTAAAGCGGGGACAGTTTTAGCTGTGTAATTTGAAAAACTTGTCTCTAAGTGCCTAGATGATGAAGTTCGAATGGGGGACCTGTGTCCACTTGCGTTGAGCATTCTTTCAGTGAGAAAGGATTTGGTTACATTTTGACTCTTTAGCACTGATTCTCATTCTTGTCAATCAACTGTGAAATTTCTGTGTTAATTTCTAGCAGAGGTAATAGAGTTAGTCCAAAATCATAGGTGTATATAAGTCCAGGTGGACAAGTAGGCCCAGAATCCCAGGCACTGAGCTGAAAAGGGGATCATTTCCCAGTGGGCCTCACGTCCCACAGAAACCGCTGTGCAAAAGTCGAGAAACAGATACAGAAAGTGACTGGCCTAAGGCTTGTCACTTGAATGTGAGTGGCTGAATGAGTGGCGGATGGTTGGAAATGAAATCCAAATCCCCTGACCTCTAATTTCAGAGGGTGCAGTGCCTCCCCCATGCCCGATTTTAGAGTTAAACGTCTTAGCAAGAGCTTCACTGCACTGAAGTCACCCTGAAAAGACATTAGCTTCCATCCGCACAGTCATTGCCCCCTGGTCTCTAATGAGAGTTTGCCCAGTTAAAGTTGCAACATTGGGTTTAACGTGAGAGATCTTGACTTTCAGCCTGTAACTTTTGAAAAGGGTCGATGTACTTAGGGCTTCCTGCTACAAAGTAAGAGTCAAGGACCCTCTTCCGCAAAGAGGAGCTGGCCTTAGTGGGAAATGGAGAATGAGCTCCTTTAAATCACCGCTCTGTTCACCAATCATTAAGAAACCTTTCCAAGAACATACATGTATCGTGTCTCCAGGAGGGCTGGGATTTGTGCAAGGTTCTGAGTAACATGCTACCACAGGAAGGTGGAGGTCCTGCTCAGCCCTAGAGACAGACACACACATGCAAACACACACACAGAAACCTTAGACACACAACTGGTAGTGTCGAGCCAAAGACTTAGCAGTATGAGGAGGGCACTGAACCCACCCACGCTCCAAAGAAGGAGAGGCCTTTCCCTGATCCACACGTGCATTCTCCCTCCTTCTCCCCCAAACCTGCCTCCTCCTCAAGCCCACGCATTATTACATAGAATACGATTAGGCAGCGCTCTCAGGTTACAGAATTGTCAACGATGCTCTCGTTAAAACAACAGCACAGTCAAACAGACAGCATGCTAGCATGTGAAATGCGATCAGTTCTTTCAGACACGGCTCATGATGAATGGAGCCACACAAGGAGGACTGCAGCTATGCTGCGCCCCGAGCCGAACTGGGAGAATGGCTACCTACCAAAGTGCTGCACACTCTCATTTCACCCTCAGAGGCAGAAAAGAGGACTGCAAAGGACTCCCATTCCTCCTGCGGACCAAAGGTAACAACAAAAGCAGCTTTTTATTTGTAGAGCACACAACTTTTGGAAAATACACAGCTAAAACTGTCCCCGCTTTAAGTGCTTTACAGCACTTAAAGCGGGGACAGTTTTAGCTGTGTAATTTGAAAAACGTGCCTCTAAGTGCCTAGATGATGAAGTTCGAATGGGGGACCTGTGTCCACTTGCGTTGAGCATTCTTTCAGTGAGAAAGGATTTGGTTACATTTTGACTCTTTAGCACTGATTCTCATTCTTGTCAATCAACTGTGAAATTTCTGTGTTAATTTCTAGCAGAGGTAATAGAGTTAGTCCAAAATCATAGGTGTATATAAGTCCAGGTGGACAAGTAGGCCCAGAATCCCAGGCACTGAGCTGAAAAGGGGATGATTTCCCAGTGGGCCTCACGTCCCACAGAAACCGCTGTGCAAAAGTCGAGAAACAGATACAGAAAGTGACTGGCCTAAGGCTTGTCACTTGAATGTGAGTGGCTGAATGAGTGGCGGATGGTTGGAAATGAAATCCAAATCCCCTGACCTCTAATTTCAGAGGGTGCAGTGCCTCCCCCATGCCCGATTTTAGAGTTAAACGTCTTAGCAAGAGCTTCACTGCACTGAAGTCACCCTGAAAAGACATTAGCTTCCATCCGCACAGTCATTGCCCCCCGGTCTCTAATGAGAGTTTGCCCAGTTAAAGTTGCAACATTGGGTTTAACGTGAGAGATCTTGACTTTCAGCCTGTAACTTTTGAAAAGGGTCGATGTACTTAGGGCTTCCTGCTACAAAGTAAGAGTCAAGGACCCTCTTCCGCAAAGAGGAGCTGGCCTTAGTGGGAAATGGAGAATGAGCTCCTTTAAATCACCGCTCTGTTCACCAATCGTTAAGAAACCTTTCCAAGAACATACATGTATCGTGTCTCCAGGAGGGCTGGGATTTGTGCAAGGTTCTGAGTAACATGCTACCACAGGAAGGTGGAGGTCCTGCTCAGCCCTAGAGACAGACACACACATGCAAACACACACACAGAAACCTTAGACACACAACTGGTAGTGTCGAGCCAAAGACTTAGCAGTATGAGGAGGGCACTGACCCCACCCACGCTCCAAAGAAGGAGAGGCCTTTCCCTGATCCACACGTGCATTCTCCCTCCTTCTCCCCCAAACCTGCCTCCTCCTCAAGCCCACGCATTATTACATAGAATACGATTAGGCAGCGCTCTCAGGTTACAGAATTGTCAACGATGCTCTCGTTAAAACAACAGCACAGTCAAACAGACAGCATGCTAGCATGTGAAATGCGATCAGTTCTTTCAGACACGGCTCATGATGAATGGAGCCACACAAGGAGGACTGCAGCTATGCTGCGCCCCGAGCCGAACTGGGAGAATGGCTACCTACCAAAGTGCTGCACACTCTCATTTCACCCTCAGAGGCAGAAAAGAGGACTGCAAAGGACTCACGGGTCGCCCATGCTCTCCGCAAAGGACTCCCATTCCTCCTGCGGACCAAAGGTAACAACAAAAGCAGCTTTTTATTTGTAGAGCACACAACTTTTGGAAAATACACAGCTAAAACTGTCCCCGCTTTAAGTGCTTTACAGCACTTAAAGCGGGGACAGTTTTAGCTGTGTAATTTGAAAAACTTGCCTCTAAGTGCCTAGATGATGAAGTTCGAATGGGGGACCTGTGTCCACTTGCGTTGAGCATTCTTTCAGTGAGAAAGGATTTGGTTACATTTTGACTCTTTAGCACTGATTCTCATTCTTGTCAATCAACTGTGAAATTTCTGTGTTAATTTCTAGCAGAGGTAATAGAGTTAGTCCAAAATCATAGGTGTATATAAGTCCAGGTGGACAAGTAGGCCCAGAATCCCAGGCACTGAGCTGAAAAGGGGATGATTTCCCAGTGGGCCTCACGTCCCACAGAAACCGCTGTGCAAAAGTCGAGAAACAGATACAGAAAGTGACTGGCCTAAGGCTTGTCACTTGAATGTGAGTGGCTGAATGAGTGGCGGATGGTTGGAAATGAAATCCAAATCCCCTGACCTCTAATTTCAGAGGGTGCAGTGCCTCCCCCATGCCCGATTTTAGAGTTAAACGTCTTAGCAAGAGCTTCACTGCACTGAAGTCACCCTGAAAAGACATTAGCTTCCATCCGCACAGTCATTGCCTCCCGGTCTCTAATGAGAGTTTGCCCAGTTAAAGTTGCAACATTGGGTTTAACGTGAGAGATCTTGACTTTCAGCCTGTAACTTTTGAAAAGGGTCGATGTACTTAGGGCTTCCTGCTACAAAGTAAGAGTCAAGGACCCTCTTCCGCAAAGAGGAGCTGGCCTTAGTGGGAAATGGAGAATGAGCTCCTTTAAATCACCGCTCTGTTCACCAATCGTTAAGAAACCTTTCCAAGAACATACATGTATCGTGTCTCCAGGAGGGCTGGGATTTGTGCAAGGTTCTGAGTAACATGCTACCACAGGAAGGTGGAGGTCCTGCTCAGCCCTAGAGACAGACACACACATGCAAACACACACACAGAAACCTTAGACACACAACTGGTAGTGTCGAGCCAAAGACTTAGCAGTATGAGGAGGGCACTGAACCCACCCACGCTCCAAAGAAGGAGAGGCCTTTCCCTGATCCACACGTGCATTCTCCCTCCTTCTCCCCCAAACCTGCCTCCTCCTCAAGCCCACGCATTATTACATAGAATACGATTAGGCAGCGCTCTCAGGTTACAGAATTGTCAACGATGCTCTCGTTAAAACAACAGCACAGTCAAACAGACAGCATGCTAGCATGTGAAATGCGATCAGTTCTTTCAGACACGGCTCATGATGAATGGAGCCACACAAGGAGGACTGCAGCTATGCTGCGCCCCGAGCCGAACTGGGAGAATGGCTACCTACCAAAGTGCTGCACACTCTCATTTCACCCTCAGAGGCAGAAAAGAGGACTGCAAAGGACTCACGGGTCTCCCATGCTCTCCGCAAAGGACTCCCATTCCTCCTGCGGACCAAAGGTAACAACAAAAGCAGCTTTTTATTTGTAGAGCACACAACTTTTGGAAAATACACAGCTAAAACTGTCCCCGCTTTAAGTGCTTTACAGCACTTAAAGCGGGGACAGTTTTAGCTGTGTAATTTGAAAAACGTGCCTCTAAGTGCCTAGATGATGAAGTTCGAATGGGGGACCTGTGTCCACTTGCGTTGAGCATTCTTTCAGTGAGAAAGGATTTGGTTACATTTTGACTCTTTAGCACTGATTCTCATTCTTGTCAATCAACTGTGAAATTTCTGTGTTAATTTCTAGCAGAGGTAATAGAGTTAGTCCAAAATCATAGGTGTATATAAGTCCAGGTGGACAAGTAGGCCCAGAATCCCAGGCACTGAGCTGAAAAGGGGATGATTTCCCAGTGGGCCTCACGTCCCACAGAAACCGCTGTGCAAAAGTCGAGAAACAGATACAGAAAGTGACTGGCCTAAGGCTTGTCACTTGAATGTGAGTGGCTGAATGAGTGGCGGATGGTTGGAAATGAAATCCAAATCCCCTGACCTCTAATTTCAGAGGGTGCAGTGCCTCCCCCATGCCCGATTTTAGAGTTAAACGTCTTAGCAAGAGCTTCACTGCACTGAAGTCACCCTGAAAAGACATTAGCTTCCATCCGCACAGTCATTGCCCCCCGGTCTCTAATGAGAGTTTGCCCAGTTAAAGTTGCAACATTGGGTTTAACGTGAGAGATCTTGACTTTCAGCCTGTAACTTTTGAAAAGGGTCGATGTACTTAGGGCTTCCTGCTACAAAGTAAGAGTCAAGGACCCTCTTCCGCAAAGAGGAGCTGGCCTTAGTGGGAAATGGAGAATGAGCTCCTTTAAATCACCGCTCTGTTCACCAATCGTTAAGAAACCTTTCCAAGAACATACATGTATCGTGTCTCCAGGAGGGCTGGGAGTTGTGCAAGGTTCTGAGTAACATGCTACCACAGGAAGGTGGAGGTCCTGCTCAGCCCTAGAGACAGACACACACATGCAAACACACACACAGAAACCTTAGACACACAACTGGTAGTGTCGAGCCAAAGACTTAGCAGTATGAGGAGGGCACTGAACCCACCCACGCTCCAAAGAAGGAGAGGCCTTTCCCTGATCCACACGTGCATTCTCCCTCCTTCTCCCCCAAACCTGCCTCCTCCTCAAGCCCACGCATTATTACATAGAATACGATTAGGCAGCGCTCTCAGGTTACAGAATTGTCAACGATGCTCTCGTTAAAACAACAGCACAGTCAAACAGACAGCATGCTAGCATGTGAAATGCGATCAGTTCTTTCAGACACGGCTCATGATGAATGGAGCCACACAAGGAGGACTGCAGCTATGCTGCGCCCCGAGCCGAACTGGGAGAATGGCTACCTACCAAAGTGCTGCACACTCTCATTTCACCCTCAGAGGCAGAAAAGAGGACTGCAAAGGACTCACGGGTCTCCCATGCTCTCCGCAAAGGACTCCCATTCCTCCTGTGGACCAAAGGTAACAACAAAAGCAGCTTTTTATTTGTAGAGCACACAACTTTTGGAAAATACACAGCTAAAACTGTCCCCGCTTTAAGTGCTTTACAGCACTTAAAGCGGGGACAGTTTTAGCTGTGTAATTTGAAAAACTTGCCTCTAAGTGCCTAGATGATGAAGTTCGAATGGGGGACCTGTGTCCACTTGCGTTGAGCATTCTTTCAGTGAGAAAGGATTTGGTTACATTTTGACTCTTTAGCACTGATTCTCATTCTTGTCAATCAACTGTGAAATTTCTGTGTTAATTTCTAGCAGAGGTAATAGAGTTAGTCCAAAATCATAGGTGTATATAAGTCCAGGTGGACAAGTAGGCCCAGAATCCCAGGCACTGAGCTGAAAAGGGGATCATTTCCCAGTGGGCCTCACGTCCCACAGAAACCGCTGTGCAAAAGTCGAGAAACAGATACAGAAAGTGACTGGCCTAAGGCTTGTCACTTGAATGTGAGTGGCTGAATGAGTGGCGGATGGTTGGAAATGAAATCCAAATCCCCTGACCTCTAATTTCAGAGGGTGCAGTGCCTCCCCCATGCCCGATTTTAGAGTTAAACGTCTTAGCAAGAGCTTCACTGCACTGAAGTCACCCTGAAAAGACATTAGCTTCCATCCGCACAGTCATTGCCCCCTGGTCTCTAATGAGAGTTTGCCCAGTTAAAGTTGCAACATTGGGTTTAACGTGAGAGATCTTGACTTTCAGCCTGTAACTTTTGAAAAGGGTCGATGTACTTAGGGCTTCCTGCTACAAAGTAAGAGTCAAGGACCCTCTTCCGCAAAGAGGAGCTGGCCTTAGTGGGAAATGGAGAATGAGCTCCTTTAAATCACCGCTCTGTTCACCAATCATTAAGAAACCTTTCCAAGAACATACATGTATCGTGTCTCCAGGAGGGCTGGGATTTGTGCAAGGTTCTGAGTAACATGCTACCACAGGAAGGTGGAGGTCCTGCTCAGCCCTAGAGACAGACACACACATGCAAACACACACACAGAAACCTTAGTCACACAACTGGTAGTGTCGAGCCAAAGACTTAGCAGTATGAGGAGGGCACTGAACCCACCCACGCTCCAAAGAAGGAGAGGCCTTTCCCTGATCCACACGTGCATTCTCCCTCCTTCTCCCCCAAACCTGCCTCCTCCTCAAGCCCACGCATTATTACATAGAATACGATTAGGCAGCGCTCTCAGGTTACAGAATTGTCAACGATGCTCTCGTTAAAACAACAGCACAGTCAAACAGACAGCATGCTAGCATGTGAAATGCGATCAGTTCTTTCAGACACGGCTCATGATGAATGGAGCCACACAAGGAGGACTGCAGCTATGCTGCGCCCCGAGCCGAACTGGGAGAATGGCTACCTACCAAAGTGCTGCACACTCTCATTTCACCCTCAGAGGCAGAAAAGAGGACTGCAAAGGACTCCCATTCCTCCTGCGGACCAAAGGTAACAACAAAAGCAGCTTTTTATTTGTAGAGCACACAACTTTTGGAAAATACACAGCTAAAACTGTCCCCGCTTTAAGTGCTTTACAGCACTTAAAGCGGGGACAGTTTTAGCTGTGTAATTTGAAAAACGTGCCTCTAAGTGCCTAGATGATGAAGTTCGAATGGGGGACCTGTGTCCACTTGCGTTGAGCATTCTTTCAGTGAGAAAGGATTTGGTTACATTTTGACTCTTTAGCACTGATTCTCATTCTTGTCAATCAACTGTGAAATTTCTGTGTTAATTTCTAGCAGAGGTAATAGAGTTAGTCCAAAATCATAGGTGTATATAAGTCCAGGTGGACAAGTAGGCCCAGAATCCCAGGCACTGAGCTGAAAAGGGGATGATTTCCCAGTGGGCCTCACGTCCCACAGAAACCGCTGTGCAAAAGTCGAGAAACAGATACAGAAAGTGACTGGCCTAAGGCTTGTCACTTGAATGTGAGTGGCTGAATGAGTGGCGGATGGTTGGAAATGAAATCCAAATCCCCTGACCTCTAATTTCAGAGGGTGCAGTGCCTCCCCCATGCCCGATTTTAGAGTTAAACGTCTTAGCAAGAGCTTCACTGCACTGAAGTCACCCTGAAAAGACATTAGCTTCCATCCGCACAGTCATTGCCCCCCGGTCTCTAATGAGAGTTTGCCCAGTTAAAGTTGCAACATTGGGTTTAACGTGAGAGATCTTGACTTTCAGCCTGTAACTTTTGAAAAGGGTCGATGTACTTAGGGCTTCCTGCTACAAAGTAAGAGTCAAGGACCCTCTTCCGCAAAGAGGAGCTGGCCTTAGTGGGAAATGGAGAATGAGCTCCTTCAAATCACCGCTCTGTTCACCAATCGTTAAGAAACCTTTCCAAGAACATACATGTATCGTGTCTCCAGGAGGGCTGGGATTTGTGCAAGGTTCTGAGTAACATGCTACCACAGGAAGGTGGAGGTCCTGCTCAGCCCTAGAGACAGACACACACATGCAAACACACACACAGAAACCTTAGACACACAACTGGTAGTGTCGAGCCAAAGACTTAGCAGTATGAGGAGGGCACTGAACCCACCCACGCTCCAAAGAAGGAGAGGCCTTTCCCTGATCCACACGTGCATTCTCCCTCCTTCTCCCCCAAACCTGCCTCCTCCTCAAGCCCACGCATTATTACATAGAATACGATTAGGCAGCGCTCTCAGGTTACAGAATTGTCAACGATGCTCTCGTTAAAAGAACAGCACAGTCAAACAGACAGCATGCTAGCATGTGAAATGCGATCAGTTCTTTCAGACACGGCTCATGATGAATGGAGCCACACAAGGAGGACTGCAGCTATGCTGCGCCCCGAGCCGAACTGGGAGAATGGCTACCTACCAAAGTGCTGCACACTCTCATTTCACCCTCAGAGGCAGAAAAGAGGACTGCAAAGGACTCACGGGTCTCCCATGCTCTCCGCAAAGGACTCCCATTCCTCCTGCGGACCAAAGGTAACAACAAAAGCAGCTTTTTATTTGTAGAGCACACAACTTTTGGAAAATACACAGCTAAAACTGTCCCCGCTTTAAGTGCTTTACAGCACTTAAAGCGGGGACAGTTTTAGCTGTGTAATTTGAAAAACTTGCCTCTAAGTGCCTAGATGATGAAGTTCGAATGGGGGACCTGTGTCCACTTGCGTTGAGCATTCTTTCAGTGAGAAAGGATTTGGTTACATTTTGACTCTTTAGCACTGATTCTCATTCTTGTCAATCAACTGTGAAATTTCTGTGTTAATTTCTAGCAGAGGTAATAGAGTTAGTCCAAAATCATAGGTGTATATAAGTCCAGGTGGACAAGTAGGCCCAGAATCCCAGGCACTGAGCTGAAAAGGGGATGATTTCCCAGTGGGCCTCACGTCCCACAGAAACCGCTGTGCAAAAGTCGAGAAACAGATACAGAAAGTGACTGGCCTAAGGCTTGTCACTTGAATGTGAGTGGCTGAATGAGTGGCGGATGGTTGGAAATGAAATCCAAATCCCCTGACCTCTAATTTCAGAGGGTGCAGTGCCTCCCCCATGCCCGATTTTAGAGTTAAACGTCTTAGCAAGAGCTTCACTGCACTGAAGTCACCCTGAAAAGACATTAGCTTCCATCCGCACAGTCATTGCCCCCCGGTCTCTAATGAGAGTTTGCCCAGTTAAAGTTGCAACATTGGGTTTAACGTGAGAGATCTTGACTTTCAGCCTGTAACTTTTGAAAAGGGTCGATGTACTTAGGGCTTCCTGCTACAAAGTAAGAGTCAAGGACCCTCTTCCGCAAAGAGGAGCTGGCCTTAGTGGGAAATGGAGAATGAGCTCCTTTAAATCACCGCTCTATTCACCAATCATTAAGAAACCTTTCCAAGAACATACATGTATCGTGTCTCCAGGAGGGCTGGGATTTGTGCAAGGTTCTGAGTAACATGCTACCACAGGAAGGTGGAGGTCCTGCTCAGCCCTAGAGACAGACACACACATGCAAACACACACACAGAAACCTTAGACACACAACTGGTAGTGTCGAGCCAAAGACTTAGCAGTATGAGGAGGGCACTGAACCCACCCACGCTCCAAAGAAGGAGAGGCCTTTCCCTGATCCACACGTGCATTCTCCCTCCTTCTCCCCCAAACCTGCCTCCTCCTCAAGCCCACGCATTATTACATAGAATACGATTAGGCAGCGCTCTCAGGTTACAGAATTGTCAACGATGCTCTCGTTAAAACAACAGCACAGTCAAACAGACAGCATGCTAGCATGTGAAATGCGATCAGTTCTTTCAGACACGGCTCATGATGAATGGAGCCACACAAGGAGGACTGCAGCTATGCTGCGCCCCGAGCCGAACTGGGAGAATGGCTACCTACCAAAGTGCTGCACACTCTCATTTCACCCTCAGAGGCAGAAAAGAGGACTGCAAAGGACTCACGGGTCTCCCATGCTCTCCGCAAAGGACTCCCATTCCTCCTGCGGACCAAAGGTAACAACAAAAGCAGCTTTTTATTTGTAGAGCACACAACTTTTGGAAAATACACAGCTAAAACTGTCCCCGCTTTAAGTGCTTTACAGCACTTAAAGCGGGGACAGTTTTAGCTGTGTAATTTGAAAAACTTGCCTCTAAGTGCCTAGATGATGAAGTTCGAATGGGGGACCTGTGTCCACTTGCGTTGAGCATTCTTTCAGTGAGAAAGGATTTGGTTACATTTTGACTCTTTAGCACTGATTCTCATTCTTGTCAATCAACTGTGAAATTTCTGTGTTAATTTCTAGCAGAGGTAATAGAGTTAGTCCAAAATCATAGGTGTATATAAGTCCAGGTGGACAAGTAGGCCCAGAATCCCAGGCACTGAGCTGAAAAGGGGATGATTTCCCAGTGGGCCTCACGTCCCACAGAAACCGCTGTGCAAAAGTCGAGAAACAGATACAGAAAGTGACTGGCCTAAGGCTTGTCACTTGAATGTGAGTGGCTGAATGAGTGGCGGATGGTTGGAAATGAAATCCAAATCCCCTGACCTCTAATTTCAGAGGGTGCAGTGCCTCCCCCATGCCCGATTTTAGAGTTAAACGTCTTAGCAAGAGCTTCACTGCACTGAAGTCACCCTGAAAAGACATTAGCTTCCATCCGCACAGTCATTGCCCCCTGGTCTCTAATGAGAGTTTGCCCAGTTAAAGTTGCAACATTGGGTTTAACGTGAGAGATCTTGACTTTCAGCCTGTAACTTTTGAAAAGGGTCGATGTACTTAGGGCTTCCTGCTACAAAGTAAGAGTCAAGGACCCTCTTCCGCAAAGAGGAGCTGGCCTTAGTGGGAAATGGAGAATGAGCTCCTTTAAATCACCGCTCTGTTCACCAATCGTTAAGAAACCTTTCCAAGAACATACATGTATCGTGTCTCCAGGAGGGCTGGGATTTGTGCAAGGTTCTGAGTAACATGCTACCACAGGAAGGTGGAGGTCCTGCTCAGCCCTAGAGACAGACACACACATGCAAACACACACACAGAAACCTTAGACACACAACTGGTAGTGTCGAGCCAAAGACTTAGCAGTATGAGGAGGGCACTGAACCCACCCACGCTCCAAAGAAGGAGAGGCCTTTCCCTGATCCACACGTGCATTCTCCCTCCTTCTCCCCCAAACCTGCCTCCTCCTCAAGCCCACGCATTATTACATAGAATACGATTAGGCAGCGCTCTCAGGTTACAGAATTGTCAACGATGCTCTCGTTAAAACAACAGCACAGTCAAACAGACAGCATGCTAGCATGTGAAATGCGATCAGTTCTTTCAGACACGGCTCATGATGAATGGAGCCACACAAGGAGGACTGCAGCTATGCTGCGCCCCGAGCCGAACTGGGAGAATGGCTACCTACCAAAGTGCTGCACACTCTCATTTCACCCTCAGAGGCAGAAAAGAGGACTGCAAAGGACTCACGGGTCTCCCATGCTCTCCGCAAAGGACTCCCATTCCTCCTGCGGACCAAAGGTAACAACAAAAGCAGCTTTTTATTTGTAGAGCACACAACTTTTGGAAAATACACAGCTAAAACTGTCCCCGCTTTAAGTGCTTTACAGCACTTAAAGCGGGGACAGTTTTAGCTGTGTAATTTGAAAAACTTGCCTCTACGTGCCTAGATGATGAAGTTCGAATGGGGGACCTGTGTCCACTTGCGTTGAGCATTCTTTCAGTGAGAAAGGATTTGGTTACATTTTGACTCTTTAGCACTGATTCTCATTCTTGTCAATCAACTGTGAAATTTCTGTGTTAATTTCTAGCAGAGGTAATAGAGTTAGTCCAAAATCATAGGTGTATATAAGTCCAGGTGGACAAGTAGGCCCAGAATCCCAGGCACTGAGCTGAAAAGGGGATGATTTCCCAGTGGGCCTCACGTCCCACAGAAACCGCTGTGCAAAAGTCGAGAAACAGATACAGAAAGTGACTGGCCTAAGGCTTGTCACTTGAATGTGAGTGGCTGAATGAGTGGCGGATGGTTGGAAATGAAATCCAAATCCCCTGACCTCTAATTTCAGAGGGTGCAGTGCCTCCCCCATGCCCGATTTTAGAGTTAAACGTCTTAGCAAGAGCTTCACTGCACTGAAGTCACCCTGAAAAGACATTAGCTTCCATCCGCACAGTCATTGCCCCCCGGTCTCTAATGAGAGTTTGCCCAGTTAAAGTTGCAACATTGGGTTTAACGTGAGAGATCTTGACTTTCAGCCTGTAACTTTTGAAAAGGGTCGATGTACTTAGGGCTTCCTGCTACAAAGTAAGAGTCAAGGACCCTCTTCCGCAAAGAGGAGCTGGCCTTAGTGGGAAATGGAGAATGAGCTCCTTTAAATCACCGCTCTGTTCACCAATCGTTAAGAAACCTTTCCAAGAACATACATGTATCGTGTCTCCAGGAGGGCTGGGATTTGTGCAAGGTTCTGAGTAACATGCTACCACAGGAAGGTGGAGGTCCTGCTCAGCCCTAGAGACAGGCACACACATGCAAACACACACACAGAAACCTTAGACACACAACTGGTAGTGTCGAGCCAAAGACTTAGCAGTATGAGGAGGGCACTGAACCCACCCACGCTCCAAAGAAGGAGAGGCCTTTCCCTGATCCACACGTGCATTCTCCCTCCTTCTCCCCCAAACCTGCCTCCTCCTCAAGCCCACGCATTATTACATAGAATACGATTAGGCAGCGCTCTCAGGTTACAGAATTGTCAACGATGCTCTCGTTAAAACAACAGCACAGTCAAACAGACAGCATGCTAGCATGTGAAATGCGATCAGTTCTTTCAGACACGGCTCATGATGAATGGAGCCACACAAGGAGGACTGCAGCTATGCTGCGCCCCGAGCCGAACTGGGAGAATGGCTACCTACCAAAGTGCTGCACACTCTCATTTCACCCTCAGAGGCAGAAAAGAGGACTGCAAAGGACTCACGGGTCTCCCATGCTCTCCGCAAAGGACTCCCATTCCTCCTGCGGACCAAAGGTAACAACAAAAGCAGCTTTTTATTTGTAGAGCACACAACTTTTGGAAAATACACAGCTAAAACTGTCCCCGCTTTAAGTGCTTTACAGCACTTAAAGCGGGGACAGTTTTAGCTGTGTAATTTGAAAAACTTGCCTCTAAGTGCCTAGATGATGAAGTTCGAATGGGGGACCTGTGTCCACTTGCGTTGAGCATTCTTTCAGTGAGAAAGGATTTGGTTACATTTTGACTCTTTAGCACTGATTCTCATTCTTGTCAATCAACTGTGAAATTTCTGTGTTAATTTCTAGCAGAGGTAATAGAGTTAGTCCAAAATCATAGGTGTATATAAGTCCAGGTGGACAAGTAGGCCCAGAATCCCAGGCACTGAGCTGAAAAGGGGATCATTTCCCAGTGGGCCTCACGTCCCACAGAAACCGCTGTGCAAAAGTCGAGAAACAGATACAGAAAGTGACTGGCCTAAGGCTTGTCACTTGAATGTGAGTGGCTGAATGAGTGGCGGATGGTTGGAAATGAAATCCAAATCCCCTGACCTCTAATTTCAGAGGGTGCAGTGCCTCCCCCATGCCCGATTTTAGAGTTAAACGTCTTAGCAAGAGCTTCACTGCACTGAAGTCACCCTGAAAAGACATTAGCTTCCATCCGCACAGTCATTGCCCCCCGGTCTCTAATGAGAGTTTGCCCAGTTAAAGTTGCAACATTGGGTTTAACGTGAGAGATCTTGATTTTCAGCCTGTAACTTTTGAAAAGGGTCGATGTACTTAGGGCTTCCTGCTACAAAGTAAGAGTCAAGGACCCTCTTCTGCAAAGAGGAGCTGGCCTTAGTGGGAAATGGAGAATGAGCTCCTTTAAATCACCGCTCTGTCACCAATCGTTAAGAAACCTTTCCAAGAACATACATGTATCGTGTCTCCAGGAGGGCTGGGATTTGTGCAAGGTTCTGAGTAACATGCTACCACAGGAAGGTGGAGGTCCTGCTCAGCCCTAGAGACAGGCACACACATGCAAACACACACACAGAAACCTTAGACACACAACTGGTAGTGTCGAGCCAAAGACTTAGCAGTATGAGGAGGGCACTGAACCCACCCACGCTCCAAAGAAGGAGAGGCCTTTCCCTGATCCACACGTGCATTCTCCCTCCTTCTCCCCCAAACCTGCCTCCTCCTCAAGCCCACGCATTATTACATAGAATACGATTAGGCAGCGCTCTCAGGTTACAGAATTGTCAACGATGCTCTCGTTAAAACAACAGCACAGTCAAACAGACAGCATGCTAGCATGTGAAATGCGATCAGTTCTTTCAGACACGGCTCATGATGAATGGAGCCACACAAGGAGGACTGCAGCTATGCTGCGCCCCGAGCCGAACTGGGAGAATGGCTACCTACCAAAGTGCTGCACACTCTCATTTCACCCTCAGAGGCAGAAAAGAGGACTGCAAAGGACTCACGGGTCTCCCATGCTCTCCGCAAAGGACTCCCATTCCTCCTGCGGACCAAAGGTAACAACAAAAGCAGCTTTTTATTTGTAGAGCACACAACTTTTGGAAAATACACAGCTAAAACAGTCCCCGCTTTAAGTGCTTTACAGCACTTAAAGCGGGGACAGTTTTAGCTGTGTAATTTGAAAAACTTGCCTCTAAGTGCCTAGATGATGAAGTTCGAATGGGGGACCTGTGTCCACTTGCGTTGAGCATTCTTTCAGTGAGAAAGGATTTGGTTACATTTTGACTCTTTAGCACTGATTCTCATTCTTGTCAATCAACTGTGAAATTTCTGTGTTAATTTCTAGCAGAGGTAATAGAGTTAGTCCAAAATCATAGGTGTATATAAGTCCAGGTGGACAAGTAGGCCCAGAATCCCAGGCACTGAGCTGAAAAGGGGATCATTTCCCAGTGGGCCTCACGTCCCATAGAAACCGCTGTGCAAAAGTCGAGAAACAGATACAGAAAGTGACTGGCCTAAGGCTTGTCACTTGAATGTGAGTGGCTGAATGAGTGGCGGATGGTTGGAAATGAAATCCAAATCCCCTGACCTCTAATTTCAGAGGGTGCAGTGCCTCCCAAATGCCCGATTTTAGAGTTAAACGTCTTAGCAAGAGCTTCACTGCACTGAAGTCACCCTGAAAAGACATTAGCTTCCATCCGCACAGTCATTGCCCCCCGGTCTCTAATGAGAGTTTGCCCAGTTAAAGTTGCAACATTGGGTTTAACGTGAGAGATCTTGACTTTCAGCCTGTAACTTTTGAAAAGGGTCGATGTACTTAGGGCTTCCTGCTACAAAGTAAGAGTCAAGGACCCTCTTCCGCAAAGAGGAGCTGGCCTTAGTGGGAAATGGAGAATGAGCTCCTTTAAATCACCGCTCTGTTCACCAATCGTTAAGAAACCTTTCCAAGAACATACATGTATCGTGTCTCCAGGAGGGCTGGGATTTGTGCAAGGTTCTGAGTAACATGCTACCACAGGAAGGTGGAGGTCCTGCTCAGCCCTAGAGACAGACACACACATGCAAACACACACACAGAAACCTTAGACACACAACTGGTAGTGTCGAGCCAAAGACTTAGCAGTATGAGGAGGGCACTGAACCCACCCACGCTCCAAAGAAGGAGAGGCCTTTCCCTGATCCACACGTGCATTCTCCCTCCTTCTCCCCCAAACCTGCCTCCTCCTCAAGCCCACGCATTATTACATAGAATACGATTAGGCAGCGCTCTCAGGTTACAGAATTGTCAACGATGCTCTCGTTAAAACAACAGCACAGTCAAACAGACAGCATGCTAGCATGTGAAATGCGATCAGTTCTTTCAGACACGGCTCATGATGAATGGAGCCACACAAGGAGGACTGCAGCTATGCTGCGCCCCGAGCCGAACTGGGAGAATGGCTACCTACCAAAGTGCTGCACACTCTCATTTCACCCTCAGAGGCAGAAAAGAGGACTGCAAAGGACTCATGGGTCTCCCATGCTCTCCGCAAAGGACTCCCATTCCTCCTGCGGACCAAAGGTAACAACAAAAGCAGCTTTTTATTTGTAGAGCACACAACTTTTGGAAAATACACAGCTAAAACTGTCCCCGCTTTAAGTGCTTTACAGCACTTAAAGCGGGGACAGTTTTAGCTGTGTAATTTGAAAAACGTGCCTCTAAGTGCCTAGATGATGAAGTTCGAATGGGGGACCTGTGTCCACTTGCGTTGAGCATTCTTTCAGTGAGAAAGGATTTGGTTACATTTTGACTCTTTAGCACTGATTCTCATTCTTGTCAATCAACTGTGAAATTTCTGTGTTAATTTCTAGCAGAGGTAATAGAGTTAGTCCAAAATCATAGGTGTATATAAGTCCAGGTGGACAAGTAGGCCCAGAATCCCAGGCACTGAGCTGAAAAGGGGATGATTTCCCAGTGGGCCTCACGTCCCACAGAAACCGCTGTGCAAAAGTCGAGAAACAGATACAGAAAGTGACTGGCCTAAGGCTTGTCACTTGAATGTGAGTGGCTGAATGAGTGGCGGATGGTTGGAAATGAAATCCAAATCCCCTGACCTCTAATTTCAGAGGGTGCAGTGCCTCCCCCATGCCCGATTTTAGAGTTAAACGTCTTAGCAAGAGCTTCACTGCACTGAAGTCACCCTGAAAAGACATTAGCTTCCATCCGCACAGTCATTGCCCCCCGGTCTCTAATGAGAGTTTGCCCAGTTAAAGTTGCAACATTGGGTTTAACGTGAGAGATCTTGACTTTCAGCCTGTAACTTTTGAAAAGGGTCGATGTACTTAGGGCTTCCTGCTACAAAGTAAGAGTCAAGGACCCTCTTCCGCAAAGAGGAGCTGGCCTTAGTGGGAAATGGAGAATGAGCTCCTTTAAATCACCGCTCTGTCACCAATCGTTAAGAAACCTTTCCAAGAACATACATGTATCGTGTCTCCAGGAGGGCTGGGATTTGTGCAAGGTTCTGAGTAACATGCTACCACAGGAAGGTGGAGGTCCTGCTCAGCCCTAGAGACAGACACACACATGCAAACACACACACAGAAACCTTAGACACACAACTGGTAGTGTCGAGCCAAAGACTTAGCAGTATGAGGAGGGCACTGAACCCACCCACGCTCCAAAGAAGGAGAGGCCTTTCCCTGATCCACACGTGCATTCTCCCTCCTTCTCCCCCAAACCTGCCTCCTCCTCAAGCCCACGCATTATTACATAGAATACGATTAGGCAGCGCTCTCAGGTTACAGAATTGTCAACGATGCTCTCGTTAAAACAACAGCACAGTCAAACAGACAGCATGCTAGCATGTGAAATGCGATCAGTTCTTTCAGACACGGCTCATGATGAATGGAGCCACACAAGGAGGACTGCAGCTATGCTGCGCCCCGAGCCGAACTGGGAGAATGGCTACCTACCAAAGTGCTGCACACTCTCATTTCACCCTCAGAGGCAGAAAAGAGGACTGCAAAGGACTCACGGGTCTCCCATGCTCTCCGCAAAGGACTCCCATTCCTCCTGCGGACCAAAGGTAACAACAAAAGCAGCTTTTTATTTGTAGAGCACACAACTTTTGGAAAATACACAGCTAAAACTGTCCCCGCTTTAAGTGCTTTACAGCACTTAAAGCGGGGACAGTTTTAGCTGTGTAATTTGAAAAACGTGCCTCTAAGTGCCTAGATGATGAAGTTCGAATGGGGGACCTGTGTCCACTTGCGTTGAGCATTCTTTCAGTGAGAAAGGATTTGGTTACATTTTGACTCTTTAGCACTGATTCTCATTCTTGTCAATCAACTGTGAAATTTCTGTGTTAATTTCTAGCAGAGGTAATAGAGTTAGTCCAAAATCATAGGTGTATATAAGTCCAGGTGGACAAGTAGGCCCAGAATCCCAGGCACTGAGCTGAAAAGGGGATGATTTCCCAGTGGGCCTCACGTCCCACAGAAACCGCTGTGCAAAAGTCGAGAAACAGATACAGAAAGTGACTGGCCTAAGGCTTGTCACTTGAATGTGAGTGGCTGAATGAGTGGCAGATGGTTGGAAATGAAATCCAAATCCCCTGACCTCTAATTTCAGAGGGTGCAGTGCCTCCCCCATGCCCGATTTTAGAGTTAAACGTCTTAGCAAGAGCTTCACTGCACTGAAGTCACCCTGAAAAGACATTAGCTTCCATCCGCACAGTCATTGCCCCCCGGTCTCTAATGAGAGTTTGCCCAGTTAAAGTTGCAACATTGGGTTTAACGTGAGAGATCTTGACTTTCAGCCTGTAACTTTTGAAAAGGGTCGATGTACTTAGGGCTTCCTGCTACAAAGTAAGAGTCAAGGACCCTCTTCCGCAAAGAGGAGCTGGCCTTAGTGGGAAATGGAGAATGAGCTCCTTTAAATCACCGCTCTGTCACCAATCGTTAAGAAAACTTTCCAAGAACATACATGTATCGTGTCTCCAGGAGGGCTGGGATTTGTGCAAGGTTCTGAGTAACATGCTACCACAGGAAGGTGGAGGTCCTGCTCAGCCCTAGAGACAGACACACACATGCAAACACACACACAGAAACCTTAGACACACAACTGGTAGTGTCGAGCCAAAGACTTAGCAGTATGAGGAGGGCACTGAACCCACCCACGCTCCAAAGAAGGAGAGGCCTTTCCCTGATCCACACGTGCATTCTCCCTCCTTCTCCCCCAAACCTGCCTCCTCCTCAAGCCCACGCATTATTACATAGAATACGATTAGGCAGCGCTCTCAGGTTACAGAATTGTCAACGATGCTCTCGTTAAAACAACAGCACAGTCAAACAGACAGCATGCTAGCATGTGAAATGCGATCAGTTCTTTCAGACACGGCTCATGATGAATGGAGCCACACAAGGAGGACTGCAGCTATGCTGCGCCCCGAGCCGAACTGGGAGAATGGCTACCTACCAAAGTGCTGCACACTCTCATTTCACCCTCAGAGGCAGAAAAGAGGACTGCAAAGGACTCACGGGTCTCCCATGCTCTCCGCAAAGGACTCCCATTCCTCCTGCGGACCAAAGGTAACAACAAAAGCAGCTTTTTATTTGTAGAGCACAGAACTTTGGAAAATACACAGCTAAAACTGTCCCCGCTTTAAGTGCTTTACAGCACTTAAAGCGGGGACAGTTTTAGCTGTGTAATTTGAAAAACGTGCCTCTAAGTGCCTAGATGATGAAGTTCGAATGGGGGACCTGTGTCCACTTGCGTTGAGCATTCTTTCAGTGAGAAAGGATTTGGTTACATTTTGACTCTTTAGCACTGATTCTCATTCTTGTCAATCAACTGTGAAATTTCTGTGTTAATTTCTAGCAGAGGTAATAGAGTTAGTCCAAAATCATAGGTGTATATAAGTCCAGGTGGACAAGTAGGCCCAGAATCCCAGGCACTGAGCTGAAAAGGGGATGATTTCCCAGTGGGCCTCACGTCCCACAGAAACCGCTGTGCAAAAGTCGAGAAACAGATACAGAAAGTGACTGGCCTAAGGCTTGTCACTTGAATGTGAGTGGCTGAATGAGTGGCGGATGGTTGGAAATGAAATCCAAATCCCCTGACCTCTAATTTCAGAGGGTGCAGTGCCTCCCCCATGCCCGATTTTAGAGTTAAACGTCTTAGCAAGAGCTTCACTGCACTGAAGTCACCCTGAAAAGACATTAGCTTCCATCCGCACAGTCATTGCCCCCCGGTCTCTAATGAGAGTTTGCCCAGTTAAAGTTGCAACATTGGGTTTAACGTGAGAGATCTTGACTTTCAGCCTGTAACTTTTGAAAAGGGTCGATGTACTTAGGGCTTCCTGCTACAAAGTAAGAGTCAAGGACCCTCTTCCGCAAAGAGGAGCTGGCCTTAGTGGGAAATGGAGAATGAGCTCCTTTAAATCACCGCTCTGTCACCAATCGTTAAGAAACCTTTCCAAGAACATACATGTATCGTGTCTCCAGGAGGGCTGGGATTTGTGCAAGGTTCTGAGTAACATGCTACCACAGGAAGGTGGAGGTCCTGCTCAGCCCTAGAGACAGGCACACACATGCAAACACACACACAGAAACCTTAGACACACAACTGGTAGTGTCGAGCCAAAGACTTAGCAGTATGAGGAGGGCACTGAACCCACCCACGCTCCAAAGAAGGAGAGGCCTTTCCCTGATCCACACGTGCATTCTCCCTCCTTCTCCCCCAAACCTGCCTCCTCCTCAAGCCCACGCATTATTACATAGAATACGATTAGGCAGCGCTCTCAGGTTACAGAATTGTCAACGATGCTCTCGTTAAAACAACAGCACAGTCAAACAGACAGCATGCTAGCATGTGAAATGCGATCAGTTCTTTCAGACACGGCTCATGATGAATGGAGCCACACAAGGAGGACTGCAGCTATGCTGCGCCCCGAGCCGAACTGGGAGAATGGCTACCTACCAAAGTGCTGCACACTCTCATTTCACCCTCAGAGGCAGAAAAGAGGACTGCAAAGGACTCACGGGTCTCCCATGCTCTCCGCAAAGGACTCCCATTCCTCCTGCGGACCAAAGGTAACAACAAAAGCAGCTTTTTATTTGTAGAGCACACAACTTTTGGAAAATACACAGCTAAAACTGTCCCCGCTTTAAGTGCTTTACAGCACTTAAAGCGGGGACAGTTTTAGCTCTGTAATTTGAAAAACTTGCCTCTAAGTGCCTAGATGATGAAGTTCGAATGGGGGACCTGTGTCCACTTGCGTTGAGCATTCTTTCAGTGAGAAAGGATTTGGTTACATTTTGACTCTTTAGCACTGATTCTCATTCTTGTCAATCAACTGTGAAATTTCTGTGTTAATTTCTAGCAGAGGTAATAGAGTTAGTCCAAAATCATAGGTGTATATAAGTCCAGGTGGACAAGTAGGCCCAGAATCCCAGGCACTGAGCTGAAAAGGGGATCATTTCCCAGTGGGCCTCACGTCCCACAGAAACCGCTGTGCAAAAGTCGAGAAACAGATACAGAAAGTGACTGGCCTAAGGCTTGTCACTTGAATGTGAGTGGCTGAATGAGTGGCGGATGGTTGGAAATGAAATCCAAATCCCCTGACCTCTAATTTCAGAGGGTGCAGTGCCTCCCCCATGCCCGATTTTAGAGTTAAACGTCTTAGCAAGAGCTTCACTGCACTGAAGTCACCCTGAAAAGACATTAGCTTCCATCCGCACAGTCATTGCCCCCCGGTCTCTAATGAGAGTTTGCCCAGTTAAAGTTGCAACATTGGGTTTAACGTGAGAGATCTTGACTTTCAGCCTGTAACTTTTGAAAAGGGTCGATGTACTTAGGGCTTCCTGCTACAAAGTAAGAGTCAAGGACCCTCTTCCGCAAAGAGGAGCTGGCCTTAGTGGGAAATGGAGAATGAGCTCCTTTAAATCACCGCTCTGTTCACCAATCGTTAAGAAACCTTTCCAAGAACATACATGTATCGTGTCTCCAGGAGGGCTGGGATTTGTGCAAGGTTCTGAGTAACATGCTACCACAGGAAGGTGGAGGTCCTGCTCAGCCCTAGAGACAGGCACACACATGCAAACACACACACAGAAACCTTAGACACACAACTGGTAGTGTCGAGCCAAAGACTTAGCAGTATGAGGAGGGCACTGAACCCACCCACGCTCCAAAGAAGGAGAGGCCTTTCCCTGATCCACACGTGCATTCTCCCTCCTTCTCCCCCAAACCTGCCTCCTCCTCAAGCCCACGCATTATTACATAGAATACGATTAGGCAGCGCTCTCAGGTTACAGAATTGTCAACGATGCTCTCGTTAAAACAACAGCACAGTCAAACAGACAGCATGCTAGCATGTGAAATGCGATCAGTTCTTTCAGACACGGCTCATGATGAATGGAGCCACACAAGGAGGACTGCAGCTATGCTGCGCCCCGAGCCGAACTGGGAGAATGGCTACCTACCAAAGTGCTGCACACTCTCATTTCACCCTCAGAGGCAGAAAAGAGGACTGCAAAGGACTCACGGGTCTCCCATGCTCTCCGCAAAGGACTCCCATTCCTCCTGCGGACCAAAGGTAACAACAAAAGCAGCTTTTTATTTGTAGAGCACACAACTTTTGGAAAATACACAGCTAAAACTGTCCCCGCTTTAAGTGCTTTACAGCACTTAAAGCGGGGACAGTTTTAGCTGTGTAATTTGAAAAACTTGCCTCTAAGTGCCTAGATGATGAAGTTCGAATGGGGGACCTGTGTCCACTTGCGTTGAGCATTCTTTCAGTGAGAAAGGATTTGGTTACATTTTGACTCTTTAGCACTGATTCTCATTCTTGTCAATCAACTGTGAAATTTCTGTGTTAATTTCTAGCAGAGGTAATAGAGTTAGTCCAAAATCATAGGTGTATATAAGTCCAGGTGGACAAGTAGGCCCAGAATCCCAGGCACTGAGCTGAAAAGGGGATCATTTCCCAGTGGGCCTCACGTCCCACAGAAACCGCTGTGCAAAAGTCGAGAAACAGATACAGAAAGTGACTGGCCTAAGGCTTGTCACTTGAATGTGAGTGGCTGAATGAGTGGCGGATGGTTGGAAATGAAATCCAAATCCCCTGACCTCTAATTTCAGAGGGTGCAGTGCCTCCCCCATGCCCGATTTTAGAGTTAAACGTCTTAGCAAGAGCTTCACTGCACTGAAGTCACCCTGAAAAGACATTAGCTTCCATCCGCACAGTCATTGCCCCCCGGTCTCTAATGAGAGTTTGCCCAGTTAAAGTTGCAACATTGGGTTTAACGTGAGAGATCTTGATTTTCAGCCTGTAACTTTTGAAAAGGGTCGATGTACTTAGGGCTTCCTGCTACAAAGTAAGAGTCAAGGACCCTCTTCTGCAAAGAGGAGCTGGCCTTAGTGGGAAATGGAGAATGAGCTCCTTTAAATCACCGCTCTGTCACCAATCGTTAAGAAACCTTTCCAAGAACATACATGTATCGTGTCTCCAGGAGGGCTGGGATTTGTGCAAGGTTCTGAGTAACATGCTACCACAGGAAGGTGGAGGTCCTGCTCAGCCCTAGAGACAGGCACACACATGCAAACACACACACAGAAACCTTAGACACACAACTGGTAGTGTCGAGCCAAAGACTTAGCAGTATGAGGAGGGCACTGAACCCACCCACGCTCCAAAGAAGGAGAGGCCTTTCCCTGATCCACACGTGCATTCTCCCTCCTTCTCCCCCAAACCTGCCTCCTCCTCAAGCCCACGCATTATTACATAGAATACGATTAGGCAGCGCTCTCAGGTTACAGAATTGTCAACGATGCTCTCGTTAAAACAACAGCACAGTCAAACAGACAGCATGCTAGCATGTGAAATGCGATCAGTTCTTTCAGACACGGCTCATGATGAATGGAGCCACACAAGGAGGACTGCAGCTATGCTGCGCCCCGAGCCGAACTGGGAGAATGGCTACCTACCAAAGTGCTGCACACTCTCATTTCACCCTCAGAGGCAGAAAAGAGGACTGCAAAGGACTCACGGGTCTCCCATGCTCTCCGCAAAGGACTCCCATTCCTCCTGCGGACCAAAGGTAACAACAAAAGCAGCTTTTTATTTGTAGAGCACACAACTTTTGGAAAATACACAGCTAAAACAGTCCCCGCTTTAAGTGCTTTACAGCACTTAAAGCGGGGACAGTTTTAGCTGTGTAATTTGAAAAACTTGCCTCTAAGTGCCTAGATGATGAAGTTCGAATGGGGGACCTGTGTCCACTTGCGTTGAGCATTCTTTCAGTGAGAAAGGATTTGGTTACATTTTGACTCTTTAGCACTGATTCTCATTCTTGTCAATCAACTGTGAAATTTCTGTGTTAATTTCTAGCAGAGGTAATAGAGTTAGTCCAAAATCATAGGTGTATATAAGTCCAGGTGGACAAGTAGGCCCAGAATCCCAGGCACTGAGCTGAAAAGGGGATCATTTCCCAGTGGGCCTCACGTCCCATAGAAACCGCTGTGCAAAAGTCGAGAAACAGATACAGAAAGTGACTGGCCTAAGGCTTGTCACTTGAATGTGAGTGGCTGAATGAGTGGCGGATGGTTGGAAATGAAATCCAAATCCCCTGACCTCTAATTTCAGAGGGTGCAGTGCCTCCCAAATGCCCGATTTTAGAGTTAAACGTCTTAGCAAGAGCTTCACTGCACTGAAGTCACCCTGAAAAGACATTAGCTTCCATCCGCACAGTCATTGCCCCCCGGTCTCTAATGAGAGTTTGCCCAGTTAAAGTTGCAACATTGGGTTTAACGTGAGAGATCTTGACTTTCAGCCTGTAACTTTTGAAAAGGGTCGATGTACTTAGGGCTTCCTGCTACAAAGTAAGAGTCAAGGACCCTCTTCCGCAAAGAGGAGCTGGCCTTAGTGGGAAATGGAGAATGAGCTCCTTTAAATCACCGCTCTGTTCACCAATCGTTAAGAAACCTTTCCAAGAACATACATGTATCGTGTCTCCAGGAGGGCTGGGATTTGTGCAAGGTTCTGAGTAACATGCTACCACAGGAAGGTGGAGGTCCTGCTCAGCCCTAGAGACAGACACACACATGCAAACACACACACAGAAACCTTAGACACACAACTGGTAGTGTCGAGCCAAAGACTTAGCAGTATGAGGAGGGCACTGAACCCACCCACGCTCCAAAGAAGGAGAGGCCTTTCCCTGATCCACACGTGCATTCTCCCTCCTTCTCCCCCAAACCTGCCTCCTCCTCAAGCCCACGCATTATTACATAGAATACGATTAGGCAGCGCTCTCAGGTTACAGAATTGTCAACGATGCTCTCGTTAAAACAACAGCACAGTCAAACAGACAGCATGCTAGCATGTGAAATGCGATCAGTTCTTTCAGACACGGCTCATGATGAATGGAGCCACACAAGGAGGACTGCAGCTATGCTGCGCCCCGAGCCGAACTGGGAGAATGGCTACCTACCAAAGTGCTGCACACTCTCATTTCACCCTCAGAGGCAGAAAAGAGGACTGCAAAGGACTCATGGGTCTCCCATGCTCTCCGCAAAGGACTCCCATTCCTCCTGCGGACCAAAGGTAACAACAAAAGCAGCTTTTTATTTGTAGAGCACACAACTTTTGGAAAATACACAGCTAAAACTGTCCCCGCTTTAAGTGCTTTACAGCACTTAAAGCGGGGACAGTTTTAGCTGTGTAATTTGAAAAACGTGCCTCTAAGTGCCTAGATGATGAAGTTCGAATGGGGGACCTGTGTCCACTTGCGTTGAGCATTCTTTCAGTGAGAAAGGATTTGGTTACATTTTGACTCTTTAGCACTGATTCTCATTCTTGTCAATCAACTGTGAAATTTCTGTGTTAATTTCTAGCAGAGGTAATAGAGTTAGTCCAAAATCATAGGTGTATATAAGTCCAGGTGGACAAGTAGGCCCAGAATCCCAGGCACTGAGCTGAAAAGGGGATGATTTCCCAGTGGGCCTCACGTCCCACAGAAACCGCTGTGCAAAAGTCGAGAAACAGATACAGAAAGTGACTGGCCTAAGGCTTGTCACTTGAATGTGAGTGGCTGAATGAGTGGCGGATGGTTGGAAATGAAATCCAAATCCCCTGACCTCTAATTTCAGAGGGTGCAGTGCCTCCCCCATGCCCGATTTTAGAGTTAAACGTCTTAGCAAGAGCTTCACTGCACTGAAGTCACCCTGAAAAGACATTAGCTTCCATCCGCACAGTCATTGCCCCCCGGTCTCTAATGAGAGTTTGCCCAGTTAAAGTTGCAACATTGGGTTTAACGTGAGAGATCTTGACTTTCAGCCTGTAACTTTTGAAAAGGGTCGATGTACTTAGGGCTTCCTGCTACAAAGTAAGAGTCAAGGACCCTCTTCCGCAAAGAGGAGCTGGCCTTAGTGGGAAATGGAGAATGAGCTCCTTTAAATCACCGCTCTGTCACCAATCGTTAAGAAACCTTTCCAAGAACATACATGTATCGTGTCTCCAGGAGGGCTGGGATTTGTGCAAGGTTCTGAGTAACATGCTACCACAGGAAGGTGGAGGTCCTGCTCAGCCCTAGAGACAGACACACACATGCAAACACACACACAGAAACCTTAGACACACAACTGGTAGTGTCGAGCCAAAGACTTAGCAGTATGAGGAGGGCACTGAACCCACCCACGCTCCAAAGAAGGAGAGGCCTTTCCCTGATCCACACGTGCATTCTCCCTCCTTCTCCCCCAAACCTGCCTCCTCCTCAAGCCCACGCATTATTACATAGAATACGATTAGGCAGCGCTCTCAGGTTACAGAATTGTCAACGATGCTCTCGTTAAAACAACAGCACAGTCAAACAGACAGCATGCTAGCATGTGAAATGCGATCAGTTCTTTCAGACACGGCTCATGATGAATGGAGCCACACAAGGAGGACTGCAGCTATGCTGCGCCCCGAGCCGAACTGGGAGAATGGCTACCTACCAAAGTGCTGCACACTCTCATTTCACCCTCAGAGGCAGAAAAGAGGACTGCAAAGGACTCACGGGTCTCCCATGCTCTCCGCAAAGGACTCCCATTCCTCCTGCGGACCAAAGGTAACAACAAAAGCAGCTTTTTATTTGTAGAGCACACAACTTTTGGAAAATACACAGCTAAAACTGTCCCCGCTTTAAGTGCTTTACAGCACTTAAAGCGGGGACAGTTTTAGCTGTGTAATTTGAAAAACGTGCCTCTAAGTGCCTAGATGATGAAGTTCGAATGGGGGACCTGTGTCCACTTGCGTTGAGCATTCTTTCAGTGAGAAAGGATTTGGTTACATTTTGACTCTTTAGCACTGATTCTCATTCTTGTCAATCAACTGTGAAATTTCTGTGTTAATTTCTAGCAGAGGTAATAGAGTTAGTCCAAAATCATAGGTGTATATAAGTCCAGGTGGACAAGTAGGCCCAGAATCCCAGGCACTGAGCTGAAAAGGGGATGATTTCCCAGTGGGCCTCACGTCCCACAGAAACCGCTGTGCAAAAGTCGAGAAACAGATACAGAAAGTGACTGGCCTAAGGCTTGTCACTTGAATGTGAGTGGCTGAATGAGTGGCAGATGGTTGGAAATGAAATCCAAATCCCCTGACCTCTAATTTCAGAGGGTGCAGTGCCTCCCCCATGCCCGATTTTAGAGTTAAACGTCTTAGCAAGAGCTTCACTGCACTGAAGTCACCCTGAAAAGACATTAGCTTCCATCCGCACAGTCATTGCCCCCCGGTCTCTAATGAGAGTTTGCCCAGTTAAAGTTGCAACATTGGGTTTAACGTGAGAGATCTTGACTTTCAGCCTGTAACTTTTGAAAAGGGTCGATGTACTTAGGGCTTCCTGCTACAAAGTAAGAGTCAAGGACCCTCTTCCGCAAAGAGGAGCTGGCCTTAGTGGGAAATGGAGAATGAGCTCCTTTAAATCACCGCTCTGTCACCAATCGTTAAGAAAACTTTCCAAGAACATACATGTATCGTGTCTCCAGGAGGGCTGGGATTTGTGCAAGGTTCTGAGTAACATGCTACCACAGGAAGGTGGAGGTCCTGCTCAGCCCTAGAGACAGACACACACATGCAAACACACACACAGAAACCTTAGACACACAACTGGTAGTGTCGAGCCAAAGACTTAGCAGTATGAGGAGGGCACTGAACCCACCCACGCTCCAAAGAAGGAGAGGCCTTTCCCTGATCCACACGTGCATTCTCCCTCCTTCTCCCCCAAACCTGCCTCCTCCTCAAGCCCACGCATTATTACATAGAATACGATTAGGCAGCGCTCTCAGGTTACAGAATTGTCAACGATGCTCTCGTTAAAACAACAGCACAGTCAAACAGACAGCATGCTAGCATGTGAAATGCGATCAGTTCTTTCAGACACGGCTCATGATGAATGGAGCCACACAAGGAGGACTGCAGCTATGCTGCGCCCCGAGCCGAACTGGGAGAATGGCTACCTACCAAAGTGCTGCACACTCTCATTTCACCCTCAGAGGCAGAAAAGAGGACTGCAAAGGACTCACGGGTCTCCCATGCTCTCCGCAAAGGACTCCCATTCCTCCTGCGGACCAAAGGTAACAACAAAAGCAGCTTTTTATTTGTAGAGCACACAACTTTGGAAAATACACAGCTAAAACTGTCCCCGCTTTAAGTGCTTTACAGCACTTAAAGCGGGGACAGTTTTAGCTGTGTAATTTGAAAAACGTGCCTCTAAGTGCCTAGATGATGAAGTTCGAATGGGGGACCTGTGTCCACTTGCGTTGAGCATTCTTTCAGTGAGAAAGGATTTGGTTACATTTTGACTCTTTAGCACTGATTCTCATTCTTGTCAATCAACTGTGAAATTTCTGTGTTAATTTCTAGCAGAGGTAATAGAGTTAGTCCAAAATCATAGGTGTATATAAGTCCAGGTGGACAAGTAGGCCCAGAATCCCAGGCACTGAGCTGAAAAGGGGATGATTTCCCAGTGGGCCTCACGTCCCACAGAAACCGCTGTGCAAAAGTCGAGAAACAGATACAGAAAGTGACTGGCCTAAGGCTTGTCACTTGAATGTGAGTGGCTGAATGAGTGGCGGATGGTTGGAAATGAAATCCAAATCCCCTGACCTCTAATTTCAGAGGGTGCAGTGCCTCCCCCATGCCCGATTTTAGAGTTAAACGTCTTAGCAAGAGCTTCACTGCACTGAAGTCACCCTGAAAAGACATTAGCTTCCATCCGCACAGTCATTGCCCCCCGGTCTCTAATGAGAGTTTGCCCAGTTAAAGTTGCAACATTGGGTTTAACGTGAGAGATCTTGACTTTCAGCCTGTAACTTTTGAAAAGGGTCGATGTACTTAGGGCTTCCTGCTACAAAGTAAGAGTCAAGGACCCTCTTCCGCAAAGAGGAGCTGGCCTTAGTGGGAAATGGAGAATGAGCTCCTTTAAATCACCGCTCTGTCACCAATCGTTAAGAAACCTTTCCAAGAACATACATGTATCGTGTCTCCAGGAGGGCTGGGATTTGTGCAAGGTTCTGAGTAACATGCTACCACAGGAAGGTGGAGGTCCTGCTCAGCCCTAGAGACAGGCACACACATGCAAACACACACACAGAAACCTTAGACACACAACTGGTAGTGTCGAGCCAAAGACTTAGCAGTATGAGGAGGGCACTGAACCCACCCACGCTCCAAAGAAGGAGAGGCCTTTCCCTGATCCACACGTGCATTCTCCCTCCTTCTCCCCCAAACCTGCCTCCTCCTCAAGCCCACGCATTATTACATAGAATACGATTAGGCAGCGCTCTCAGGTTACAGAATTGTCAACGATGCTCTCGTTAAAACAACAGCACAGTCAAACAGACAGCATGCTAGCATGTGAAATGCGATCAGTTCTTTCAGACACGGCTCATGATGAATGGAGCCACACAAGGAGGACTGCAGCTATGCTGCGCCCCGAGCCGAACTGGGAGAATGGCTACCTACCAAAGTGCTGCACACTCTCATTTCACCCTCAGAGGCAGAAAAGAGGACTGCAAAGGACTCACGGGTCTCCCATGCTCTCCGCAAAGGACTCCCATTCCTCCTGCGGACCAAAGGTAACAACAAAAGCAGCTTTTTATTTGTAGAGCACACAACTTTTGGAAAATACACAGCTAAAACTGTCCCCGCTTTAAGTGCTTTACAGCACTTAAAGCGGGGACAGTTTTAGCTCTGTAATTTGAAAAACTTGCCTCTAAGTGCCTAGATGATGAAGTTCGAATGGGGGACCTGTGTCCACTTGCGTTGAGCATTCTTTCAGTGAGAAAGGATTTGGTTACATTTTGACTCTTTAGCACTGATTCTCATTCTTGTCAATCAACTGTGAAATTTCTGTGTTAATTTCTAGCAGAGGTAATAGAGTTAGTCCAAAATCATAGGTGTATATAAGTCCAGGTGGACAAGTAGGCCCAGAATCCCAGGCACTGAGCTGAAAAGGGGATGATTTCCCAGTGGGCCTCACGTCCCACAGAAACCGCTGTGCAAAAGTCGAGAAACAGATACAGAAAGTGACTGGCCTAAGGCTTGTCACTTGAATGTGAGTGGCTGAATGAGTGGCGGATGGTTGGAAATGAAATCCAAATCCCCTGACCTCTAATTTCAGAGGGTGCAGTGCCTCCCCCATGCCCGATTTTAGAGTTAAACGTCTTAGCAAGAGCTTCACTGCACTGAAGTCACCCTGAAAAGACATTAGCTTCCATCCGCACAGTCATTGCCCCCCGGTCTCTAATGAGAGTTTGCCCAGTTAAAGTTGCAACATTGGGTTTAACGTGAGAGATCTTGACTTTCAGCCTGTAACTTTTGAAAAGGGTCGATGTACTTAGGGCTTCCTGCTACAAAGTAAGAGTCAAGGACCCTCTTCCGCAAAGAGGAGCTGGCCTTAGTGGGAAATGGAGAATGAGCTCCTTTAAATCACCGCTCTGTTCACCAATCATTAAGAAACCTTTCCAAGAACATACATGTATCGTGTCTCCAGGAGGGCTGGGATTTGTGCAAGGTTCTGAGTAACATGCTACCACAGGAAGGTGGAGGTCCTGCTCAGCCCTAGAGACAGACACACACATGCAAACACACACACAGAAACCTTAGACACACAACTGGTAGTGTCGAGCCAAAGACTTAGCAGTATGAGGAGGGCACTGAACCCACCCACGCTCCAAAGAAGGAGAGGCCTTTCCCTGATCCACACGTGCATTCTCCCTCCTTCTCCCCCAAACCTGCCTCCTCCTCAAGCCCACGCATTATTACATAGAATACGATTAGGCAGCGCTCTCAGGTTACAGAATTGTCAACGATGCTCTCGTTAAAACAACAGCACAGTCAAACAGACAGCATGCTAGCATGTGAAATGCGATCAGTTCTTTCAGACACGGCTCATGATGAATGGAGCCACACAAGGAGGACTGCAGCTATGCTGCGCCCCGAGCCGAACTGGGAGAATGGCTACCTACCAAAGTGCTGCACACTCTCATTTCACCCTCAGAGGCAGAAAAGAGGACTGCAAAGGACTCACGGGTCTCCCATGCTCTCCGCAAAGGACTCCCATTCCTCCTGCGGACCAAAGGTAACAACAAAAGCAGCTTTTTATTTGTAGAGCACACAACTTTTGGAAAATACACAGCTAAAACTGTCCCCGCTTTAAGTGCTTTACAGCACTTAAAGCGGGGACAGTTTTAGCTGTGTAATTTGAAAAACTTGCCTCTAAGTGCCTAGATGATGAAGTTCGAATGGGGGACCTGTGTCCACTTGCGTTGAGCATTCTTTCAGTGAGAAAGGATTTGGTTACATTTTGACTCTTTAGCACTGATTCTCATTCTTGTCAATCAACTGTGAAATTTCTGTGTTAATTTCTAGCAGAGGTAATAGAGTTAGTCCAAAATCATAGGTGTATATAAGTCCAGGTGGACAAGTAGGCCCAGAATCCCAGGCACTGAGCTGAAAAGGGGATGATTTCCCAGTGGGCCTCACGTCCCACAGAAACCGCTGTGCAAAAGTCGAGAAACAGATACAGAAAGTGACTGGCCTAAGGCTTGTCACTTGAATGTGAGTGGCTGAATGAGTGGCGGATGGTTGGAAATGAAATCCAAATCCCCTGACCTCTAATTTCAGAGGGTGCAGTGCCTCCCCCATGCCCGATTTTAGAGTTAAACGTCTTAGCAAGAGCTTCACTGCACTGAAGTCACCCTGAAAAGACATTAGCTTCCATCCGCACAGTCATTGCCCCCCGGTCTCTAATGAGAGTTTGCCCAGTTAAAGTTGCAACATTGGGTTTAACGTGAGAGATCTTGACTTTCAGCCTGTAACTTTTGAAAAGGGTCGATGTACTTAGGGCTTCCTGCTACAAAGTAAGAGTCAAGGACCCTCTTCCGCAAAGAGGAGCTGGCCTTAGTGGGAAATGGAGAATGAGCTCCTTTAAATCACCGCTCTGTCACCAATCGTTAAGAAACCTTTCCAAGAACATACATGTATCGTGTCTCCAGGAGGGCTGGGATTTGTGCAAGGTTCTGAGTAACATGCTACCACAGGAAGGTGGAGGTCCTGCTCAGCCCTAGAGACAGACACACACATGCAAACACACACACAGAAACCTTAGACACACAACTGGTAGTGTCGAGCCAAAGACTTAGCAGTATGAGGAGGGCACTGAACCCACCCACGCTCCAAAGAAGGAGAGGCCTTTCCCTGATCCACACGTGCATTCTCCCTCCTTCTCCCCCAAACCTGCCTCCTCCTCAAGCCCACGCATTATTACATAGAATACGATTAGGCAGCGCTCTCAGGTTACAGAATTGTCAACGATGCTCTCGTTAAAACAACAGCACAGTCAAACAGACAGCATGCTAGCATGTGAAATGCGATCAGTTCTTTCAGACACGGCTCATGATGAATGGAGCCACACAAGGAGGACTGCAGCTATGCTGCGCCCCGAGCCGAACTGGGAGAATGGCTACCTACCAAAGTGCTGCACACTCTCATTTCACCCTCAGAGGCAGAAAAGAGGACTGCAAAGGACTCACGGGTCTCCCATGCTCTCCGCAAAGGACTCCCATTCCTCCTGCGGACCAAAGGTAACAACAAAAGCAGCTTTTTATTTGTAGAGCACACAACTTTTGGAAAATACACAGCTAAAACTGTCCCCGCTTTAAGTGCTTTACAGCACTTAAAGCGGGGACAGTTTTAGCTGTGTAATTTGAAAAACTTGCCTCTACGTGCCTAGATGATGAAGTTCGAATGGGGGACCTGTGTCCACTTGCGTTGAGCATTCTTTCAGTGAGAAAGGATTTGGTTACATTTTGACTCTTTAGCACTGATTCTCATTCTTGTCAATCAACTGTGAAATTTCTGTGTTAATTTCTAGCAGAGGTAATAGAGTTAGTCCAAAATCATAGGTGTATATAAGTCCAGGTGGACAAGTAGGCCCAGAATCCCAGGCACTGAGCTGAAAAGGGGATGATTTCCCAGTGGGCCTCACGTCCCACAGAAACCGCTGTGCAAAAGTCGAGAAACAGATACAGAAAGTGACTGGCCTAAGGCTTGTCACTTGAATGTGAGTGGCTGAATGAGTGGCGGATGGTTGGAAATGAAATCCAAATCCCCTGACCTCTAATTTCAGAGGGTGCAGTGCCTCCCCCATGCCCGATTTTAGAGTTAAACGTCTTAGCAAGAGCTTCACTGCACTGAAGTCACCCTGAAAAGACATTAGCTTCCATCCGCACAGTCATTGCCCCCCGGTCTCTAATGAGAGTTTGCCCAGTTAAAGTTGCAACATTGGGTTTAACGTGAGAGATCTTGACTTTCAGCCTGTAACTTTTGAAAAGGGTCGATGTACTTAGGGCTTCCTGCTACAAAGTAAGAGTCAAGGACCCTCTTCCGCAAAGAGGAGCTGGCCTTAGTGGGAAATGGAGAATGAGCTCCTTTAAATCACCGCTCTGTTCACCAATCGTTAAGAAACCTTTCCAAGAACATACATGTATCGTGTCTCCAGGAGGGCTGGGATTTGTGCAAGGTTCTGAGTAACATGCTACCACAGGAAGGTGGAGGTCCTGCTCAGCCCTAGAGACAGACACACACATGCAAACACACACACAGAAACCTTAGACACACAACTGGTAGTGTCGAGCCAAAGACTTAGCAGTATGAGGAGGGCACTGAACCCACCCACGCTCCAAAGAAGGAGAGGCCTTTCCCTGATCCACACGTGCATTCTCCCTCCTTCTCCCCCAAACCTGCCTCCTCCTCAAGCCCACGCATTATTACATAGAATACGATTAGGCAGCGCTCTCAGGTTACAGAATTGTCAACGATGCTCTCGTTAAAACAACAGCACAGTCAAACAGACAGCATGCTAGCATGTGAAATGCGATCAGTTCTTTCAGACACGGCTCATGATGAATGGAGCCACACAAGGAGGACTGCAGCTATGCTGCGCCCCGAGCCGAACTGGGAGAATGGCTACCTACCAAAGTGCTGCACACTCTCATTTCACCCTCAGAGGCAGAAAAGAGGACTGCAAAGGACTCACGGGTCTCCCATGCTCTCCGCAAAGGACTCCCATTCCTCCTGCGGACCAAAGGTAACAACAAAAGCAGCTTTTTATTTGTAGAGCACACAACTTTTGGAAAATACACAGCTAAAACTGTCCCCGCTTTAAGTGCTTTACAGCACTTAAAGCGGGGACAGTTTTAGCTGTGTAATTTGAAAAACTTGCCTCTAAGTGCCTAGATGATGAAGTTCGAATGGGGGACCTGTGTCCACTTGCGTTGAGCATTCTTTCAGTGAGAAAGGATTTGGTTACATTTTGACTCTTTAGCACTGATTCTCATTCTTGTCAATCAACTGTGAAATTTCTGTGTTAATTTCTAGCAGAGGTAATAGAGTTAGTCCAAAATCATAGGTGTATATAAGTCCAGGTGGACAAGTAGGCCCAGAATCCCAGGCACTGAGCTGAAAAGGGGATCATTTCCCAGTGGGCCTCACGTCCCACAGAAACCGCTGTGCAAAAGTCGAGAAACAGATACAGAAAGTGACTGGCCTAAGGCTTGTCACTTGAATGTGAGTGGCTGAATGAGTGGCGGATGGTTGGAAATGAAATCCAAATCCCCTGACCTCTAATTTCAGAGGGTGCAGTGCCTCCCCCATGCCCGATTTTAGAGTTAAACGTCTTAGCAAGAGCTTCACTGCACTGAAGTCACCCTGAAAAGACATTAGCTTCCATCCGCACAGTCATTGCCCCCCGGTCTCTAATGAGAGTTTGCCCAGTTAAAGTTGCAACATTGGGTTTAACGTGAGAGATCTTGACTTTCAGCCTGTAACTTTTGAAAAGGGTCGATGTACTTAGGGCTTCCTGCTACAAAGTAAGAGTCAAGGACCCTCTTCCGCAAAGAGGAGCTGGCCTTAGTGGGAAATGGAGAATGAGCTCCTTTAAATCACCGCTCTGTTCACCAATCATTAAGAAACCTTTCCAAGAACATACATGTATCGTGTCTCCAGGAGGGCTGGGATTTGTGCAAGGTTCTGAGTAACATGCTACCACAGGAAGGTGGAGGTCCTGCTCAGCCCTAGAGACAGACACACACATGCAAACACACACACAGAAACCTTAGACACACAACTGGTAGTGTCGAGCCAAAGACTTAGCAGTATGAGGAGGGCACTGAACCCACCCACGCTCCAAAGAAGGAGAGGCCTTTCCCTGATCCACACGTGCATTCTCCCTCCTTCTCCCCCAAACCTGCCTCCTCCTCAAGCCCACGCATTATTACATAGAATACGATTAGGCAGCGCTCTCAGGTTACAGAATTGTCAACGATGCTCTCGTTAAAACAACAGCACAGTCAAACAGACAGCATGCTAGCATGTGAAATGCGATCAGTTCTTTCAGACACGGCTCATGATGAATGGAGCCACACAAGGAGGACTGCAGCTATGCTGCGCCCCGAGCCGAACTGGGAGAATGGCTACCTACCAAAGTGCTGCACACTCTCATTTCACCCTCAGAGGCAGAAAAGAGGACTGCAAAGGACTCACGGGTCTCCCATGCTCTCCGCAAAGGACTCCCATTCCTCCTGCGGACCAAAGGTAACAACAAAAGCAGCTTTTTATTTGTAGAGCACACAACTTTTGGAAAATACACAGCTAAAACTGTCCCCGCTTTAAGTGCTTTACAGCACTTAAAGCGGGGACAGTTTTAGCTGTGTAATTTGAAAAACTTGCCTCTAAGTGCCTAGATGATGAAGTTCGAATGGGGGACCTGTGTCCACTTGCGTTGAGCATTCATTCAGTGAGAAAGGATTTGGTTACATTTTGACTCTTTAGCACTGATTCTCATTCTTGTCAATCAACTGTGAAATTTCTGTGTTAATTTCTAGCAGAGGTAATAGAGTTAGTCCAAAATCATAGGTGTATATAAGTCCAGGTGGACAAGTAGGCCCAGAATCCCAGGCACTGAGCTGAAAAGGGGATGATTTCCCAGTGGGCCTCACGTCCCACAGAAACCGCTGTGCAAAAGTCGAGAAACAGATACAGAAAGTGACTGGCCTAAGGCTTGTCACTTGAATGTGAGTGGCTGAATGAGTGGCGGATGGTTGGAAATGAAATCCAAATCCCCTGACCTCTAATTTCAGAGGGTGCAGTGCCTCCCCCATGCCCGATTTTAGAGTTAAACGTCTTAGCAAGAGCTTCACTGCACTGAAGTCACCCTGAAAAGACATTAGCTTCCATCCGCACAGTCATTGCCCCCCGGTCTCTAATGAGAGTTTGCCCAGTTAAAGTTGCAACATTGGGTTTAACGTGAGAGATCTTGACTTTCAGCCTGTAACTTTTGAAAAGGGTCGATGTACTTAGGGCTTCCTGCTACAAAGTAAGAGTCAAGGACCCTCTTCCGCAAAGAGGAGCTGGCCTTAGTGGGAAATGGAGAATGAGCTCCTTTAAATCACCGCTCTGTTCACCAATCGTTAAGAAACCTTTCCAAGAACATACATGTATCGTGTCTCCAGGAGGGCTGGGATTTGTGCAAGGTTCTGAGTAACATGCTACCACAGGAAGGTGGAGGTCCTGCTCAGCCCTAGAGACAGACACACACATGCAAACACACACACAGAAACCTTAGACACACAACTGGTAGTGTCGAGCCAAAGACTTAGCAGTATGAGGAGGGCACTGAACCCACCCACGCTCCAAAGAAGGAGAGGCCTTTCCCTGATCCACACGTGCATTCTCCCTCCTTCTCCCCCAAACCTGCCTCCTCCTCAAGCCCACGCATTATTACATAGAATACGATTAGGCAGCGCTCTCAGGTTACAGAATTGTCAACGATGCTCTCGTTAAAACAACAGCACAGTCAAACAGACAGCATGCTAGCATGTGAAATGCGATCAGTTCTTTCAGACACGGCTCATGATGAATGGAGCCACACAAGGAGGACTGCAGCTATGCTGCGCCCCGAGCCGAACTGGGAGAATGGCTACCTACCAAAGTGCTGCACACTCTCATTTCACCCTCAGAGGCAGAAAAGAGGACTGCAAAGGACTCACGGGTCTCCCATGCTCTCCGCAAAGGACTCCCATTCCTCCTGCGGACCAAAGGTAACAACAAAAGCAGCTTTTTATTTGTAGAGCACACAACTTTTGGAAAATACACAGCTAAAACTGTCCCCGCTTTAAGTGCTTTACAGCACTTAAAGCGGGGACAGTTTTAGCTGTGTAATTTGAAAAACTTGCCTCTAAGTGCCTAGATGATGAAGTTCGAATGGGGGACCTGTGTCCACTTGCGTTGAGCATTCTTTCAGTGAGAAAGGATTTGGTTACATTTTGACTCTTTAGCACTGATTCTCATTCTTGTCAATCAACTGTGAAATTTCTGTGTTAATTTCTAGCAGAGGTAATAGAGTTAGTCCAAAATCATAGGTGTATATAAGTCCAGGTGGACAAGTAGGCCCAGAATCCCAGGCACTGAGCTGAAAAGGGGATCATTTCCCAGTGGGCCTCACGTCCCACAGAAACCGCTGTGCAAAAGTCGAGAAACAGATACAGAAAGTGACTGGCCTAAGGCTTGTCACTTGAATGTGAGTGGCTGAATGAGTGGCGGATGGTTGGAAATGAAATCCAAATCCCCTGACCTCTAATTTCAGAGGGTGCAGTGCCTCCCCCATGCCCGATTTTAGAGTTAAACGTCTTAGCAAGAGCTTCACTGCACTGAAGTCACCCTGAAAAGACATTAGCTTCCATCCGCACAGTCATTGCCCCCCGGTCTCTAATGAGAGTTTGCCCAGTTAAAGTTGCAACATTGGGTTTAACGTGAGAGATCTTGACTTTCAGCCTGTAACTTTTGAAAAGGGTCGATGTACTTAGGGCTTCCTGCTACAAAGTAAGAGTCAAGGACCCTCTTCCGCAAAGAGGAGCTGGCCTTAGTGGGAAATGGAGAATGAGCTCCTTTAAATCACCGCTCTGTTCACCAATCATTAAGAAACCTTTCCAAGAACATACATGTATCGTGTCTCCAGGAGGGCTGGGATTTGTGCAAGGTTCTGAGTAACATGCTACCACAGGAAGGTGGAGGTCCTGCTCAGCCCTAGAGACAGACACACACATGCAAACACACACACAGAAACCTTAGACACACAACTGGTAGTGTCGAGCCAAAGACTTAGCAGTATGAGGAGGGCACTGAACCCACCCACGCTCCAAAGAAGGAGAGGCCTTTCCCTGATCCACACGTGCATTCTCCCTCCTTCTCCCCCAAACCTGCCTCCTCCTCAAGCCCACGCATTATTACATAGAATACGATTAGGCAGCGCTCTCAGGTTACAGAATTGTCAACGATGCTCTCGTTAAAACAACAGCACAGTCAAACAGACAGCATGCTAGCATGTGAAATGCGATCAGTTCTTTCAGACACGGCTCATGATGAATGGAGCCACACAAGGAGGACTGCAGCTATGCTGCGCCCCGAGCCGAACTGGGAGAATGGCTACCTACCAAAGTGCTGCACACTCTCATTTCACCCTCAGAGGCAGAAAAGAGGACTGCAAAGGACTCACGGGTCTCCCATGCTCTCCGCAAAGGACTCCCATTCCTCCTGCGGACCAAAGGTAACAACAAAAGCAGCTTTTTATTTGTAGAGCACACAACTTTTGGAAAATACACAGCTAAAACTGTCCCCGCTTTAAGTGCTTTACAGCACTTAAAGCGGGGACAGTTTTAGCTGTGTAATTTGAAAAACTTGCCTCTAAGTGCCTAGATGATGAAGTTCGAATGGGGGACCTGTGTCCACTTGCGTTGAGCATTCATTCAGTGAGAAAGGATTTGGTTACATTTTGACTCTTTAGCACTGATTCTCATTCTTGTCAATCAACTGTGAAATTTCTGTGTTAATTTCTAGCAGAGGTAATAGAGTTAGTCCAAAATCATAGGTGTA
Organism: Aotus nancymaae; assembly: GCF_030222135.1. Lineage (NCBI taxonomy): Eukaryota > Metazoa > Chordata > Mammalia > Primates > Aotidae > Aotus > Aotus nancymaae. The sequence goes on from NW_026988606.1 coordinate 151,919, forward strand.
TATAAGTCCAGGTGGACAAGTAGGCCCAGAATCCCAGGCACTGAGCTGAAAAGGGGATGATTTCCCAGTGGGCCTCACGTCCCACAGAAACCGCTGTGCAAAAGTCGAGAAACAGATACAGAAAGTGACTGGCCTAAGGCTTGTCACTTGAATGTGAGTGGCTGAATGAGTGGCGGATGGTTGGAAATGAAATCCAAATCCCCTGACCTCTAATTTCAGAGGGTGCAGTGCCTCCCCCATGCCCGATTTTAGAGTTAAACGTCTTAGCAAGAGCTTCACTGCACTGAAGTCACCCTGAAAAGACATTAGCTTCCATCCGCACAGTCATTGCCCCCTGGTCTCTAATGAGAGTTTGCCCAGTTAAAGTTGCAACATTGGGTTTAACGTGAGAGATCTTGACTTTCAGCCTGTAACTTTTGAAAAGGGTCGATGTACTTAGGGCTTCCTGCTACAAAGTAAGAGTCAAGGACCCTCTTCCGCAAAGAGGAGCTGGCCTTAGTGGGAAATGGAGAATGAGCTCCGTTAAATCACCGCTCTGTTCACCAATCATTAAGAAACCTTTCCAAGAACATACATGTATCGTGTCTCCAGGAGGGCTGGGATTTGTGCAAGGTTCTGAGTAACATGCTACCACAGGAAGGTGGAGGTCCTGCTCAGCCCTAGAGACAGACACACACATGCAAACACACACACAGAAACCTTAGACACACAACTGGTAGTGTCGAGCCAAAGACTTAGCAGTATGAGGAGGGCACTGAACCCACCCACGCTCCAAAGAAGGAGAGGCCTTTCCCTGATCCACACGTGCATTCTCCCTCCTTCTCCCCCAAACCTGCCTCCTCCTCAAGCCCACGCATTATTACATAGAATACGATTAGGCAGCGCTCTCAGGTTACAGAATTGTCAACGATGCTCTCGTTAAAACAACAGCACAGTCAAACAGACAGCATGCTAGCATGTGAAATGCGATCAGTTCTTTCAGACACGGCTCATGATGAATGGAGCCACACAAGGAGGACTGCAGCTATGCTGCGCCCCGAGCCGAACTGGGAGAATGGCTACCTACCAAAGTGCTGCACACTCTCATTTCACCCTCAGAGGCAGAAAAGAGGACTGAAAAGGACTCACGGGTCTCCCATGCTCTCCGCAAAGGACTCCCATTCCTCCTGCGGACCAAAGGTAACAACAAAAGCAGCTTTTTATTTGTAGAGCACACAACTTTTGGAAAATACACAGCTAAAACTGTCCCCGCTTTAAGTGCTTTACAGCACTTAAAGCGGGGACAGTTTTAGCTGTGTAATTTGAAAAACTTGCCTCTAAGTGCCTAGATGATGAAGTTCGAATGGGGGACCTGTGTCCACTTGCGTTGAGCATTCTTTCAGTGAGAAAGGATTTGGTTACATTTTGACTCTTTAGCACTGATTCTCATTCTTGTCAATCAACTGTGAAATTTCTGTGTTAATTTCTAGCAGAGGTAATAGAGTTAGTCCAAAATCATAGGTGTATATAAGTCCAGGTGGACAAGTAGGCCCAGAATCCCAGGCACTGAGCTGAAAAGGGGATGATTTCCCAGTGGGCCTCACGTCCCACAGAAACCGCTGTGCAAAAGTCGAGAAACAGATACAGAAAGTGACTGGCCTAAGGCTTGTCACTTGAATGTGTGTGGCTGAATGAGTGGCGGATGGTTGGAAATGAAATCCAAATCCCCTGACCTCTAATTTCAGAGGGTGCAGTGCCTCCCCCATGCCCGATTTTAGAGTTAAACGTCTTAGCAAGAGCTTCACTGCACTGAAGTCACCCTGAAAAGACATTAGCTTCCATCCGCACAGTCATTGCCCCCCGGTCTCTAATGAGAGTTTGCCCAGTTAAAGTTGCAACATTGGGTTTAACGTGAGAGATCTTGACTTTCAGCCTGTAACTTTTGAAAAGGGTCGATGTACTTAGGGCTTCCTGCTACAAAGTAAGAGTCAAGGACCCTCTTCCGCAAAGAGGAGCTGGCCTTAGTGGGAAATGGAGAATGAGCTCCTTTAAATCACCGCTCTGTTCACCAATCATTAAGAAACCTTTCCAAGAACATACATGTATCGTGTCTCCAGGAGGGCTGGGATTTGTGCAAGGTTCTGAGTAACATGCTACCACAGGAAGGTGGAGGTCCTGCTCAGCCCTAGAGACAGACACACACATGCAAACACACACACAGAAACCTTAGACACACAACTGGTAGTGTCGAGCCAAAGACTTAGCAGTATGAGGAGGGCACTGAACCCACCCACGCTCCAAAGAAGGAGAGGCCTTTCCCTGATCCACACGTGCATTCTCCCTCCTTCTCCCCCAAACCTGCCTCCTCCTCAAGCCCACGCATTATTACATAGAATACGATTAGGCAGCGCTCTCAGGTTACAGAATTGTCAACGATGCTCTCGTTAAAACAACAGCACAGTCAAACAGACAGCATGCTAGCATGTGAAATGCGATCAGTTCTTTCAGACACGGCTCATGATGAATGGAGCCACACAAGGAGGACTGCAGCTATGCTGCGCCCCGAGCCGAACTGGGAGAATGGCTACCTACCAAAGTGCTGCACACTCTCATTTCACCCTCAGAGGCAGAAAAGAGGACTGCAAAGGACTCACGGGTCTCCCATGCTCTCCGCAAAGGACTCCCATTCCTCCTGCGGACCAAAGGTAACAACAAAAGCAGCTTTTTATTTGTAGAGCACACAACTTTTGGAAAATACACAGCTAAAACTGTCCCCGCTTTAAGTGCTTTACAGCACTTAAAGCGGGGACAGTTTTAGCTGTGTAATTTGAAAAACGTGCCTCTAAGTGCCTAGATGATGAAGTTCGAATGGGGGACCTGTGTCCACTTGCGTTGAGCATTCTTTCAGTGAGAAAGGATTTGGTTACATTTTGACTCTTTAGCACTGATTCTCATTCTTGTCAATCAACTGTGAAATTTCTGTGTTAATTTCTAGCAGAGGTAATAGAGTTAGTCCAAAATCATAGGTGTATATAAGTCCAGGTGGACAAGTAGGCCCAGAATCCCAGGCACTGAGCTGAAAAGGGGATGATTTCCCAGTGGGCCTCACGTCCCACAGAAACCGCTGTGCAAAAGTCGAGAAACAGATACAGAAAGTGACTGGCCTAAGGCTTGTCACTTGAATGTGAGTGGCTGAATGAGTGGCGGATGGTTGGAAATGAAATCCAAATCCCCTGACCTCTAATTTCAGAGGGTGCAGTGACTCCCCCATGTCCGATTTTAGAGTTAAACGTCTTAGCAAGAGCTTCACTGCACTGAAGTCACCCTGAAAAGACATTAGCTTCCATCCGCACAGTCATTGCCCCCCGGTCTCTAATGAGAGTTTGCCCAGTTAAAGTTGCAACATTGGGTTTAACGTGAGAGATCTTGACTTTCAGCCTGTAACTTTTGAACAGGTTCGATGTACTTAGGGCTTCCTGCTACAAAGTAAGAGTCAAGGACCCTCTTCCGCAAAGAGGAGCTGGCCTTAGTGGGAAATGGAGAATGAGCTCCTTTAAATCACCGCTCTGTCACCAACCATTAAGAAACCTTTCCAAGAACATACATGTATCGTGTCTCCAGGAGGGCTGGGATTTGTGCAAGGTTCTGAGTAACATGCTACCACAGGAAGGTGGAGGTCCTGCTCAGCCCTAGAGACAGGCACACACATGCAAACACACACACAGAAACCTTAGACACACAACTGGTAGTGTCGAGCCAAAGACTTAGCAGTATGAGGAGGGCACTGAACCCACCCACGCTCCAAAGAAGGAGAGGCCTTTCCCTGATCCACACGTGCATTCTCCCTCCTTCTCCCCCAAACCTGCCTCCTCCTCAAGCCCACGCATTATTACATAGAATACGATTAGGCAGCGCTCTCAGGTTACAGAATTGTCAACGATGCTCTCGTTAAAACAACAGCACAGTCAAACAGACAGCATGCTAGCATGTGAAATGCGATCAGTTCTTTCAGACACGGCTCATGATGAATGGAGCCACACAAGGAGGACTGCAGCTATGCTGCGCCCCGAGCCGAACTGGGAGAATGGCTACCTACCAAAGTGCTGCACACTCTCATTTCACCCTCAGAGGCAGAAAAGAGGACTGCAAAGGACTCACGGGTCTCCCATGCTCTCCGCAAAGGACTCCCATTCCTCCTGCGGACCAAAGGTAACAACAAAAGCAGCTTTTTATTTGTAGAGCACACAACTTTTGGAAAATACACAGCTAAAACTGTCCCCGCTTTAAGTGCTTTACAGCACTTAAAGCGGGGACAGTTTTAGCTGTGTAATTTGAAAAACTTGCCTCTACGTGCCTAGATGATGAAGTTCGAATGGGGGACCTGTGTCCACTTGCGTTGAGCATTCTTTCAGTGAGAAAGGATTTGGTTACATTTTGACTCTTTAGCACTGATTCTCATTCTTGTCAATCAACTGTGAAATTTCTGTGTTAATTTCTAGCAGAGGTAATAGAGTTAGTCCAAAATCATAGGTGTATATAAGTCCAGGTGGACAAGTAGGCCCAGAATCCCAGGCACTGAGCTGAAAAGGGGATGATTTCCCAGTGGGCCTCACGTCCCACAGAAACCGCTGTGCAAAAGTCGAGAAACAGATACAGAAAGTGACTGGCCTAAGGCTTGTCACTTGAATGTGAGTGGCTGAATGAGTGGCGGATGGTTGGAAATGAAATCCAAATCCCCTGACCTCTAATTTCAGAGGGTGCAGTGCCTCCCCCATGCCCGATTTTAGAGTTAAACGTCTTAGCAAGAGCTTCACTGCACTGAAGTCACCCTGAAAAGACATTAGCTTCCATCCGCACAGTCATTGCCCCCCGGTCTCTAATGAGAGTTTGCCCAGTTAAAGTTGCAACATTGGGTTTAACGTGAGAGATCTTGACTTTCAGCCTGTAACTTTTGAAAAGGGTCGATGTACTTAGGGCTTCCTGCTACAAAGTAAGAGTCAAGGACCCTCTTCCGCAAAGAGGAGCTGGCCTTAGTGGGAAATGGAGAATGAGCTCCTTTAAATCACCACTCTGTTCACCAATCATTAAGAAACCTTTCCAAGAACATACATGTATCGTGTCTCCAGGAGGGCTGGGATTTGTGCAAGGTTCTGAGTAACATGCTACCACAGGAAGGTGGAGGTCCTGCTCAGCCCTAGAGACAGACACACACATGCAAACACACACACAGAAACCTTAGACACACAACTGGTAGTGTCGAGCCAAAGACTTAGCAGTATGAGGAGGGCACTGAACCCACCCACGCTCCAAAGAAGGAGAGCTCTTTCCCTGATCCACACGTGCATTCTCCCTCCTTCTCCCCCAAACCTGCCTCCTCCTCAAGCCCACGCATTATTACATAGAATACGATTAGGCAGCGCTCTCAGGTTACAGAATTGTCAACGATGCTCTCGTTAAAAGAACAGCACAGTCAAACAGACAGCATGCTAGCATGTGAAATGCGATCAGTTCTTTCAGACACGGCTCATGATGAATGGAGCCACACAAGGAGGACTGCAGCTATGCTGCGCCCCGAGCCGAACTGGGAGAATGGCTACCTACCAAAGTGCTGCACACTCTCATTTCACCCTCAGAGGCAGAAAAGAGGACTGCAAAGGACTCACGGGTCTCCCATGCTCTCCGCAAAGGACTCCCATTCCTCCTGCGGACCAAAGGTAACAACAAAAGCAGCTTTTTATTTGTAGAGCACACAACTTTTGGAAAATACACAGCTAAAACTGTCCCCGCTTTAAGTGCTTTACAGCACTTAAAGCGGGGACAGTTTTAGCTGTGTAATTTGAAAAACTTGCCTCTACGTGCCTAGATGATGAAGTTCGAATGGGGGACCTGTGTCCACTTGCGTTGAGCATTCTTTCAGTGAGAAAGGATTTGGTTACATTTTGACTCTTTAGCACTGATTCTCATTCTTGTCAATCAACTGTGAAATTTCTGTGTTAATTTCTAGCAGAGGTAATAGAGTTAGTCCAAAATCATAGGTGTATATAAGTCCAGGTGGACAAGTAGGCCCAGAATCCCAGGCACTGAGCTGAAAAGGGGATCATTTCCCAGTGGGCCTCACGTCCCACAGAAACCGCTGTGCAAAAGTCGAGAAACAGATACAGAAAGTGACTGGCCTAAGGCTTGTCACTTGAATGTGAGTGGCTGAATGAGTGGCGGATGGTTGGAAATGAAATCCAAATCCCCTGACCTCTAATTTCAGAGGGTGCAGTGCCTCCCCCATGCCCGATTTTAGAGTTAAACGTCTTAGCAAGAGCTTCACTGCACTGAAGTCACCCTGAAAAGACATTAGCTTCCATCCGCACAGTCATTGCCCCCTGGTCTCTAATGAGAGTTTGCCCAGTTAAAGTTGCAACATTGGGTTTAACGTGAGAGATCTTGACTTTCAGCCTGTAACTTTTGAAAAGGGTCGATGTACTTAGGGCTTCCTGCTACAAAGTAAGAGTCAAGGACCCTCTTCCGCAAAGAGGAGCTGGCCTTAGTGGGAAATGGAGAATGAGCTCCTTTAAATCACCGCTCTGTCACCAATCGTTAAGAAACCTTTCCAAGAACATACATGTATCGTGTCTCCAGGAGGGCTGGGATTTGTGCAAGGTTCTGAGTAACATGCTACCACAGGAAGGTGGAGGTCCTGCTCAGCCCTAGAGACAGACACACACATGCAAACACACACACAGAAACCTTAGACACACAACTGGTAGTGTCGAGCCAAAGACTTAGCAGTATGAGGAGGGCACTGAACCCACCCACGCTCCAAAGAAGGAGAGGCCTTTCCCTGATCCACACGTGCATTCTCCCTCCTTCTCCCCCAAACCTGCCTCCTCCTCAAGCCCACGCATTATTACATAGAATACGATTAGGCAGCGCTCTCAGGTTACAGAATTGTCAACGATGCTCTCGTTAAAACAACAGCACAGTCAAACAGACAGCATGCTAGCATGTGAAATGCGATCAGTTCTTTCAGACACGGCTCATGATGAATGGAGCCACACAAGGAGGACTGCAGCTATGCTGCGCCCCGAGCCGAACTGGGAGAATGGCTACCTACCAAAGTGCTGCACACTCTCATTTCACCCTCAGAGGCAGAAAAGAGGACTGCAAAGGACTCACGGGTCTCCCATGCTCTCCGCAAAGGACTCCCATTCCTCCTGCGGACCAAAGGTAACAACAAAAGCAGCTTTTTATTTGTAGAGCACACAACTTTTGGAAAATACACAGCTAAAACTGTCCCCGCTTTAAGTGCTTTACAGCACTTAAAGCGGGGACAGTTTTAGCTGTGTAATTTGAAAAACTTGCCTCTACGTGCCTAGATGATGAAGTTCGAATGGGGGACCTGTGTCCACTTGCGTTGAGCATTCTTTCAGTGAGAAAGGATTTGGTTACATTTTGACTCTTTAGCACTGATTCTCATTCTTGTCAATCAACTGTGAAATTTCTGTGTTAATTTCTAGCAGAGGTAATAGAGTTAGTCCAAAATCATAGGTGTATATAAGTCCAGGTGGACAAGTAGGCCCAGAATCCCAGGCACTGAGCTGAAAAGGGGATGATTTCCCAGTGGGCCTCACGTCCCACAGAAACCGCTGTGCAAAAGTCGAGAAACAGATACAGAAAGTGACTGGCCTAAGGCTTGTCACTTGAATGTGAGTGGCTGAATGAGTGGCGGATGGTTGGAAATGAAATCCAAATCCCCTGACCTCTAATTTCAGAGGGTGCAGTGCCTCCCCCATGCCCGATTTTAGAGTTAAACGTCTTAGCAAGAGCTTCACTGCACTGAAGTCACCCTGAAAAGACATTAGCTTCCATCCGCACAGTCATTGCCCCCCGGTCTCTAATGAGAGTTTGCCCAGTTAAAGTTGCAACATTGGGTTTAACGTGAGAGATCTTGACTTTCAGCCTGTAACTTTTGAAAAGGGTCGATGTACTTAGGGCTTCCTGCTACAAAGTAAGAGTCAAGGACCCTCTTCCGCAAAGAGGAGCTGGCCTTAGTGGGAAATGGAGAATGAGCTCCTTTAAATCACCGCTCTGTTCACCAATCGTTAAGAAACCTTTCCAAGAACATACATGTATCGTGTCTCCAGGAGGGCTGGGATTTGTGCAAGGTTCTGAGTAACATGCTACCACAGGAAGGTGGAGGTCCTGCTCAGCCCTAGAGACAGACACACACATGCAAACACACACACAGAAACCTTAGACACACAACTGGTAGTGTCGAGCCAAAGACTTAGCAGTATGAGGAGGGCACTGAACCCACCCACGCTCCAAAGAAGGAGAGGCCTTTCCCTGATCCACACGTGCATTCTCCCTCCTTCTCCCCCAAACCTGCCTCCTCCTCAAGCCCACGCATTATTACATAGAATACGATTAGGCAGCGCTCTCAGGTTACAGAATTGTCAACGATGCTCTCGTTAAAACAACAGCACAGTCAAACAGACAGCATGCTAGCATGTGAAATGCGATCAGTTCTTTCAGACACGGCTCATGATGAATGGAGCCACACAAGGAGGACTGCAGCTATGCTGCGCCCCGAGCCGAACTGGGAGAATGGCTACCTACCAAAGTGCTGCACACTCTCATTTCACCCTCAGAGGCAGAAAAGAGGACTGAAAAGGACTCACGGGTCTCCCATGCTCTCCGCAAAGGACTCCCATTCCTCCTGCGGACCAAAGGTAACAACAAAAGCAGCTTTTTATTTGTAGAGCACACAACTTTTGGAAAATACACAGCTAAAACTGTCCCCGCTTTAAGTGCTTTACAGCACTTAAAGCGGGGACAGTTTTAGCTGTGTAATTTGAAAAACTTGCCTCTAAGTGCCTAGATGATGAAGTTCGAATGGGGGACCTGTGTCCACTTGCGTTGAGCATTCTTTCAGTGAGAAAGGATTTGGTTACATTTTGACTCTTTAGCACTGATTCTCATTCTTGTCAATCAACTGTGAAATTTCTGTGTTAATTTCTAGCAGAGGTAATAGAGTTAGTCCAAAATCATAGGTGTATATAAGTCCAGGTGGACAAGTAGGCCCAGAATCCCAGGCACTGAGCTGAAAAGGGGATGATTTCCCAGTGGGCCTCACGTCCCACAGAAACCGCTGTGCAAAAGTCGAGAAACAGATACAGAAAGTGACTGGCCTAAGGCTTGTCACTTGAATGTGTGTGGCTGAATGAGTGGCGGATGGTTGGAAATGAAATCCAAATCCCCTGACCTCTAATTTCAGAGGGTGCAGTGCCTCCCCCATGCCCGATTTTAGAGTTAAACGTCTTAGCAAGAGCTTCACTGCACTGAAGTCACCCTGAAAAGACATTAGCTTCCATCCGCACAGTCATTGCCCCCCGGTCTCTAATGAGAGTTTGCCCAGTTAAAGTTGCAACATTGGGTTTAACGTGAGAGATCTTGACTTTCAGCCTGTAACTTTTGAAAAGGGTCGATGTACTTAGGGCTTCCTGCTACAAAGTAAGAGTCAAGGACCCTCTTCCGCAAAGAGGAGCTGGCCTTAGTGGGAAATGGAGAATGAGCTCCTTTAAATCACCGCTCTGTTCACCAATCATTAAGAAACCTTTCCAAGAACATACATGTATCGTGTCTCCAGGAGGGCTGGGATTTGTGCAAGGTTCTGAGTAACATGCTACCACAGGAAGGTGGAGGTCCTGCTCAGCCCTAGAGACAGACACACACATGCAAACACACACACAGAAACCTTAGACACACAACTGGTAGTGTCGAGCCAAAGACTTAGCAGTATGAGGAGGGCACTGAACCCACCCACGCTCCAAAGAAGGAGAGGCCTTTCCCTGATCCACACGTGCATTCTCCCTCCTTCTCCCCCAAACCTGCCTCCTCCTCAAGCCCACGCATTATTACATAGAATACGATTAGGCAGCGCTCTCAGGTTACAGAATTGTCAACGATGCTCTCGTTAAAACAACAGCACAGTCAAACAGACAGCATGCTAGCATGTGAAATGCGATCAGTTCTTTCAGACACGGCTCATGATGAATGGAGCCACACAAGGAGGACTGCAGCTATGCTGCGCCCCGAGCCGAACTGGGAGAATGGCTACCTACCAAAGTGCTGCACACTCTCATTTCACCCTCAGAGGCAGAAAAGAGGACTGAAAAGGACTCACGGGTCTCCCATGCTCTCCGCAAAGGACTCCCATTCCTCCTGCGGACCAAAGGTAACAACAAAAGCAGCTTTTTATTTGTAGAGCACACAACTTTTGGAAAATACACAGCTAAAACTGTCCCCGCTTTAAGTGCTGTAAAGCACTTAAAGCGGGGACAGTTTTAGCTGTGTAATTTGAAAAACGTGCCTCTAAGTGCCTAGATGATGAAGTTCGAATGGGGGACCTGTGTCCACTTGCGTTGAGCATTCTTTCAGTGAGAAAGGATTTGGTTACATTTTGACTCTTTAGCACTGATTCTCATTCTTGTCAATCAACTGTGAAATTTCTGTGTTAATTTCTAGCAGAGGTAATAGAGTTAGTCCAAAATCATAGGTGTATATAAGTCCAGGTGGACAAGTAGGCCCAGAATCCCAGGCACTGAGCTGAAAAGGGGATGATTTCCCAGTGGGCCTCACGTCCCACAGAAACCGCTGTGCAAAAGTCGAGAAACAGATACAGAAAGTGACTGGCCTAAGGCTTGTCACTTGAATGTGAGTGGCTGAATGAGTGGCGGATGGTTGGAAATGAAATCCAAATCCCCTGACCTCTAATTTCAGAGGGTGCAGTGACTCCCCCATGTCCGATTTTAGAGTTAAACGTCTTAGCAAGAGCTTCACTGCACTGAAGTCACCCTGAAAAGACATTAGCTTCCATCCGCACAGTCATTGCCCCCCGGTCTCTAATGAGAGTTTGCCCAGTTAAAGTTGCAACATTGGGTTTAACGTGAGAGATCTTGACTTTCAGCCTGTAACTTTTGAACAGGTTCGATGTACTTAGGGCTTCCTGCTACAAAGTAAGAGTCAAGGACCCTCTTCCGCAAAGAGGAGCTGGCCTTAGTGGGAAATGGAGAATGAGCTCCTTTAAATCACCGCTCTGTCACCAACCATTAAGAAACCTTTCCAAGAACATACATGTATCGTGTCTCCAGGAGGGCTGGGATTTGTGCAAGGTTCTGAGTAACATGCTACCACAGGAAGGTGGAGGTCCTGCTCAGCCCTAGAGACAGGCACACACATGCAAACACACACACAGAAACCTTAGACACACAACTGGTAGTGTCGAGCCAAAGACTTAGCAGTATGAGGAGGGCACTGAACCCACCCACGCTCCAAAGAAGGAGAGGCCTTTCCCTGATCCACACGTGCATTCTCCCTCCTTCTCCCCCAAACCTGCCTCCTCCTCAAGCCCACGCATTATTACATAGAATACGATTAGGCAGCGCTCTCAGGTTACAGAATTGTCAACGATGCTCTCGTTAAAACAACAGCACAGTCAAACAGACAGCATGCTAGCATGTGAAATGCGATCAGTTCTTTCAGACACGGCTCATGATGAATGGAGCCACACAAGGAGGACTGCAGCTATGCTGCGCCCCGAGCCGAACTGGGAGAATGGCTACCTACCAAAGTGCTGCACACTCTCATTTCACCCTCAGAGGCAGAAAAGAGGACTGCAAAGGACTCACGGGTCTCCCATGCTCTCCGCAAAGGACTCCCATTCCTCCTGCGGACCAAAGGTAACAACAAAAGCAGCTTTTTATTTGTAGAGCACACAACTTTTGGAAAATACACAGCTAAAACTGTCCCCGCTTTAAGTGCTTTACAGCACTTAAAGCGGGGACAGTTTTAGCTGTGTAATTTGAAAAACTTGCCTCTACGTGCCTAGATGATGAAGTTCGAATGGGGGACCTGTGTCCACTTGCGTTGAGCATTCTTTCAGTGAGAAAGGATTTGGTTACATTTTGACTCTTTAGCACTGATTCTCATTCTTGTCAATCAACTGTGAAATTTCTGTGTTAATTTCTAGCAGAGGTAATAGAGTTAGTCCAAAATCATAGGTGTATATAAGTCCAGGTGGACAAGTAGGCCCAGAATCCCAGGCACTGAGCTGAAAAGGGGATGATTTCCCAGTGGGCCTCACGTCCCACAGAAACCGCTGTGCAAAAGTCGAGAAACAGATACAGAAAGTGACTGGCCTAAGGCTTGTCACTTGAATGTGAGTGGCTGAATGAGTGGCGGATGGTTGGAAATGAAATCCAAATCCCCTGACCTCTAATTTCAGAGGGTGCAGTGCCTCCCCCATGCCCGATTTTAGAGTTAAACGTCTTAGCAAGAGCTTCACTGCACTGAAGTCACCCTGAAAAGACATTAGCTTCCATCCGCACAGTCATTGCCCCCCGGTCTCTAATGAGAGTTTGCCCAGTTAAAGTTGCAACATTGGGTTTAACGTGAGAGATCTTGACTTTCAGCCTGTAACTTTTGAAAAGGGTCGATGTACTTAGGGCTTCCTGCTACAAAGTAAGAGTCAAGGACCCTCTTCCGCAAAGAGGAGCTGGCCTTAGTGGGAAATGGAGAATGAGCTCCTTTAAATCACCACTCTGTTCACCAATCATTAAGAAACCTTTCCAAGAACATACATGTATCGTGTCTCCAGGAGGGCTGGGATTTGTGCAAGGTTCTGAGTAACATGCTACCACAGGAAGGTGGAGGTCCTGCTCAGCCCTAGAGACAGACACACACATGCAAACACACACACAGAAACCTTAGACACACAACTGGTAGTGTCGAGCCAAAGACTTAGCAGTATGAGGAGGGCACTGAACCCACCCACGCTCCAAAGAAGGAGAGCTCTTTCCCTGATCCACACGTGCATTCTCCCTCCTTCTCCCCCAAACCTGCCTCCTCCTCAAGCCCACGCATTATTACATAGAATACGATTAGGCAGCGCTCTCAGGTTACAGAATTGTCAACGATGCTCTCGTTAAAAGAACAGCACAGTCAAACAGACAGCATGCTAGCATGTGAAATGCGATCAGTTCTTTCAGACACGGCTCATGATGAATGGAGCCACACAAGGAGGACTGCAGCTATGCTGCGCCCCGAGCCGAACTGGGAGAATGGCTACCTACCAAAGTGCTGCACACTCTCATTTCACCCTCAGAGGCAGAAAAGAGGACTGCAAAGGACTCACGGGTCTCCCATGCTCTCCGCAAAGGACTCCCATTCCTCCTGCGGACCAAAGGTAACAACAAAAGCAGCTTTTTATTTGTAGAGCACACAACTTTTGGAAAATACACAGCTAAAACTGTCCCCGCTTTAAGTGCTTTACAGCACTTAAAGCGGGGACAGTTTTAGCTGTGTAATTTGAAAAACTTGCCTCTACGTGCCTAGATGATGAAGTTCGAATGGGGGACCTGTGTCCACTTGCGTTGAGCATTCTTTCAGTGAGAAAGGATTTGGTTACATTTTGACTCTTTAGCACTGATTCTCATTCTTGTCAATCAACTGTGAAATTTCTGTGTTAATTTCTAGCAGAGGTAATAGAGTTAGTCCAAAATCATAGGTGTATATAAGTCCAGGTGGACAAGTAGGCCCAGAATCCCAGGCACTGAGCTGAAAAGGGGATCATTTCCCAGTGGGCCTCACGTCCCACAGAAACCGCTGTGCAAAAGTCGAGAAACAGATACAGAAAGTGACTGGCCTAAGGCTTGTCACTTGAATGTGAGTGGCTGAATGAGTGGCGGATGGTTGGAAATGAAATCCAAATCCCCTGACCTCTAATTTCAGAGGGTGCAGTGCCTCCCCCATGCCCGATTTTAGAGTTAAACGTCTTAGCAAGAGCTTCACTGCACTGAAGTCACCCTGAAAAGACATTAGCTTCCATCCGCACAGTCATTGCCCCCTGGTCTCTAATGAGAGTTTGCCCAGTTAAAGTTGCAACATTGGGTTTAACGTGAGAGATCTTGACTTTCAGCCTGTAACTTTTGAAAAGGGTCGATGTACTTAGGGCTTCCTGCTACAAAGTAAGAGTCAAGGACCCTCTTCCGCAAAGAGGAGCTGGCCTTAGTGGGAAATGGAGAATGAGCTCCTTTAAATCACCGCTCTGTCACCAATCGTTAAGAAACCTTTCCAAGAACATACATGTATCGTGTCTCCAGGAGGGCTGGGATTTGTGCAAGGTTCTGAGTAACATGCTACCACAGGAAGGTGGAGGTCCTGCTCAGCCCTAGAGACAGACACACACATGCAAACACACACACAGAAACCTTAGACACACAACTGGTAGTGTCGAGCCAAAGACTTAGCAGTATGAGGAGGGCACTGAACCCACCCACGCTCCAAAGAAGGAGAGGCCTTTCCCTGATCCACACGTGCATTCTCCCTCCTTCTCCCCCAAACCTGCCTCCTCCTCAAGCCCACGCATTATTACATAGAATACGATTAGGCAGCGCTCTCAGGTTACAGAATTGTCAACGATGCTCTCGTTAAAACAACAGCACAGTCAAACAGACAGCATGCTAGCATGTGAAATGCGATCAGTTCTTTCAGACACGGCTCATGATGAATGGAGCCACACAAGGAGGACTGCAGCTATGCTGCGCCCCGAGCCGAACTGGGAGAATGGCTACCTACCAAAGTGCTGCACACTCTCATTTCACCCTCAGAGGCAGAAAAGAGGACTGCAAAGGACTCACGGGTCTCCCATGCTCTCCGCAAAGGACTCCCATTCCTCCTGCGGACCAAAGGTAACAACAAAAGCAGCTTTTTATTTGTAGAGCACACAACTTTTGGAAAATACACAGCTAAAACTGTCCCCGCTTTAAGTGCTTTACAGCACTTAAAGCGGGGACAGTTTTAGCTGTGTAATTTGAAAAACTTGCCTCTACGTGCCTAGATGATGAAGTTCGAATGGGGGACCTGTGTCCACTTGCGTTGAGCATTCTTTCAGTGAGAAAGGATTTGGTTACATTTTGACTCTTTAGCACTGATTCTCATTCTTGTCAATCAACTGTGAAATTTCTGTGTTAATTTCTAGCAGAGGTAATAGAGTTAGTCCAAAATCATAGGTGTATATAAGTCCAGGTGGACAAGTAGGCCCAGAATCCCAGGCACTGAGCTGAAAAGGGGATCATTTCCCAGTGGGCCTCACGTCCCACAGAAACCGCTGTGCAAAAGTCGAGAAACAGATACAGAAAGTGACTGGCCTAAGGCTTGTCACTTGAATGTGAGTGGCTGAATGAGTGGCGGATGGTTGGAAATGAAATCCAAATCCCCTGACCTCTAATTTCAGAGGGTGCAGTGCCTCCCCCATGCCCGATTTTAGAGTTAAACGTCTTAGCAAGAGCTTCACTGCACTGAAGTCACCCTGAAAAGACATTAGCTTCCATCCGCACAGTCATTGCCCCCCGGTCTCTAATGAGAGTTTGCCCAGTTAAAGTTGCAACATTGGGTTTAACGTGAGAGATCTTGACTTTCAGCCTGTAACTTTTGAAAAGGGTCGATGTACTTAGGGCTTCCTGCTACAAAGTAAGAGTCAAGGACCCTCTTCCGCAAAGAGGAGCTGGCCTTAGTGGGAAATGGAGAATGAGCTCCTTTAAATCACCGCTCTGTTCACCAATCGTTAAGAAACCTTTCCAAGAACATACATGTATCGTGTCTCCAGGAGGGCTGGGATTTGTGCAAGGTTCTGAGTAACATGCTACCACAGGAAGGTGGAGGTCCTGCTCAGCCCTAGAGACAGACACACACATGCAAACACACACACAGAAACCTTAGACACACAACTGGTAGTGTCGAGCCAAAGACTTAGCAGTATGAGGAGGGCACTGAACCCACCCACGCTCCAAAGAAGGAGAGGCCTTTCCCTGATCCACACGTGCATTCTCCCTCCTTCTCCCCCAAACCTGCCTCCTCCTCAAGCCCACGCATTATTACATAGAATACGATTAGGCAGCGCTCTCAGGTTACAGAATTGTCAACGATGCTCTCGTTAAAACAACAGCACAGTCAAACAGACAGCATGCTAGCATGTGAAATGCGATCAGTTCTTTCAGACACGGCTCATGATGAATGGAGCCACACAAGGAGGACTGCAGCTATGCTGCGCCCCGAGCCGAACTGGGAGAATGGCTACCTACCAAAGTGCTGCACACTCTCATTTCACCCTCAGAGGCAGAAAAGAGGACTGCAAAGGACTCACGGGTCTCCCATGCTCTCCGCAAAGGACTCCCATTCCTCCTGCGGACCAAAGGTAACAACAAAAGCAGCTTTTTATTTGTAGAGCACACAACTTTTGGAAAATACACAGCTAAAACTGTCCCCGCTTTAAGTGCTTTGCAGCACTTAAAGCGGGGACAGTTTTAGCTGTGTAATTTGAAAAACTTGCCTCTAAGTGCCTAGATGATGAAGTTCGAATGGGGGACCTGTGTCCACTTGCGTTGAGCATTCTTTCAGTGAGAAAGGATTTGGTTACATTTTGACTCTTTAGCACTGATTCTCATTCTTGTCAATCAACTGTGAAATTTCTGTGTTAATTTCTAGCAGAGGTAATAGAGTTAGTCCAAAATCATAGGTGTATATAAGTCCAGGTGGACAAGTAGGCCCAGAATCCCAGGCACTGAGCTGAAAAGGGGATGATTTCCCAGTGGGCCTCACGTCCCACAGAAACCGCTGTGCAAAAGTCGAGAAACAGATACAGAAAGTGACTGGCCTAAGGCTTGTCACTTGAATGTGAGTGGCTGAATGAGTGGCGGATGGTTGGAAATGAAATCCAAATCCCCTGACCTCTAATTTCAGAGGGTGCAGTGCCTCCCCCATGCCCGATTTTAGAGTTAAACTTCTTAGCAAGAGCTTCACTGCACTGAAGTCACCCTGAAAAGACATTAGCTTCCATCCGCACAGTCATTGCCCCCCAGTCTCTAATGAGAGTTTGCCCAGTTAAAGTTGCAACATTGGGTTTAACGTGAGAGATCTTGACTTTCAGCCTGTAACTTTTGAAAAGGGTCGATGTACTTAGGGCTTCCTGCTACAAAGTAAGAGTCAAGGACCCTCTTCCGCAAAGAGGAGCTGGCCTTAGTGGGAAATGGAGAATGAGCTCCTTTAAATCACCGCTCTGTTCACCAATCATTAAGAAACCTTTCCAAGAACATACATGTATCGTGTCTCCAGGAGGGCTGGGATTTGTGCAAGGTTCTGAGTAACATGCTACCACAGGAAGGTGGAGGTCCTGCTCAGCCCTAGAGACAGACACACACATGCAAACACACACACAGAAACCTTAGACACACAACTGGTAGTGTCGAGCCAAAGACTTAGCAGTATGAGGAGGGCACTGAACCCACCCACGCTCCAAAGAAGGAGAGGCCTTTCCCTGATCCACACGTGCATTCTCCCTCCTTCTCCCCCAAACCTGCCTCCTCCTCAAGCCCACGCATTATTACATAGAATACGATTAGGCAGCGCTCTCAGGTTACAGAATTGTCAACGATGCTCTCGTTAAAACAACAGCACAGTCAAACAGACAGCATGCTAGCATGTGAAATGCGATCAGTTCTTTCAGACACGGCTCATGATGAATGGAGCCACACAAGGAGGACTGCAGCTATGCTGCGCCCCGAGCCGAACTGGGAGAATGGCTACCTACCAAAGTGCTGCACACTCTCATTTCACCCTCAGAGGCAGAAAAGAGGACTGCAAAGGACTCACGGGTCTCCCATGCTCTCCGCAAAGGACTCCCATTCCTCCTGCGGACCAAAGGTAACAACAAAAGCAGCTTTTTATTTGTAGAGCACACAACTTTTGGAAAATACACAGCTAAAACTGTCCCCGCTTTAAGTGCTTTACAGCACTTAAAGCGGGGACAGTTTTAGCTGTGTAATTTGAAAAACTTGCCTCTAAGTGCCTAGATGATGAAGTTCGAATGGGGGACCTGTGTCCACTTGCGTTGAGCATTCTTTCAGTGAGAAAGGATTTGGTTACATTTTGACTCTTTAGCACTGATTCTCATTCTTGTCAATCAACTGTGAAATTTCTGTGTTAATTTCTAGCAGAGGTAATAGAGTTAGTCCAAAATCATAGGTGTATATAAGTCCAGGTGGACAAGTAGGCCCAGAATCCCAGGCACTGAGCTGAAAAGGGGATCATTTCCCAGTGGGCCTCACGTCCCACAGAAACCGCTGTGCAAAAGTCGAGAAACAGATACAGAAAGTGACTGGCCTAAGGCTTGTCACTTGAATCTGAGTGGCTGAATGAGTGGCGGATGGTTGGAAATGAAATCCAAATCCCCTGACCTCTAATTTCAGAGGGTGCAGTGCCTCCCCCATGCCCGATTTTAGAGTTAAACGTCTTAGCAAGAGCTTCACTGCACTGAAGTCACCCTGAAAAGACATTAGCTTCCATCCGCACAGTCATTGCCCCCCGGTCTCTAATGAGAGTTTGCCCAGTTAAAGTTGCAACATTGGGTTTAACGTGAGAGATCTTGACTTTCAGCCTGTAACTTTTGAAAAGGGTCGATGTACTTAGGGCTTCCTGCTACAAAGTAAGAGTCAAGGACCCTCTTCCGCAAAGAGGAGCTGGCCTTAGTGGGAAATGGAGAATGAGCTCCTTTAAATCACCGCTCTGTCACCAATCGTTAAGAAACCTTTCCAAGAACATACATGTATCGTGTCTCCAGGAGGGCTGGGATTTGTGCAAGGTTCTGAGTAACATGCTACCACAGGAAGGTGGAGGTCCTGCTCAGCCCTAGAGACAGACACACACATGCAAACACACACACAGAAACCTTAGACACACAACTGGTAGTGTCGAGCCAAAGACTTAGCAGTATGAGGAGGGCACTGAACCCACCCACGCTCCAAAGAAGGAGAGGCCTTTCCCTGATCCACACGTGCATTCTCCCTCCTTCTCCCCCAAACCTGCCTCCTCCTCAAGCCCACGCATTATTACATAGAATACGATTAGGCAGCGCTCTCAGGTTACAGAATTGTCAACGATGCTCTCGTTAAAACAACAGCACAGTCAAACAGACAGCATGCTAGCATGTGAAATGCGATCAGTTCTTTCAGACACGGCTCATGATGAATGGAGCCACACAAGGAGGACTGCAGCTATGCTGCGCCCCGAGCCGAACTGGGAGAATGGCTACCTACCAAAGTGCTGCACACTCTCATTTCACCCTCAGAGGCAGAAAAGAGGACTGCAAAGGACTCACGGGTCTCCCATGCTCTCCGCAAAGGACTCCCATTCCTCCTGCGGACCAAAGGTAACAACAAAAGCAGCTTTTTATTTGTAGAGCACACAACTTTTGGAAAATACCCAGCTAAAACTGTCCCCGCTTTAAGTGCTTTACAGCACTTAAAGCGGGGACAGTTTTAGCTGTGTAATTTGAAAAACTTGCCTCTAAGTGCCTAGATGATGAAGTTCGAATGGGGGACCTGTGTCCACTTGCGTTGAGCATTCTTTCAGTGAGAAAGGATTTGGTTACATTTTGACTCTTTAGCACTGATTCTCATTCTTGTCAATCAACTGTGAAATTTCTGTGTTAATTTCTAGCAGAGGTAATAGAGTTAGTCCAAAATCATAGGTGTATATAAGTCCAGGTGGACAAGTAGGCCCAGAATCCCAGGCACTGAGCTGAAAAGGGGATCATTTCCCAGTGGGCCTCACGTCCCACAGAAACCGCTGTGCAAAAGTCGAGAAACAGATACAGAAAGTGACTGGCCTAAGGCTTGTCACTTGAATGTGAGTGGCTGAATGAGTGGCGGATGGTTGGAAATGAAATCCAAATCCCCTGACCTCTAATTTCAGAGGATGCAGTGCCTCCCCCATGCCCGATTTTAGAGTTAAACGTCTTAGCAAGAGCTTCACTGCACTGAAGTCACCCTGAAAAGACATTAGCTTCCATCCGCACAGTCATTGCCCCCCGGTCTCTAATGAGAGTTTGCCCAGTTAAAGTTGCAACATTGGGTTTAACGTGAGAGATCTTGACTTTCAGCCTGTAACTTTTGAAAAGGGTCGATGTACTTAGGGCTTCCTGCTACAAAGTAAGAGTCAAGGACCCTCTTCCGCAAAGAGGAGCTGGCCTTAGTGGGAAATGGAGAATGAGCTCCTTTAAATCACCGCTCTGTCACCAATCGTTAAGAAACCTTTCCAAGAACATACATGTATCGTGTCTCCAGGAGGGCTGGGATTTGTGCAAGGTTCTGAGTAACATGCTACCACAGGAAGGTGGAGGTCCTGCTCAGCCCTAGAGACAGACACACACATGCAAACACACACACAGAAACCTTAGACACACAACTGGTAGTGTCGAGCCAAAGACTTAGCAGTATGAGGAGGGCACTGAACCCACCCACGCTCCAAAGAAGGAGAGGCCTTTCCCTGATCCACACGTGCATTCTCCCTCCTTCTCCCCCAAACCTGCCTCCTCCTCAAGCCCACGCATTATTACATAGAATACGATTAGGCAGCGCTCTCAGGTTACAGAATTGTCAACGATGCTCTCGTTAAAACAACAGCACAGTCAAACAGACAGCATGCTAGCATGTGAAATGCGATCAGTTCTTTCAGACACGGCTCATGATGAATGGAGCCACACAAGGAGGACTGCAGCTATGCTGCGCCCCGAGCCGAACTGGGAGAATGGCTACCTACCAAAGTGCTGCACACTCTCATTTCACCCTCAGAGGCAGAAAAGAGGACTGCAAAGGACTCACGGGTCTCCCATGCTCTCCGCAAAGGACTCCCATTCCTCCTGCGGACCAAAGGTAACAACAAAAGCAGCTTTTTATTTGTAGAGCACACAACTTTTGGAAAATACCCAGCTAAAACTGTCCCCGCTTTAAGTGCTTTACAGCACTTAAAGCGGGGACAGTTTTAGCTGTGTAATTTGAAAAACTTGCCTCTAAGTGCCTAGATGATGAAGTTCGAATGGGGGACCTGTGTCCACTTGCGTTGAGCATTCTTTCAGTGAGAAAGGATTTGGTTACATTTTGACTCTTTAGCACTGATTCTCATTCTTGTCAATCAACTGTGAAATTTCTGTGTTAATTTCTAGCAGAGGTAATAGAGTTAGTCCAAAATCATAGGTGTATATAAGTCCAGGTGGACAAGTAGGCCCAGAATCCCAGGCACTGAGCTGAAAAGGGGATCATTTCCCAGTGGGCCTCACGTCCCACAGAAACCGCTGTGCAAAAGTCGAGAAACAGATACAGAAAGTGACTGGCCTAAGGCTTGTCACTTGAATGTGAGTGGCTGAATGAGTGGCGGATGGTTGGAAATGAAATCCAAATCCCCTGACCTCTAATTTCAGAGGATGCAGTGCCTCCCCCATGCCCGATTTTAGAGTTAAACGTCTTAGCAAGAGCTTCACTGCACTGAAGTCACCCTGAAAAGACATTAGCTTCCATCCGCACAGTCATTGCCCCCCGGTCTCTAATGAGAGTTTGCCCAGTTAAAGTTGCAACATTGGGTTTAACGTGAGAGATCTTGACTTTCAGCCTGTAACTTTTGAAAAGGGTCGATGTACTTAGGGCTTCCTGCTACAAAGTAAGAGTCAAGGACCCTCTTCCGCAAAGAGGAGCTGGCCTTAGTGGGAAATGGAGAATGAGCTCCTTTAAATCACCGCTCTGTCACCAATCATTAAGAAACCTTTCCAAGAACATACATGTATCGTGTCTCCAGGAGGGCTGGGATTTGTGCAAGGTTCTGAGTAACATGCTACCACAGGAAGGTGGAGGTCCTGCTCAGCCCTAGAGACAGACACACACATGCAAACACACACACAGAAACCTTAGACACACAACTGGTAGTGTCGAGCCAAAGACTTAGCAGTATGAGGAGGGCACTGAACCCACCCACGCTCCAAAGAAGGAGAGGCCTTTCCCTGATCCACACGTGCATTCTCCCTCCTTCTCCCCCAAACCTGCCTCCTCCTCAAGCCCACGCATTATTACATAGAATACGATTAGGCAGCGCTCTCAGGTTACAGAATTGTCAACGATGCTCTCGTTAAAACAACAGCACAGTCAAACAGACAGCATGCTAGCATGTGAAATGCGATCAGTTCTTTCAGACACGGCTCATGATGAATGGAGCCACACAAGGAGGACTGCAGCTATGCTGCGCCCCGAGCCGAACTGGGAGAATGGCTACCTACCAAAGTGCTGCACACTCTCATTTCACCCTCAGAGGCAGAAAAGAGGACTGCAAAGGACTCACGGGTCTCCCATGCTCTCCGCAAAGGACTCCCATTCCTCCTGCGGACCAAAGGTAACAACAAAAGCAGCTTTTTATTTGTAGAGCACACAACTTTTGGAAAATACACAGCTAAAACTGTCCCCGCTTTAAGTGCTTTGCAGCACTTAAAGCGGGGACAGTTTTAGCTGTGTAATTTGAAAAACTTGCCTCTAAGTGCCTAGATGATGAAGTTCGAATGGGGGACCTGTGTCCACTTGCGTTGAGCATTCTTTCAGTGAGAAAGGATTTGGTTACATTTTGACTCTTTAGCACTGATTCTCATTCTTGTCAATCAACTGTGAAATTTCTGTGTTAATTTCTAGCAGAGGTAATAGAGTTAGTCCAAAATCATAGGTGTATATAAGTCCAGGTGGACAGGTAGGCCCAGAATCCCAGGCACTGAGCTGAAAAGGGGATCACTTCCCAGTGGGCCTCACGTCCCACAGAAACCGCTGTGCAAAAGTCGAGAAACAGATACAGAAAGTGACTGGCCTAAGGCTTGTCACTTGAATGTGAGTGGCTGAATGAGTGGCGGATGGTTGGAAATGAAATCCAAATCCCCTGACCTCTAATTTCAGAGGGTGCAGTGCCTCCCCCATGCCCGATTTTAGAGTTAAACGTCTTAGCAAGAGCTTCACTGCACTGAAGTCACCCTGAAAAGACATTAGCTTCCATCCGCACAGTCATTGCCCCCCGGTCTCTAATGAGAGTTTGCCCAGTTAAAGTTGCAACATTGGGTTTAACGTGAGAGATCTTGACTTTCAGCCTGTAACTTTTGAAAAGGGTCGATGTACTTAGGGCTTCCTGCTACAAAGTAAGAGTCAAGGACCCTCTTCCGCAAAGAGGAGCTGGCCTTAGTGGGAAATGGAGAATGAGCTCCTTGAAATCACCGCTCTGTCACCAATCGTTAAGAAACCTTTCCAAGAACATACATGTATCGTGTCTCCAGGAGGGCTGGGATTTGTGCAAGGTTCTGAGTAACATGCTACCACAGGAAGGTGGAGGTCCTGCTCAGCCCTAGAGACAGACACACACATGCAAACACACACACAGAAACCTTAGACACACAACTGGTAGTGTCGAGCCAAAGACTTAGCAGTATGAGGAGGGCACTGAACCCACCCACGCTCCAAAGAAGGAGAGGCCTTTCCCTGATCCACACGTGCATTCTCCCTCCTTCTCCCCCAAACCTGCCTCCTCCTCAAGCCCACGCATTATTACATAGAATACGATTAGGCAGCGCTCTCAGGTTACAGAATTGTCAACGATGCTCTCGTTAAAAGAACAGCACAGTCAAACAGACAGCATGCTAGCATGTGAAATGCGATCAGTTCTTTCAGACACGGCTCATGATGAATGGAGCCACACAAGGAGGACTGCAGCTATGCTGCGCCCCGAGCCGAACTGGGAGAATGGCTACCTACCAAAGTGCTGCACACTCTCATTTCACCCTCAGAGGCAGAAAAGAGGACTGCAAAGGACTCACGGGTCTCCCATGCTCTCCGCAAAGGACTCCCATTCCTCCTGCGGACCAAAGGTAACAACAAAAGCAGCTTTTTATTTGTAGAGCACACAACTTTTGGAAAATACACAGCTAAAACTGTCCCCGCTTTAAGTGCTTTACAGCACTTAAAGCGGGGACAGTTTTAGCTGTGTAATTTGAAAAACTTGCCTCTAAGTGCCTAGATGATGAAGTTCGAATGGGGGACCTGTGTCCACTTGCGTTGAGCATTCTTTCAGTGAGAAAGGATTTGGTTACATTTTGACTCTTTAGCACTGATTCTCATTCTTGTCAATCAACTGTGAAATTTCTGTGTTAATTTCTAGCAGAGGTAATAGAGTTAGTCCAAAATCATAGGTGTATATAAGTCCAGGTGGACAAGTAGGCCCAGAATCCCAGGCACTGAGCTGAAAAGGGGATGATTTCCCAGTGGGCCTCACGTCCCACAGAAACCGCTGTGCAAAAGTCGAGAAACAGATACAGAAAGTGACTGGCCTAAGGCTTGTCACTTGAATGTGAGTGGCTGAATGAGTGGCGGATGGTTGGAAATGAAATCCAAATCCCCTGACCTCTAATTTCAGAGGGTGCAGTGCCTCCCCCATGCCCGATTTTAGAGTTAAACGTCTTAGCAAGAGCTTCACTGCACTGAAGTCACCCTGAAAAGACATTAGCTTCCATCCGCACAGTCATTGCCCCCCGGTCTCTAATGAGAGTTTGCCCAGTTAAAGTTGCAACATTGGGTTTAACGTGAGAGATCTTGACTTTCAGCCTGTAACTTTTGAAAAGGGTCGATGTACTTAGGGCTTCCTGCTACAAAGTAAGAGTCAAGGACCCTCTTCCGCAAAGAGGAGCTGGCCTTAGTGGGAAATGGAGAATGAGCTCCTTTAAATCACCGCTCTGTTCACCAATCATTAAGAAACCTTTCCAAGAACATACATGTATCGTGTCTCCAGGAGGGCTGGGATTTGTGCAAGGTTCTGAGTAACATGCTACCACAGGAAGGTGGAGGTCCTGCTCAGCCCTAGAGACAGACACACACATGCAAACACACACACAGAAACCTTAGACACACAACTGGTAGTGTCGAGCCAAAGACTTAGCAGTATGAGGAGGGCACTGAACCCACCCACGCTCCAAAGAAGGAGAGGCCTTTCCCTGATCCACACGTGCATTCTCCCTCCTTCTCCCCCAAACCTGCCTCCTCCTCAAGCCCACGCATTATTACATAGAATACGATTAGGCAGCGCTCTCAGGTTACAGAATTGTCAACGATGCTCTCGTTAAAACAACAGCACAGTCAAACAGACAGCATGCTAGCATGTGAAATGCGATCAGTTCTTTCAGACACGGCTCATGATGAATGGAGCCACACAAGGAGGACTGCAGCTATGCTGCGCCCCGAGCCGAACTGGGAGAATGGCTACCTACCAAAGTGCTGCACACTCTCATTTCACCCTCAGAGGCAGAAAAGAGGACTGCAAAGGACTCACGGGTCTCCCATGCTCTCCGCAAAGGACTCCCATTCCTCCTGCGGACCAAAGGTAACAACAAAAGCAGCTTTTTATTTGTAGAGCACACAACTTTTGGAAAATACACAGCTAAAACTGTCCCCGCTTTAAGTGCTTTACAGCACTTAAAGCGGGGACAGTTTTAGCTGTGTAATTTGAAAAACTTGCCTCTACGTGCCTAGATGATGAAGTTCGAATGGGGGACCTGTGTCCACTTGCGTTGAGCATTCTTTCAGTGAGAAAGGATTTGGTTACATTTTGACTCTTTAGCACTGATTCTCATTCTTGTCAATCAACTGTGAAATTTCTGTGTTAATTTCTAGCAGAGGTAATAGAGTTAGTCCAAAATCATAGGTGTATATAAGTCCAGGTGGACAAGTAGGCCCAGAATCCCAGGCACTGAGCTGAAAAGGGGATGATTTCCCAGTGGGCCTCACGTCCCACAGAAACCGCTGTGCAAAAGTCGAGAAACAGATACAGAAAGTGACTGGCCTAAGGCTTGTCACTTGAATGTGAGTGGCTGAATGAGTGGCGGATGGTTGGAAATGAAATCCAAATCCCCTGACCTCTAATTTCAGAGGGTGCAGTGCCTCCCCCATGCCCGATTTTAGAGTTAAACGTCTTAGCAAGAGCTTCACTGCACTGAAGTCACCCTGAAAAGACATTAGCTTCCATCCGCACAGTCATTGCCCCCCGGTCTCTAATGAGAGTTTGCCCAGTTAAAGTTGCAACATTGGGTTTAACGTGAGAGATCTTGACTTTCAGCCTGTAACTTTTGAAAAGGGTCGATGTACTTAGGGCTTCCTGCTACAAAGTAAGAGTCAAGGACCCTCTTCCGCAAAGAGGAGCTGGCCTTAGTGGGAAATGGAGAATGAGCTCCTTTAAATCACCGCTCTGTTCACCAATCATTAAGAAACCTTTCCAAGAACATACATGTATCGTGTCTCCAGGAGGGCTGGGATTTGTGCAAGGTTCTGAGTAGCATGCTACCACAGGAAGGTGGAGGTCCTGCTCAGCCCTAGAGACAGACACACACATGCAAACACACACACAGAAACCTTAGACACACAACTGGTAGTGTCGAGCCAAAGACTTAGCAGTATGAGGAGGGCACTGAACCCACCCACGCTCCAAAGAAGGAGAGGCCTTTCCCTGATCCACACGTGCATTCTCCCTCCTTCTCCCCCAAACCTGCCTCCTCCTCAAGCCCACGCATTATTACATAGAATACGATTAGGCAGCGCTCTCAGGTTACAGAATTGTCAACGATGCTCTCGTTAAAACAACAGCACAGTCAAACAGACAGCATGCTAGCATGTGAAATGCGATCAGTTCTTTCAGACACGGCTCATGATGAATGGAGCCACACAAGGAGGACTGCAGCTATGCTGCGCCCCGAGCCGAACTGGGAGAATGGCTACCTACCAAAGTGCTGCACACTCTCATTTCACCCTCAGAGGCAGAAAAGAGGACTGCAAAGGACTCACGGGTCTCCCATGCTCTCCGCAAAGGACTCCCATTCCTCCTGCGGACCAAAGGTAACAACAAAAGCAGCTTTTTATTTGTAGAGCACACAACTTTTGGAAAATACACAGCTAAAACTGTCCCCGCTTTAAGTGCTTTACAGCACTTAAAGCGGGGACAGTTTTAGCTGTGTAATTTGAAAAACTTGCCTCTAAGTGCCTAGATGATGAAGTTCGAATGGGGGACCTGTGTCCACTTGCGTTGAGCATTCTTTCAGTGAGAAAGGATTTGGTTACATTTTGACTCTTTAGCACTGATTCTCATTCTTGTCAATCAACTGTGAAATTTCTGTGTTAATTTCTAGCAGAGGTAATAGAGTTAGTCCAAAATCATAGGTGTATATAAGTCCAGGTGGACAAGTAGGCCCAGAATCCCAGGCACTGAGCTGAAAAGGGGATGATTTCCCAGTGGGCCTCACGTCCCACAGAAACCGCTGTGCAAAAGTCGAGAAACAGATACAGAAAGTGACTGGCCTAAGGCTTGTCACTTGAATGTGAGTGGCTGAATGAGTGGCGGATGGTTGGAAATGAAATCCAAATCCCCTGACCTCTAATTTCAGAGGGTGCAGTGCCTCCCCCATGCCCGATTTTAGAGTTAAACGTCTTAGCAAGAGCTTCACTGCACTGAAGTCACCCTGAAAAGACATTAGCTTCCATCCGCACAGTCATTGCCCCCCGGTCTCTAATGAGAGTTTGCCCAGTTAAAGTTGCAACATTGGGTTTAACGTGAGAGATCTTGACTTTCAGCCTGTAACTTTTGAAAAGGGTCGATGTACTTAGGGCTTCCTGCTACAAAGTAAGAGTCAAGGACCCTCTTCCGCAAAGAGGAGCTGGCCTTAGTGGGAAATGGAGAATGAGCTCCTTTAAATCACCGCTCTGTTCACCAATCGTTAAGAAACCTTTCCAAGAACATACATGTATCGTGTCTCCAGGAGGGCTGGGATTTGTGCAAGGTTCTGAGTAACATGCTACCACAGGAAGGTGGAGGTCCTGCTCAGCCCTAGAGACAGACACACACATGCAAACACACACACAGAAACCTTAGACACACAACTGGTAGTGTCGAGCCAAAGACTTAGCAGTATGAGGAGGGCACTGAACCCACCCACGCTCCAAAGAAGGAGAGGCCTTTCCCTGATCCACACGTGCATTCTCCCTCCTTCTCCCCCAAACCTGCCTCCTCCTCAAGCCCACGCATTATTACATAGAATACGATTAGGCAGCGCTCTCAGGTTACAGAATTGTCAACGATGCTCTCGTTAAAACAACAGCACAGTCAAACAGACAGCATGCTAGCATGTGAAATGCGATCAGTTCTTTCAGACACGGCTCATGATGAATGGAGCCACACAAGGAGGACTGCAGCTATGCTGCGCCCCGAGCCGAACTGGGAGAATGGCTACCTACCAAAGTGCTGCACACTCTCATTTCACCCTCAGAGGCAGAAAAGAGGACTGCAAAGGACTCACGGGTCTCCCATGCTCTCCGCAAAGGACTCCCATTCCTCCTGCGGACCAAAGGTAACAACAAAAGCAGCTTTTTATTTGTAGAGCACACAACTTTTGGAAAATACACAGCTAAAACTGTCCCCGCTTTAAGTGCTTTACAGCACTTAAAGCGGGGACAGTTTTAGCTGTGTAATTTGAAAAACTTGCCTCTACGTGCCTAGATGATGAAGTTCGAATGGGGGACCTGTGTCCACTTGCGTTGAGCATTCTTTCAGTGAGAAAGGATTTGGTTACATTTTGACTCTTTAGCACTGATTCTCATTCTTGTCAATCAACTGTGAAATTTCTGTGTTAATTTCTAGCAGAGGTAATAGAGTTAGTCCAAAATCATAGGTGTATATAAGTCCAGGTGGACAAGTAGGCCCAGAATCCCAGGCACTGAGCTGAAAAGGGGATCACTTCCCAGTGGGCCTCACGTCCCACAGAAACCGCTGTGCAAAAGTCGAGAAACAGATACAGAAAGTGACTGGCCTAAGGCTTGTCACTTGAATGTGAGTGGCTGAATGAGTGGCGGATGGTTGGAAATGAAATCCAAATCCCCTGACCTCTAATTTCAGAGGGTGCAGTGCCTCCCCCATGCCCGATTTTAGAGTTAAACGTCTTAGCAAGAGCTTCACTGCACTGAAGTCACCCTGAAAAGACATTAGCTTCCATCCGCACAGTCATTGCCCCCCGGTCTCTAATGAGAGTTTGCCCAGTTAAAGTTGCAACATTGGGTTTAACGTGAGAGATCTTGACTTTCAGCCTGTAACTTTTGAAAAGGGTCGATGTACTTAGGGCTTCCTGCTACAAAGTAAGAGTCAAGGACCCTCTTCCGCAAAGAGGAGCTGGCCTTAGTGGGAAATGGAGAATGAGCTCCTTTAAATCACCGCTCTGTCACCAATCGTTAAGAAACCTTTCCAAGAACATACATGTATCGTGTCTCCAGGAGGGCTGGGATTTGTGCAAGGTTCTGAGTAACATGCTACCACAGGAAGGTGGAGGTCCTGCTCAGCCCTAGAGACAGACACACACATGCAAACACACACACAGAAACCTTAGACACACAACTGGTAGTGTCGAGCCAAAGACTTAGCAGTATGAGGAGGGCACTGAACCCACCCACGCTCCAAAGAAGGAGAGGCCTTTCCCTGATCCACACGTGCATTCTCCCTCCTTCTCCCCCAAACCTGCCTCCTCCTCAAGCCCACGCATTATTACATAGAATACGATTAGGCAGCGCTCTCAGGTTACAGAATTGTCAACGATGCTCTCGTTAAAACAACAGCACAGTCAAACAGACAGCATGCTAGCATGTGAAATGCGATCAGTTCTTTCAGACACGGCTCATGATGAATGGAGCCACACAAGGAGGACTGCAGCTATGCTGCGCCCCGAGCCGAACTGGGAGAATGGCTACCTACCAAAGTGCTGCACACTCTCATTTCACCCTCAGAGGCAGAAAAGAGGACTGCAAAGGACTCACGGGTCTCCCATGCTCTCCGCAAAGGACTCCCATTCCTCCTGCGGACCAAAGGTAACAACAAAAGCAGCTTTTTATTTGTAGAGCACACAACTTTTGGAAAATACACAGCTAAAACTGTCCCCGCTTTAAGTGCTTTACAGCACTTAAAGCGGGGACAGTTTTAGCTGTGTAATTTGAAAAACTTGCCTCTAAGTGCCTAGATGATGAAGTTCGAATGGGGGACCTGTGTCCACTTGCGTTGAGCATTCTTTCAGTGAGAAAGGATTTGGTTACATTTTGACTCTTTAGCACTGATTCTCATTCTTGTCAATCAACTGTGAAATTTCTGTGTTAATTTCTAGCAGAGGTAATAGAGTTAGTCCAAAATCATAGGTGTATATAAGTCCAGGTGGACAAGTAGGCCCAGAATCCCAGGCACTGAGCTGAAAAGGGGATGATTTCCCAGTGGGCCTCACGTCCCACAGAAACCGCTGTGCAAAAGTCGAGAAACAGATACAGAAAGTGACTGGCCTAAGGCTTGTCACTTGAATGTGAGTGGCTGAATGAGTGGCGGATGGTTGGAAATGAAATCCAAATCCCCTGACCTCTAATTTCAGAGGGTGCAGTGCCTCCCCCATGCCCGATTTTAGAGTTAAACGTCTTAGCAAGAGCTTCACTGCACTGAAGTCACCCTGAAAAGACATTAGCTTCCATCCGCACAGTCATTGCCCCCTGGTCTCTAATGAGAGTTTGCCCAGTTAAAGTTGCAACATTGGGTTTAACGTGAGAGATCTTGACTTTCAGCCTGTAACTTTTGAAAAGGGTCGATGTACTTAGGGCTTCCTGCTACAAAGTAAGAGTCAAGGACCCTCTTCCGCAAAGAGGAGCTGGCCTTAGTGGGAAATGGAGAATGAGCTCCTTTAAATCACCGCTCTGTCACCAATCATTAAGAAACCTTTCCAAGAACATACATGTATCGTGTCTCCAGGAGGGCTGGGATTTGTGCAAGGTTCTGAGTAACATGCTACCACAGGAAGGTGGAGGTCCTGCTCAGCCCTAGAGACAGACACACACATGCAAACACACACACAGAAACCTTAGACACACAACTGGTAGTGTCGAGCCAAAGACTTAGCAGTATGAGGAGGGCACTGAACCCACCCACGCTCCAAAGAAGGAGAGGCCTTTCCCTGATCCACACGTGCATTCTCCCTCCTTCTCCCCCAAACCTGCCTCCTCCTCAAGCCCACGCATTATTACATAGAATACGATTAGGCAGCGCTCTCAGGTTACAGAATTGTCAACGATGCTCTCGTTAAAAGAACAGCACAGTCAAACAGACAGCATGCTAGCATGTGAAATGCGATCAGTTCTTTCAGACACGGCTCATGATGAATGGAGCCACACAAGGAGGACTGCAGCTATGCTGCGCCCCGAGCCGAACTGGGAGAATGGCTACCTACCAAAGTGCTGCACACTCTCATTTCACCCTCAGAGGCAGAAAAGAGGACTGCAAAGGACTCACGGGTCTCCCATGCTCTCCGCAAAGGACTCCCATTCCTCCTGCGGACCAAAGGTAACAACAAAAGCAGCTTTTTATTTGTAGAGCACACAACTTTTGGAAAATACACAGCTAAAACTGTCCCCGCTTTAAGTGCTTTGCAGCACTTAAAGCGGGGACAGTTTTAGCTGTGTAATTTGAAAAACGTGCCTCTAAGTGCCTAGATGATGAAGTTCGAATGGGGGACCTGTGTCCACTTGCGTTGAGCATTCTTTCAGTGAGAAAGGATTTGGTTACATTTTGACTCTTTAGCACTGATTCTCATTCTTGTCAATCAACTGTGAAATTTCTGTGTTAATTTCTAGCAGAGGTAATAGAGTTAGTCCAAAATCATAGGTGTATATAAGTCCAGGTGGACAGGTAGGCCCAGAATCCCAGGCACTGAGCTGAAAAGGGGATCATTTCCCAGTGGGCCTCACGTCCCACAGAAACCGCTGTGCAAAAGTCGAGAAACAGATACAGAAAGTGACTGGCCTAAGGCTTGTCACTTGAATGTGAGTGGCTGAATGAGTGGCGGATGGTTGGAAATGAAATCCAAATCCCCTGACCTCTAATTTCAGAGGGTGCAGTGCCTCCCCCATGCCCGATTTTAGAGTTAAACGTCTTAGCAAGAGCTTCACTGCACTGAAGTCACCCTGAAAAGACATTAGCTTCCATCCGCACAGTCATTGCCCCCCGGTCTCTAATGAGAGTTTGCCCAGTTAAAGTTGCAACATTGGGTTTAACGTGAGAGATCTTGACTTTCAGCCTGTAACTTTTGAAAAGGGTCGATGTACTTAGGGCTTCCTGCTACAAAGTAAGAGTCAAGGACCCTCTTCCGCAAAGAGGAGCTGGCCTTAGTGGGAAATGGAGAATGAGCTCCTTTAAATCACCGCTCTGTTCACCAATCATTAAGAAACCTTTCCAAGAACATACATGTATCGTGTCTCCAGGAGGGCTGGGATTTGTGCAAGGTTCTGAGTAACATGCTACCACAGGAAGGTGGAGGTCCTGCTCAGCCCTAGAGACAGACACACACATGCAAACACACACACAGAAACCTTAGACACACAACTGGTAGTGTC
The DNA here is from genome assembly GCF_030222135.1 of Aotus nancymaae. Classification (NCBI taxonomy): domain Eukaryota; kingdom Metazoa; phylum Chordata; class Mammalia; order Primates; family Aotidae; genus Aotus; species Aotus nancymaae. The sequence goes on from NW_026988606.1 coordinate 184,237, forward strand.
GAGCCAAAGACTTAGCAGTATGAGGAGGGCACTGAACCCACCCACGCTCCAAAGAAGGAGAGGCCTTTCCCTGATCCACACGTGCATTCTCCCTCCTTCTCCCCCAAACCTGCCTCCTCCTCAAGCCCACGCATTATTACATAGAATACGATTAGGCAGCGCTCTCAGGTTACAGAATTGTCAACGATGCTCTCGTTAAAAGAACAGCACAGTCAAACAGACAGCATGCTAGCATGTGAAATGCGATCAGTTCTTTCAGACACGGCTCATGATGAATGGAGCCACACAAGGAGGACTGCAGCTATGCTGCGCCCCGAGCCGAACTGGGAGAATGGCTACCTACCAAAGTGCTGCACACTCTCATTTCACCCTCAGAGGCAGAAAAGAGGACTGCAAAGGACTCACGGGTCTCCCATGCTCTCCGCAAAGGACTCCCATTCCTCCTGCGGACCAAAGGTAACAACAAAAGCAGCTTTTTATTTGTAGAGCACACAACTTTTGGAAAATACACAGCTAAAACTGTCCCCGCTTTAAGTGCTTTACAGCACTTAAAGCGGGGACAGTTTTAGCTGTGTAATTTGAAAAACTTGCCTCTACGTGCCTAGATGATGAAGTTCGAATGGGGGACCTGTGTCCACTTGCGTTGAGCATTCTTTCAGTGAGAAAGGATTTGGTTACATTTTGACTCTTTAGCACTGATTCTCATTCTTGTCAATCAACTGTGAAATTTCTGTGTTAATTTCTAGCAGAGGTAATAGAGTTAGTCCAAAATCATAGGTGTATATAAGTCCAGGTGGACAAGTAGGCCCAGAATCCCAGGCACTGAGCTGAAAAGGGGATGATTTCCCAGTGGGCCTCACGTCCCACAGAAACCGCTGTGCAAAAGTCGAGAAACAGATACAGAAAGTGACTGGCCTAAGGCTTGTCACTTGAATGTGAGTGGCTGAATGAGTGGCGGATGGTTGGAAATGAAATCCAAATCCCCTGACCTCTAATTTCAGAGGGTGCAGTGCCTCCCCCATGCCCGATTTTAGAGTTAAACGTCTTAGCAAGAGCTTCACTGCACTGAAGTCACCCTGAAAAGACATTAGCTTCCATCCGCACAGTCATTGCCCCCCGGTCTCTAATGAGAGTTTGCCCAGTTAAAGTTGCAACATTGGGTTTAACGTGAGAGATCTTGACTTTCAGCCTGTAACTTTTGAAAAGGGTCGATGTACTTAGGGCTTCCTGCTACAAAGTAAGAGTCAAGGACCCTCTTCCGCAAAGAGGAGCTGGCCTTAGTGGGAAATGGAGAATGAGCTCCTTTAAATCACCGCTCTGTTCACCAATCATTAAGAAACCTTTCCAAGAACATACATGTATCGTGTCTCCAGGAGGGCTGGGATTTGTGCAAGGTTCTGAGTAACATGCTACCACAGGAAGGTGGAGGTCCTGCTCAGCCCTAGAGACAGACACACACATGCAAACACACACACAGAAACCTTAGACACACAACTGGTAGTGTCGAGCCAAAGACTTAGCAGTATGAGGAGGGCACTGAACCCACCCACGCTCCAAAGAAGGAGAGGCCTTTCCCTGATCCACACGTGCATTCTCCCTCCTTCTCCCCCAAACCTGCCTCCTCCTCAAGCCCACGCATTATTACATAGAATACGATTAGGCAGCGCTCTCAGGTTACAGAATTGTCAACGATGCTCTCGTTAAAACAACAGCACAGTCAAACAGACAGCATGCTAGCATGTGAAATGCGATCAGTTCTTTCAGACACGGCTCATGATGAATGGAGCCACACAAGGAGGACTGCAGCTATGCTGCGCCCCGAGCCGAACTGGGAGAATGGCTACCTACCAAAGTGCTGCACACTCTCATTTCACCCTCAGAGGCAGAAAAGAGGACTGCAAAGGACTCACGGGTCTCCCATGCTCTCCGCAAAGGACTCCCATTCCTCCTGCGGACCAAAGGTAACAACAAAAGCAGCTTTTTATTTGTAGAGCACACAACTTTTGGAAAATACACAGCTAAAACTGTCCCCGCTTTAAGTGCTTTACAGCACTTAAAGCGGGGACAGTTTTAGCTGTGTAATTTGAAAAACTTGCCTCTAAGTGCCTAGATGATGAAGTTCGAATGGGGGAACTCTGTCCACTTGCGTTGAGCATTCTTTCAGTGAGAAAGGATTTGGTTACATTTTGACTCTTTAGCACTGATTCTCATTCTTGTCAATCAACTGTGAAATTTCTGTGTTAATTTCTAGCAGAGGTAATAGAGTTAGTCCAAAATCATAGGTGTATATAAGTCCAGGTGGACAAGTAGGCCCAGAATCCCAGGCACTGAGCTGAAAAGGGGATCATTTCCCAGTGGGCCTCACGTCCCACAGAAACCGCTGTGCAAAAGTCGAGAAACAGATACAGAAAGTGACTGGCCTAAGGCTTGTCACTTGAATGTGAGTGGCTGAATGAGTGGCGGATGGTTGGAAATGAAATCCAAATCCCCTGACCTCTAATTTCAGAGGGTGCAGTGCCTCCCCCATGCCCGATTTTAGAGTTAAACGTCTTAGCAAGAGCTTCACTGCACTGAAGTCACCCTGAAAAGACATTAGCTTCCATCCGCACAGTCATTGCCCCCCGGTCTCTAATGAGAGTTTGCCCAGTTAAAGTTGCAACATTGGGTTTAACGTGAGAGATCTTGACTTTCAGCCTGTAACTTTTGAAAAGGGTCGATGTACTTAGGGCTTCCTGCTACAAAGTAAGAGTCAAGGACCCTCTTCCGCAAAGAGGAGCTGGCCTTAGTGGGAAATGGAGAATGAGCTCCTTTAAATCACCGCTCTGTTCACCAATCATTAAGAAACCTTTCCAAGAACATACATGTATCGTGTCTCCAGGAGGGCTGGGATTTGTGCAAGGTTCTGAGTAGCATGCTACCACAGGAAGGTGGAGGTCCTGCTCAGCCCTAGAGACAGACACACACATGCAAACACACACACAGAAACCTTAGACACACAACTGGTAGTGTCGAGCCAAAGACTTAGCAGTATGAGGAGGGCACTGAACCCACCCACGCTCCAAAGAAGGAGAGGCCTTTCCCTGATCCACACGTGCATTCTCCCTCCTTCTCCCCCAAACCTGCCTCCTCCTCAAGCCCACGCATTATTACATAGAATACGATTAGGCAGCGCTCTCAGGTTACAGAATTGTCAACGATGCTCTCGTTAAAACAACAGCACAGTCAAACAGACAGCATGCTAGCATGTGAAATGCGATCAGTTCTTTCAGACACGGCTCATGATGAATGGAGCCACACAAGGAGGACTGCAGCTATGCTGCGCCCCGAGCCGAACTGGGAGAATGGCTACCTACCAAAGTGCTGCACACTCTCATTTCACCCTCAGAGGCAGAAAAGAGGACTGCAAAGGACTCACGGGTCTCCCATGCTCTCCGCAAAGGACTCCCATTCCTCCTGCGGACCAAAGGTAACAACAAAAGCAGCTTTTTATTTGTAGAGCACACAACTTTTGGAAAATACACAGCTAAAACTGTCCCCGCTTTAAGTGCTTTACAGCACTTAAAGCGGGGACAGTTTTAGCTGTGTAATTTGAAAAACTTGCCTCTAAGTGCCTAGATGATGAAGTTCGAATGGGGGACCTGTGTCCACTTGCGTTGAGCATTCTTTCAGTGAGAAAGGATTTGGTTACATTTTGACTCTTTAGCACTGATTCTCATTCTTGTCAATCAACTGTGAAATTTCTGTGTTAATTTCTAGCAGAGGTAATAGAGTTAGTCCAAAATCATAGGTGTATATAAGTCCAGGTGGACAAGTAGGCCCAGAATCCCAGGCACTGAGCTGAAAAGGGGATGATTTCCCAGTGGGCCTCACGTCCCACAGAAACCGCTGTGCAAAAGTCGAGAAACAGATACAGAAAGTGACTGGCCTAAGGCTTGTCACTTGAATGTGAGTGGCTGAATGAGTGGCGGATGGTTGGAAATGAAATCCAAATCCCCTGACCTCTAATTTCAGAGGGTGCAGTGCCTCCCCCATGCCCGATTTTAGAGTTAAACGTCTTAGCAAGAGCTTCACTGCACTGAAGTCACCCTGAAAAGACATTAGCTTCCATCCGCACAGTCATTGCCCCCCGGTCTCTAATGAGAGTTTGCCCAGTTAAAGTTGCAACATTGGGTTTAACGTGAGAGATCTTGACTTTCAGCCTGTAACTTTTGAAAAGGGTCGATGTACTTAGGGCTTCCTGCTACAAAGTAAGAGTCAAGGACCCTCTTCCGCAAAGAGGAGCTGGCCTTAGTGGGAAATGGAGAATGAGCTCCTTTAAATCACCGCTCTGTTCACCAATCGTTAAGAAACCTTTCCAAGAACATACATGTATCGTGTCTCCAGGAGGGCTGGGATTTGTGCAAGGTTCTGAGTAACATGCTACCACAGGAAGGTGGAGGTCCTGCTCAGCCCTAGAGACAGACACACACATGCAAACACACACACAGAAACCTTAGACACACAACTGGTAGTGTCGAGCCAAAGACTTAGCAGTATGAGGAGGGCACTGAACCCACCCACGCTCCAAAGAAGGAGAGGCCTTTCCCTGATCCACACGTGCATTCTCCCTCCTTCTCCCCCAAACCTGCCTCCTCCTCAAGCCCACGCATTATTACATAGAATACGATTAGGCAGCGCTCTCAGGTTACAGAATTGTCAACGATGCTCTCGTTAAAACAACAGCACAGTCAAACAGACAGCATGCTAGCATGTGAAATGCGATCAGTTCTTTCAGACACGGCTCATGATGAATGGAGCCACACAAGGAGGACTGCAGCTATGCTGCGCCCCGAGCCGAACTGGGAGAATGGCTACCTACCAAAGTGCTGCACACTCTCATTTCACCCTCAGAGGCAGAAAAGAGGACTGCAAAGGACTCACGGGTCTCCCATGCTCTCCGCAAAGGACTCCCATTCCTCCTGCGGACCAAAGGTAACAACAAAAGCAGCTTTTTATTTGTAGAGCACACAACTTTTGGAAAATACACAGCTAAAACTGTCCCCGCTTTAAGTGCTTTACAGCACTTAAAGCGGGGACAGTTTTAGCTGTGTAATTTGAAAAACTTGCCTCTAAGTGCCTAGATGATGAAGTTCGAATGGGGGACCTGTGTCCACTTGCGTTGAGCATTCTTTCAGTGAGAAAGGATTTGGTTACATTTTGACTCTTTAGCACTGATTCTCATTCTTGTCAATCAACTGTGAAATTTCTGTGTTAATTTCTAGCAGAGGTAATAGAGTTAGTCCAAAATCATAGGTGTATATAAGTCCAGGTGGACAAGTAGGCCCAGAATCCCAGGCACTGAGCTGAAAAGGGGATCACTTCCCAGTGGGCCTCACGTCCCACAGAAACCGCTGTGCAAAAGTCGAGAAACAGATACAGAAAGTGACTGGCCTAAGGCTTGTCACTTGAATGTGAGTGGCTGAATGAGTGGCGGATGGTTGGAAATGAAATCCAAATCCCCTGACCTCTAATTTCAGAGGGTGCAGTGCCTCCCCCATGCCCGATTTTAGAGTTAAACGTCTTAGCAAGAGCTTCACTGCACTGAAGTCACCCTGAAAAGACATTAGCTTCCATCCGCACAGTCATTGCCCCCCGGTCTCTAATGAGAGTTTGCCCAGTTAAAGTTGCAACATTGGGTTTAACGTGAGAGATCTTGACTTTCAGCCTGTAACTTTTGAAAAGGGTCGATGTACTTAGGGCTTCCTGCTACAAAGTAAGAGTCAAGGACCCTCTTCCGCAAAGAGGAGCTGGCCTTAGTGGGAAATGGAGAATGAGCTCCTTTAAATCACCGCTCTGTCACCAATCGTTAAGAAACCTTTCCAAGAACATACATGTATCGTGTCTCCAGGAGGGCTGGGATTTGTGCAAGGTTCTGAGTAACATGCTACCACAGGAAGGTGGAGGTCCTGCTCAGCCCTAGAGACAGACACACACATGCAAACACACACACAGAAACCTTAGACACACAACTGGTAGTGTCGAGCCAAAGACTTAGCAGTATGAGGAGGGCACTGAACCCACCCACGCTCCAAAGAAGGAGAGGCCTTTCCCTGATCCACACGTGCATTCTCCCTCCTTCTCCCCCAAACCTGCCTCCTCCTCAAGCCCACGCATTATTACATAGAATACGATTAGGCAGCGCTCTCAGGTTACAGAATTGTCAACGATGCTCTCGTTAAAACAACAGCACAGTCAAACAGACAGCATGCTAGCATGTGAAATGCGATCAGTTCTTTCAGACACGGCTCATGATGAATGGAGCCACACAAGGAGGACTGCAGCTATGCTGCGCCCCGAGCCGAACTGGGAGAATGGCTACCTACCAAAGTGCTGCACACTCTCATTTCACCCTCAGAGGCAGAAAAGAGGACTGCAAAGGACTCACGGGTCTCCCATGCTCTCCGCAAAGGACTCCCATTCCTCCTGCGGACCAAAGGTAACAACAAAAGCAGCTTTTTATTTGTAGAGCACACAACTTTTGGAAAATACACAGCTAAAACTGTCCCCGCTTTAAGTGCTTTACAGCACTTAAAGCGGGGACAGTTTTAGCTGTGTAATTTGAAAAACTTGCCTCTAAGTGCCTAGATGATGAAGTTCGAATGGGGGACCTGTGTCCACTTGCGTTGAGCATTCTTTCAGTGAGAAAGGATTTGGTTACATTTTGACTCTTTAGCACTGATTCTCATTCTTGTCAATCAACTGTGAAATTTCTGTGTTAATTTCTAGCAGAGGTAATAGAGTTAGTCCAAAATCATAGGTGTATATAAGTCCAGGTGGACAAGTAGGCCCAGAATCCCAGGCACTGAGCTGAAAAGGGGATCATTTCCCAGTGGGCCTCACGTCCCACAGAAACCGCTGTGCAAAAGTCGAGAAACAGATACAGAAAGTGACTGGCCTAAGGCTTGTCACTTGAATGTGAGTGGATGAATGAGTGGCGGATGGTTGGAAATGAAATCCAAATCCCCTGACCTCTAATTTCAGAGGGTGCAGTGCCTCCCCCATGCCCGATTTTAGAGTTAAACGTCTTAGCAAGAGCTTCACTGCACTGAAGTCACCCTGAAAAGACATTAGCTTCCATCCGCACAGTCATTGCCCCCCGGTCTCTAATGAGAGTTTGCCCAGTTAAAGTTGCAACATTGGGTTTAACGTGAGAGATCTTGACTTTCAGCCTGTAACTTTTGAAAAGGGTCGATGTACTTAGGGCTTCCTGCTACAAAGTAAGAGTCAAGGACCCTCTTCCGCAAAGAGGAGCTGGCCTTAGTGGGAAATGGAGAATGAGCTCCTTTAAATCACCGCTCTGTCACCAATCATTAAGAAACCTTTCCAAGAACATACATGTATCGTGTCTCCAGGAGGGCTGGGATTTGTGCAAGGTTCTGAGTAACATGCTACCACAGGAAGGTGGAGGTCCTGCTCAGCCCTAGAGACAGACACACACATGCAAACACACACACAGAAACCTTAGACACACAACTGGTAGTGTCGAGCCAAAGACTTAGCAGTATGAGGAGGGCACTGAACCCACCCACGCTCCAAAGAAGGAGAGGCCTTTCCCTGATCCACACGTGCATTCTCCCTCCTTCTCCCCCAAACCTGCCTCCTCCTCAAGCCCACGCATTATTACATAGAATACGATTAGGCAGCGCTCTCAGGTTACAGAATTGTCAACGATGCTCTCGTTAAAAGAACAGCACAGTCAAACAGACAGCATGCTAGCATGTGAAATGCGATCAGTTCTTTCAGACACGGCTCATGATGAATGGAGCCACACAAGGAGGACTGCAGCTATGCTGCGCCCCGAGCCGAACTGGGAGAATGGCTACCTACCAAAGTGCTGCACACTCTCATTTCACCCTCAGAGGCAGAAAAGAGGACTGCAAAGGACTCACGGGTCTCCCATGCTCTCCGCAAAGGACTCCCATTCCTCCTGCGGACCAAAGGTAACAACAAAAGCAGCTTTTTATTTGTAGAGCACACAACTTTTGGAAAATACACAGCTAAAACTGTCCCCGCTTTAAGTGCTTTGCAGCACTTAAAGCGGGGACAGTTTTAGCTGTGTAATTTGAAAAACGTGCCTCTAAGTGCCTAGATGATGAAGTTCGAATGGGGGACCTGTGTCCACTTGCGTTGAGCATTCTTTCAGTGAGAAAGGATTTGGTTACATTTTGACTCTTTAGCACTGATTCTCATTCTTGTCAATCAACTGTGAAATTTCTGTGTTAATTTCTAGCAGAGGTAATAGAGTTAGTCCAAAATCATAGGTGTATATAAGTCCAGGTGGACAGGTAGGCCCAGAATCCCAGGCACTGAGCTGAAAAGGGGATGATTTCCCAGTGGGCCTCACGTCCCACAGAAACCGCTGTGCAAAAGTCGAGAAACAGATACAGAAAGTGACTGGCCTAAGGCTTGTCACTTGAATGTGAGTGGCTGAATGAGTGGCGGATGGTTGGAAATGAAATCCAAATCCCCTGACCTCTAATTTCAGAGGGTGCAGTGCCTCCCCCATGCCCGATTTTAGAGTTAAACGTCTTAGCAAGAGCTTCACTGCACTGAAGTCACCCTGAAAAGACATTAGCTTCCATCCGCACAGTCATTGCCCCCCGGTCTCTAATGAGAGTTTGCCCAGTTAAAGTTGCAACATTGGGTTTAACGTGAGAGATCTTGACTTTCAGCCTGTAACTTTTGAAAAGGGTCGATGTACTTAGGGCTTCCTGCTACAAAGTAAGAGTCAAGGACCCTCTTCCGCAAAGAGGAGCTGGCCTTAGTGGGAAATGGAGAATGAGCTCCTTTAAATCACCGCTCTGTTCACCAATCATTAAGAAACCTTTCCAAGAACATACATGTATCGTGTCTCCAGGAGGGCTGGGATTTGTGCAAGGTTCTGAGTAACATGCTACCACAGGAAGGTGGAGGTCCTGCTCAGCCCTAGAGACAGACACACACATGCAAACACACACACAGAAACCTTAGACACACAACTGGTAGTGTCGAGCCAAAGACTTAGCAGTATGAGGAGGGCACTGAACCCACCCACGCTCCAAAGAAGGAGAGGCCTTTCCCTGATCCACACGTGCATTCTCCCTCCTTCTCCCCCAAACCTGCCTCCTCCTCAAGCCCACGCATTATTACATAGAATACGATTAGGCAGCGCTCTCAGGTTACAGAATTGTCAACGATGCTCTCGTTAAAACAACAGCACAGTCAAACAGACAGCATGCTAGCATGTGAAATGCGATCAGTTCTTTCAGACACGGCTCATGATGAATGGAGCCACACAAGGAGGACTGCAGCTATGCTGCGCCCCGAGCCGAACTGGGAGAATGGCTACCTACCAAAGTGCTGCACACTCTCATTTCACCCTCAGAGGCAGAAAAGAGGACTGCAAAGGACTCACGGGTCTCCCATGCTCTCCGCAAAGGACTCCCATTCCTCCTGCGGACCAAAGGTAACAACAAAAGCAGCTTTTTATTTGTAGAGCACACAACTTTTGGAAAATACACAGCTAAAACTGTCCCCGCTTTAAGTGCTTTACAGCACTTAAAGCGGGGACAGTTTTAGCTGTGTAATTTGAAAAACTTGCCTCTAAGTGCCTAGATGATGAAGTTCGAATGGGGGACCTGTGTCCACTTGCGTTGAGCATTCTTTCAGTGAGAAAGGATTTGGTTACATTTTGACTCTTTAGCACTGATTCTCATTCTTGTCAATCAACTGTGAAATTTCTGTGTTAATTTCTAGCAGAGGTAATAGAGTTAGTCCAAAATCATAGGTGTATATAAGTCCAGGTGGACAAGTAGGCCCAGAATCCCAGGCACTGAGCTGAAAAGGGGATCATTTCCCAGTGGGCCTCACGTCCCACAGAAACCGCTGTGCAAAAGTCGAGAAACAGATACAGAAAGTGACTGGCCTAAGGCTTGTCACTTGAATGTGAGTGGATGAATGAGTGGCGGATGGTTGGAAATGAAATCCAAATCCCCTGACCTCTAATTTCAGAGGGTGCAGTGCCTCCCCCATGCCCGATTTTAGAGTTAAACGTCTTAGCAAGAGCTTCACTGCACTGAAGTCACCCTGAAAAGACATTAGCTTCCATCCGCACAGTCATTGCCCCCCGGTCTCTAATGAGAGTTTGCCCAGTTAAAGTTGCAACATTGGGTTTAACGTGAGAGATCTTGACTTTCAGCCTGTAACTTTTGAAAAGGGTCGATGTACTTAGGGCTTCCTGCTACAAAGTAAGAGTCAAGGACCCTCTTCCGCAAAGAGGAGCTGGCCTTAGTGGGAAATGGAGAATGAGCTCCTTTAAATCACCGCTCTGTCACCAATCATTAAGAAACCTTTCCAAGAACATACATGTATCGTGTCTCCAGGAGGGCTGGGATTTGTGCAAGGTTCTGAGTAACATGCTACCACAGGAAGGTGGAGGTCCTGCTCAGCCCTAGAGACAGACACACACATGCAAACACACACACAGAAACCTTAGACACACAACTGGTAGTGTCGAGCCAAAGACTTAGCAGTATGAGGAGGGCACTGAACCCACCCACGCTCCAAAGAAGGAGAGGCCTTTCCCTGATCCACACGTGCATTCTCCCTCCTTCTCCCCCAAACCTGCCTCCTCCTCAAGCCCACGCATTATTACATAGAATACGATTAGGCAGCGCTCTCAGGTTACAGAATTGTCAACGATGCTCTCGTTAAAAGAACAGCACAGTCAAACAGACAGCATGCTAGCATGTGAAATGCGATCAGTTCTTTCAGACACGGCTCATGATGAATGGAGCCACACAAGGAGGACTGCAGCTATGCTGCGCCCCGAGCCGAACTGGGAGAATGGCTACCTACCAAAGTGCTGCACACTCTCATTTCACCCTCAGAGGCAGAAAAGAGGACTGCAAAGGACTCACGGGTCTCCCATGCTCTCCGCAAAGGACTCCCATTCCTCCTGCGGACCAAAGGTAACAACAAAAGCAGCTTTTTATTTGTAGAGCACACAACTTTTGGAAAATACACAGCTAAAACTGTCCCCGCTTTAAGTGCTTTACAGCACTTAAAGCGGGGACAGTTTTAGCTGTGTAATTTGAAAAACGTGCCTCTAAGTGCCTAGATGATGAAGTTCGAATGGGGGACCTGTGTCCACTTGCGTTGAGCATTCTTTCAGTGAGAAAGGATTTGGTTACATTTTGACTCTTTAGCACTGATTCTCATTCTTGTCAATCAACTGTGAAATTTCTGTGTTAATTTCTAGCAGAGGTAATAGAGTTAGTCCAAAATCATAGGTGTATATAAGTCCAGGTGGACAGGTAGGCCCAGAATCCCAGGCACTGAGCTGAAAAGGGGATGATTTCCCAGTGGGCCTCACGTCCCACAGAAACCGCTGTGCAAAAGTCGAGAAACAGATACAGAAAGTGACTGGCCTAAGGCTTGTCACTTGAATGTGAGTGGCTGAATGAGTGGCGGATGGTTGGAAATGAAATCCAAATCCCCTGACCTCTAATTTCAGAGGGTGCAGTGCCTCCCCCATGCCCGATTTTAGAGTTAAACGTCTTAGCAAGAGCTTCACTGCACTGAAGTCACCCTGAAAAGACATTAGCTTCCATCCGCACAGTCATTGCCCCCCGGTCTCTAATGAGAGTTTGCCCAGTTAAAGTTGCAACATTGGGTTTAACGTGAGAGATCTTGACTTTCAGCCTGTAACTTTTGAAAAGGGTCGATGTACTTAGGGCTTCCTGCTACAAAGTAAGAGTCAAGGACCCTCTTCCGCAAAGAGGAGCTGGCCTTAGTGGGAAATGGAGAATGAGCTCCTTTAAATCACCGCTCTGTTCACCAATCATTAAGAAACCTTTCCAAGAACATACATGTATCGTGTCTCCAGGAGGGCTGGGATTTGTGCAAGGTTCTGAGTAACATGCTACCACAGGAAGGTGGAGGTCCTGCTCAGCCCTAGAGACAGACACACACATGCAAACACACACACAGAAACCTTAGACACACAACTGGTAGTGTCGAGCCAAAGACAGCAGTATGAGGAGGGCACTGAACCCACCCACGCTCCAAAGAAGGAGAGGCCTTTCCCTGATCCACACGTGCATTCTCCCTCCTTCTCCCCCAAACCTGCCTCCTCCTCAAGCCCACGCATTATTACATAGAATACGATTAGGCAGCGCTCTCAGGTTACAGAATTGTCAACGATGCTCTCGTTAAAACAACAGCACAGTCAAACAGACAGCATGCTAGCATGTGAAATGCGATCAGTTCTTTCAGACACGGCTCATGATGAATGGAGCCACACAAGGAGGACTGCAGCTATGCTGCGCCCCGAGCCGAACTGGGAGAATGGCTACCTACCAAAGTGCTGCACACTCTCATTTCACCCTCAGAGGCAGAAAAGAGGACTGCAAAGGACTCACGGGTCTCCCATGCTCTCCGCAAAGGACTCCCATTCCTCCTGCGGACCAAAGGTAACAACAAAAGCAGCTTTTTATTTGTAGAGCACACAACTTTTGGAAAATACACAGCTAAAACTGTCCCCGCTTTAAGTGCTTTACAGCACTTAAAGCGGGGACAGTTTTAGCTGTGTAATTTGAAAAACTTGCCTCTACGTGCCTAGATGATGAAGTTCGAATGGGGGACCTGTGTCCACTTGCGTTGAGCATTCTTTCAGTGAGAAAGGATTTGGTTACATTTTGACTCTTTAGCACTGATTCTCATTCTTGTCAATCAACTGTGAAATTTCTGTGTTAATTTCTAGCAGAGGTAATAGAGTTAGTCCAAAATCATAGGTGTATATAAGTCCAGGTGGACAAGTAGGCCCAGAATCCCAGGCACTGAGCTGAAAAGGGGATGATTTCCCAGTGGGCCTCACGTCCCACAGAAACCGCTGTGCAAAAGTCGAGAAACAGATACAGAAAGTGACTGGCCTAAGGCTTGTCACTTGAATGTGAGTGGCTGAATGAGTGGCGGATGGTTGGAAATGAAATCCAAATCCCCTGACCTCTAATTTCAGAGGGTGCAGTGCCTCCCCCATGCCCGATTTTAGAGTTAAACGTCTTAGCAAGAGCTTCACTGCACTGAAGTCACCCTGAAAAGACATTAGCTTCCATCCGCACAGTCATTGCCCCCCGGTCTCTAATGAGAGTTTGCCCAGTTAAAGTTGCAACATTGGGTTTAACGTGAGAGATCTTGACTTTCAGCCTGTAACTTTTGAAAAGGGTCGATGTACTTAGGGCTTCCTGCTACAAAGTAAGAGTCAAGGACCCTCTTCCGCAAAGAGGAGCTGGCCTTAGTGGGAAATGGAGAATGAGCTCCTTTAAATCACCGCTCTGTTCACCAATCATTAAGAAACCTTTCCAAGAACATACATGTATCGTGTCTCCAGGAGGGCTGGGATTTGTGCAAGGTTCTGAGTAACATGCTACCACAGGAAGGTGGAGGTCCTGCTCAGCCCTAGAGACAGACACACACATGCAAACACACACACAGAAACCTTAGACACACAACTGGTAGTGTCGAGCCAAAGACTTAGCAGTATGAGGAGGGCACTGAACCCACCCACGCTCCAAAGAAGGAGAGGCCTTTCCCTGATCCACACGTGCATTCTCCCTCCTTCTCCCCCAAACCTGCCTCCTCCTCAAGCCCACGCATTATTACATAGAATACGATTAGGCAGCGCTCTCAGGTTACAGAATTGTCAACGATGCTCTCGTTAAAACAACAGCACAGTCAAACAGACAGCATGCTAGCATGTGAAATGCGATCAGTTCTTTCAGACACGGCTCATGATGAATGGAGCCACACAAGGAGGACTGCAGCTATGCTGCGCCCCGAGCCGAACTGGGAGAATGGCTACCTACCAAAGTGCTGCACACTCTCATTTCACCCTCAGAGGCAGAAAAGAGGACTGCAAAGGACTCACGGGTCTCCCATGCTCTCCGCAAAGGACTCCCATTCCTCCTGCGGACCAAAGGTAACAACAAAAGCAGCTTTTTATTTGTAGAGCACACAACTTTTGGAAAATACACAGCTAAAACTGTCCCCGCTTTAAGTGCTTTACAGCACTTAAAGCGGGGACAGTTTTAGCTGTGTAATTTGAAAAACTTGCCTCTAAGTGCCTAGATGATGAAGTTCGAATGGGGGAACTCTGTCCACTTGCGTTGAGCATTCTTTCAGTGAGAAAGGATTTGGTTACATTTTGACTCTTTAGCACTGATTCTCATTCTTGTCAATCAACTGTGAAATTTCTGTGTTAATTTCTAGCAGAGGTAATAGAGTTAGTCCAAAATCATAGGTGTATATAAGTCCAGGTGGACAAGTATGCCCAGAATCCCAGGCACTGAGCTGAAAAGGGGATCATTTCCCAGTGGGCCTCACGTCCCACAGAAACCGCTGTGCAAAAGTCGAGAAACAGATACAGAAAGTGACTGGCCTAAGGCTTGTCACTTGAATGTGAGTGGCTGAATGAGTGGCGGATGGTTGGAAATGAAATCCAAATCCCCTGACCTCTAATTTCAGAGGGTGCAGTGCCTCCCCCATGCCCGATTTTAGAGTTAAACGTCTTAGCAAGAGCTTCACTGCACTGAAGTCACCCTGAAAAGACATTAGCTTCCATCCGCACAGTCATTGCCCCCCGGTCTCTAATGAGAGTTTGCCCAGTTAAAGTTGCAACATTGGGTTTAACGTGAGAGATCTTGACTTTCAGCCTGTAACTTTTGAAAAGGGTCGATGTACTTAGGGCTTCCTGCTACAAAGTAAGAGTCAAGGACCCTCTTCCGCAAAGAGGAGCTGGCCTTAGTGGGAAATGGAGAATGAGCTCCTTTAAATCACCGCTCTGTTCACCAATCATTAAGAAACCTTTCCAAGAACATACATGTATCGTGTCTCCAGGAGGGCTGGGATTTGTGCAAGGTTCTGAGTAGCATGCTACCACAGGAAGGTGGAGGTCCTGCTCAGCCCTAGAGACAGACACACACATGCAAACACACACACAGAAACCTTAGACACACAACTGGTAGTGTCGAGCCAAAGACTTAGCAGTATGAGGAGGGCACTGAACCCACCCACGCTCCAAAGAAGGAGAGGCCTTTCCCTGATCCACACGTGCATTCTCCCTCCTTCTCCCCCAAACCTGCCTCCTCCTCAAGCCCACGCATTATTACATAGAATACGATTAGGCAGCGCTCTCAGGTTACAGAATTGTCAACGATGCTCTCGTTAAAACAACAGCACAGTCAAACAGACAGCATGCTAGCATGTGAAATGCGATCAGTTCTTTCAGACACGGCTCATGATGAATGGAGCCACACAAGGAGGACTGCAGCTATGCTGCGCCCCGAGCCGAACTGGGAGAATGGCTACCTACCAAAGTGCTGCACACTCTCATTTCACCCTCAGAGGCAGAAAAGAGGACTGCAAAGGACTCACGGGTCTCCCATGCTCTCCGCAAAGGACTCCCATTCCTCCTGCGGACCAAAGGTAACAACAAAAGCAGCTTTTTATTTGTAGAGCACACAACTTTTGGAAAATACACAGCTAAAACTGTCCCCGCTTTAAGTGCTTTACAGCACTTAAAGCGGGGACAGTTTTAGCTGTGTAATTTGAAAAACTTGCCTCTAAGTGCCTAGATGATGAAGTTCGAATGGGGGACCTGTGTCCACTTGCGTTGAGCATTCTTTCAGTGAGAAAGGATTTGGTTACATTTTGACTCTTTAGCACTGATTCTCATTCTTGTCAATCAACTGTGAAATTTCTGTGTTAATTTCTAGCAGAGGTAATAGAGTTAGTCCAAAATCATAGGTGTATATAAGTCCAGGTGGACAAGTAGGCCCAGAATCCCAGGCACTGAGCTGAAAAGGGGATGATTTCCCAGTGGGCCTCACGTCCCACAGAAACCGCTGTGCAAAAGTCGAGAAACAGATACAGAAAGTGACTGGCCTAAGGCTTGTCACTTGAATGTGAGTGGCTGAATGAGTGGCGGATGGTTGGAAATGAAATCCAAATCCCCTGACCTCTAATTTCAGAGGGTGCAGTGCCTCCCCCATGCCCGATTTTAGAGTTAAACGTCTTAGCAAGAGCTTCACTGCACTGAAGTCACCCTGAAAAGACATTAGCTTCCATCCGCACAGTCATTGCCCCCCGGTCTCTAATGAGAGTTTGCCCAGTTAAAGTTGCAACATTGGGTTTAACGTGAGAGATCTTGACTTTCAGCCTGTAACTTTTGAAAAGGGTCGATGTACTTAGGGCTTCCTGCTACAAAGTAAGAGTCAAGGACCCTCTTCCGCAAAGAGGAGCTGGCCTTAGTGGGAAATGGAGAATGAGCTCCTTTAAATCACCGCTCTGTCACCAATCGTTAAGAAAACTTTCCAAGAACATACATGTATCGTGTCTCCAGGAGGGCTGGGATTTGTGCAAGGTTCTGAGTAACATGCTACCACAGGAAGGTGGAGGTCCTGCTCAGCCCTAGAGACAGACACACACATGCAAACACACACACAGAAACCTTAGACACACAACTGGTAGTGTCGAGCCAAAGACTTAGCAGTATGAGGAGGGCACTGAACCCACCCACGCTCCAAAGAAGGAGAGGCCTTTCCCTGATCCACACGTGCATTCTCCCTCCTTCTCCCCCAAACCTGCCTCCTCCTCAAGCCCACGCATTATTACATAGAATACGATTAGGCAGCGCTCTCAGGTTACAGAATTGTCAACGATGCTCTCGTTAAAACAACAGCACAGTCAAACAGACAGCATGCTAGCATGTGAAATGCGATCAGTTCTTTCAGACACGGCTCATGATGAATGGAGCCACACAAGGAGGACTGCAGCTATGCTGCGCCCCGAGCCGAACTGGGAGAATGGCTACCTACCAAAGTGCTGCACACTCTCATTTCACCCTCAGAGGCAGAAAAGAGGACTGCAAAGGACTCACGGGTCTCCCATGCTCTCCGCAAAGGACTCCCATTCCTCCTGCGGACCAAAGGTAACAACAAAAGCAGCTTTTTATTTGTAGAGCACACAACTTTTGGAAAATACACAGCTAAAACTGTCCCCGCTTTAAGTGCTTTACAGCACTTAAAGCGGGGACAGTTTTAGCTGTGTAATTTGAAAAACTTGCCTCTAAGTGCCTAGATGATGAAGTTCGAATGGGGGACCTGTGTCCACTTGCGTTGAGCATTCTTTCAGTGAGAAAGGATTTGGTTACATTTTGACTCTTTAGCACTGATTCTCATTCTTGTCAATCAACTGTGAAATTTCTGTGTTAATTTCTAGCAGAGGTAATAGAGTTAGTCCAAAATCATAGGTGTATATAAGTCCAGGTGGACAAGTAGGCCCAGAATCCCAGGCACTGAGCTGAAAAGGGGATCACTTCCCAGTGGGCCTCACGTCCCACAGAAACCGCTGTGCAAAAGTCGAGAAACAGATACAGAAAGTGACTGGCCTAAGGCTTGTCACTTGAATGTGAGTGGCTGAATGAGTGGCGGATTGTTGGAAATGAAATCCAAATCCCCTGACCTCTAATTTCAGAGGGTGCAGTGCCTCCCCCATGCCCGATTTTAGAGTTAAACGTCTTAGCAAGAGCTTCACTGCACTGAAGTCACCCTGAAAAGACATTAGCTTCCATCCGCACAGTCATTGCCCCCCGGTCTCTAATGAGAGTTTGCCCAGTTAAAGTTGCAACATTGGGTTTAACGTGAGAGATCTTGACTTTCAGCCTGTAACTTTTGAAAAGGGTCGATGTACTTAGGGCTTCCTGCTACAAAGTAAGAGTCAAGGACCCTCTTCCGCAAAGAGGAGCTGGCCTTAGTGGGAAATGGAGAATGAGCTCCTTTAAATCACCGCTCTGTCACCAATCGTTAAGAAACCTTTCCAAGAACATACATGTATCGTGTCTCCAGGAGGGCTGGGATTTGTGCAAGGTTCTGAGTAACATGCTACCACAGGAAGGTGGAGGTCCTGCTCAGCCCTAGAGACAGACACACACATGCAAACACACACACAGAAACCTTAGACACACAACTGGTAGTGTCGAGCCAAAGACTTAGCAGTATGAGGAGGGCACTGAACCCACCCACGCTCCAAAGAAGGAGAGGCCTTTCCCTGATCCACACGTGCATTCTCCCTCCTTCTCCCCCAAACCTGCCTCCTCCTCAAGCCCACGCATTATTACATAGAATACGATTAGGCAGCGCTCTCAGGTTACAGAATTGTCAACGATGCTCTCGTTAAAACAACAGCACAGTCAAACAGACAGCATGCTAGCATGTGAAATGCGATCAGTTCTTTCAGACACGGCTCATGATGAATGGAGCCACACAAGGAGGACTGCAGCTATGCTGCGCCCCGAGCCGAACTGGGAGAATGGCTACCTACCAAAGTGCTGCACACTCTCATTTCACCCTCAGAGGCAGAAAAGAGGACTGCAAAGGACTCACGGGTCTCCCATGCTCTCCGCAAAGGACTCCCATTCCTCCTGCGGACCAAAGGTAACAACAAAAGCAGCTTTTTATTTGTAGAGCACACAACTTTTGGAAAATACACAGCTAAAACTGTCCCCGCTTTAAGTGCTTTGCAGCACTTAAAGCGGGGACAGTTTTAGCTGTGTAATTTGAAAAACTTGCCTCTAAGTGCCTAGATGATGAAGTTCGAATGGGGGACCTGTGTCCACTTGCGTTGAGCATTCTTTCAGTGAGAAAGGATTTGGTTACATTTTGACTCTTTAGCACTGATTCTCATTCTTGTCAATCAACTGTGAAATTTCTGTGTTAATTTCTAGCAGAGGTAATAGAGTTAGTCCAAAATCATAGGTGTATATAAGTCCAGGTGGACAGGTAGGCCCAGAATCCCAGGCACTGAGCTGAAAAGGGGATCACTTCCCAGTGGGCCTCACGTCCCACAGAAACCGCTGTGCAAAAGTCGAGAAACAGATACAGAAAGTGACTGGCCTAAGGCTTGTCACTTGAATGTGAGTGGCTGAATGAGTGGCGGATTGTTGGAAATGAAATCCAAATCCCCTGACCTCTAATTTCAGAGGGTGCAGTGCCTCCCCCATGCCCGATTTTAGAGTTAAACGTCTTAGCAAGAGCTTCACTGCACTGAAGTCACCCTGAAAAGACATTAGCTTCCATCCGCACAGTCATTGCCCCCCGGTCTCTAATGAGAGTTTGCCCAGTTAAAGTTGCAACATTGGGTTTAACGTGAGAGATCTTGACTTTCAGCCTGTAACTTTTGAAAAGGGTCGATGTACTTAGGGCTTCCTGCTACAAAGTAAGAGTCAAGGACCCTCTTCCGCAAAGAGGAGCTGGCCTTAGTGGGAAATGGAGAATGAGCTCCTTTAAATCACCGCTCTGTCACCAATCGTTAAGAAACCTTTCCAAGAACATACATGTATCGTGTCTCCAGGAGGGCTGGGATTTGTGCAAGGTTCTGAGTAACATGCTACCACAGGAAGGTGGAGGTCCTGCTCAGCCCTAGAGACAGACACACACATGCAAACACACACACAGAAACCTTAGACACACAACTGGTAGTGTCGAGCCAAAGACTTAGCAGTATGAGGAGGGCACTGAACCCACCCACGCTCCAAAGAAGGAGAGGCCTTTCCCTGATCCACACGTGCATTCTCCCTCCTTCTCCCCCAAACCTGCCTCCTCCTCAAGCCCACGCATTATTACATAGAATACGATTAGGCAGCGCTCTCAGGTTACAGAATTGTCAACGATGCTCTCGTTAAAACAACAGCACAGTCAAACAGACAGCATGCTAGCATGTGAAATGCGATCAGTTCTTTCAGACACGGCTCATGATGAATGGAGCCACACAAGGAGGACTGCAGCTATGCTGCGCCCCGAGCCGAACTGGGAGAATGGCTACCTACCAAAGTGCTGCACACTCTCATTTCACCCTCAGAGGCAGAAAAGAGGACTGCAAAGGACTCACGGGTCTCCCATGCTCTCCGCAAAGGACTCCCATTCCTCCTGCGGACCAAAGGTAACAACAAAAGCAGCTTTTTATTTGTAGAGCACACAACTTTTGGAAAATACACAGCTAAAACTGTCCCCGCTTTAAGTGCTTTACAGCACTTAAAGCGGGGACAGTTTTAGCTGTGTAATTTGAAAAACTTGCCTCTAAGTGCCTAGATGATGAAGTTCGAATGGGGGACCTGTGTCCACTTGCGTTGAGCATTCTTTCAGTGAGAAAGGATTTGGTTACATTTTGACTCTTTAGCACTGATTCTCATTCTTGTCAATCAACTGTGAAATTTCTGTGTTAATTTCTAGCAGAGGTAATAGAGTTAGTCCAAAATCATAGGTGTATATAAGTCCAGGTGGACAAGTAGGCCCAGAATCCCAGGCACTGAGCTGAAAAGGGGATGATTTCCCAGTGGGCCTCACGTCCCACAGAAACCGCTGTGCAAAAGTCGAGAAACAGATACAGAAAGTGACTGGCCTAAGGCTTGTCACTTGAATGTGAGTGGCTGAATGAGTGGCGGATGGTTGGAAATGAAATCCAAATCCCCTGACCTCTAATTTCAGAGGGTGCAGTGCCTCCCCCATGCCCGATTTTAGAGTTAAACGTCTTAGCAAGAGCTTCACTGCACTGAAGTCACCCTGAAAAGACATTAGCTTCCATCCGCACAGTCATTGCCCCCCGGTCTCTAATGAGAGTTTGCCCAGTTAAAGTTGCAACATTGGGTTTAACGTGAGAGATCTTGACTTTCAGCCTGTAACTTTTGAAAAGGGTCGATGTACTTAGGGCTTCCTGCTACAAAGTAAGAGTCAAGGACCCTCTTCCGCAAAGAGGAGCTGGCCTTAGTGGGAAATGGAGAATGAGCTCCTTTAAATCACCGCTCTGTTCACCAATCATTAAGAAACCTTTCCAAGAACATACATGTATCGTGTCTCCAGGAGGGCTGGGATTTGTGCAAGGTTCTGAGTAACATGCTACCACAGGAAGGTGGAGGTCCTGCTCAGCCCTAGAGACAGACACACACATGCAAACACACACACAGAAACCTTAGACACACAACTGGTAGTGTCGAGCCAAAGACTTAGCAGTATGAGGAGGGCACTGAACCCACCCACGCTCCAAAGAAGGAGAGGCCTTTCCCTGATCCACACGTGCATTCTCCCTCCTTCTCCCCCAAACCTGCCTCCTCCTCAAGCCCACGCATTATTACATAGAATACGATTAGGCAGCGCTCTCAGGTTACAGAATTGTCAACGATGCTCTCGTTAAAACAACAGCACAGTCAAACAGACAGCATGCTAGCATGTGAAATGCGATCAGTTCTTTCAGACACGGCTCATGATGAATGGAGCCACACAAGGAGGACTGCAGCTATGCTGCGCCCCGAGCCGAACTGGGAGAATGGCTACCTACCAAAGTGCTGCACACTCTCATTTCACCCTCAGAGGCAGAAAAGAGGACTGCAAAGGACTCACGGGTCTCCCATGCTCTCCGCAAAGGACTCCCATTCCTCCTGCGGACCAAAGGTAACAACAAAAGCAGCTTTTTATTTGTAGAGCACACAACTTTTGGAAAATACACAGCTAAAACTGTCCCCGCTTTAAGTGCTTTACAGCACTTAAAGCGGGGACAGTTTTAGCTGTGTAATTTGAAAAACTTGCCTCTAAGTGCCTAGATGATGAAGTTCGAATGGGGGAACTCTGTCCACTTGCGTTGAGCATTCTTTCAGTGAGAAAGGATTTGGTTACATTTTGACTCTTTAGCACTGATTCTCATTCTTGTCAATCAACTGTGAAATTTCTGTGTTAATTTCTAGCAGAGGTAATAGAGTTAGTCCAAAATCATAGGTGTATATAAGTCCAGGTGGACAAGTAGGCCCAGAATCCCAGGCACTGAGCTGAAAAGGGGATCATTTCCCAGTGGGCCTCACGTCCCACAGAAACCGCTGTGCAAAAGTCGAGAAACAGATACAGAAAGTGACTGGCCTAAGGCTTGTCACTTGAATGT
Source organism: Aotus nancymaae (assembly GCF_030222135.1). Taxonomy (NCBI): domain Eukaryota; kingdom Metazoa; phylum Chordata; class Mammalia; order Primates; family Aotidae; genus Aotus; species Aotus nancymaae. Next base: position 206,236 of record NW_026988606.1, read on the forward strand.
GAGTGGCTGAATGAGTGGCGGATGGTTGGAAATGAAATCCAAATCCCCTGACCTCTAATTTCAGAGGGTGCAGTGCCTCCCCCATGCCCGATTTTAGAGTTAAACGTCTTAGCAAGAGCTTCACTGCACTGAAGTCACCCTGAAAAGACATTAGCTTCCATCCGCACAGTCATTGCCCCCCGGTCTCTAATGAGAGTTTGCCCAGTTAAAGTTGCAACATTGGGTTTAACGTGAGAGATCTTGACTTTCAGCCTGTAACTTTTGAAAAGGGTCGATGTACTTAGGGCTTCCTGCTACAAAGTAAGAGTCAAGGACCCTCTTCCGCAAAGAGGAGCTGGCCTTAGTGGGAAATGGAGAATGAGCTCCTTTAAATCACCGCTCTGTTCACCAATCATTAAGAAACCTTTCCAAGAACATACATGTATCGTGTCTCCAGGAGGGCTGGGATTTGTGCAAGGTTCTGAGTAACATGCTACCACAGGAAGGTGGAGGTCCTGCTCAGCCCTAGAGACAGACACACACATGCAAACACACACACAGAAACCTTAGGCACACAACTGGTAGTGTCGAGCCAAAGACTTAGCAGTATGAGGAGGGCACTGAACCCACCCACGCTCCAAAGAAGGAGAGGCCTTTCCCTGATCCACACGTGCATTCTCCCTCCTTCTCCCCCAAACCTGCCTCCTCCTCAAGCCCACGCATTATTACATAGAATACGATTAGGCAGCGCTCTCAGGTTACAGAATTGTCAACGATGCTCTCGTTAAAACAACAGCACAGTCAAACAGACAGCATGCTAGCATGTGAAATGCGATCAGTTCTTTCAGACACGGCTCATGATGAATGGAGCCACACAAGGAGGACTGCAGCTATGCTGCGCCCCGAGCCGAACTGGGAGAATGGCTACCTACCAAAGTGCTGCACACTCTCATTTCACCCTCAGAGGCAGAAAAGAGGACTGCAAAGGACTCACGGGTCTCCCATGCTCTCCGCAAAGGACTCCCATTCCTCCTGCGGACCAAAGGTAACAACAAAAGCAGCTTTTTATTTGTAGAGCACACAACTTTTGGAAAATACACAGCTAAAACTGTCCCCGCTTTAAGTGCTTTACAGCACTTAAAGCGGGGACAGTTTTAGCTGTGTAATTTGAAAAACTTGCCTCTAAGTGCCTAGATGATGAAGTTCGAATGGGGGACCTGTGTCCACTTGCGTTGAGCATTCTTTCAGTGAGAAAGGATTTGGTTACATTTTGACTCTTTAGCACTGATTCTCATTCTTGTCAATCAACTGTGAAATTTCTGTGTTAATTTCTAGCAGAGGTAATAGAGTTAGTCCAAAATCATAGGTGTATATAAGTCCAGGTGGACAAGTAGGCCCAGAATCCCAGGCACTGAGCTGAAAAGGGGATGATTTCCCAGTGGGCCTCACGTCCCACAGAAACCGCTGTGCAAAAGTCGAGAAACAGATACAGAAAGTGACTGGCCTAAGGCTTGTCACTTGAATGTGAGTGGCTGAATGAGTGGCGGATGGTTGGAAATGAAATCCAAATCCCCTGACCTCTAATTTCAGAGGGTGCAGTGCCTCCCCCATGCCCGATTTTAGAGTTAAACGTCTTAGCAAGAGCTTCACTGCACTGAAGTCACCCTGAAAAGACATTAGCTTCCATCCGCACAGTCATTGCCCCCTGGTCTCTAATGAGAGTTTGCCCAGTTAAAGTTGCAACATTGGGTTTAACGTGAGAGATCTTGACTTTCAGCCTGTAACTTTTGAAAAGGGTCGATGTACTTAGGGCTTCCTGCTACAAAGTAAGAGTCAAGGACCCTCTTCCGCAAAGAGGAGCTGGCCTTAGTGGGAAATGGAGAATGAGCTCCTTTAAATCACCGCTCTGTCACCAATCGTTAAGAAAACTTTCCAAGAACATACATGTATCGTGTCTCCAGGAGGGCTGGGATTTGTGCAAGGTTCTGAGTAACATGCTACCACAGGAAGGTGGAGGTCCTGCTCAGCCCTAGAGACAGACACACACATGCAAACACACACACAGAAACCTTAGGCACACAACTGGTAGTGTCGAGCCAAAGACTTAGCAGTATGAGGAGGGCACTGAACCCACCCACGCTCCAAAGAAGGAGAGGCCTTTCCCTGATCCACACGTGCATTCTCCCTCCTTCTCCCCCAAACCTGCCTCCTCCTCAAGCCCACGCATTATTACATAGAATACGATTAGGCAGCGCTCTCAGGTTACAGAATTGTCAACGATGCTCTCGTTAAAACAACAGCACAGTCAAACAGACAGCATGCTAGCATGTGAAATGCGATCAGTTCTTTCAGACACGGCTCATGATGAATGGAGCCACACAAGGAGGACTGCAGCTATGCTGCGCCCCGAGCCGAACTGGGAGAATGGCTACCTACCAAAGTGCTGCACACTCTCATTTCACCCTCAGAGGCAGAAAAGAGGACTGCAAAGGACTCACGGGTCTCCCATGCTCTCCGCAAAGGACTCCCATTCCTCCTGCGGACCAAAGGTAACAACAAAAGCAGCTTTTTATTTGTAGAGCACACAACTTTTGGAAAATACACAGCTAAAACTGTCCCCGCTTTAAGTGCTTTACAGCACTTAAAGCGGGGACAGTTTTAGCTGTGTAATTTGAAAAACTTGCCTCTAAGTGCCTAGATGATGAAGTTCGAATGGGGGACCTGTGTCCACTTGCGTTGAGCATTCTTTCAGTGAGAAAGGATTTGGTTACATTTTGACTCTTTAGCACTGATTCTCATTCTTGTCAATCAACTGTGAAATTTCTGTGTTAATTTCTAGCAGAGGTAATAGAGTTAGTCCAAAATCATAGGTGTATATAAGTCCAGGTGGACAAGTAGGCCCAGAATCCCAGGCACTGAGCTGAAAAGGGGATGATTTCCCAGTGGGCCTCACGTCCCACAGAAACCGCTGTGCAAAAGTCGAGAAACAGATACAGAAAGTGACTGGCCTAAGGCTTGTCACTTGAATGTGAGTGGCTGAATGAGTGGCGGATGGTTGGAAATGAAATCCAAATCCCCTGACCTCTAATTTCAGAGGGTGCAGTGCCTCCCCCATGCCCGATTTTAGAGTTAAACGTCTTAGCAAGAGCTTCACTGCACTGAAGTCACCCTGAAAAGACATTAGCTTCCATCCGCACAGTCATTGCCCCCTGGTCTCTAATGAGAGTTTGCCCAGTTAAAGTTGCAACATTGGGTTTAACGTGAGAGATCTTGACTTTCAGCCTGTAACTTTTGAAAAGGGTCGATGTACTTAGGGCTTCCTGCTACAAAGTAAGAGTCAAGGACCCTCTTCCGCAAAGAGGAGCTGGCCTTAGTGGGAAATGGAGAATGAGCTCCTTTAAATCACCGCTCTGTCACCAATCGTTAAGAAAACTTTCCAAGAACATACATGTATCGTGTCTCCAGGAGGGCTGGGATTTGTGCAAGGTTCTGAGTAACATGCTACCACAGGAAGGTGGAGGTCCTGCTCAGCCCTAGAGACAGACACACACATGCAAACACACACACAGAAACCTTAGACACACAACTGGTAGTGTCGAGCCAAAGACTTAGCAGTATGAGGAGGGCACTGAACCCACCCACGCTCCAAAGAAGGAGAGGCCTTTCCCTGATCCACACGTGCATTCTCCCTCCTTCTCCCCCAAACCTGCCTCCTCCTCAAGCCCACGCATTATTACATAGAATACGATTAGGCAGCGCTCTCAGGTTACAGAATTGTCAACGATGCTCTCGTTAAAACAACAGCACAGTCAAACAGACAGCATGCTAGCATGTGAAATGCGATCAGTTCTTTCAGACACGGCTCATGATGAATGGAGCCACACAAGGAGGACTGCAGCTATGCTGCGCCCCGAGCCGAACTGGGAGAATGGCTACCTACCAAAGTGCTGCACACTCTCATTTCACCCTCAGAGGCAGAAAAGAGGACTGCAAAGGACTCACGGGTCTCCCATGCTCTCCGCAAAGGACTCCCATTCCTCCTGCGGACCAAAGGTAACAACAAAAGCAGCTTTTTATTTGTAGAGCACACAACTTTTGGAAAATACACAGCTAAAACTGTCCCCGCTTTAAGTGCTTTGCAGCACTTAAAGCGGGGACAGTTTTAGCTGTGTAATTTGAAAAACTTGCCTCTAAGTGCCTAGATGATGAAGTTCGAATGGGGGACCTGTGTCCACTTGCGTTGAGCATTCTTTCAGTGAGAAAGGATTTGGTTACATTTTGACTCTTTAGCACTGATTCTCATTCTTGTCAATCAACTGTGAAATTTCTGTGTTAATTTCTAGCAGAGGTAATAGAGTTAGTCCAAAATCATAGGTGTATATAAGTCCAGGTGGACAAGTAGGCCCAGAATCCCAGGCACTGAGCTGAAAAGGGGATCACTTCCCAGTGGGCCTCACGTCCCACAGAAACCGCTGTGCAAAAGTCGAGAAACAGATACAGAAAGTGACTGGCCTAAGGCTTGTCACTTGAATGTGAGTGGCTGAATGAGTGGCGGATTGTTGGAAATGAAATCCAAATCCCCTGACCTCTAATTTCAGAGGGTGCAGTGCCTCCCCCATGCCCGATTTTAGAGTTAAACGTCTTAGCAAGAGCTTCACTGCACTGAAGTCACCCTGAAAAGACATTAGCTTCCATCCGCACAGTCATTGCCCCCCGGTCTCTAATGAGAGTTTGCCCAGTTAAAGTTGCAACATTGGGTTTAACGTGAGAGATCTTGACTTTCAGCCTGTAACTTTTGAAAAGGGTCGATGTACTTAGGGCTTCCTGCTACAAAGTAAGAGTCAAGGACCCTCTTCCGCAAAGAGGAGCTGGCCTTAGTGGGAAATGGAGAATGAGCTCCTTTAAATCACCGCTCTGTCACCAATCGTTAAGAAACCTTTCCAAGAACATACATGTATCGTGTCTCCAGGAGGGCTGGGATTTGTGCAAGGTTCTGAGTAACATGCTACCACAGGAAGGTGGAGGTCCTGCTCAGCCCTAGAGACAGACACACACATGCAAACACACACACAGAAACCTTAGACACACAACTGGTAGTGTCGAGCCAAAGACTTAGCAGTATGAGGAGGGCACTGAACCCACCCACGCTCCAAAGAAGGAGAGGCCTTTCCCTGATCCACACGTGCATTCTCCCTCCTTCTCCCCCAAACCTGCCTCCTCCTCAAGCCCACGCATTATTACATAGAATACGATTAGGCAGCGCTCTCAGGTTACAGAATTGTCAACGATGCTCTCGTTAAAACAACAGCACAGTCAAACAGACAGCATGCTAGCATGTGAAATGCGATCAGTTCTTTCAGACACGGCTCATGATGAATGGAGCCACACAAGGAGGACTGCAGCTATGCTGCGCCCCGAGCCGAACTGGGAGAATGGCTACCTACCAAAGTGCTGCACACTCTCATTTCACCCTCAGAGGCAGAAAAGAGGACTGCAAAGGACTCACGGGTCTCCCATGCTCTCCGCAAAGGACTCCCATTCCTCCTGCGGACCAAAGGTAACAACAAAAGCAGCTTTTTATTTGTAGAGCACACAACTTTTGGAAAATACACAGCTAAAACTGTCCCCGCTTTAAGTGCTTTACAGCACTTAAAGCGGGGACAGTTTTAGCTGTGTAATTTGAAAAACTTGCCTCTAAGTGCCTAGATGATGAAGTTCGAATGGGGGACCTGTGTCCACTTGCGTTGAGCATTCTTTCAGTGAGAAAGGATTTGGTTACATTTTGACTCTTTAGCACTGATTCTCATTCTTGTCAATCAACTGTGAAATTTCTGTGTTAATTTCTAGCAGAGGTAATAGAGTTAGTCCAAAATCATAGGTGTATATAAGTCCAGGTGGACAAGTAGGCCCAGAATCCCAGGCACTGAGCTGAAAAGGGGATGATTTCCCAGTGGGCCTCACGTCCCACAGAAACCGCTGTGCAAAAGTCGAGAAACAGATACAGAAAGTGACTGGCCTAAGGCTTGTCACTTGAATGTGAGTGGCTGAATGAGTGGCGGATGGTTGGAAATGAAATCCAAATCCCCTGACCTCTAATTTCAGAGGGTGCAGTGCCTCCCCCATGCCCGATTTTAGAGTTAAACGTCTTAGCAAGAGCTTCACTGCACTGAAGTCACCCTGAAAAGACATTAGCTTCCATCCGCACAGTCATTGCCCCCCGGTCTCTAATGAGAGTTTGCCCAGTTAAAGTTGCAACATTGGGTTTAACGTGAGAGATCTTGACTTTCAGCCTGTAACTTTTGAAAAGGGTCGATGTACTTAGGGCTTCCTGCTACAAAGTAAGAGTCAAGGACCCTCTTCCGCAAAGAGGAGCTGGCCTTAGTGGGAAATGGAGAATGAGCTCCTTTAAATCACCGCTCTGTTCACCAATCGTTAAGAAACCTTTCCAAGAACATACATGTATCGTGTCTCCAGGAGGGCTGGGATTTGTGCAAGGTTCTGAGTAACATGCTACCACAGGAAGGTGGAGGTCCTGCTCAGCCCTAGAGACAGACACACACATGCAAACACACACACAGAAACCTTAGACACACAACTGGTAGTGTCGAGCCAAAGACTTAGCAGTATGAGGAGGGCACTGAACCCACCCACGCTCCAAAGAAGGAGAGGCCTTTCCCTGATCCACACGTGCATTCTCCCTCCTTCTCCCCCAAACCTGCCTCCTCCTCAAGCCCACGCATTATTACATAGAATACGATTAGGCAGCGCTCTCAGGTTACAGAATTGTCAACGATGCTCTCGTTAAAACAACAGCACAGTCAAACAGACAGCATGCTAGCATGTGAAATGCGATCAGTTCTTTCAGACACGGCTCATGATGAATGGAGCCACACAAGGAGGACTGCAGCTATGCTGCGCCCCGAGCCGAACTGGGAGAATGGCTACCTACCAAAGTGCTGCACACTCTCATTTCACCCTCAGAGGCAGAAAAGAGGACTGCAAAGGACTCACGGGTCTCCCATGCTCTCCGCAAAGGACTCCCATTCCTCCTGCGGACCAAAGGTAACAACAAAAGCAGCTTTTTATTTGTAGAGCACACAACTTTTGGAAAATACACAGCTAAAACTGTCCCCGCTTTAAGTGCTTTGCAGCACTTAAAGCGGGGACAGTTTTAGCTGTGTAATTTGAAAAACTTGCCTCTAAGTGCCTAGATGATGAAGTTCGAATGGGGGACCTGTGTCCACTTGCGTTGAGCATTCTTTCAGTGAGAAAGGATTTGGTTACATTTTGACTCTTTAGCACTGATTCTCATTCTTGTCAATCAACTGTGAAATTTCTGTGTTAATTTCTAGCAGAGGTAATAGAGTTAGTCCAAAATCATAGGTGTATATAAGTCCAGGTGGACAGGTAGGCCCAGAATCCCAGGCACTGAGCTGAAAAGGGGATCACTTCCCAGTGGGCCTCACGTCCCACAGAAACCGCTGTGCAAAAGTCGAGAAACAGATACAGAAAGTGACTGGCCTAAGGCTTGTCACTTGAATGTGAGTGGCTGAATGAGTGGCGGATTGTTGGAAATGAAATCCAAATCCCCTGACCTCTAATTTCAGAGGGTGCAGTGCCTCCCCCATGCCCGATTTTAGAGTTAAACGTCTTAGCAAGAGCTTCACTGCACTGAAGTCACCCTGAAAAGACATTAGCTTCCATCCGCACAGTCATTGCCCCCCGGTCTCTAATGAGAGTTTGCCCAGTTAAAGTTGCAACATTGGGTTTAACGTGAGAGATCTTGACTTTCAGCCTGTAACTTTTGAAAAGGGTCGATGTACTTAGGGCTTCCTGCTACAAAGTAAGAGTCAAGGACCCTCTTCCGCAAAGAGGAGCTGGCCTTAGTGGGAAATGGAGAATGAGCTCCTTTAAATCACCGCTCTGTCACCAATCGTTAAGAAACCTTTCCAAGAACATACATGTATCGTGTCTCCAGGAGGGCTGGGATTTGTGCAAGGTTCTGAGTAACATGCTACCACAGGAAGGTGGAGGTCCTGCTCAGCCCTAGAGACAGACACACACATGCAAACACACACACAGAAACCTTAGACACACAACTGGTAGTGTCGAGCCAAAGACTTAGCAGTATGAGGAGGGCACTGAACCCACCCACGCTCCAAAGAAGGAGAGGCCTTTCCCTGATCCACACGTGCATTCTCCCTCCTTCTCCCCCAAACCTGCCTCCTCCTCAAGCCCACGCATTATTACATAGAATACGATTAGGCAGCGCTCTCAGGTTACAGAATTGTCAACGATGCTCTCGTTAAAACAACAGCACAGTCAAACAGACAGCATGCTAGCATGTGAAATGCGATCAGTTCTTTCAGACACGGCTCATGATGAATGGAGCCACACAAGGAGGACTGCAGCTATGCTGCGCCCCGAGCCGAACTGGGAGAATGGCTACCTACCAAAGTGCTGCACACTCTCATTTCACCCTCAGAGGCAGAAAAGAGGACTGCAAAGGACTCACGGGTCTCCCATGCTCTCCGCAAAGGACTCCCATTCCTCCTGCGGACCAAAGGTAACAACAAAAGCAGCTTTTTATTTGTAGAGCACACAACTTTTGGAAAATACACAGCTAAAACTGTCCCCGCTTTAAGTGCTTTACAGCACTTAAAGCGGGGACAGTTTTAGCTGTGTAATTTGAAAAACTTGCCTCTAAGTGCCTAGATGATGAAGTTCGAATGGGGGACCTGTGTCCACTTGCGTTGAGCATTCTTTCAGTGAGAAAGGATTTGGTTACATTTTGACTCTTTAGCACTGATTCTCATTCTTGTCAATCAACTGTGAAATTTCTGTGTTAATTTCTAGCAGAGGTAATAGAGTTAGTCCAAAATCATAGGTGTATATAAGTCCAGGTGGACAAGTAGGCCCAGAATCCCAGGCACTGAGCTGAAAAGGGGATGATTTCCCAGTGGGCCTCACGTCCCACAGAAACCGCTGTGCAAAAGTCGAGAAACAGATACAGAAAGTGACTGGCCTAAGGCTTGTCACTTGAATGTGAGTGGCTGAATGAGTGGCGGATGGTTGGAAATGAAATCCAAATCCCCTGACCTCTAATTTCAGAGGGTGCAGTGCCTCCCCCATGCCCGATTTTAGAGTTAAACGTCTTAGCAAGAGCTTCACTGCACTGAAGTCACCCTGAAAAGACATTAGCTTCCATCCGCACAGTCATTGCCCCCCGGTCTCTAATGAGAGTTTGCCCAGTTAAAGTTGCAACATTGGGTTTAACGTGAGAGATCTTGACTTTCAGCCTGTAACTTTTGAAAAGGGTCGATGTACTTAGGGCTTCCTGCTACAAAGTAAGAGTCAAGGACCCTCTTCCGCAAAGAGGAGCTGGCCTTAGTGGGAAATGGAGAATGAGCTCCTTTAAATCACCGCTCTGTTCACCAATCATTAAGAAACCTTTCCAAGAACATACATGTATCGTGTCTCCAGGAGGGCTGGGATTTGTGCAAGGTTCTGAGTAACATGCTACCACAGGAAGGTGGAGGTCCTGCTCAGCCCTAGAGACAGACACACACATGCAAACACACACACAGAAACCTTAGACACACAACTGGTAGTGTCGAGCCAAAGACTTAGCAGTATGAGGAGGGCACTGAACCCACCCACGCTCCAAAGAAGGAGAGGCCTTTCCCTGATCCACACGTGCATTCTCCCTCCTTCTCCCCCAAACCTGCCTCCTCCTCAAGCCCACGCATTATTACATAGAATACGATTAGGCAGCGCTCTCAGGTTACAGAATTGTCAACGATGCTCTCGTTAAAAGAACAGCACAGTCAAACAGACAGCATGCTAGCATGTGAAATGCGATCAGTTCTTTCAGACACGGCTCATGATGAATGGAGCCACACAAGGAGGACTGCAGCTATGCTGCGCCCCGAGCCGAACTGGGAGAATGGCTACCTACCAAAGTGCTGCACACTCTCATTTCACCCTCAGAGGCAGAAAAGAGGACTGCAAAGGACTCACGGGTCTCCCATGCTCTCCGCAAAGGACTCCCATTCCTCCTGCGGACCAAAGGTAACAACAAAAGCAGCTTTTTATTTGTAGAGCACACAACTTTTGGAAAATACACAGCTAAAACTGTCCCCGCTTTAAGTGCTTTGCAGCACTTAAAGCGGGGACAGTTTTAGCTGTGTAATTTGAAAAACTTGCCTCTAAGTGCCTAGATGATGAAGTTCGAATGGGGGACCTGTGTCCACTTGCGTTGAGCATTCTTTCAGTGAGAAAGGATTTGGTTACATTTTGACTCTTTAGCACTGATTCTCATTCTTGTCAATCAACTGTGAAATTTCTGTGTTAATTTCTAGCAGAGGTAATAGAGTTAGTCCAAAATCATAGGTGTATATAAGTCCAGGTGGACAGGTAGGCCCAGAATCCCAGGCACTGAGCTGAAAAGGGGATCACTTCCCAGTGGGCCTCACGTCCCACAGAAACCGCTGTGCAAAAGTCGAGAAACAGATACAGAAAGTGACTGGCCTAAGGCTTGTCACTTGAATGTGAGTGGCTGAATGAGTGGCGGATTGTTGGAAATGAAATCCAAATCCCCTGACCTCTAATTTCAGAGGGTGCAGTGCCTCCCCCATGCCCGATTTTAGAGTTAAACGTCTTAGCAAGAGCTTCACTGCACTGAAGTCACCCTGAAAAGACATTAGCTTCCATCCGCACAGTCATTGCCCCCCGGTCTCTAATGAGAGTTTGCCCAGTTAAAGTTGCAACATTGGGTTTAACGTGAGAGATCTTGACTTTCAGCCTGTAACTTTTGAAAAGGGTCGATGTACTTAGGGCTTCCTGCTACAAAGTAAGAGTCAAGGACCCTCTTCCGCAAAGAGGAGCTGGCCTTAGTGGGAAATGGAGAATGAGCTCCTTTAAATCACCGCTCTGTCACCAATCGTTAAGAAACCTTTCCAAGAACATACATGTATCGTGTCTCCAGGAGGGCTGGGATTTGTGCAAGGTTCTGAGTAACATGCTACCACAGGAAGGTGGAGGTCCTGCTCAGCCCTAGAGACAGACACACACATGCAAACACACACACAGAAACCTTAGACACACAACTGGTAGTGTCGAGCCAAAGACTTAGCAGTATGAGGAGGGCACTGAACCCACCCACGCTCCAAAGAAGGAGAGGCCTTTCCCTGATCCACACGTGCATTCTCCCTCCTTCTCCCCCAAACCTGCCTCCTCCTCAAGCCCACGCATTATTACATAGAATACGATTAGGCAGCGCTCTCAGGTTACAGAATTGTCAACGATGCTCTCGTTAAAACAACAGCACAGTCAAACAGACAGCATGCTAGCATGTGAAATGCGATCAGTTCTTTCAGACACGGCTCATGATGAATGGAGCCACACAAGGAGGACTGCAGCTATGCTGCGCCCCGAGCCGAACTGGGAGAATGGCTACCTACCAAAGTGCTGCACACTCTCATTTCACCCTCAGAGGCAGAAAAGAGGACTGCAAAGGACTCACGGGTCTCCCATGCTCTCCGCAAAGGACTCCCATTCCTCCTGCGGACCAAAGGTAACAACAAAAGCAGCTTTTTATTTGTAGAGCACACAACTTTTGGAAAATACACAGCTAAAACTGTCCCCGCTTTAAGTGCTTTACAGCACTTAAAGCGGGGACAGTTTTAGCTGTGTAATTTGAAAAACTTGCCTCTAAGTGCCTAGATGATGAAGTTCGAATGGGGGACCTGTGTCCACTTGCGTTGAGCATTCTTTCAGTGAGAAAGGATTTGGTTACATTTTGACTCTTTAGCACTGATTCTCATTCTTGTCAATCAACTGTGAAATTTCTGTGTTAATTTCTAGCAGAGGTAATAGAGTTAGTCCAAAATCATAGGTGTATATAAGTCCAGGTGGACAAGTAGGCCCAGAATCCCAGGCACTGAGCTGAAAAGGGGATGATTTCCCAGTGGGCCTCACGTCCCACAGAAACCGCTGTGCAAAAGTCGAGAAACAGATACAGAAAGTGACTGGCCTAAGGCTTGTCACTTGAATGTGAGTGGCTGAATGAGTGGCGGATGGTTGGAAATGAAATCCAAATCCCCTGACCTCTAATTTCAGAGGGTGCAGTGCCTCCCCCATGCCCGATTTTAGAGTTAAACGTCTTAGCAAGAGCTTCACTGCACTGAAGTCACCCTGAAAAGACATTAGCTTCCATCCGCACAGTCATTGCCCCCCGGTCTCTAATGAGAGTTTGCCCAGTTAAAGTTGCAACATTGGGTTTAACGTGAGAGATCTTGACTTTCAGCCTGTAACTTTTGAAAAGGGTCGATGTACTTAGGGCTTCCTGCTACAAAGTAAGAGTCAAGGACCCTCTTCCGCAAAGAGGAGCTGGCCTTAGTGGGAAATGGAGAATGAGCTCCTTTAAATCACCGCTCTGTTCACCAATCATTAAGAAACCTTTCCAAGAACATACATGTATCGTGTCTCCAGGAGGGCTGGGATTTGTGCAAGGTTCTGAGTAACATGCTACCACAGGAAGGTGGAGGTCCTGCTCAGCCCTAGAGACAGACACACACATGCAAACACACACACAGAAACCTTAGACACACAACTGGTAGTGTCGAGCCAAAGACTTAGCAGTATGAGGAGGGCACTGAACCCACCCACGCTCCAAAGAAGGAGAGGCCTTTCCCTGATCCACACGTGCATTCTCCCTCCTTCTCCCCCAAACCTGCCTCCTCCTCAAGCCCACGCATTATTACATAGAATACGATTAGGCAGCGCTCTCAGGTTACAGAATTGTCAACGATGCTCTCGTTAAAAGAACAGCACAGTCAAACAGACAGCATGCTAGCATGTGAAATGCGATCAGTTCTTTCAGACACGGCTCATGATGAATGGAGCCACACAAGGAGGACTGCAGCTATGCTGCGCCCCGAGCCGAACTGGGAGAATGGCTACCTACCAAAGTGCTGCACACTCTCATTTCACCCTCAGAGGCAGAAAAGAGGACTGCAAAGGACTCACGGGTCTCCCATGCTCTCCGCAAAGGACTCCCATTCCTCCTGCGGACCAAAGGTAACAACAAAAGCAGCTTTTTATTTGTAGAGCACACAACTTTTGGAAAATACACAGCTAAAACTGTCCCCGCTTTAAGTGCTTTACAGCACTTAAAGCGGGGACAGTTTTAGCTGTGTAATTTGAAAAACTTGCCTCTAAGTGCCTAGATGATGAAGTTCGAATGGGGGAACTCTGTCCACTTGCGTTGAGCATTCTTTCAGTGAGAAAGGATTTGGTTACATTTTGACTCTTTAGCACTGATTCTCATTCTTGTCAATCAACTGTGAAATTTCTGTGTTAATTTCTAGCAGAGGTAATAGAGTTAGTCCAAAATCATAGGTGTATATAAGTCCAGGTGGACAAGTAGGCCCAGAATCCCAGGCACTGAGCTGAAAAGGGGATCATTTCCCAGTGGGCCTCACGTCCCACAGAAACCGCTGTGCAAAAGTCGAGAAACAGATACAGAAAGTGACTGGCCTAAGGCTTGTCACTTGAATGTGAGTGGCTGAATGAGTGGCGGATGGTTGGAAATGAAATCCAAATCCCCTGACCTCTAATTTCAGAGGGTGCAGTGCCTCCCCCATGCCCGATTTTAGAGTTAAACGTCTTAGCAAGAGCTTCACTGCACTGAAGTCACCCTGAAAAGACATTAGCTTCCATCCGCACAGTCATTGCCCCCCGGTCTCTAATGAGAGTTTGCCCAGTTAAAGTTGCAACATTGGGTTTAACGTGAGAGATCTTGACTTTCAGCCTGTAACTTTTGAAAAGGGTCGATGTACTTAGGGCTTCCTGCTACAAAGTAAGAGTCAAGGACCCTCTTCCGCAAAGAGGAGCTGGCCTTAGTGGGAAATGGAGAATGAGCTCCTTTAAATCACCGCTCTGTTCACCAATCATTAAGAAACCTTTCCAAGAACATACATGTATCGTGTCTCCAGGAGGGCTGGGATTTGTGCAAGGTTCTGAGTAACATGCTACCACAGGAAGGTGGAGGTCCTGCTCAGCCCTAGAGACAGACACACACATGCAAACACACACACAGAAACCTTAGACACACAACTGGTAGTGTCGAGCCAAAGACTTAGCAGTATGAGGAGGGCACTGAACCCACCCACGCTCCAAAGAAGGAGAGGCCTTTCCCTGATCCACACGTGCATTCTCCCTCCTTCTCCCCCAAACCTGCCTCCTCCTCAAGCCCACGCATTATTACATAGAATACGATTAGGCAGCGCTCTCAGGTTACAGAATTGTCAACGATGCTCTCGTTAAAACAACAGCACAGTCAAACAGACAGCATGCTAGCATGTGAAATGCGATCAGTTCTTTCAGACACGGCTCATGATGAATGGAGCCACACAAGGAGGACTGCAGCTATGCTGCGCCCCGAGCCGAACTGGGAGAATGGCTACCTACCAAAGTGCTGCACACTCTCATTTCACCCTCAGAGGCAGAAAAGAGGACTGCAAAGGACTCACGGGTCTCCCATGCTCTCCGCAAAGGACTCCCATTCCTCCTGCGGACCAAAGGTAACAACAAAAGCAGCTTTTTATTTGTAGAGCACACAACTTTTGGAAAATACACAGCTAAAACTGTCCCCGCTTTAAGTGCTTTACAGCACTTAAAGCGGGGACAGTTTTAGCTGTGTAATTTGAAAAACTTGCCTCTAAGTGCCTAGATGATGAAGTTCGAATGGGGGACCTGTGTCCACTTGCGTTGAGCATTCTTTCAGTGAGAAAGGATTTGGTTACATTTTGACTCTTTAGCACTGATTCTCATTCTTGTCAATCAACTGTGAAATTTCTGTGTTAATTTCTAGCAGAGGTAATAGAGTTAGTCCAAAATCATAGGTGTATATAAGTCCAGGTGGACAAGTAGGCCCAGAATCCCAGGCACTGAGCTGAAAAGGGGATCATTTCCCAGTGGGCCTCACGTCCCACAGAAACCGCTGTGCAAAAGTCGAGAAACAGATACAGAAAGTGACTGGCCTAAGGCTTGTCACTTGAATGTGAGTGGCTGAATGAGTGGCGGATGGTTGGAAATGAAATCCAAATCCCCTGACCTCTAATTTCAGAGGGTGCAGTGCCTCCCCCATGCCCGATTTTAGAGTTAAACGTCTTAGCAAGAGCTTCACTGCACTGAAGTCACCCTGAAAAGACATTAGCTTCCATCCGCACAGTCATTGCCCCCTGGTCTCTAATGAGAGTTTGCCCAGTTAAAGTTGCAACATTGGGTTTAACGTGAGAGATCTTGACTTTCATCCTGTAACTTTTGAAAAGGGTCGATGTACTTAGGGCTTCCTGCTACAAAGTAAGAGTCAAGGACCCTCTTCCGCAAAGAGGAGCTGGCCTTAGTGGGAAATGGAGAATGAGCTCCTTTAAATCACCGCTCTGTCACCAATCGTTAAGAAAACTTTCCAAGAACATACATGTATCGTGTCTCCAGGAGGGCTGGGATTTGTGCAAGGTTCTGAGTAACATGCTACCACAGGAAGGTGGAGGTCCTGCTCAGCCCTAGAGACAGACACACACATGCAAACACACACACAGAAACCTTAGACACACAACTGGTAGTGTCGAGCCAAAGACTTAGCAGTATGAGGAGGGCACTGAACCCACCCACGCTCCAAAGAAGGAGAGGCCTTTCCCTGATCCACACGTGCATTCTCCCTCCTTCTCCCCCAAACCTGCCTCCTCCTCAAGCCCACGCATTATTACATAGAATACGATTAGGCAGCGCTCTCAGGTTACAGAATTGTCAACGATGCTCTCGTTAAAACAACAGCACAGTCAAACAGACAGCATGCTAGCATGTGAAATGCGATCAGTTCTTTCAGACACGGCTCATGATGAATGGAGCCACACAAGGAGGACTGCAGCTATGCTGCGCCCCGAGCCGAACTGGGAGAATGGCTACCTACCAAAGTGCTGCACACTCTCATTTCACCCTCAGAGGCAGAAAAGAGGACTGCAAAGGACTCACGGGTCTCCCATGCTCTCCGCAAAGGACTCCCATTCCTCCTGCGGACCAAAGGTAACAACAAAAGCAGCTTTTTATTTGTAGAGCACACAACTTTTGGAAAATACACAGCTAAAACTGTCCCCGCTTTAAGTGCTTTACAGCACTTAAAGCGGGGACAGTTTTAGCTGTGTAATTTGAAAAACTTGCCTCTAAGTGCCTAGATGATGAAGTTCGAATGGGGGACCTGTGTCCACTTGCGTTGAGCATTCTTTCAGTGAGAAAGGATTTGGTTACATTTTGACTCTTTAGCACTGATTCTCATTCTTGTCAATCAACTGTGAAATTTCTGTGTTAATTTCTAGCAGAGGTAATAGAGTTAGTCCAAAATCATAGGTGTATATAAGTCCAGGTGGACAAGTAGGCCCAGAATCCCAGGCACTGAGCTGAAAAGGGGATCACTTCCCAGTGGGCCTCACGTCCCACAGAAACCGCTGTGCAAAAGTCGAGAAACAGATACAGAAAGTGACTGGCCTAAGGCTTGTCACTTGAATGTGAGTGGCTGAATGAGTGGCGGATGGTTGGAAATGAAATCCAAATCCCCTGACCTCTAATTTCAGAGGGTGCAGTGCCTCCCCCATGCCCGATTTTAGAGTTAAACGTCTTAGCAAGAGCTTCACTGCACTGAAGTCACCCTGAAAAGACATTAGCTTCCATCCGCACAGTCATTGCCCCCCGGTCTCTAATGAGAGTTTGCCCAGTTAAAGTTGCAACATTGGGTTTAACGTGAGAGATCTTGACTTTCAGCCTGTAACTTTTGAAAAGGGTCGATGTACTTAGGGCTTCCTGCTACAAAGTAAGAGTCAAGGACCCTCTTCCGCAAAGAGGAGCTGGCCTTAGTGGGAAATGGAGAATGAGCTCCTTTAAATCACCGCTCTGTCACCAATCGTTAAGAAACCTTTCCAAGAACATACATGTATCGTGTCTCCAGGAGGGCTGGGATTTGTGCAAGGTTCTGAGTAACATGCTACCACAGGAAGGTGGAGGTCCTGCTCAGCCCTAGAGACAGACACACACATGCAAACACACACACAGAAACCTTAGACACACAACTGGTAGTGTCGAGCCAAAGACTTAGCAGTATGAGGAGGGCACTGAACCCACCCACGCTCCAAAGAAGGAGAGGCCTTTCCCTGATCCACACGTGCATTCTCCCTCCTTCTCCCCCAAACCTGCCTCCTCCTCAAGCCCACGCATTATTACATAGAATACGATTAGGCAGCGCTCTCAGGTTACAGAATTGTCAACGATGCTCTCGTTAAAACAACAGCACAGTCAAACAGACAGCATGCTAGCATGTGAAATGCGATCAGTTCTTTCAGACACGGCTCATGATGAATGGAGCCACACAAGGAGGACTGCAGCTATGCTGCGCCCCGAGCCGAACTGGGAGAATGGCTACCTACCAAAGTGCTGCACACTCTCATTTCACCCTCAGAGGCAGAAAAGAGGACTGCAAAGGACTCACGGGTCTCCCATGCTCTCCGCAAAGGACTCCCATTCCTCCTGCGGACCAAAGGTAACAACAAAAGCAGCTTTTTATTTGTAGAGCACACAACTTTTGGAAAATACCCAGCTAAAACTGTCCCCGCTTTAAGTGCTTTACAGCACTTAAAGCGGGGACAGTTTTAGCTGTGTAATTTGAAAAACTTGCCTCTAAGTGCCTAGATGATGAAGTTCGAATGGGGGACCTGTGTCCACTTGCGTTGAGCATTCTTTCAGTGAGAAAGGATTTGGTTACATTTTGACTCTTTAGCACTGATTCTCATTCTTGTCAATCAACTGTGAAATTTCTGTGTTAATTTCTAGCAGAGGTAATAGAGTTAGTCCAAAATCATAGGTGTATATAAGTCCAGGTGGACAAGTAGGCCCAGAATCCCAGGCACTGAGCTGAAAAGGGGATCATTTCCCAGTGGGCCTCACGTCCCACAGAAACCGCTGTGCAAAAGTCGAGAAACAGATACAGAAAGTGACTGGCCTAAGGCTTGTCACTTGAATGTGAGTGGATGAATGAGTGGCGGATGGTTGGAAATGAAATCCAAATCCCCTGACCTCTAATTTCAGAGGGTGCAGTGCCTCCCCCATGCCCGATTTTAGAGTTAAACGTCTTAGCAAGAGCTTCACTGCACTGAAGTCACCCTGAAAAGACATTAGCTTCCATCCGCACAGTCATTGCCCCCCGGTCTCTAATGAGAGTTTGCCCAGTTAAAGTTGCAACATTGGGTTTAACGTGAGAGATCTTGACTTTCAGCCTGTAACTTTTGAAAAGGGTCGATGTACTTAGGGCTTCCTGCTACAAAGTAAGAGTCAAGGACCCTCTTCCGCAAAGAGGAGCTGGCCTTAGTGGGAAATGGAGAATGAGCTCCTTTAAATCACCGCTCTGTCACCAATCATTAAGAAACCTTTCCAAGAACATACATGTATCGTGTCTCCAGGAGGGCTGGGATTTGTGCAAGGTTCTGAGTAACATGCTACCACAGGAAGGTGGAGGTCCTGCTCAGCCCTAGAGACAGACACACACATGCAAACACACACACAGAAACCTTAGACACACAACTGGTAGTGTCGAGCCAAAGACTTAGCAGTATGAGGAGGGCACTGAACCCACCCACGCTCCAAAGAAGGAGAGGCCTTTCCCTGATCCACACGTGCATTCTCCCTCCTTCTCCCCCAAACCTGCCTCCTCCTCAAGCCCACGCATTATTACATAGAATACGATTAGGCAGCGCTCTCAGGTTACAGAATTGTCAACGATGCTCTCGTTAAAACAACAGCACAGTCAAACAGACAGCATGCTAGCATGTGAAATGCGATCAGTTCTTTCAGACACGGCTCATGATGAATGGAGCCACACAAGGAGGACTGCAGCTATGCTGCGCCCCGAGCCGAACTGGGAGAATGGCTACCTACCAAAGTGCTGCACACTCTCATTTCACCCTCAGAGGCAGAAAAGAGGACTGCAAAGGACTCACGGGTCTCCCATGCTCTCCGCAAAGGACTCCCATTCCTCCTGCGGACCAAAGGTAACAACAAAAGCAGCTTTTTATTTGTAGAGCACACAACTTTTGGAAAATACACAGCTAAAACTGTCCCCGCTTTAAGTGCTTTACAGCACTTAAAGCGGGGACAGTTTTAGCTGTGTAATTTGAAAAACGTGCCTCTAAGTGCCTAGATGATGAAGTTCGAATGGGGGACCTGTGTCCACTTGCGTTGAGCATTCTTTCAGTGAGAAAGGATTTGGTTACATTTTGACTCTTTAGCACTGATTCTCATTCTTGTCAATCAACTGTGAAATTTCTGTGTTAATTTCTAGCAGAGGTAATAGAGTTAGTCCAAAATCATAGGTGTATATAAGTCCAGGTGGACAAGTAGGCCCAGAATCCCAGGCACTGAGCTGAAAAGGGGATCATTTCCCAGTGGGCCTCACGTCCCACAGAAACCGCTGTGCAAAAGTCGAGAAACAGATACAGAAAGTGACTGGCCTAAGGCTTGTCACTTGAATGTGAGTGGCTGAATGAGTGGCGGATGGTTGGAAATGAAATCCAAATCCCCTGACCTCTAATTTCAGAGGGTGCAGTGCCTCCCCCATGCCCGATTTTAGAGTTAAACGTCTTAGCAAGAGCTTCACTGCACTGAAGTCACCCTGAAAAGACATTAGCTTCCATCCGCACAGTCATTGCCCCCCGGTCTCTAATGAGAGTTTGCCCAGTTAAAGTTGCAACATTGGGTTTAACGTGAGAGATCTTGACTTTCAGCCTGTAACTTTTGAAAAGGGTCGATGTACTTAGGGCTTCCTGCTACAAAGTAAGAGTCAAGGACCCTCTTCCGCAAAGAGGAGCTGGCCTTAGTGGGAAATGGAGAATGAGCTCCTTTAAATCACCGCTCTGTTCACCAATCATTAAGAAACCTTTCCAAGAACATACATGTATCGTGTCTCCAGGAGGGCTGGGATTTGTGCAAGGTTCTGAGTAACATGCTACCACAGGAAGGTGGAGGTCCTGCTCAGCCCTAGAGACAGACACACACATGCAAACACACACACAGAAACCTTAGACACACAACTGGTAGTGTCGAGCCAAAGACTTAGCAGTATGAGGAGGGCACTGAACCCACCCACGCTCCAAAGAAGGAGAGGCCTTTCCCTGATCCACACGTGCATTCTCCCTCCTTCTCCCCCAAACCTGCCTCCTCCTCAAGCCCACGCATTATTACATAGAATACGATTAGGCAGCGCTCTCAGGTTACAGAATTGTCAACGATGCTCTCGTTAAAACAACAGCACAGTCAAACAGACAGCATGCTAGCATGTGAAATGCGATCAGTTCTTTCAGACACGGCTCATGATGAATGGAGCCACACAAGGAGGACTGCAGCTATGCTGCGCCCCGAGCCGAACTGGGAGAATGGCTACCTACCAAAGTGCTGCACACTCTCATTTCACCCTCAGAGGCAGAAAAGAGGACTGCAAAGGACTCACGGGTCTCCCATGCTCTCCGCAAAGGACTCCCATTCCTCCTGCGGACCAAAGGTAACAACAAAAGCAGCTTTTTATTTGTAGAGCACACAACTTTTGGAAAATACACAGCTAAAACTGTCCCCGCTTTAAGTGCTTTACAGCACTTAAAGCGGGGACAGTTTTAGCTGTGTAATTTGAAAAACTTGCCTCTACGTGCCTAGATGATGAAGTTCGAATGGGGGACCTGTGTCCACTTGCGTTGAGCATTCTTTCAGTGAGAAAGGATTTGGTTACATTTTGACTCTTTAGCACTGATTCTCATTCTTGTCAATCAACTGTGAAATTTCTGTGTTAATTTCTAGCAGAGGTAATAGAGTTAGTCCAAAATCATAGGTGTATATAAGTCCAGGTGGACAAGTAGGCCCAGAATCCCAGGCACTGAGCTGAAAAGGGGATCATTTCCCAGTGGGCCTCACGTCCCACAGAAACCGCTGTGCAAAAGTCGAGAAACAGATACAGAAAGTGACTGGCCTAAGGCTTGTCACTTGAATGTGAGTGGATGAATGAGTGGCGGATGGTTGGAAATGAAATCCAAATCCCCTGACCTCTAATTTCAGAGGGTGCAGTGCCTCCCCCATGCCCGATTTTAGAGTTAAACGTCTTAGCAAGAGCTTCACTGCACTGAAGTCACCCTGAAAAGACATTAGCTTCCATCCGCACAGTCATTGCCCCCCGGTCTCTAATGAGAGTTTGCCCAGTTAAAGTTGCAACATTGGGTTTAACGTGAGAGATCTTGACTTTCAGCCTGTAACTTTTGAAAAGGGTCGATGTACTTAGGGCTTCCTGCTACAAAGTAAGAGTCAAGGACCCTCTTCCGCAAAGAGGAGCTGGCCTTAGTGGGAAATGGAGAATGAGCTCCTTTAAATCACCGCTCTGTCACCAATCATTAAGAAACCTTTCCAAGAACATACATGTATCGTGTCTCCAGGAGGGCTGGGATTTGTGCAAGGTTCTGAGTAACATGCTACCACAGGAAGGTGGAGGTCCTGCTCAGCCCTAGAGACAGACACACACATGCAAACACACACACAGAAACCTTAGACACACAACTGGTAGTGTCGAGCCAAAGACTTAGCAGTATGAGGAGGGCACTGAACCCACCCACGCTCCAAAGAAGGAGAGGCCTTTCCCTGATCCACACGTGCATTCTCCCTCCTTCTCCCCCAAACCTGCCTCCTCCTCAAGCCCACGCATTATTACATAGAATACGATTAGGCAGCGCTCTCAGGTTACAGAATTGTCAACGATGCTCTCGTTAAAACAACAGCACAGTCAAACAGACAGCATGCTAGCATGTGAAATGCGATCAGTTCTTTCAGACACGGCTCATGATGAATGGAGCCACACAAGGAGGACTGCAGCTATGCTGCGCCCCGAGCCGAACTGGGAGAATGGCTACCTACCAAAGTGCTGCACACTCTCATTTCACCCTCAGAGGCAGAAAAGAGGACTGCAAAGGACTCACGGGTCTCCCATGCTCTCCGCAAAGGACTCCCATTCCTCCTGCGGACCAAAGGTAACAACAAAAGCAGCTTTTTATTTGTAGAGCACACAACTTTTGGAAAATACACAGCTAAAACTGTCCCCGCTTTAAGTGCTTTACAGCACTTAAAGCGGGGACAGTTTTAGCTGTGTAATTTGAAAAACTTGCCTCTAAGTGCCTAGATGATGAAGTTCGAATGGGGGAACTCTGTCCACTTGCGTTGAGCATTCTTTCAGTGAGAAAGGATTTGGTTACATTTTGACTCTTTAGCACTGATTCTCATTCTTGTCAATCAACTGTGAAATTTCTGTGTTAATTTCTAGCAGAGGTAATAGAGTTAGTCCAAAATCATAGGTGTATATAAGTCCAGGTGGACAAGTAGGCCCAGAATCCCAGGCACTGAGCTGAAAAGGGGATCATTTCCCAGTGGGCCTCACGTCCCACAGAAACCGCTGTGCAAAAGTCGAGAAACAGATACAGAAAGTGACTGGCCTAAGGCTTGTCACTTGAATGTGAGTGGCTGAATGAGTGGCGGATGGTTGGAAATGAAATCCAAATCCCCTGACCTCTAATTTCAGAGGGTGCAGTGCCTCCCCCATGCCCGATTTTAGAGTTAAACGTCTTAGCAAGAGCTTCACTGCACTGAAGTCACCCTGAAAAGACATTAGCTTCCATCCGCACAGTCATTGCCCCCCGGTCTCTAATGAGAGTTTGCCCAGTTAAAGTTGCAACATTGGGTTTAACGTGAGAGATCTTGACTTTCAGCCTGTAACTTTTGAAAAGGGTCGATGTACTTAGGGCTTCCTGCTACAAAGTAAGAGTCAAGGACCCTCTTCCGCAAAGAGGAGCTGGCCTTAGTGGGAAATGGAGAATGAGCTCCTTTAAATCACCGCTCTGTTCACCAATCGTTAAGAAACCTTTCCAAGAACATACATGTATCGTGTCTCCAGGAGGGCTGGGATTTGTGCAAGGTTCTGAGTAACATGCTACCACAGGAAGGTGGAGGTCCTGCTCAGCCCTAGAGACAGACACACACATGCAAACACACACACAGAAACCTTAGACACACAACTGGTAGTGTCGAGCCAAAGACTTAGCAGTATGAGGAGGGCACTGAACCCACCCACGCTCCAAAGAAGGAGAGGCCTTTCCCTGATCCACACGTGCATTCTCCCTCCTTCTCCCCCAAACCTGCCTCCTCCTCAAGCCCACGCATTATTACATAGAATACGATTAGGCAGCGCTCTCAGGTTACAGAATTGTCAACGATGCTCTCGTTAAAACAACAGCACAGTCAAACAGACAGCATGCTAGCATGTGAAATGCGATCAGTTCTTTCAGACACGGCTCATGATGAATGGAGCCACACAAGGAGGACTGCAGCTATGCTGCGCCCCGAGCCGAACTGGGAGAATGGCTACCTACCAAAGTGCTGCACACTCTCATTTCACCCTCAGAGGCAGAAAAGAGGACTGCAAAGGACTCACGGGTCTCCCATGCTCTCCGCAAAGGACTCCCATTCCTCCTGCGGACCAAAGGTAACAACAAAAGCAGCTTTTTATTTGTAGAGCACACAACTTTTGGAAAATACACAGCTAAAACTGTCCCCGCTTTAAGTGCTTTACAGCACTTAAAGCGGGGACAGTTTTAGCTGTGTAATTTGAAAAACTTGCCTCTAAGTGCCTAGATGATGAAGTTCGAATGGGGGACCTGTGTCCACTTGCGTTGAGCATTCTTTCAGTGAGAAAGGATTTGGTTACATTTTGACTCTTTAGCACTGATTCTCATTCTTGTCAATCAACTGTGAAATTTCTGGGTTAATTTCTAGCAGAGGTAATAGAGTTAGTCCAAAATCATAGGTGTATATAAGTCCAGGTGGACAAGTAGGCCCAGAATCCCAGGCACTGAGCTGAAAAGGGGATGATTTCCCAGTGGGCCTCACGTCCCACAGAAACCGCTGTGCAAAAGTCGAGAAACAGATACAGAAAGTGACTGGCCTAAGGCTTGTCACTTGAATGTGAGTGGCTGAATGAGTGGCGGATGGTTGGAAATGAAATCCAAATCCCCTGACCTCTAATTTCAGAGGGTGCAGTGCCTCCCCCATGCCCGATTTTAGAGTTAAACGTCTTAGCAAGAGCTTCACTGCACTGAAGTCACCCTGAAAAGACATTAGCTTCCATCCGCACAGTCATTGCCCCCTGGTCTCTAATGAGAGTTTGCCCAGTTAAAGTTGCAACATTGGGTTTAACGTGAGAGATCTTGACTTTCAGCCTGTAACTTTTGAAAAGGGTCGATGTACTTAGGGCTTCCTGCTACAAAGTAAGAGTCAAGGACCCTCTTCCGCAAAGAGGAGCTGGCCTTAGTGGGAAATGGAGAATGAGCTCCTTTAAATCACCGCTCTGTTCACCAATCGTTAAGAAACCTTTCCAAGAACATACATGTATCGTGTCTCCAGGAGGGCTGGGATTTGTGCAAGGTTCTGAGTAACATGCTACCACAGGAAGGTGGAGGTCCTGCTCAGCCCTAGAGACAGACACACACATGCAAACACACACACAGAAACCTTAGACACACAACTGGTAGTGTCGAGCCAAAGACTTAGCAGTATGAGGAGGGCACTGAACCCACCCACGCTCCAAAGAAGGAGAGGCCTTTCCCTGATCCACACGTGCATTCTCCCTCCTTCTCCCCCAAACCTGCCTCCTCCTCAAGCCCACGCATTATTACATAGAATACGATTAGGCAGCGCTCTCAGGTTACAGAATTGTCAACGATGCTCTCGTTAAAACAACAGCACAGTCAAACAGACAGCATGCTAGCATGTGAAATGCGATCAGTTCTTTCAGACACGGCTCATGATGAATGGAGCCACACAAGGAGGACTGCAGCTATGCTGCGCCCCGAGCCGAACTGGGAGAATGGCTACCTACCAAAGTGCTGCACACTCTCATTTCACCCTCAGAGGCAGAAAAGAGGACTGCAAAGGACTCACGGGTCTCCCATGCTCTCCGCAAAGGACTCCCATTCCTCCTGCGGACCAAAGGTAACAACAAAAGCAGCTTTTTATTTGTAGAGCACACAACTTTTGGAAAATACACAGCTAAAACTGTCCCCGCTTTAAGTGCTTTACAGCACTTAAAGCGGGGACAGTTTTAGCTGTGTAATTTGAAAAACTTGCCTCTACGTGCCTAGATGATGAAGTTCGAATGGGGGACCTGTGTCCACTTGCGTTGAGCATTCTTTCAGTGAGAAAGGATTTGGTTACATTTTGACTCTTTAGCACTGATTCTCATTCTTGTCAATCAACTGTGAAATTTCTGTGTTAATTTCTAGCAGAGGTAATAGAGTTAGTCCAAAATCATAGGTGTATATAAGTCCAGGTGGACAAGTAGGCCCAGAATCCCAGGCACTGAGCTGAAAAGGGGATCATTTCCCAGTGGGCCTCACGTCCCACAGAAACCGCTGTGCAAAAGTCGAGAAACAGATACAGAAAGTGACTGGCCTAAGGCTTGTCACTTGAATGTGAGTGGATGAATGAGTGGCGGATGGTTGGAAATGAAATCCAAATCCCCTGACCTCTAATTTCAGAGGGTGCAGTGCCTCCCCCATGCCCGATTTTAGAGTTAAACGTCTTAGCAAGAGCTTCACTGCACTGAAGTCACCCTGAAAAGACATTAGCTTCCATCCGCACAGTCATTGCCCCCCGGTCTCTAATGAGAGTTTGCCCAGTTAAAGTTGCAACATTGGGTTTAACGTGAGAGATCTTGACTTTCAGCCTGTAACTTTTGAAAAGGGTCGATGTACTTAGGGCTTCCTGCTACAAAGTAAGAGTCAAGGACCCTCTTCCGCAAAGAGGAGCTGGCCTTAGTGGGAAATGGAGAATGAGCTCCTTTAAATCACCGCTCTGTCACCAATCATTAAGAAACCTTTCCAAGAACATACATGTATCGTGTCTCCAGGAGGGCTGGGATTTGTGCAAGGTTCTGAGTAACATGCTACCACAGGAAGGTGGAGGTCCTGCTCAGCCCTAGAGACAGACACACACATGCAAACACACACACAGAAACCTTAGACACACAACTGGTAGTGTCGAGCCAAAGACTTAGCAGTATGAGGAGGGCACTGAACCCACCCACGCTCCAAAGAAGGAGAGGCCTTTCCCTGATCCACACGTGCATTCTCCCTCCTTCTCCCCCAAACCTGCCTCCTCCTCAAGCCCACGCATTATTACATAGAATACGATTAGGCAGCGCTCTCAGGTTACAGAATTGTCAACGATGCTCTCGTTAAAACAACAGCACAGTCAAACAGACAGCATGCTAGCATGTGAAATGCGATCAGTTCTTTCAGACACGGCTCATGATGAATGGAGCCACACAAGGAGGACTGCAGCTATGCTGCGCCCCGAGCCGAACTGGGAGAATGGCTACCTACCAAAGTGCTGCACACTCTCATTTCACCCTCAGAGGCAGAAAAGAGGACTGCAAAGGACTCACGGGTCTCCCATGCTCTCCGCAAAGGACTCCCATTCCTCCTGCGGACCAAAGGTAACAACAAAAGCAGCTTTTTATTTGTAGAGCACACAACTTTTGGAAAATACACAGCTAAAACTGTCCCCGCTTTAAGTGCTTTACAGCACTTAAAGCGGGGACAGTTTTAGCTGTGTAATTTGAAAAACTTGCCTCTAAGTGCCTAGATGATGAAGTTCGAATGGGGGAACTCTGTCCACTTGCGTTGAGCATTCTTTCAGTGAGAAAGGATTTGGTTACATTTTGACTCTTTAGCACTGATTCTCATTCTTGTCAATCAACTGTGAAATTTCTGTGTTAATTTCTAGCAGAGGTAATAGAGTTAGTCCAAAATCATAGGTGTATATAAGTCCAGGTGGACAAGTAGGCCCAGAATCCCAGGCACTGAGCTGAAAAGGGGATCATTTCCCAGTGGGCCTCACGTCCCACAGAAACCGCTGTGCAAAAGTCGAGAAACAGATACAGAAAGTGACTGGCCTAAGGCTTGTCACTTGAATGTGAGTGGCTGAATGAGTGGCGGATGGTTGGAAATGAAATCCAAATCCCCTGACCTCTAATTTCAGAGGGTGCAGTGCCTCCCCCATGCCCGATTTTAGAGTTAAACGTCTTAGCAAGAGCTTCACTGCACTGAAGTCACCCTGAAAAGACATTAGCTTCCATCCGCACAGTCATTGCCCCCCGGTCTCTAATGAGAGTTTGCCCAGTTAAAGTTGCAACATTGGGTTTAACGTGAGAGATCTTGACTTTCAGCCTGTAACTTTTGAAAAGGGTCGATGTACTTAGGGCTTCCTGCTACAAAGTAAGAGTCAAGGACCCTCTTCCGCAAAGAGGAGCTGGCCTTAGTGGGAAATGGAGAATGAGCTCCTTTAAATCACCGCTCTGTTCACCAATCATTAAGAAACCTTTCCAAGAACATACATGTATCGTGTCTCCAGGAGGGCTGGGATTTGTGCAAGGTTCTGAGTAACATGCTACCACAGGAAGGTGGAGGTCCTGCTCAGCCCTAGAGACAGACACACACATGCAAACACACACACAGAAACCTTAGACACACAACTGGTAGTGTCGAGCCAAAGACTTAGCAGTATGAGGAGGGCACTGAACCCACCCACGCTCCAAAGAAGGAGAGGCCTTTCCCTGATCCACACGTGCATTCTCCCTCCTTCTCCCCCAAACCTGCCTCCTCCTCAAGCCCACGCATTATTACATAGAATACGATTAGGCAGCGCTCTCAGGTTACAGAATTGTCAACGATGCTCTCGTTAAAACAACAGCACAGTCAAACAGACAGCATGCTAGCATGTGAAATGCGATCAGTTCTTTCAGACACGGCTCATGATGAATGGAGCCACACAAGGAGGACTGCAGCTATGCTGCGCCCCGAGCCGAACTGGGAGAATGGCTACCTACCAAAGTGCTGCACACTCTCATTTCACCCTCAGAGGCAGAAAAGAGGACTGCAAAGGACTCACGGGTCTCCCATGCTCTCCGCAAAGGACTCCCATTCCTCCTGCGGACCAAAGGTAACAACAAAAGCAGCTTTTTATTTGTAGAGCACACAACTTTTGGAAAATACACAGCTAAAACTGTCCCCGCTTTAAGTGCTTTACAGCACTTAAAGCGGGGACAGTTTTAGCTGTGTAATTTGAAAAACTTGCCTCTAAGTGCCTAGATGATGAAGTTCGAATGGGGGACCTGTGTCCACTTGCGTTGAGCATTCTTTCAGTGAGAAAGGATTTGGTTACATTTTGACTCTTTAGCACTGATTCTCATTCTTGTCAATCAACTGTGAAATTTCTGTGTTAATTTCTAGCAGAGGTAATAGAGTTAGTCCAAAATCATAGGTGTATATAAGTCCAGGTGGACAAGTAGGCCCAGAATCCCAGGCACTGAGCTGAAAAGGGGATGATTTCCCAGTGGGCCTCACGTCCCACAGAAACCGCTGTGCAAAAGTCGAGAAACAGATACAGAAAGTGACTGGCCTAAGGCTTGTCACTTGAATGTGAGTGGCTGAATGAGTGGCGGATGGTTGGAAATGAAATCCAAATCCCCTGACCTCTAATTTCAGAGGGTGCAGTGCCTCCCCCATGCCCGATTTTAGAGTTAAACGTCTTAGCAAGAGCTTCACTGCACTGAAGTCACCCTGAAAAGACATTAGCTTCCATCCGCACAGTCATTGCCCCCCGGTCTCTAATGAGAGTTTGCCCAGTTAAAGTTGCAACATTGGGTTTAACGTGAGAGATCTTGACTTTCAGCCTGTAACTTTTGAAAAGGGTCGATGTACTTAGGGCTTCCTGCTACAAAGTAAGAGTCAAGGACCCTCTTCCGCAAAGAGGAGCTGGCCTTAGTGGGAAATGGAGAATGAGCTCCTTTAAATCACCGCTCTGTTCACCAATCATTAAGAAACCTTTCCAAGAACATACATGTATCGTGTCTCCAGGAGGGCTGGGATTTGTGCAAGGTTCTGAGTAACATGCTACCACAGGAAGGTGGAGGTCCTGCTCAGCCCTAGAGACAGACACACACATGCAAACACACACACAGAAACCTTAGACACACAACTGGTAGTGTCGAGCCAAAGACTTAGCAGTATGAGGAGGGCACTGAACCCACCCACGCTCCAAAGAAGGAGAGGCCTTTCCCTGATCCACACGTGCATTCTCCCTCCTTCTCCCCCAAACCTGCCTCCTCCTCAAGCCCACGCATTATTACATAGAATACGATTAGGCAGCGCTCTCAGGTTACAGAATTGTCAACGATGCTCTCGTTAAAACAACAGCACAGTCAAACAGACAGCATGCTAGCATGTGAAATGCGATCAGTTCTTTCAGACACGGCTCATGATGAATGGAGCCACACAAGGAGGACTGCAGCTATGCTGCGCCCCGAGCCGAACTGGGAGAATGGCTACCTACCAAAGTGCTGCACACTCTCATTTCACCCTCAGAGGCAGAAAAGAGGACTGCAAAGGACTCACGGGTCTCCCATGCTCTCCGCAAAGGACTCCCATTCCTCCTGCGGACCAAAGGTAACAACAAAAGCAGCTTTTTATTTGTAGAGCACACAACTTTTGGAAAATACACAGCTAAAACTGTCCCCGCTTTAAGTGCTTTACAGCACTTAAAGCGGGGACAGTTTTAGCTGTGTAATTTGAAAAACTTGCCTCTAAGTGCCTAGATGATGAAGTTCGAATGGGGGACCTGTGTCCACTTGCGTTGAGCATTCTTTCAGTGAGAAAGGATTTGGTTACATTTTGACTCTTTAGCACTGATTCTCATTCTTGTCAATCAACTGTGAAATTTCTGTGTTAATTTCTAGCAGAGGTAATAGAGTTAGTCCAAAATCATAGGTGTATATAAGTCCAGGTGGACAAGTAGGCCCAGAATCCCAGGCACTGAGCTGAAAAGGGGATGATTTCCCAGTGGGCCTCACGTCCCACAGAAACCGCTGTGCAAAAGTCGAGAAACAGATACAGAAAGTGACTGGCCTAAGGCTTGTCACTTGAATCTGAGTGGCTGAATGAGTGGCGGATGGTTGGAAATGAAATCCAAATCCCCTGACCTCTAATTTCAGAGGGTGCAGTGCCTCCCCCATGCCCGATTTTAGAGTTAAACGTCTTAGCAAGAGCTTCACTGCACTGAAGTCACCCTGAAAAGACATTAGCTTCCATCCGCACAGTCATTGCCCCCCGGTCTCTAATGAGAGTTTGCCCAGTTAAAGTTGCAACATTGGGTTTAACGTGAGAGATCTTGACTTTCAGCCTGTAACTTTTGAAAAGGGTCGATGTACTTAGGGCTTCCTGCTACAAAGTAAGAGTCAAGGACCCTCTTCCGCAAAGAGGAGCTGGCCTTAGTGGGAAATGGAGAATGAGCTCCTTTAAATCACCGCTCTGTTCACCAATCATTAAGAAACCTTTCCAAGAACATACATGTATCGTGTCTCCAGGAGGGCTGGGATTTGTGCAAGGTTCTGAGTAACATGCTACCACAGGAAGGTGGAGGTCCTGCTCAGCCCTAGAGACAGACACACACATGCAAACACACACACAGAAACCTTAGACACACAACTGGTAGTGTCGAGCCAAAGACTTAGCAGTATGAGGAGGGCACTGAACCCACCCACGCTCCAAAAAAGGAGAGGCCTTTCCCTGATCCACACGTGCATTCTCCCTCCTTCTCCCCCAAACCTGCCTCCTCCTCAAGCCCACGCATTATTACATAGAATACGATTAGGCAGCGCTCTCAGGTTACAGAATTGTCAACGATGCTCTCGTTAAAACAACAGCACAGTCAAACAGACAGCATGCTAGCATGTGAAATGCGATCAGTTCTTTCAGACACGGCTCATGATGAATGGAGCCACACAAGGAGGACTGCAGCTATGCTGCGCCCCGAGCCGAACTGGGAGAATGGCTACCTACCAAAGTGCTGCACACTCTCATTTCACCCTCAGAGGCAGAAAAGAGGACTGCAAAGGACTCACGGGTCTCCCATGCTCTCCGCAAAGGACTCCCATTCCTCCTGCGGACCAAAGGTAACAACAAAAGCAGCTTTTTATTTGTAGAGCACACAACTTTTGGAAAATACACAGCTAAAACTGTCCCCGCTTTAAGTGCTTTACAGCACTTAAAGCGGGGACAGTTTTAGCTGTGTAATTTGAAAAACTTGCCTCTAAGTGCCTAGATGATGAAGTTCGAATGGGGGACCTGTGTCCACTTGCGTTGAGCATTCTTTCAGTGAGAAAGGATTTGGTTACATTTTGACTCTTTAGCACTGATTCTCATTCTTGTCAATCAACTGTGAAATTTCTGTGTTAATTTCTAGCAGAGGTAATAGAGTTAGTCCAAAATCATAGGTGTATATAAGTCCAGGTGGACAAGTAGGCCCAGAATCCCAGGCACTGAGCTGAAAAGGGGATGATTTCCCAGTGGGCCTCACGTCCCACAGAAACCGCTGTGCAAAAGTCGAGAAACAGATACAGAAAGTGACTGGCCTAAGGCTTGTCACTTGAATGTGAGTGGCTGAATGAGTGGCGGATGGTTGGAAATGAAATCCAAATCCCCTGACCTCTAATTTCAGAGGGTGCAGTGCCTCCCCCATGCCCGATTTTAGAGTTAAACGTCTTAGCAAGAGCTTCACTGCACTGAAGTCACCCTGAAAAGACATTAGCTTCCATCCGCACAGTCATTGCCCCCCGGTCTCTAATGAGAGTTTGCCCAGTTAAAGTTGCAACATTGGGTTTAACGTGAGAGATCTTGACTTTCAGCCTGTAACTTTTGAAAAGGGTCGATGTACTTAGGGCTTCCTGCTACAAAGTAAGAGTCAAGGACCCTCTTCCGCAAAGAGGAGCTGGCCTTAGTGGGAAATGGAGAATGAGCTCCTTTAAATCACCGCTCTGTCACCAATCGTTAAGAAACCTTTCCAAGAACATACATGTATCGTGTCTCCAGGAGGGCTGGGATTTGTGCAAGGTTCTGAGTAACATGCTACCACAGGAAGGTGGAGGTCCTGCTCAGCCCTAGAGACAGACACACACATGCAAACACACACACAGAAACCTTAGACACACAACTGGTAGTGTCGAGCCAAAGACTTAGCAGTATGAGGAGGGCACTGAACCCACCCACGCTCCAAAGAAGGAGAGGCCTTTCCCTGATCCACACGTGCATTCTCCCTCCTTCTCCCCCAAACCTGCCTCCTCCTCAAGCCCACGCATTATTACATAGAATACGATTAGGCAGCGCTCTCAGGTTACAGAATTGTCAACGATGCTCTCGTTAAAACAACAGCACAGTCAAACAGACAGCATGCTAGCATGTGAAATGCGATCAGTTCTTTCAGACACGGCTCATGATGAATGGAGCCACACAAGGAGGACTGCAGCTATGCTGCGCCCCGAGCCGAACTGGGAGAATGGCTACCTACCAAAGTGCTGCACACTCTCATTTCACCCTCAGAGGCAGAAAAGAGGACTGCAAAGGACTCACGGGTCTCCCATGCTCTCCGCAAAGGACTCCCATTCCTCCTGCGGACCAAAGGTAACAACAAAAGCAGCTTTTTATTTGTAGAGCACACAACTTTTGGAAAATACACAGCTAAAACTGTCCCCGCTTTAAGTGCTTTACAGCACTTAAAGCGGGGACAGTTTTAGCTGTGTAATTTGAAAAACTTGCCTCTACGTGCCTAGATGATGAAGTTCGAATGGGGGACCTGTGTCCACTTGCGTTGAGCATTCTTTCAGTGAGAAAGGATTTGGTTACATTTTGACTCTTTAGCACTGATTCTCATTCTTGTCAATCAACTGTGAAATTTCTGTGTTAATTTCTAGCAGAGGTAATAGAGTTAGTCCAAAATCATAGGTGTATATAAGTCCAGGTGGACAAGTAGGCCCAGAATCCCAGGCACTGAGCTGAAAAGGGGATCATTTCCCAGTGGGCCTCACGTCCCACAGAAACCGCTGTGCAAAAGTCGAGAAACAGATACAGAAAGTGACTGGCCTAAGGCTTGTCACTTGAATGTGAGTGGCTGAATGAGTGGCGGATGGTTGGAAATGAAATCCAAATCCCCTGACCTCTAATTTCAGAGGGTGCAGTGCCTCCCCCATGCCCGATTTTAGAGTTAAACGTCTTAGCAAGAGCTTCACTGCACTGAAGTCACCCTGAAAAGACATTAGCTTCCATCCGCACAGTCATTGCCCCCCGGTCTCTAATGAGAGTTTGCCCAGTTAAAGTTGCAACATTGGGTTTAACGTGAGAGATCTTGACTTTCAGCCTGTAACTTTTGAAAAGGGTCGATGTACTTAGGGCTTCCTGCTACAAAGTAAGAGTCAAGGACCCTCTTCCGCAAAGAGGAGCTGGCCTTAGTGGGAAATGGAGAATGAGCTCCTTTAAATCACCGCTCTGTCACCAATCGTTAAGAAACCTTTCCAAGAACATACATGTATCGTGTCTCCAGGAGGGCTGGGATTTGTGCAAGGTTCTGAGTAACATGCTACCACAGGAAGGTGGAGGTCCTGCTCAGCCCTAGAGACAGACACACACATGCAAACACACACACAGAAACCTTAGACACACAACTGGTAGTGTCGAGCCAAAGACTTAGCAGTATGAGGAGGGCACTGAACCCACCCACGCTCCAAAGAAGGAGAGGCCTTTCCCTGATCCACACGTGCATTCTCCCTCCTTCTCCCCCAAACCTGCCTCCTCCTCAAGCCCACGCATTATTACATAGAATACGATTAGGCAGCGCTCTCAGGTTACAGAATTGTCAACGATGCTCTCGTTAAAACAACAGCACAGTCAAACAGACAGCATGCTAGCATGTGAAATGCGATCAGTTCTTTCAGACACGGCTCATGATGAATGGAGCCACACAAGGAGGACTGCAGCTATGCTGCGCCCCGAGCCGAACTGGGAGAATGGCTACCTACCAAAGTGCTGCACACTCTCATTTCACCCTCAGAGGCAGAAAAGAGGACTGCAAAGGACTCACGGGTCTCCCATGCTCTCCGCAAAGGACTCCCATTCCTCCTGCGGACCAAAGGTAACAACAAAAGCAGCTTTTTATTTGTAGAGCACACAACTTTTGGAAAATACACAGCTAAAACTGTCCCCGCTTTAAGTGCTTTACAGCACTTAAAGCGGGGACAGTTTTAGCTGTGTAATTTGAAAAACTTGCCTCTAAGTGCCTAGATGATGAAGTTCGAATGGGGGACCTGTGTCCACTTGCGTTGAGCATTCTTTCAGTGAGAAAGGATTTGGTTACATTTTGACTCTTTAGCACTGATTCTCATTCTTGTCAATCAACTGTGAAATTTCTGTGTTAATTTCTAGCAGAGGTAATAGAGTTAGTCCAAAATCATAGGTGTATATAAGTCCAGGTGGACAAGTAGGCCCAGAATCCCAGGCACTGAGCTGAAAAGGGGATGATTTCCCAGTGGGCCTCACGTCCCACAGAAACCGCTGTGCAAAAGTCGAGAAACAGATACAGAAAGTGACTGGCCTAAGGCTTGTCACTTGAATCTGAGTGGCTGAATGAGTGGCGGATGGTTGGAAATGAAATCCAAATCCCCTGACCTCTAATTTCAGAGGGTGCAGTGCCTCCCCCATGCCCGATTTTAGAGTTAAACGTCTTAGCAAGAGCTTCACTGCACTGAAGTCACCCTGAAAAGACATTAGCTTCCATCCGCACAGTCATTGCCCCCCGGTCTCTAATGAGAGTTTGCCCAGTTAAAGTTGCAACATTGGGTTTAACGTGAGAGATCTTGACTTTCAGCCTGTAACTTTTGAAAAGGGTCGATGTACTTAGGGCTTCCTGCTACAAAGTAAGAGTCAAGGACCCTCTTCCGCAAAGAGGAGCTGGCCTTAGTGGGAAATGGAGAATGAGCTCCTTTAAATCACCGCTCTGTTCACCAATCGTTAAGAAACCTTTCCAAGAACATACATGTATCGTGTCTCCAGGAGGGCTGGGATTTGTGCAAGGTTCTGAGTAACATGCTACCACAGGAAGGTGGAGGTCCTGCTCAGCCCTAGAGACAGACACACACATGCAAACACACACACAGAAACCTTAGACACACAACTGGTAGTGTCGAGCCAAAGACTTAGCAGTATGAGGAGGGCACTGAACCCACCCACGCTCCAAAGAAGGAGAGGCCTTTCCCTGATCCACACGTGCATTCTCCCTCCTTCTCCCCCACACCTGCCTCCTCCTCAAGCCCACGCATTATTACATAGAATACGATTAGGCAGCGCTCTCAGGTTACAGAATTGTCAACGATGCTCTCGTTAAAACAACAGCACAGTCAAGCAGACAGCATGCTAGCATGTGAAATGCGATCAGTTCTTTCAGACACGGCTCATGATGAATGGAGCCACACAAGGAGGACTGCAGCTATGCTGCGCCCCGAGCCGAACTGGGAGAATGGCTACCTACCAAAGTGCTGCACACTCTCATTTCACCCTCAGAGGCAGAAAAGAGGACTGCAAAGGACTCACGGGTCTCCCATGCTCTCCGCAAAGGACTCCCATTCCTCCTGCGGACCAAAGGTAACAACAAAAGCAGCTTTTTATTTGTAGAGCACACAACTTTTGGAAAATACACAGCTAAAACTGTCCCCGCTTTAAGTGCTTTACAGCACTTAAAGCGGGGACAGTTTTAGCTGTGTAATTTGAAAAACTTGCCTCTAAGTGCCTAGATGATGAAGTTCGAATGGGGGACCTGTGTCCACTTGCGTTGAGCATTCTTTCAGTGAGAAAGGATTTGGTTACATTTTGACTCTTTAGCACTGATTCTCATTCTTGTCAATCAACTGTGAAATTTCTGTGTTAATTTCTAGCAGAGGTAATAGAGTTAGTCCAAAATCATAGGTGTATATAAGTCCAGGTGGACAAGTAGGCCCAGAATCCCAGGCACTGAGCTGAAAAGGGGATGATTTCCCAGTGGGCCTCACGTCCCACAGAAACCGCTGTGCAAAAGTCGAGAAACAGATACAGAAAGTGACTGGCCTAAGGCTTGTCACTTGAATGTGAGTGGCTGAATGAGTGGCGGATGGTTGGAAATGAAATCCAAATCCCCTGACCTCTAATTTCAGAGGGTGCAGTGCCTCCCCCATGCCCGATTTTAGAGTTAAACGTCTTAGCAAGAGCTTCACTGCACTGAAGTCACCCTGAAAAGACATTAGCTTCCATCCGCACAGTCATTGCCCCCCGGTCTCTAATGAGAGTTTGCCCAGTTAAAGTTGCAACATTGGGTTTAACGTGAGAGATCTTGACTTTCAGCCTGTAACTTTTGAAAAGGGTCGATGTACTTAGGGCTTCCTGCTACAAAGTAAGAGTCAAGGACCCTCTTCCGCAAAGAGGAGCTGGCCTTAGTGGGAAATGGAGACTGAGCTCCTTTAAATCACCGCTCTGTCACCAATCATTAAGAAACCTTTCCAAGAACATACATGTATCGTGTCTCCAGGAGGGCTGGGATTTGTGCAAGGTTCTGAGTAACATGCTACCACAGGAAGGTGGAGGTCCTGCTCAGCCCTAGAGACAGACACACACATGCAAACACACACACAGAAACCTTAGACACACAACTGGTAGTGTCGAGCCAAAGACTTAGCAGTATGAGGAGGGCACTGAACCCACCCACGCTCCAAAGAAGGAGAGGCCTTTCCCTGATCCACACGTGCATTCTCCCTCCTTCTCCCCCACACCTGCCTCCTCCTCAAGCCCACGCATTATTACATAGAATACGATTAGGCAGCGCTCTCAGGTTACAGAATTGTCAACGATGCTCTCGTTAAAACAACAGCACAGTCAAACAGACAGCATGCTAGCATGTGAAATGCGATCAGTTCTTTCAGACACGGCTCATGATGAATGGAGCCACACAAGGAGGACTGCAGCTATGCTGCGCCCCGAGCCGAACTGGGAGAATGGCTACCTACCAAAGTGCTGCACACTCTCATTTCACCCTCAGAGGCAGAAAAGAGGACTGCAAAGGACTCACGGGTCTCCCATGCTCTCCGCAAAGGACTCCCATTCCTCCTGCGGACCAAAGGTAACAACAAAAGCAGCTTTTTATTTGTAGAGCACACAACTTTTGGAAAATACACAGCTAAAACTGTCCCCGCTTTAAGTGCTTTACAGCACTTAAAGCGGGGACAGTTTTAGCTGTGTAATTTGAAAAACTTGCCTCTAAGTGCCTAGATGATGAAGTTCGAATGGGGGACCTGTGTCCACTTGCGTTGAGCATTCTTTCAGTGAGAAAGGATTTGGTTACATTTTGACTCTTTAGCACTGATTCTCATTCTTGTCAATCAACTGTGAAATTTCTGTGTTAATTTCTAGCAGAGGTAATAGAGTTAGTCCAAAATCATAGGTGTATATAAGTCCAGGTGGACAAGTAGGCCCAGAATCCCAGGCACTGAGCTGAAAAGGGGATGATTTCCCAGTGGGCCTCACGTCCCACAGAAACCGCTGTGCAAAAGTCGAGAAACAGATACAGAAAGTGACTGGCCTAAGGCTTGTCACTTGAATCTGAGTGGCTGAATGAGTGGCGGATGGTTGGAAATGAAATCCAAATCCCCTGACCTCTAATTTCAGAGGGTGCAGTGCCTCCCCCATGCCCGATTTTAGAGTTAAACGTCTTAGCAAGAGCTTCACTGCACTGAAGTCACCCTGAAAAGACATTAGCTTCCATCCGCACAGTCATTGCCCCCCGGTCTCTAATGAGAGTTTGCCCAGTTAAAGTTGCAACATTGGGTTTAACGTGAGAGATCTTGACTTTCAGCCTGTAACTTTTGAAAAGGGTCGATGTACTTAGGGCTTCCTGCTACAAAGTAAGAGTCAAGGACCCTCTTCCGCAAAGAGGAGCTGGCCTTAGTGGGAAATGGAGAATGAGCTCCTTTAAATCACCGCTCTGTCACCAATCGTTAAGAAACCTTTCCAAGAACATACATGTATCGTGTCTCCAGGAGGGCTGGGATTTGTGCAAGGTTCTGAGTAACATGCTACCACAGGAAGGTGGAGGTCCTGCTCAGCCCTAGAGACAGACACACACATGCAAACACACACACAGAAACCTTAGACACACAACTGGTAGTGTCGAGCCAAAGACTTAGCAGTATGAGGAGGGCACTGAACCCACCCACGCTCCAAAGAAGGAGAGGCCTTTCCCTGATCCACACGTGCATTCTCCCTCCTTCTCCCCCAAACCTGCCTCCTCCTCAAGCCCACGCGTTATTACATAGAATACGATTAGGCAGCGCTCTCAGGTTACAGAATTGTCAACGATGCTCTCGTTAAAACAACAGCACAGTCAAACAGACAGCATGCTAGCATGTGAAATGCGATCAGTTCTTTCAGACACGGCTCATGATGAATGGAGCCACACAAGGAGGACTGCAGCTATGCTGCGCCCCGAGCCGAACTGGGAGAATGGCTACCTACCAAAGTGCTGCACACTCTCATTTCACCCTCAGAGGCAGAAAAGAGGACTGCAAAGGACTCACGGGTCTCCCATGCTCTCCGCAAAGGACTCCCATTCCTCCTGCGGACCAAAGGTAACAGCAAAGCAGCTTTTTATTTGTAGAGCACACAACTTTTGGAAAATACACAGCTAAAACTGTCCCCGCTTTAAGTGCTTTACAGCACTTAAAGCGGGGACAGTTTTAGCTGTGTAATTTGAAAAACTTGCCTCTAAGTGCCTAGATGATGAAGTTCGAATGGGGGACCTGTGTCCACTTGCGTTGAGCATTCTTTCAGTGAGAAAGGATTTGGTTACATTTTGACTCTTTAGCACTGATTCTCATTCTTGTCAATCAACTGTGAAATTTCTGTGTTAATTTCTAGCAGAGGCAATAGAGTTAGTCCAAAATCATAGGTGTATATAAGTCCAGGTGGACAAGTAGGCCCAGAATCCCAGGCACTGAGCTGAAAAGGGGATCATTTCCCAGTGGGCCTCACGTCCCACAGAAACCGCTGTGCAAAAGTCGAGAAACAGATACAGAAAGTGACTGGCCTAAGGCTTGTCACTTGAATGTGAGTGGCTGAATGAGTGGCGGATGGTTGGAAATGAAATCCAAATCCCCTGACCTCTAATTTCAGAGGGTGCAGTGCCTCCCCCATGCCCGATTTTAGAGTTAAACGTCTTAGCAAGAGCTTCACTGCACTGAAGTCACCCTGAAAAGACATTAGCTTCCATCCGCACAGTCATTGCCCCCTGGTCTCTAATGAGAGTTTGCCCAGTTAAAGTTGCAACATTGGGTTTAACGTGAGAGATCTTGACTTTCAGCCTGTAACTTTTGAAAAGGGTCGATGTACTTAGGGCTTCCTGCTACAAAGTAAGAGTCAAGGACCCTCTTCCGCAAAGAGGAGCTGGCCTTAGTGGGAAATGGAGAATGAGCTCCTTTAAATCACCGCTCTGTCACCAATCATTAAGAAACCTTTCCAAGAACATACATGTATCGTGTCTCCAGGAGGGCTGGGATTTGTGCAAGGTTCTGAGTAACATGCTACCACAGGAAGGTGGAGGTCCTGCTCAGCCCTAGAGACAGACACACACATGCAAACACACACACAGAAACCTTAGACACACAACTGGTAGTGTCGAGCCAAAGACTTAGCAGTATGAGGAGGGCACTGAACCCACCCACGCTCCAAAGAAGGAGAGGCCTTTCCCTGATCCACACGTGCATTCTCCCTCCTTCTCCCCCAAACCTGCCTCCTCCTCAAGCCCACGCATTATTACATAGAATACGATTAGGCAGCGCTCTCAGGTTACAGAATTGTCAACGATGCTCTCGTTAAAACAACAGCACAGTCAAGCAGACAGCATGCTAGCATGTGAAATGCGATCAGTTCTTTCAGACACGGCTCATGATGAATGGAGCCACACAAGGAGGACTGCAGCTATGCTGCGCCCCGAGCCGAACTGGGAGAATGGCTACCTACCAAAGTGCTGCACACTCTCATTTCACCCTCAGAGGCAGAAAAGAGGACTGCAAAGGACTCACGGGTCTCCCATGCTCTCCGCAAAGGACTCCCATTCCTCCTGCGGACCAAAGGTAACAAGAAAAGCAGCTTTTTATTTGTAGAGCACACAACTTTTGGAAAATACACAGCTAAAACTGTCCCCGCTTTAAGTGCTTTACAGCACTTAAAGCGGGGACAGTTTTAGCTGTGTAATTTGAAAAACTTGCCTCTAAGTGCCTAGATGATGAAGTTCGAATGGGGGACCTGTGTCCACTTGCGTTGAGCATTCTTTCAGTGAGAAAGGATTTGGTTACATTTTGACTCTTTAGCACTGATTCTCATTCTTGTCAATCAACTGTGAAATTTCTGTGTTAATTTCTAGCAGAGGTAATAGAGTTAGTCCAAAATCATAGGTGTATATAAGTCCAGGTGGACAAGTAGGCCCAGAATCCCAGGCACTGAGCTGAAAAGGGGATGATTTTCCAGTGGGCCTCACGTCCCACAGAAACCGCTGTGCAAAAGTCGAGAAACAGATACAGAAAGTGACTGGCCTAAGGCTTGTCACTTGAATGTGAGTGGCTGAATGAGTGGCGGATGGTTGGAAATGAAATCCAAATCCCCTGACCTCTAATTTCAGAGGGTGCAGTGCCTCCCCCATGCCCGATTTTAGAGTTAAACGTCTTAGCAAGAGCTTCACTGCACTGAAGTCACCCTGAAAAGACATTAGCTTCCATCCGAACAGTCATTGCCCCCTGGTCTCTAATGAGAGTTTGCCCAGTTAAAGTTGCAACATTGGGTTTAACGTGAGAGATCTTGACTTTCAGCCTGTAACTTTTGAAAAGGGTCGATGTACTTAGGGCTTCCTGCTACAAAGTAAGAGTCAAGGACCCTCTTCCGCAAAGAGGAGCTGGCCTTAGTGGGAAATGGAGAATGA
Organism: Aotus nancymaae; assembly: GCF_030222135.1. Taxonomy (NCBI): domain Eukaryota; kingdom Metazoa; phylum Chordata; class Mammalia; order Primates; family Aotidae; genus Aotus; species Aotus nancymaae. The sequence continues at coordinate 247,216 of NW_026988606.1, forward strand.
GCTCCTTTAAATCACCGCTCTGTTCACCAATCATTAAGAAACCTTTCCAAGAACATACATGTATCGTGTCTCCAGGAGGGCTGGGATTTGTGCAAGGTTCTGAGTAACATGCTACCACAGGAAGGTGGAGGTCCTGCTCAGCCCTAGAGACAGACACACACATGCAAACACACACACAGAAACCTTAGACACACAACTGGTAGTGTCGAGCCAAAGACTTAGCAGTATGAGGAGGGCACTGAACCCACCCACGCTCCAAAGAAGGAGAGGCCTTTCCCTGATCCACACGTGCATTCTCCCTCCTTCTCCCCCAAACCTGCCTCCTCCTCAAGCCCACGCATTATTACATAGAATACGATTAGGCAGCGCTCTCAGGTTACAGAATTGTCAACGATGCTCTCGTTAAAACAACAGCACAGTCAAACAGACAGCATGCTAGCATGTGAAATGCGATCAGTTCTTTCAGACACGGCTCATGATGAATGGAGCCACACAAGGAGGACTGCAGCTATGCTGCGCCCCGAGCCGAACTGGGAGAATGGCTACCTACCAAAGTGCTGCACACTCTCATTTCACCCTCAGAGGCAGAAAAGAGGACTGCAAAGGACTCACGGGTCTCCCATGCTCTCCGCAAAGGACTCCCATTCCTCCTGCGGACCAAAGGTAACAACAAAAGCAGCTTTTTATTTGTAGAGCACACAACTTTTGGAAAATACACAGCTAAAACTGTCCCCGCTTTAAGTGCTTTACAGCACTTAAAGCGGGGACAGTTTTAGCTGTGTAATTTGAAAAACTTGCCTCTAAGTGCCTAGATGATGAAGTTCGAATGGGGGACCTGTGTCCACTTGCGTTGAGCATTCTTTCAGTGAGAAAGGATTTGGTTACATTTTGACTCTTTAGCACTGATTCTCATTCTTGTCAATCAACTGTGAAATTTCTGTGTTAATTTCTAGCAGAGGTAACAGAGTTAGTCCAAAATCATAGGTGTATATAAGTCCAGGTGGACAAGTAGGCCCAGAATCCCAGGCACTGAGCTGAAAAGGGGATCATTTCCCAGTGGGCCTCACGTCCCACAGAAACCGCTGTGCAAAAGTCGAGAAACAGATACAGAAAGTGACTGGCCTAAGGCTTGTCACTTGAATGTGAGTGGCTGAATGAGTGGCGGATGGTTGGAAATGAAATCCAAATCCCCTGACCTCTAATTTCAGAGGGTGCAGTGCCTCCCCCATGCCCGATTTTAGAGTTAAACGTCTTAGCAAGAGCTTCACTGCACTGAAGTCACCCTGAAAAGACATTAGCTTCCATCCGCACAGTCATTGCCCCCTGGTCTCTAATGAGAGTTTGCCCAGTTAAAGTTGCAACATTGGGTTTAACGTGAGAGATCTTGACTTTCAGCCTGTAACTTTTGAAAAGGGTCGATGTGCTTAGGGCTTCCTGCTACAAAGTAAGAGTCAAGGACCCTCTTCCGCAAAGAGGAGCTGGCCTTAGTGGGAAATGGAGAATGAGCTCCTTTACATCACCGCTCTGTCACCAATCATTAAGAAACCTTTCCAAGAACATACATGTATCGTGTCTCCAGGAGGGCTGGGATTTGTGCAAGGTTCTGAGTAACATGCTACCACAGGAAGGTGGAGGTCCTGCTCAGCCCTAGAGACAGACACACACATGCAAACACACACACAGAAACCTTAGACACACAACTGGTAGTGTCGAGCCAAAGACTTAGCAGTATGAGGAGGGCACTGAACCCACCCACGCTCCAAAGAAGGAGAGGCCTTTCCCTGATCCACACGTGCATTCTCCCTCCTTCTCCCCCAAACCTGCCTCCTCCTCAAGCCCACGCATTATTACATAGAATACGATTAGGCAGCGCTCTCAGGTTACAGAATTGTCAACGATGCTCTCGTTAAAACAACAGCACAGTCAAACAGACAGCATGCTAGCATGTGAAATGCGATCAGTTCTTTCAGACACGGCTCATGATGAATGGAGCCACAGAAGGAGGACTGCAGCTATGCTGCGCCCCGAGTCGAACTGGGAGAATGGCTACCTACCAAAGTGCTGCACACTCTCATTTCACCCTCAGAGGCAGAAAAGAGGACTGCAAAGGACTCACGGGTCTCCCATGCTCTCCGCAAAGGACTCCCATTCCTCCTGCGGACCAAAGGTAACAACAAAAGCAGCTTTTTATTTGTAGAGCACACAACTTTTGGAAAATACACAGCTAAAACTGTCCCCGCTTTAAGTGCTTTACAGCACTTAAAGCGGGGACAGTTTTAGCTGTGTAATTTGAAAAACTTGCCTCTACGTGCCTAGATGATGAAGTTCGAATGGGGGACCTGTGTCCACTTGCGTTGAGCATTCTTTCAGTGAGAAAGGATTTGGTTACATTTTGACTCTTTAGCACTGATTCTCATTCTTGTCAATCAACTGTGAAATTTCTGTGTTAATTTCTAGCAGAGGTAATAGAGTTAGTCCAAAATCATAGGTGTATATAAGTCCAGGTGGACAAGTAGGCCCAGAATCCCAGGCACTGAGCTGAAAAGGGGATGATTTCCCAGTGGGCCTCACGTCCCACAGAAACCGCTGTGCAAAAGTCGAGAAACAGATACAGAAAGTGACTGGCCTAAGGCTTGTCACTTGAATGTGAGTGGCTGAATGAGTGGCGGATGGTTGGAAATGAAATCCAAATCCCCTGACCTCTAATTTCAGAGGGTGCAGTGCCTCCCCCATGCCCGATTTTAGAGTTAAACGTCTTAGCAAGAGCTTCACTGCACTGAAGTCACCCTGAAAAGACATTAGCTTCCATCCGCACAGTCATTGCCCCCCGGTCTCTAATGAGAGTTTGCCCAGTTAAAGTTGCAACATTGGGTTTAACGTGAGAGATCTTGACTTTCAGCCTGTAACTTTTGTAAAGGGTCGATGTACTTAGGGCTTCCTGCTACAAAGTAAGAGTCAAGGACCCTCTTCCGCAAAGAGGAGCTGGCCTTAGTGGGAAATGGAGAATGAGCTCCTTTAAATCACCGCTCTGTCACCAATCGTTAAGAAACCTTTCCAAGAACATACATGTATCGTGTCTCCAGGAGGGCTGGGATTTGTGCAAGGTTCTGAGTAACATGCTACCACAGGAAGGTGGAGGTCCTGCTCAGCCCTAGAGACAGACACACACATGCAAACACACACACAGAAACCTTAGACACACAACTGGTAGTGTCGAGCCAAAGACTTAGCAGTATGAGGAGGGCACTGAACCAACCCACGCTCCAAAGAAGGAGAGGCCTTTCCCTGATCCACACGTGCATTCTCCCTCTTTCTCCCCCAAACCTGCCTCCTCCTCAAGCCCACGCATTATGACATAGAATACGATTAGGCAGCGCTCTCAGGTTACAGAATTGTCAACGATGCTCTCGTTAAAACAACAGCACAGTCAAACAGACAGCATGCTAGCATGTGAAATGCGATCAGTTCTTTCAGACACGGCTCATGATGAATGGAGCCACACAAGGAGGACTGCAGCTATGCTGCGCCCCGAGCCGAACTGGGAGAATGGCTACCTACCAAAGTGCTGCACACTCTCATTTCACCCTCAGAGGCAGAAAAGAGGACTGCAAAGGACTCACGGGTCTCCCATGCTCTCCGCAAAGGACTCCCATTCCTCCTGCGGACCAAAGGTAACAACAAAAGCAGCTTTTTATTTGTAGAGCACACAACTTTTGGAAAATACACAGCTAAAACTGTCCCCGCTTTAAGTGCTTTACAGCACTTAAAGCGGGGACAGTTTTAGCTGTGTAATTTGAAAAACTTGCCTCTACGTGCCTAGATGATGAAGTTCGAATGGGGGACCTGTGTCCACTTGCGTTGAGCATTCTTTCAGTGAGAAAGGATTTGGTTACATTTTGACTCTTTAGCACTGATTCTCATTCTTGTCAATCAACTGTGAAATTTCTGTCTTAATTTCTAGCAGAGGCAATAGAGTTAGTCCAAAATCATAGGTGTATATAAGTCCAGGTGGACAAGTAGGCCCAGAATCCCAGGCACTGAGCTGAAAAGGGGATGATTTCCCAGTGGGCCTCACGTCCCACAGAAACCGCTGTGCAAAAGTCGAGAAACAGATACAGAAAGTGACTGGCCTAAGGCTTGTCACTTGAATGTGAGTGGCTGAATGAGTGGCGGATGGTTGGAAATGAAATCCAAATCCCCTGACCTCTAATTTCAGAGGGTGCAGTGCCTCCCCCATGCCCGATTTTAGAGTTAAACGTCTTAGCAAGAGCTTCACTGCACTGAAGTCACCCTGAAAAGACATTAGCTTCCATCCGCACAGTCATTGCCCCCCGGTCTCTAATGAGAGTTTGCCCAGTTAAAGTTGCAACATTGGGTTTAACGTGAGAGATCTTGACTTTCAGCCTGTAACTTTTGAAAAGGGTCGATGTACTTAGGGCTTCCTGCTACAAAGTAAGAGTCAAGGACCCTCTTCCGCAAAGAGGAGCTGGCCTTAGTGGGAAATGGAGAATGAGCTCCTTTAAATCACCGCTCTGTCACCAACCATTAAGAAACCTTTCCAAGAACATACATGTATCGTGTCTCCAGGAGGGCTGGGATTTGTGCAAGGTTCTGAGTAACATGCTACCACAGGAAGGTGGAGGTCCTGCTCAGCCCTAGAGACAGACACACACATGCAAACACACACACAGAAACCTTAGACACACAACTGGTAGTGTCGAGCCAAAGACTTAGCAGTATGAGGAGGGCACTGAACCCACCCACGCTCCAAAGAAGGAGAGGCCTTTCCCTGATCCACACGTGCATTCTCCCTCCTTCTCCCCCAAACCTGCCTCCTCCTCAAGCCCACGCATTATTACATAGAATACGATTAGGCAGCGCTCTCAGGTTACAGAATTGTCAACGATGCTCTCGTTAAAACAACAGCACAGTCAAACAGACAGCATGCTAGCATGTGAAATGCGATCAGTTCTTTCAGACACGGCTCATGATGAATGGAGCCACACAAGGAGGACTGCAGCTATGCTGCGCCCCGAGCCGAACTGGGAGAATGGCTACCTACCAAAGTGCTGCACACTCTCATTTCACCCTCAGAGGCAGAAAAGAGGACTGCAAAGGACTCACGGGTCTCCCATGCTCTCCGCAAAGGACTCCCATTCCTCCTGCGGACCAAAGGTAACAACAAAAGCAGCTTTTTATTTGTAGAGCACACAACTTTTGGAAAATACACAGCTAAAACTGTCCCCGCTTTAAGTGCTTTACAGCACTTAAAGCGGGGACAGTTTTAGCTGTGTAATTTGAAAAACTTGCCTCTAAGTGTCTAGATGATGAAGTTCGAATGGGGGACCTGTGTCCACTTGCGTTGAGCATTCTTTCAGTGAGAAAGGATTTGGTTACATTTTGACTCTTTAGCACTGATTCTCATACTTGTCAATCAACTGTGAAATTTCTGTGTTAATTTCTAGCAGAGGCAATAGAGTTAGTCCAAAATCATAGGTGTATATAAGTCCAGGTGGACAAGTAGGCCCAGAATCCCAGGCACTGAGCTGAAAAGGGGATGATTTCCCAGTGGGCCTCACGTCCCACAGAAACCGCTGTGCAAAAGTCGAGAAACAGATACAGAAAGTGACTGGCCTAAGGCTTGTCACTTGAATGTGAGTGGCTGAATGAGTGGCGGATGGTTGGAAATGAAATCCAAATCCCCTGACCTCTAATTTCAGAGGGTGCAGTGCCTCCCCCATGCCCGATTTTAGAGTTAAACGTCTTAGCAAGAGCTTCACTGCACTGAAGTCACCCTGAAAAGACATTAGCTTCCATCCGCACAGTCATTGCCCCCCGGTCTCTAATGAGAGTTTGCCCAGTTAAAGTTGCAACATTGGGTTTAACGTGAGAGATCTTGACTTTCAGCCTGTAACTTTTGAAAAGGGTCGATGTACTTAGGGCTTCCTGCTACAAAGTAAGAGTCAAGGACCCTCTTCCGCAAAGAGGAGCTGGCCTTAGTGGGAAATGGAGAATGAGCTCCTTTAAATCACCGCTCTGTCACCAACCATTAAGAAACCTTTCCAAGAACATACATGTATCGTGTCTCCAGGAGGGCTGGGATTTGTGCAAGGTTCTGAGTAACATGCTACCACAGGAAGGTGGAGGTCCTGCTCAGCCCTAGAGACAGACACACACATGCAAACACACACACAGAAACCTTAGACACACAACTGGTAGTGTCGAGCCAAAGACTTAGCAGTATGAGGAGGGCACTGAACCCACCCACGCTCCAAAGAAGGAGAGGCCTTTCCCTGATCCACACGTGCATTCTCCCTCCTTCTCCCCCAAACCTGCCTCCTCCTCAAGCCCACGCATTATTACATAGAATACGATTAGGCAGCGCTCTCAGGTTACAGAATTGTCAACGATGCTCTCGTTAAAACAACAGCACAGTCAAACAGACAGCATGCTAGCATGTGAAATGCGATCAGTTCTTTCAGACACGGCTCATGATGAATGGAGCCACACAAGGAGGACTGCAGCTATGCTGCGCCCCGAGCCGAACTGGGAGAATGGCTACCTACCAAAGTGCTGCACACTCTCATTTCACCCTCAGAGGCAGAAAAGAGGACTGCAAAGGACTCACGGGTCTCCCATGCTCTCCGCAAAGGACTCCCATTCCTCCTGCGGACCAAAGGTAACAACAAAAGCAGCTTTTTATTTGTAGAGCACACAACTTTTGGAAAATACACAGCTAAAACTGTCCCCGCTTTAAGTGCTTTACAGCACTTAAAGCGGGGACAGTTTTAGCTGTGTAATTTGAAAAACTTGCCTCTACGTGCCTAGATGATGAAGTTCGAATGGGGGACCTGTGTCCACTTGCGTTGAGCATTCTTTCAGTGAGAAAGGATTTGGTTACATTTTGACTCTTTAGCACTGATTCTCATTCTTGTCAATCAACTGTGAAATTTCTGTGTTAATTTCTAGCACAGGCAATAGAGTTAGTCCAAAATCATAGGTGTATATAAGTCCAGGTGGACAAGTAGGCCCAGAATCCCAGGCACTGAGCTGAAAAGGGGATGATTTCCCAGTGGGCCTCACGTCCCACAGAAACCGCTGTGCAAAAGTCGAGAAACAGATACAGAAAGTGACTGGCCTAAGGCTTGTCACTTGAATGTGAGTGGCTGAATGAGTGGCGGATGGTTGGAAATGAAATCCAAATCCCCTGACCTCTAATTTCAGAGGGTGCAGTGCCTCCCCCATGCCCGATTTTAGAGTTAAACGTCTTAGCAAGAGCTTCACTGCACTGAAGTCACTCTGAAAAGACATTAGCTTCCATCTGCACAGTCATTGCCCCCCGGTCTCTAATGAGAGTTTGCCCAGTTAAAGTTGCAACATTGGGTTTAACGTGAGAGATCTTGACTTTCAGCCTGTAACTTTTGAAAAGGGTCGATGTACTTAGGGCTTCCTGCTACAAAGTAAGAGTCAAGGACCCTCTTCCGCAAAGAGGAGCTGGCCTTAGTGGGAAATGGAGAATGAGCTCCTTTAAATCACCGCTCTGTTCACCAATCGTTAAGAAACCTTTCCAAGAACATACATGTATCGTGTCTCCAGGAGGGCTGGGATTTGTGCAAGGTTCTGAGTAACATGCTACCACAGGAAGGTGGAGGTCCTGCTCAGCCCTAGAGACAGACACACACATGCAAACACACACACAGAAACCTTAGACACACAACTGGTAGTGTCGAGCCAAAGACTTAGCAGTATGAGGAGGGCACTGAACCCACCCACGCTCCAAAGAAGGAGAGGCCTTTCCCTGATCCACACGTGCATTCTCCCTCCTTCTCCCCCAAACCTGCCTCCTCCTCAAGCCCACGCATTATTACATAGAATACGATTAGGCAGCGCTCTCAGGTTACAGAATTGTCAACGATGCTCTCGTTAAAACAACAGCACAGTCAAACAGACAGCATGCTAGCATGTGAAATGCGATCAGTTCTTTCAGACACGGCTCATGATGAATGGAGCCACACAAGGAGGACTGCAGCTATGCTGCGCCCCGAGCCGAACTGGGAGAATGGCTACCTACCAAAGTGCTGCACACTCTCATTTCACCCTCAGAGGCAGAAAAGAGGACTGCAAAGGACTCACGGGTCTCCCATGCTCTCCGCAAAGGACTCCCATTCCTCCTGCGGACCAAAGGTAACAACAAAAGCAGCTTTTTATTTGTAGAGCACACAACTTTTGGAAAATACACAGCTAAAACTGTCCCCGCTTTAAGTGCTTTACAGCACTTAAAGCGGGGACAGTTTTAGCTGTGTAATTTGAAAAACTTGCCTCTAAGTGCCTAGATGATGAAGTTCGAATGGGGGACCTGTGTCCACTTGCGTTGAGCATTCTTTCAGTGAGAAAGGATTTGGTTACATTTTGACTCTTTAGCACTGATTCTCATTCTTGTCAATCAACTGTGAAATTTCTGTGTTAATTTCTAGCAGAGGTAATAGAGTTAGTCCAAAATCATAGGTGTATATAAGTCCAGGTGGACAAGTAGGCCCAGAATCCCAGGCACTGAGCTGAAAAGGGGATGATTTCCCAGTGGGCCTCACGTCCCACAGAAACCGCTGTGCAAAAGTCGAGAAACAGATACAGAAAGTGACTGGCCTAAGGCTTGTCACTTGAATGTGAGTGGCTGAATGAGTGGCGGATGGTTGGAAATGAAATCCAAATCCCCTGACCTCTAATTTCAGAGGGTGCAGTGCCTCCCCCATGCCCGATTTTAGAGTTAAACGTCTTAGCAAGAGCTTCACTGCACTGAAGTCACCCTGAAAAGACATTAGCTTCCATCCGCACAGTCATTGCCCCCCGGTCTCTAATGAGAGTTTGCCCAGTTAAAGTTGCAACATTGGGTTTAACGTGAGAGATCTTGACTTTCAGCCTGTAACTTTTGAAAAGGGTCGATGTACTTAGGGCTTCCTGCTACAAAGTAAGAGTCAAGGACCCTCTTCCGCAAAGAGGAGCTGGCCTTAGTGGGAAATGGAGAATGAGCTCCTTTAAATCACCGCTCTGTCACCAACCATTAAGAAACCTTTCCAAGAACATACATGTATCGTGTCTCCAGGAGGGCTGGGATTTGTGCAAGGTTCTGAGTAACATGCTACCACAGGAAGGTGGAGGTCCTGCTCAGCCCTAGAGACAGACACACACATGCAAACACACACACAGAAACCTTAGACACACAACTGGTAGTGTCGAGCCAAAGACTTAGCAGTATGAGGAGGGCACTGAACCCACCCACGCTCCAAAGAAGGAGAGGCCTTTCCCTGATCCACACGTGCATTCTCCCTCCTTCTCCCCCAAACCTGCCTCCTCCTCAAGCCCACGCATTATTACATAGAATACGATTAGGCAGCGCTCTCAGGTTACAGAATTGTCAACGATGCTCTCGTTAAAACAACAGCACAGTCAAACAGACAGCATGCTAGCATGTGAAATGCGATCAGTTCTTTCAGACACGGCTCATGATGAATGGAGCCACACAAGGAGGACTGCAGCTATGCTGCGCCCCGAGCCGAACTGGGAGAATGGCTACCTACCAAAGTGCTGCACACTCTCATTTCACCCTCAGAGGCAGAAAAGAGGACTGCAAAGGACTCACGGGTCTCCCATGCTCTCCGCAAAGGACTCCCATTCCTCCTGCGGACCAAAGGTAACAACAAAAGCAGCTTTTTATTTGTAGAGCACACAACTTTTGGAAAATACACAGCTAAAACTGTCCCCGCTTTAAGTGCTTTACAGCACTTAAAGCGGGGACAGTTTTAGCTGTGTAATTTGAAAAACTTGCCTCTAAGTGCCTAGATGATGAAGTTCGAATGGGGGACCTGTGTCCACTTGCGTTGAGCATTCTTTCAGTGAGAAAGGATTTGGTTACATTTTGACTCTTTAGCACTGATTCTCATTCTTGTCAATCAACTGTGAAATTTCTGTGTTAATTTCTAGCAGAGGTAATAGAGTTAGTCCAAAATCATAGGTGTATATAAGTCCAGGTGGACAAGTAGGCCCAGAATCCCAGGCACTGAGCTGAAAAGGGGATGATTTCCCAGTGGGCCTCACGTCCCACAGAAACCGCTGTGCAAAAGTCGAGAAACAGATACAGAAAGTGACTGGCCTAAGGCTTGTCACTTGAATGTGAGTGGCTGAATGAGTGGCGGATGGTTGGAAATGAAATCCAAATCCCCTGACCTCTAATTTCAGAGGGTGCAGTGCCTCCCCCATGCCCGATTTTAGAGTTAAACGTCTTAGCAAGAGCTTCACTGCACTGAAGTCACCCTGAAAAGACATTAGCTTCCATCCGCACAGTCATTGCCCCCCGGTCTCTAATGAGAGTTTGCCCAGTTAAAGTTGCAACATTGGGTTTAACGTGAGAGATCTTGACTTTCAGCCTGTAACTTTTGAAAAGGGTCGATGTACTTAGGGCTTCCTGCTACAAAGTAAGAGTCAAGGACCCTCTTCCGCAAAGAGGAGCTGGCCTTAGTGGGAAATGGAGAATGAGCTCCTTTAAATCACCGCTCTGTCACCAACCATTAAGAAACCTTTCCAAGAACATACATGTATCGTGTCTCCAGGAGGGCTGGGATTTGTGCAAGGTTCTGAGTAACATGCTACCACAGGAAGGTGGAGGTCCTGCTCAGCCCTAGAGACAGACACACACATGCAAACACACACACAGAAACCTTAGACACACAACTGGTAGTGTCGAGCCAAAGACTTAGCAGTATGAGGAGGGCACTGAACCCACCCACGCTCCAAAGAAGGAGAGGCCTTTCCCTGATCCACACGTGCATTCTCCCTCCTTCTCCCCCAAACCTGCCTCCTCCTCAAGCCCACGCATTATTACATAGAATACGATTAGGCAGCGCTCTCAGGTTACAGAATTGTCAACGATGCTCTCGTTAAAACAACAGCACAGTCAAACAGACAGCATGCTAGCATGTGAAATGCGATCAGTTCTTTCAGACACGGCTCATGATGAATGGAGCCACACAAGGAGGACTGCAGCTATGCTGCGCCCCGAGCCGAACTGGGAGAATGGCTACCTACCAAAGTGCTGCACACTCTCATTTCACCCTCAGAGGCAGAAAAGAGGACTGCAAAGGACTCACGGGTCTCCCATGCTCTCCGCAAAGGACTCCCATTCCTCCTGCGGACCAAAGGTAACAACAAAAGCAGCTTTTTATTTGTAGAGCACACAACTTTTGGAAAATACACAGCTAAAACTGTCCCCGCTTTAAGTGCTTTACAGCACTTAAAGCGGGGACAGTTTTAGCTGTGTAATTTGAAAAACTTGCCTCTAAGTGTCTAGATGATGAAGTTCGAATGGGGGACCTGTGTCCACTTGCGTTGAGCATTCTTTCAGTGAGAAAGGATTTGGTTACATTTTGACTCTTTAGCACTGATTCTCATACTTGTCAATCAACTGTGAAATTTCTGTGTTAATTTCTAGCAGAGGCAATAGAGTTAGTCCAAAATCATAGGTGTATATAAGTCCAGGTGGACAAGTAGGCCCAGAATCCCAGGCACTGAGCTGAAAAGGGGATGATTTCCCAGTGGGCCTCACGTCCCACAGAAACCGCTGTGCAAAAGTCGAGAAACAGATACAGAAAGTGACTGGCCTAAGGCTTGTCACTTGAATGTGAGTGGCTGAATGAGTGGCGGATGGTTGGAAATGAAATCCAAATCCCCTGACCTCTAATTTCAGAGGGTGCAGTGCCTCCCCCATGCCCGATTTTAGAGTTAAACGTCTTAGCAAGAGCTTCACTGCACTGAAGTCACCCTGAAAAGACATTAGCTTCCATCCGCACAGTCATTGCCCCCCGGTCTCTAATGAGAGTTTGCCCAGTTAAAGTTGCAACATTGGGTTTAACGTGAGAGATCTTGACTTTCAGCCTGTAACTTTTGAAAAGGGTCGATGTACTTAGGGCTTCCTGCTACAAAGTAAGAGTCAAGGACCCTCTTCCGCAAAGAGGAGCTGGCCTTAGTGGGAAATGGAGAATGAGCTCCTTTAAATCACCGCTCTGTCACCAACCATTAAGAAACCTTTCCAAGAACATACATGTATCGTGTCTCCAGGAGGGCTGGGATTTGTGCAAGGTTCTGAGTAACATGCTACCACAGGAAGGTGGAGGTCCTGCTCAGCCCTAGAGACAGACACACACATGCAAACACACACACAGAAACCTTAGACACACAACTGGTAGTGTCGAGCCAAAGACTTAGCAGTATGAGGAGGGCACTGAACCCACCCACGCTCCAAAGAAGGAGAGGCCTTTCCCTGATCCACACGTGCATTCTCCCTCCTTCTCCCCCAAACCTGCCTCCTCCTCAAGCCCACGCATTATTACATAGAATACGATTAGGCAGCGCTCTCAGGTTACAGAATTGTCAACGATGCTCTCGTTAAAACAACAGCACAGTCAAACAGACAGCATGCTAGCATGTGAAATGCGATCAGTTCTTTCAGACACGGCTCATGATGAATGGAGCCACAGAAGGAGGACTGCAGCTATGCTGCGCCCCGAGCCGAACTGGGAGAATGGCTACCTACCAAAGTGCTGCACACTCTCATTTCACCCTCAGAGGCAGAAAAGAGGACTGCAAAGGACTCACGGGTCTCCCATGCTCTCCGCAAAGGACTCCCATTCCTCCTGCGGACCAAAGGTAACAACAAAAGCAGCTTTTTATTTGTAGAGCACACAACTTTTGGAAAATACACAGCTAAAACTGTCCCCGCTTTAAGTGCTTTACAGCACTTAAAGCGGGGACAGTTTTAGCTGTGTAATTTGAAAAACTTGCCTCTACGTGCCTAGATGATGAAGTTCGAATGGGGGACCTGTGTCCACTTGCGTTGAGCATTCTTTCAGTGAGAAAGGATTTGGTTACATTTTGACTCTTTAGCACTGATTCTCATTCTTGTCAATCAACTGTGAAATTTCTGTGTTAATTTCTAGCACAGGCAATAGAGTTAGTCCAAAATCATAGGTGTATATAAGTCCAGGTGGACAAGTAGGCCCAGAATCCCAGGCACTGAGCTGAAAAGGGGATCATTTCCCAGTGGGCCTCACGTCCCACAGAAACCGCTGTGCAAAAGTCGAGAAACAGATACAGAAAGTGACTGGCCTAAGGCTTGTCACTTGAATGTGAGTGGCTGAATGAGTGGCGGATGGTTGGAAATGAAATCCAAATCCCCTGACCTCTAATTTCAGAGGGTGCAGTGCCTCCCCCATGCCCGATTTTAGAGTTAAACGTCTTAGCAAGAGCTTCACTGCACTGAAGTCACCCTGAAAAGACATTAGCTTCCATCCGCACAGTCATTGCCCCCCGGTCTCTAATGAGAGTTTGCCCAGTTAAAGTTGCAACATTGGGTTTAACGTGAGAGATCTTGACTTTCAGCCTGTAACTTTTGAAAAGGGTCGATGTACTTAGGGCTTCCTGCTACAAAGTAAGAGTCAAGGACCCTCTTCCGCAAAGAGGAGCTGGCCTTAGTGGGAAATGGAGAATGAGCTCCTTTAAATCACCGCTCTGTTCACCAATCGTTAAGAAACCTTTCCAAGAACATACATGTATCGTGTCTCCAGGAGGGCTGGGATTTGTGCAAGGTTCTGAGTAACATGCTACCACAGGAAGGTGGAGGTCCTGCTCAGCCCTAGAGACAGACACACACATGCAAACACACACACAGAAACCTTAGACACACAACTGGTAGTGTCGAGCCAAAGACTTAGCAGTATGAGGAGGGCACTGAACCCACCCACGCTCCAAAGAAGGAGAGGCCTTTCCCTGATCCACACGTGCATTCTCCCTCCTTCTCCCCCAAACCTGCCTCCTCCTCAAGCCCACGCATTATTACATAGAATACGATTAGGCAGCGCTCTCAGGTTACAGAATTGTCAACGATGCTCTCGTTAAAACAACAGCACAGTCAAACAGACAGCATGCTAGCATGTGAAATGCGATCAGTTCTTTCAGACACGGCTCATGATGAATGGAGCCACACAAGGAGGACTGCAGCTATGCTGCGCCCCGAGCCGAACTGGGAGAATGGCTACCTACCAAAGTGCTGCACACTCTCATTTCACCCTCAGAGGCAGAAAAGAGGACTGCAAAGGACTCACGGGTCTCCCATGCTCTCCGCAAAGGACTCCCATTCCTCCTGCGGACCAAAGGTAACAACAAAAGCAGCTTTTTATTTGTAGAGCACACAACTTTTGGAAAATACACAGCTAAAACTGTCCCCGCTTTAAGTGCTTTACAGCACTTAAAGCGGGGACAGTTTTAGCTGTGTAATTTGAAAAACTTGCCTCTAAGTGTCTAGATGATGAAGTTCGAATGGGGGACCTGTGTCCACTTGCGTTGAGCATTCTTTCAGTGAGAAAGGATTTGGTTACATTTTGACTCTTTAGCACTGATTCTCATACTTGTCAATCAACTGTGAAATTTCTGTGTTAATTTCTAGCAGAGGCAATAGAGTTAGTCCAAAATCATAGGTGTATATAAGTCCAGGTGGACAAGTAGGCCCAGAATCCCAGGAACTGAGCTGAAAAGGGGATGATTTCCCAGTGGGCCTCACGTCCCACAGAAACCGCTGTGCAAAAGTCGAGAAACAGATACAGAAAGTGACTGGCCTAAGGCTTGTCACTTGAATGTGAGTGGCTGAATGAGTGGCGGATGGTTGGAAATGAAATCCAAATCCCCTGACCTCTAATTTCAGAGGGTGCAGTGCCTCCCCCATGCCCGATTTTAGAGTTAAACGTCTTAGCAAGAGCTTCACTGCACTGAAGTCACCCTGAAAAGACATTAGCTTCCATCTGCACAGTCATTGCCCCCCGGTCTCTAATGAGAGTTTGCCCAGTTAAAGTTGCAACATTGGGTTTAACGTGAGAGATCTTGACTTTCAGCCTGTAACTTTTGAAAAGGGTCGATGTACTTAGGGCTTCCTGCTACAAAGTAAGAGTCAAGGACCCTCTTCCGCAAAGAGGAGCTGGCCTTAGTGGGAAATGGAGAATGAGCTCCTTTAAATCACCGCTCTGTCACCAACCATTAAGAAACCTTTCCAAGAACATACATGTATCGTGTCTCCAGGAGGGCTGGGATTTGTGCAAGGTTCTGAGTAACATGCTACCACAGGAAGGTGGAGGTCCTGCTCAGCCCTAGAGACAGACACACACATGCAAACACACACACAGAAACCTTAGACACACAACTGGTAGTGTCGAGCCAAAGACTTAGCAGTATGAGGAGGGCACTGAACCCACCCACGCTCCAAAGAAGGAGAGACCTTTCCCTGATCCACACGTGCATTCTCCCTCCTTCTCCCCCAAACCTGCCTCCTCCTCAAGCCCACGCATTATTACATAGAATACGATTAGGCAGCGCTCTCAGGTTACAGAATTGTCAACGATGCTCTCGTTAAAACAACAGCACAGTCAAACAGACAGCATGCTAGCATGTGAAATGCGATCAGTTCTTTCAGACACGGCTCATGATGAATGGAGCCACACAAGGAGGACTGCAGCTATGCTGCGCCCCGAGCCGAACTGGGAGAATGGCTACCTACCAAAGTGCTGCACACTCTCATTTCACCCTCAGAGGCAGAAAAGAGGACTGCAAAGGACTCACGGGTCTCCCATGCTCTCCGCAAAGGACTCCCATTCCTCCTGCGGACCAAAGGTAACAACAAAAGCAGCTTTTTATTTGTAGAGCACACAACTTTTGGAAAATACACAGCTAAAACTGTCCCCGCTTTAAGTGCTTTACAGCACTTAAAGCGGGGACAGTTTTAGCTGTGTAATTTGAAAAACTTGCCTCTACGTGCCTAGATGATGAAGTTCGAATGGGGGACCTGTGTCCACTTGCGTTGAGCATTCTTTCAGTGAGAAAGGATTTGGTTACATTTTGACTCTTTAGCACTGATTCTCATTCTTGTCAATCAACTGTGAAATTTCTGGGTTAATTTCTAGCAGAGGTAATAGAGTTAGTCCAAAATCATAGGTGTATATAAGTCCAGGTGGACAAGTAGGCCCAGAATCCCAGGCACTGAGCTGAAAAGGGGATGATTTCCCAGTGGGCCTCACGTCCCACAGAAACCGCTGTGCAAAAGTCGAGAAACAGATACAGAAAGTGACTGGCCTAAGGCTTGTCACTTGAATGTGAGTGGCTGAATGAGTGGCGGATGGTTGGAAATGAAATCCAAATCCCCTGACCTCTAATTTCAGAGGGTGCAGTGCCTCCCCCATGCCCGATTTTAGAGTTAAACGTCTTAGCAAGAGCTTCACTGCACTGAAGTCACCCTGAAAAGACATTAGCTTCCATCCGCACAGTCATTGCCCCCTGGTCTCTAATGAGAGTTTGCCCAGTTAAAGTTGCAACATTGGGTTTAACGTGAGAGATCTTGACTTTCAGCCTGTAACTTTTGAAAAGGGTCGATGTACTTAGGGCTTCCTGCTACAAAGTAAGAGTCAAGGACCCTCTTCCGCAAAGAGGAGCTGGCCTTAGTGGGAAATGGAGAATGAGCTCCTTTAAATCACCGCTCTGTCACCAACCATTAAGAAACCTTTCCAAGAACATACATGTATCGTGTCTCCAGGAGGGCTGGGATTTGTGCAAGGTTCTGAGTAACATGCTACCACAGGAAGGTGGAGGTCCTGCTCAGCCCTAGAGACAGACACACACATGCAAACACACACACAGAAACCTTAGACACACAACTGGTAGTGTCGAGCCAAAGACTTAGCAGTATGAGGAGGGCACTGAACCCACCCACGCTCCAAAGAAGGAGAGGCCTTTCCCTGATCCACACGTGCATTCTCCCTCCTTCTCCCCCAAACCTGCCTCCTCCTCAAGCCCACGCATTATTACATAGAATACGATTAGGCAGCGCTCTCAGGTTACAGAATTGTCAACGATGCTCTCGTTAAAACAACAGCACAGTCAAACAGACAGCATGCTAGCATGTGAAATGCGATCAGTTCTTTCAGACACGGCTCATGATGAATGGAGCCACACAAGGAGGACTGCAGCTATGCTGCGCCCCGAGCCGAACTGGGAGAATGGCTACCTACCAAAGTGCTGCACACTCTCATTTCACCCTCAGAGGCAGAAAAGAGGACTGCAAAGGACTCACGGGTCTCCCATGCTCTCCGCAAAGGACTCCCATTCCTCCTGCGGACCAAAGGTAACAACAAAAGCAGCTTTTTATTTGTAGAGCACACAACTTTTGGAAAATACACAGCTAAAACTGTCCCCGCTTTAAGTGCTTTACAGCACTTAAAGCGGGGACAGTTTTAGCTGTGTAATTTGAAAAACTTGCCTCTAAGTGCCTAGATGATGAAGTTCGAATGGGGGACCTGTGTCCACTTGCGTTGAGCATTCTTTCAGTGAGAAAGGATTTGGTTACATTTTGACTCTTTAGCACTGATTCTCATTCTTGTCAATCAACTGTGAAATTTCTGTGTTAATTTCTAGCAGAGGCAATAGAGTTAGTCCAAAATCATAGGTGTATATAAGTCCAGGTGGACAAGTAGGCCCAGAATCCCAGGCACTGAGCTGAAAAGGGGATGATTTCCCAGTGGGCCTCACGTCCCACAGAAACCGCTGTGCAAAAGTCGAGAAACAGATACAGAAAGTGACTGGCCTAAGGCTTGTCACTTGAATGTGAGTGGCTGAATGAGTGGCGGATGGTTGGAAATGAAATCCAAATCCCCTGACCTCTAATTTCAGAGGGTGCAGTGCCTCCCCCATGCCCGATTTTAGAGTTAAACGTCTTAGCAAGAGCTTCACTGCACTGAAGTCACCCTGAAAAGACATTAGCTTCCATCCGCACAGTCATTGCCCCCCGGTCTCTAATGAGAGTTTGCCCAGTTAAAGTTGCAACATTGGGTTTAACGTGAGAGATCTTGACTTTCAGCCTGTAACTTTTGAAAAGGGTCGATGTACTTAGGGCTTCCTGCTACAAAGTAAGAGTCAAGGACCCTCTTCCGCAAAGAGGAGCTGGCCTTAGTGGGAAATGGAGAATGAGCTCCTTTAAATCACCGCTCTGTCACCAACCATTAAGAAACCTTTCCAAGAACATACATGTATCGTGTCTCCAGGAGGGCTGGGATTTGTGCAAGGTTCTGAGTAACATGCTACCACAGGAAGGTGGAGGTCCTGCTCAGCCCTAGAGACAGACACACACATGCAAACACACACACAGAAACCTTAGACACACAACTGGTAGTGTCGAGCCAAAGACTTAGCAGTATGAGGAGGGCACTGAACCCACCCACGCTCCAAAGAAGGAGAGGCCTTTCCCTGATCCACACGTGCATTCTCCCTCCTTCTCCCCCAAACCTGCCTCCTCCTCAAGCCCACGCATTATTACATAGAATACGATTAGGCAGCGCTCTCAGGTTACAGAATTGTCAACGATGCTCTCGTTAAAACAACAGCACAGTCAAACAGACAGCATGCTAGCATGTGAAATGCGATCAGTTCTTTCAGACACGGCTCATGATGAATGGAGCCACACAAGGAGGACTGCAGCTATGCTGCGCCCCGAGCCGAACTGGGAGAATGGCTACCTACCAAAGTGCTGCACACTCTCATTTCACCCTCAGAGGCAGAAAAGAGGACTGCAAAGGACTCACGGGTCTCCCATGCTCTCCGCAAAGGACTCCCATTCCTCCTGCGGACCAAAGGTAACAACAAAAGCAGCTTTTTATTTGTAGAGCACACAACTTTTGGAAAATACACAGCTAAAACTGTCCCCGCTTTAAGTGCTTTACAGCACTTAAAGCGGGGACAGTTTTAGCTGTGTAATTTGAAAAACTTGCCTCTAAGTGCCTAGATGATGAAGTTCGAATGGGGGACCTGTGTCCACTTGCGTTGAGCATTCTTTCAGTGAGAAAGGATTTGGTTACATTTTGACTCTTTAGCACTGATTCTCATTCTTGTCAATCAACTGTGAAATTTCTGTGTTAATTTCTAGCAGAGGTAATAGAGTTAGTCCAAAATCATAGGTGTATATAAGTCCAGGTGGACAAGTAGGCCCAGAATCCCAGGCACTGAGCTGAAAAGGGGATGATTTCCCAGTGGGCCTCACGTCCCACAGAAACCGCTGTGCAAAAGTCGAGAAACAGATACAGAAAGTGACTGGCCTAAGGCTTGTCACTTGAATGTGAGTGGCTGAATGAGTGGCGGATGGTTGGAAATGAAATCCAAATCCCCTGACCTCTAATTTCAGAGGGTGCAGTGCCTCCCCCATGCCCGATTTTAGAGTTAAACGTCTTAGCAAGAGCTTCACTGCACTGAAGTCACCCTGAAAAGACATTAGCTTCCATCCGCACAGTCATTGCCCCCCGGTCTCTAATGAGAGTTTGCCCAGTTAAAGTTGCAACATTGGGTTTAACGTGAGAGATCTTGACTTTCAGCCTGTAACTTTTGAAAAGGGTCGATGTACTTAGGGCTTCCTGCTACAAAGTAAGAGTCAAGGACCCTCTTCCGCAAAGAGGAGCTGGCCTTAGTGGGAAATGGAGAATGAGCTCCTTTAAATCACCGCTCTGTCACCAACCATTAAGAAACCTTTCCAAGAACATACATGTATCGTGTCTCCAGGAGGGCTGGGATTTGTGCAAGGTTCTGAGTAACATGCTACCACAGGAAGGTGGAGGTCCTGCTCAGCCCTAGAGACAGACACACACATGCAAACACACACACAGAAACCTTAGACACACAACTGGTAGTGTCGAGCCAAAGACTTAGCAGTATGAGGAGGGCACTGAACCCACCCACGCTCCAAAGAAGGAGAGGCCTTTCCCTGATCCACACGTGCATTCTCCCTCCTTCTCCCCCAAACCTGCCTCCTCCTCAAGCCCACGCATTATTACATAGAATACGATTAGGCAGCGCTCTCAGGTTACAGAATTGTCAACGATGCTCTCGTTAAAACAACAGCACAGTCAAACAGACAGCATGCTAGCATGTGAAATGCGATCAGTTCTTTCAGACACGGCTCATGATGAATGGAGCCACACAAGGAGGACTGCAGCTATGCTGCGCCCCGAGCCGAACTGGGAGAATGGCTACCTACCAAAGTGCTGCACACTCTCATTTCACCCTCAGAGGCAGAAAAGAGGACTGCAAAGGACTCACGGGTCTCCCATGCTCTCCGCAAAGGACTCCCATTCCTCCTGCGGACCAAAGGTAACAACAAAAGCAGCTTTTTATTTGTAGAGCACACAACTTTTGGAAAATACACAGCTAAAACTGTCCCCGCTTTAAGTGCTTTACAGCACTTAAAGCGGGGACAGTTTTAGCTGTGTAATTTGAAAAACTTGCCTCTAAGTGCCTAGATGATGAAGTTCGAATGGGGGACCTGTGTCCACTTGCGTTGAGCATTCTTTCAGTGAGAAAGGATTTGGTTACATTTTGACTCTTTAGCACTGATTCTCATTCTTGTCAATCAACTGTGAAATTTCTGTGTTAATTTCTAGCAGAGGCAATAGAGTTAGTCCAAAATCATAGGTGTATATAAGTCCAGGTGGAAAAGTAGGCCCAGAATCCCAGGCACTGAGCTGAAAAGGGGATGATTTCCCAGTGGGCCTCACGTCCCACAGAAACCGCTGTGCAAAAGTCGAGAAACAGATACAGAAAGTGACTGGCCTAAGGCTTGTCACTTGAATGTGAGTGGCTGAATGAGTGGCGGATGGTTGGAAATGAAATCCAAATCCCCTGACCTCTAATTTCAGAGGGTGCAGTGCCTCCCCCATGCCCGATTTTAGAGTTAAACGTCTTAGCAAGAGCTTCACTGCACTGAAGTCACCCTGAAAAGACATTAGCTTCCATCCGCACAGTCATTGCCCCCCGGTCTCTAATGAGAGTTTGCCCAGTTAAAGTTGCAACATTGGGTTTAACGTGAGAGATCTTGACTTTCAGCCTGTAACTTTTGAAAAGGGTCGATGTACTTAGGGCTTCCTGCTACAAAGTAAGAGTCAAGGACCCTCTTCCGCAAAGAGGAGCTGGCCTTAGTGGGAAATGGAGAATGAGCTCCTTTAAATCACCGCTCTGTCACCAACCATTAAGAAACCTTTCCAAGAACATACATGTATCGTGTCTCCAGGAGGGCTGGGATTTGTGCAAGGTTCTGAGTAACATGCTACCACAGGAAGGTGGAGGTCCTGCTCAGCCCTAGAGACAGACACACACATGCAAACACACACACAGAAACCTTAGACACACAACTGGTAGTGTCGAGCCAAAGACTTAGCAGTATGAGGAGGGCACTGAACCCACCCACGCTCCAAAGAAGGAGAGGCCTTTCCCTGATCCACACGTGCATTCTCCCTCCTTCTCCCCCAAACCTGCCTCCTCCTCAAGCCCACGCATTATTACATAGAATACGATTAGGCAGCGCTCTCAGGTTACAGAATTGTCAACGATGCTCTCGTTAAAACAACAGCACAGTCAAACAGACAGCATGCTAGCATGTGAAATGCGATCAGTTCTTTCAGACACGGCTCATGATGAATGGAGCCACACAAGGAGGACTGCAGCTATGCTGCGCCCCGAGCCGAACTGGGAGAATGGCTACCTACCAAAGTGCTGCACACTCTCATTTCACCCTCAGAGGCAGAAAAGAGGACTGCAAAGGACTCACGGGTCTCCCATGCTCTCCGCAAAGGACTCCCATTCCTCCTGCGGACCAAAGGTAACAACAAAAGCAGCTTTTTATTTGTAGAGCACACAACTTTTGGAAAATACACAGCTAAAACTGTCCCCGCTTTAAGTGCTTTACAGCACTTAAAGCGGGGACAGTTTTAGCTGTGTAATTTGAAAAACTTGCCTCTAAGTGCCTAGATGATGAAGTTCGAATGGGGGACCTGTGTCCACTTGCGTTGAGCATTCTTTCAGTGAGAAAGGATTTGGTTACATTTTGACTCTTTAGCACTGATTCTCATTCTTGTCAATCAACTGTGAAATTTCTGTGTTAATTTCTAGCAGAGGCAATAGAGTTAGTCCAAAATCATAGGTGTATATAAGTCCAGGTGGACAAGTAGGCCCAGAATCCCAGGCACTGAGCTGAAAAGGGGATGATTTCCCAGTGGGCCTCACGTCCCACAGAAACCGCTGTGCAAAAGTCGAGAAACAGATACAGAAAGTGACTGGCCTAAGGCTTGTCACTTGAATGTGAGTGGCTGAATGAGTGGCGGATGGTTGGAAATGAAATCCAAATCCCCTGACCTCTAATTTCAGAGGGTGCAGTGCCTCCCCCATGCCCGATTTTAGAGTTAAACGTCTTAGCAAGAGCTTCACTGCACTGAAGTCACCCTGAAAAGACATTAGCTTCCATCCGCACAGTCATTGCCCCCCGGTCTCTAATGAGAGTTTGCCCAGTTAAAGTTGCAACATTGGGTTTAACGTGAGAGATCTTGACTTTCAGCCTGTAACTTTTGAAAAGGGTCGATGTACTTAGGGCTTCCTGCTACAAAGTAAGAGTCAAGGACCCTCTTCCGCAAAGAGGAGCTGGCCTTAGTGGGAAATGGAGAATGAGCTCCTTTAAATCACCGCTCTGTCACCAACCATTAAGAAACCTTTCCAAGAACATACATGTATCGTGTCTCCAGGAGGGCTGGGATTTGTGCAAGGTTCTGAGTAACATGCTACCACAGGAAGGTGGAGGTCCTGCTCAGCCCTAGAGACAGACACACACATGCAAACACACACACAGAAACCTTAGACACACAACTGGTAGTGTCGAGCCAAAGACTTAGCAGTATGAGGAGGGCACTGAACCCACCCACGCTCCAAAGAAGGAGAGGCCTTTCCCTGATCCACACGTGCATTCTCCCTCCTTCTCCCCCAAACCTGCCTCCTCCTCAAGCCCACGCATTATTACATAGAATACGATTAGGCAGCGCTCTCAGGTTACAGAATTGTCAACGATGCTCTCGTTAAAACAACAGCACAGTCAAACAGACAGCATGCTAGCATGTGAAATGCGATCAGTTCTTTCAGACACGGCTCATGATGAATGGAGCCACACAAGGAGGACTGCAGCTATGCTGCGCCCCGAGCCGAACTGGGAGAATGGCTACCTACCAAAGTGCTGCACACTCTCATTTCACCCTCAGAGGCAGAAAAGAGGACTGCAAAGGACTCACGGGTCTCCCATGCTCTCCGCAAAGGACTCCCATTCCTCCTGCGGACCAAAGGTAACAACAAAAGCAGCTTTTTATTTGTAGAGCACACAACTTTTGGAAAATACACAGCTAAAACTGTCCCCGCTTTAAGTGCTTTACAGCACTTAAAGCGGGGACAGTTTTAGCTGTGTAATTTGAAAAACTTGCCTCTAAGTGCCTAGATGATGAAGTTCGAATGGGGGACCTGTGTCCACTTGCGTTGAGCATTCTTTCAGTGAGAAAGGATTTGGTTACATTTTGACTCTTTAGCACTGATTCTCATTCTTGTCAATCAACTGTGAAATTTCTGTGTTAATTTCTAGCAGAGGCAATAGAGTTAGTCCAAAATCATAGGTGTATATAAGTCCAGGTGGACAAGTAGGCCCAGAATCCCAGGCACTGAGCTGAAAAGGGGATGATTTCCCAGTGGGCCTCACGTCCCACAGAAACCGCTGTGCAAAAGTCGAGAAACAGATACAGAAAGTGACTGGCCTAAGGCTTGTCACTTGAATGTGAGTGGCTGAATGAGTGGCGGATGGTTGGAAATGAAATCCAAATCCCCTGACCTCTAATTTCAGAGGGTGCAGTGCCTCCCCCATGCCCGATTTTAGAGTTAAACGTCTTAGCAAGAGCTTCACTGCACTGAAGTCACCCTGAAAAGACATTAGCTTCCATCCGCACAGTCATTGCCCCCCGGTCTCTAATGAGAGTTTGCCCAGTTAAAGTTGCAACATTGGGTTTAACGTGAGAGATCTTGACTTTCAGCCTGTAACTTTTGAAAAGGGTCGATGTACTTAGGGCTTCATGCTACAAAGTAAGAGTCAAGGACCCTCTTCCGCAAAGAGGAGCTGGCCTTAGTGGGAAATGGAGAATGAGCTCCTTTAAATCACCGCTCTGTCACCAACCATTAAGAAACCTTTCCAAGAACATACATGTATCGTGTCTCCAGGAGGGCTGGGATTTGTGCAAGGTTCTGAGTAACATGCTACCACAGGAAGGTGGAGGTCCTGCTCAGCCCTAGAGACAGACACACACATGCAAACACACACACAGAAACCTTAGACACACAACTGGTAGTGTCGAGCCAAAGACTTAGCAGTATGAGGAGGGCACTGAACCCACCCACGCTCCAAAGAAGGAGAGGCCTTTCCCTGATCCACACGTGCATTCTCCCTCCTTCTCCCCCAAACCTGCCTCCTCCTCAAGCCCACGCATTATTACATAGAATACGATTAGGCAGCGCTCTCAGGTTACAGAATTGTCAACGATGCTCTCGTTAAAACAACAGCACAGTCAAACAGACAGCATGCTAGCATGTGAAATGCGATCAGTTCTTTCAGACACGGCTCATGATGAATGGAGCCACACAAGGAGGACTGCAGCTATGCTGCGCCCCGAGCCGAACTGGGAGAATGGCTACCTACCAAAGTGCTGCACACTCTCATTTCACCCTCAGAGGCAGAAAAGAGGACTGCAAAGGACTCACGGGTCTCCCATGCTCTCCGCAAAGGACTCCCATTCCTCCTGCGGACCAAAGGTAACAACAAAAGCAGCTTTTTATTTGTAGAGCACACAACTTTTGGAAAATACACAGCTAAAACTGTCCCCGCTTTAAGTGCTTTACAGCACTTAAAGCGGGGACAGTTTTAGCTGTGTAATTTGAAAAACTTGCCTCTAAGTGCCTAGATGATGAAGTTCGAATGGGGGACCTGTGTCCACTTGCGTTGAGCATTCTTTCAGTGAGAAAGGATTTGGTTACATTTTGACTCTTTAGCACTGATTCTCATTCTTGTCAATCAACTGTGAAATTTCTGTGTTAATTTCTAGCAGAGGTAATAGAGTTAGTCCAAAATCATAGGTGTATATAAGTCCAGGTGGACAAGTAGGCCCAGAATCCCAGGCACTGAGCTGAAAAGGGGATGATTTCCCAGTGGGCCTCACGTCCCACAGAAACCGCTGTGCAAAAGTCGAGAAACAGATACAGAAAGTGACTGGCCTAAGGCTTGTCACTTGAATGTGAGTGGCTGAATGAGTGGCGGATGGTTGGAAATGAAATCCAAATCCCCTGACCTCTAATTTCAGAGGGTGCAGTGCCTCCCCCATGCCCGATTTTAGAGTTAAACGTCTTAGCAAGAGCTTCACTGCACTGAAGTCACCCTGAAAAGACATTAGCTTCCATCCGCACAGTCATTGCCCCCCGGTCTCTAATGAGAGTTTGCCCAGTTAAAGTTGCAACATTGGGTTTAACGTGAGAGATCTTGACTTTCAGCCTGTAACTTTTGAAAAGGGTCGATGTACTTAGGGCTTCCTGCTACAAAGTAAGAGTCAAGGACCCTCTTCCGCAAAGAGGAGCTGGCCTTAGTGGGAAATGGAGAATGAGCTCCTTTAAATCACCGCTCTGTCACCAACCATTAAGAAACCTTTCCAAGAACATACATGTATCGTGTCTCCAGGAGGGCTGGGATTTGTGCAAGGTTCTGAGTAACATGCTACCACAGGAAGGTGGAGGTCCTGCTCAGCCCTAGAGACAGACACACACATGCAAACACACACACAGAAACCTTAGACACACAACTGGTAGTGTCGAGCCAAAGACTTAGCAGTATGAGGAGGGCACTGAACCCACCCACGCTCCAAAGAAGGAGAGGCCTTTCCCTGATCCACACGTGCATTCTCCCTCCTTCTCCCCCAAACCTGCCTCCTCCTCAAGCCCACGCATTATTACATAGAATACGATTAGGCAGCGCTCTCAGGTTACAGAATTGTCAACGATGCTCTCGTTAAAACAACAGCACAGTCAAACAGACAGCATGCTAGCATGTGAAATGCGATCAGTTCTTTCAGACACGGCTCATGATGAATGGAGCCACACAAGGAGGACTGCAGCTATGCTGCGCCCCGAGCCGAACTGGGAGAATGGCTACCTACCAAAGTGCTGCACACTCTCATTTCACCCTCAGAGGCAGAAAAGAGGACTGCAAAGGACTCACGGGTCTCCCATGCTCTCCGCAAAGGACTCCCATTCCTCCTGCGGACCAAAGGTAACAACAAAAGCAGCTTTTTATTTGTAGAGCACACAACTTTTGGAAAATACACAGCTAAAACTGTCCCCGCTTTAAGTGCTTTACAGCACTTAAAGCGGGGACAGTTTTAGCTGTGTAATTTGAAAAACTTGCCTCTAAGTGCCTAGATGATGAAGTTCGAATGGGGGACCTGTGTCCACTTGCGTTGAGCATTCTTTCAGTGAGAAAGGATTTGGTTACATTTTGACTCTTTAGCACTGATTCTCATTCTTGTCAATCAACTGTGAAATTTCTGTGTTAATTTCTAGCAGAGGTAATAGAGTTAGTCCAAAATCATAGGTGTATATAAGTCCAGGTGGACAAGTAGGCCCAGAATCCCAGGCACTGAGCTGAAAAGGGGATGATTTCCCAGTGGGCCTCACGTCCCACAGAAACCGCTGTGCAAAAGTCGAGAAACAGATACAGAAAGTGACTGGCCTAAGGCTTGTCACTTGAATGTGAGTGGCTGAATGAGTGGCGGATGGTTGGAAATGAAATCCAAATCCCCTGACCTCTAATTTCAGAGGGTGCAGTGCCTCCCCCATGCCCGATTTTAGAGTTAAACGTCTTAGCAAGAGCTTCACTGCACTGAAGTCACCCTGAAAAGACATTAGCTTCCATCCGCACAGTCATTGCCCCCCGGTCTCTAATGAGAGTTTGCCCAGTTAAAGTTGCAACATTGGGTTTAACGTGAGAGATCTTGACTTTCAGCCTGTAACTTTTGAAAAGGGTCGATGTACTTAGGGCTTCCTGCTACAAAGTAAGAGTCAAGGACCCTCTTCCGCAAAGAGGAGCTGGCCTTAGTGGGAAATGGAGAATGAGCTCCTTTAAATCACCGCTCTGTCACCAACCATTAAGAAACCTTTCCAAGAACATACATGTATCGTGTCTCCAGGAGGGCTGGGATTTGTGCAAGGTTCTGAGTAACATGCTACCACAGGAAGTTGGAGGTCCTGCTCAGCCCTAGAGACAGACACACACATGCAAACACACACACAGAAACCTTAGACACACAACTGGTAGTGTCGAGCCAAAGACTTAGCAGTATGAGGAGGGCACTGAACCCACCCACGCTCCAAAGAAGGAGAGGCCTTTCCCTGATCCACACGTGCATTCTCCCTCCTTCTCCCCCAAACCTGCCTCCTCCTCAAGCCCACGCATTATTACATAGAATACGATTAGGCAGCGCTCTCAGGTTACAGAATTGTCAACGATGCTCTCGTTAAAACAACAGCACAGTCAAACAGACAGCATGCTAGCATGTGAAATGCGATCAGTTCTTTCAGACACGGCTCATGATGAATGGAGCCACACAAGGAGGACTGCAGCTATGCTGCGCCCCGAGCCGAACTGGGAGAATGGCTACCTACCAAAGTGCTGCACACTCTCATTTCACCCTCAGAGGCAGAAAAGAGGACTGCAAAGGACTCACGGGTCTCCCATGCTCTCCGCAAAGGACTCCCATTCCTCCTGCGGACCAAAGGTAACAACAAAAGCAGCTTTTTATTTGTAGAGCACACAACTTTTGGAAAATACACAGCTAAAACTGTCCCCGCTTTAAGTGCTTTACAGCACTTAAAGCGGGGACAGTTTTAGCTGTGTAATTTGAAAAACTTGCCTCTAAGTGCCTAGATGATGAAGTTCGAATGGGGGACCTGTGTCCACTTGCGTTGAGCATTCTTTCAGTGAGAAAGGATTTGGTTACATTTTGACTCTTTAGCACTGATTCTCATTCTTGTCAATCAACTGTGAAATTTCTGTGTTAATTTCTAGCAGAGGTAATAGAGTTAGTCCAAAATCATAGGTGTATATAAGTCCAGGTGGACAAGTAGGCCCAGAATCCCAGGCACTGAGCTGAAAAGGGGATGATTTCCCAGTGGGCCTCACGTCCCACAGAAACCGCTGTGCAAAAGTCGAGAAACAGATACAGAAAGTGACTGGCCTAAGGCTTGTCACTTGAATGTGAGTGGCTGAATGAGTGGCGGATGGTTGGAAATGAAATCCAAATCCCCTGACCTCTAATTTCAGAGGGTGCAGTGCCTCCCCCATGCCCGATTTTAGAGTTAAACGTCTTAGCAAGAGCTTCACTGCACTGAAGTCACCCTGAAAAGACATTAGCTTCCATCCGCACAGTCATTGCCCCCTGGTCTCTAATGAGAGTTTGCCCAGTTAAAGTTGCAACATTGGGTTTAACGTGAGAGATCTTGACTTTCAGCCTGTAACTTTTGAAAAGGGTCGATGTACTTAGGGCTTCCTGCTACAAAGTAAGAGTCAAGGACCCTCTTCCGCAAAGAGGAGCTGGCCTTAGTGGGAAATGGAGAATGAGCTCCTTTAAATCACCGCTCTGTCACCAATCATTAAGAAACCTTTCCAAGAACATACATGTATCGTGTCTCCAGGAGGGCTGGGATTTGTGCAAGGTTCTGAGTAACATGCTACCACAGGAAGGTGGAGGTCCTGCTCAGCCCTAGAGACAGACACACACATGCAAACACACACACAGAAACCTTAGACACACAACTGGTAGTGTCGAGCCAAAGACTTAGCAGTATGAGGAGGGCACTGAACCCACCCACGCTCCAAAGAAGGAGAGGCCTTTCCCTGATCCACACGTGCATTCTCCCTCCTTCTCCCCCAAACCTGCCTCCTCCTCAAGCCCACGCATTATTACATAGAATACGATTAGGCAGCGCTCTCAGGTTACAGAATTGTCAACGATGCTCTCGTTAAAACAACAGCACAGTCAAACAGACAGCATGCTAGCATGTGAAATGCGATCAGTTCTTTCAGACACGGCTCATGATGAATGGAGCCACACAAGGAGGACTGCAGCTATGCTGCGCCCCGAGCCGAACTGGGAGAATGGCTACCTACCAAAGTGCTGCACACTCTCATTTCACCCTCAGAGGCAGAAAAGAGGACTGCAAAGGACTCACGGGTCTCCCATGCTCTCCGCAAAGGACTCCCATTCCTCCTGCGGACCAAAGGTAACAACAAAAGCAGCTTTTTATTTGTAGAGCACACAACTTTTGGAAAATACACAGCTAAAACTGTCCCCGCTTTAAGTGCTTTACAGCACTTAAAGCGGGGACAGTTTTAGCTGTGTAATTTGAAAAACTTGCCTCTAAGTGCCTAGATGATGAAGTTCGAATGGGGGACCTGTGTCCACTTGCGTTGAGCATTCTTTCAGTGAGAAAGGATTTGGTTACATTTTGACTCTTTAGCACTGATTCTCATTCTTGTCAATCAACTGTGAAATTTCTGTGTTAATTTCTAGCAGAGGTAATAGAGTTAGTCCAAAATCATAGGTGTATATAAGTCCAGGTGGACAAGTAGGCCCAGAATCCCAGGCACTGAGCTGAAAAGGGGATCATTTCCCAGTGGGCCTCACGTCCCACAGAAACCGCTGTGCAAAAGTCGAGAAACAGATACAGAAAGTGACTGGCCTAAGGCTTGTCACTTGAATGTGAGTGGCTGAATGAGTGGCGGATGGTTGGAAATGAAATCCAAATCCCCTGACCTCTAATTTCAGAGGGTGCAGTGCCTCCCCCATGCCCGATTTTAGAGTTAAACGTCTTAGCAAGAGCTTCACTGCACTGAAGTCACCCTGAAAAGACATTAGCTTCCATCCGCACAGTCATTGCCCCCTGGTCTCTAATGAGAGTTTGCCCAGTTAAAGTTGCAACATTGGGTTTAACGTGAGAGATCTTGACTTTCAGCCTGTAACTTTTGAAAAGGGTCGATGTACTTAGGGCTTCCTGCTACAAAGTAAGAGTCAAGGACCCTCTTCCGCAAAGAGGAGCTGGCCTTAGTGGGAAATGGAGAATGAGCTCCTTTAAATCACCGCTCTGTCACCAATCATTAAGAAACCTTTCCAAGAACATACATGTATCGTGTCTCCAGGAGGGCTGGGATTTGTGCAAGGTTCTGAGTAACATGCTACCACAGGAAGGTGGAGGTCCTGCTCAGCCCTAGAGACAGACACACACATGCAAACACACACACAGAAACCTTAGACACACAACTGGTAGTGTCGAGCCAAAGACTTAGCAGTATGAGGAGGGCACTGAACCCACCCACGCTCCAAAGAAGGAGAGGCCTTTCCCTGATCCACACGTGCATTCTCCCTCCTTCTCCCCCAAACCTGCCTCCTCCTCAAGCCCACGCATTATTACATAGAATACGATTAGGCAGCGCTCTCAGGTTACAGAATTGTCAACGATGCTCTCGTTAAAACAACAGCACAGTCAAACAGACAGCATGCTAGCATGTGAAATGCGATCAGTTCTTTCAGACACGGCTCATGATGAATGGAGCCACACAAGGAGGACTGCAGCTATGCTGCGCCCCGAGCCGAACTGGGAGAATGGCTACCTACCAAAGTGCTGCACACTCTCATTTCACCCTCAGAGGCAGAAAAGAGGACTGCAAAGGACTCACGGGTCTCCCATGCTCTCCGCAAAGGACTCCCATTCCTCCTGCGGACCAAAGGTAACAACAAAAGCAGCTTTTTATTTGTAGAGCACACAACTTTTGGAAAATACACAGCTAAAACTGTCCCCGCTTTAAGTGCTTTACAGCACTTAAAGCGGGGACAGTTTTAGCTGTGTAATTTGAAAAACTTGCCTCTAAGTGCCTAGATGATGAAGTTCGAATGGGGGACCTGTGTCCACTTGCGTTGAGCATTCTTTCAGTGAGAAAGGATTTGGTTACATTTTGACTCTTTAGCACTGATTCTCATTCTTGTCAATCAACTGTGAAATTTCTGTGTTAATTTCTAGCAGAGGTAATAGAGTTAGTCCAAAATCATAGGTGTATATAAGTCCAGGTGGACAAGTAGGCCCAGAATCCCAGGCACTGAGCTGAAAAGGGGATGATTTCCCAGTGGGCCTCACGTCCCACAGAAACCGCTGTGCAAAAGTCGAGAAACAGATACAGAAAGTGACTGGCCTAAGGCTTGTCACTTGAATGTGAGTGGCTGAATGAGTGGCGGATGGTTGGAAATGAAATCCAAATCCCCTGACCTCTAATTTCAGAGGGTGCAGTGCCTCCCCCATGCCCGATTTTAGAGTTAAACGTCTTAGCAAGAGCTTAACTGCACTGAAGTCACCCTGAAAAGACATTAGCTTCCATCCGCACAGTCATTGCCCCCCGGTCTCTAATGAGAGTTTGCCCAGTTAAAGTTGCAACATTGGGTTTAACGTGAGAGAGCTTGACTTTCAGCCTGTAACTTTTGAAAAGGGTCGATGTACTTAGGGCTTCCTGCTACAAAGTAAGAGTCAAGGACCCTCTTCCGCAAAGAGGAGCTGGCCTTAGTGGGAAATGGAGAATGAGCTCCTTTAAATCACCGCTCTGTCACCAACCATTAAGAAACCTTTCCAAGAACATACATGTATCGTGTCTCCAGGAGGGCTGGGATTTGTGCAAGGTTCTGAGTAACATGCTACCACAGGAAGGTGGAGGTCCTGCTCAGCCCTAGAGACAGACACACACATGCAAACACACACACAGAAACCTTAGACACACAACTGGTAGTGTCGAGCCAAAGACTTAGCAGTATGAGGAGGGCACTGAACCCACCCACGCTCCAAAGAAGGAGAGGCCTTTCCCTGATCCACACGTGCATTCTCCCTCCTTCTCCCCCAAACCTGCCTCCTCCTCAAGCCCACGCATTATTACATAGAATACGATTAGGCAGCGCTCTCAGGTTACAGAATTGTCAACGATGCTCTCGTTAAAACAACAGCACAGTCAAACAGACAGCATGCTAGCATGTGAAATGCGATCAGTTCTTTCAGACACGGCTCATGATGAATGGAGCCACACAAGGAGGACTGCAGCTATGCTGCGCCCCGAGCCGAACTGGGAGAATGGCTACCTACCAAAGTGCTGCACACTCTCATTTCACCCTCAGAGGCAGAAAAGAGGACTGCAAAGGACTCACGGGTCTCCCATGCTCTCCGCAAAGGACTCCCATTCCTCCTGCGGACCAAAGGTAACAACAAAAGCAGCTTTTTATTTGTAGAGCACACAACTTTTGGAAAATACACAGCTAAAACTGTCCCCGCTTTAAGTGCTTTACAGCACTTAAAGCGGGGACAGTTTTAGCTGTGTAATTTGAAAAACTTGCCTCTAAGTGCCTAGATGATGAAGTTCGAATGGGGGACCTGTGTCCACTTGCGTTGAGCATTCTTTCAGTGAGAAAGGATTTGGTTACATTTTGACTCTTTAGAACTGATTCTCATTCTTGTCAATCAACTGTGAAATTTCTGTGTTAATTTCTAGCAGAGGTAATAGAGTTAGTCCAAAATCATAGGTGTATATAAGTCCAGGTGGACAAGTAGGCCCAGAATCCCAGGCACTGAGCTGAAAAGGGGATGATTTCCCAGTGGGCCTCACGTCCCACAGAAACCGCTGTGCAAAAGTCGAGAAACAGATACAGAAAGTGACTGGCCTAAGGCTTGTCACTTGAATGTGAGTGGCTGAATGAGTGGCGGATGGTTGGAAATGAAATCCAAATCCCCTGACCTCTAATTTCAGAGGGTGCAGTGCCTCCCCCATGCCCGATTTTAGAGTTAAACGTCTTAGCAAGAGCTTCACTGCACTGAAGTCACCCTGAAAAGACATTAGCTTCCATCCGCACAGTCATTGCCCCCGGTCTCTAATGAGAGTTTGCCCAGTTAAAGTTGCAACATTGGGTTTAACGTGAGAGATCTTGACTTTCAGCCTGTAACTTTTGAAAAGGGTCGATGTACTTAGGGCTTCCTGCTACAAAGTAAGAGTCAAGGACCCTCTTCCGCAAAGAGGAGCTGGCCTTAGTGGGAAATGGAGAATGAGCTCCTTTAAATCACCGCTCTGTCACCAACCATTAAGAAACCTTTCCAAGAACATACATGTATCGTGTCTCCAGGAGGGCTGGGATTTGTGCAAGGTTCTGAGTAACATGCTACCACAGGAAGTTGGAGGTCCTGCTCAGCCCTAGAGACAGACACACACATGCAAACACACACACAGAAACCTTAGACACACAACTGGTAGTGTCGAGCCAAAGACTTAGCAGTATGAGGAGGGCACTGAACCCACCCACGCTCCAAAGAAGGAGAGGCCTTTCCCTGATCCACACGTGCATTCTCCCTCCTTCTCCCCCAAACCTGCCTCCTCCTCAAGCCCACGCATTATTACATAGAATACGATTAGGCAGCGCTCTCAGGTTACAGAATTGTCAACGATGCTCTCGTTAAAACAACAGCACAGTCAAACAGACAGCATGCTAGCATGTGAAATGCGATCAGTTCTTTCAGACACGGCTCATGATGAATGGAGCCACACAAGGAGGACTGCAGCTATGCTGCGCCCCGAGCCGAACTGGGAGAATGGCTACCTACCAAAGTGCTGCACACTCTCATTTCACCCTCAGAGGCAGAAAAGAGGACTGCAAAGGACTCACGGGTCTCCCATGCTCTCCGCAAAGGACTCCCATTCCTCCTGCGGACCAAAGGTAACAACAAAAGCAGCTTTTTATTTGTAGAGCACACAACTTTTGGAAAATACACAGCTAAAACTGTCCCCGCTTTAAGTGCTTTACAGCACTTAAAGCGGGGACAGTTTTAGCTGTGTAATTTGAAAAACGTGCCTCTAAGTGCCTAGATGATGAAGTTCGAATGGGGGACCTGTGTCCACTTGCGTTGAGCATTCTTTCAGTGAGAAAGGATTTGGTTACATTTTGACTCTTTAGCACTGATTCTCATTCTTGTCAATCAACTGTGAAATTTCTGTGTTAATTTCTAGCAGAGGTAATAGAGTTAGTCCAAAATCATAGGTGTATATAAGTCCAGGTGGACAAGTAGGCCCAGAATCCCAGGCACTGAGCTGAAAAGGGGATGATTTCCCAGTGGGCCTCACGTCCCACAGAAACCGCTGTGCAAAAGTCGAGAAACAGATACAGAAAGTGACTGGCCTAAGGCTTGTCACTTGAATGTGAGTGGCTGAATGAGTGGCGGATGGTTGGAAATGAAATCCAAATCCCCTGACCTCTAATTTCAGAGGGTGCAGTGCCTCCCCCATGCCCGATTTTAGAGTTAAACGTCTTAGCAAGAGCTTCACTGCACTGAAGTCACCCTGAAAAGACATTAGCTTCCATCCGCACAGTCATTGCCCCCTGGTCTCTAATGAGAGTTTGCCCAGTTAAAGTTGCAACATTGGGTTTAACGTGAGAGATCTTGACTTTCAGCCTGTAACTTTTGAAAAGGGTCGATGTACTTAGGGCTTCCTGCTACAAAGTAAGAGTCAAGGACCCTCTTCCGCAAAGAGGAGCTGGCCTTAGTGGGAAATGGAGAATGAGCTCCTTTAAATCACCGCTCTGTCACCAACCATTAAGAAACCTTTCCAAGAACATACATGTATCGTGTCTCCAGGAGGGCTGGGATTTGTGCAAGGTCCTGAGTAACATGCTACCACAGGAAGGTGGAGGTCCTGCTCAGCCCTAGAGACAGACACACACATGCAAACACACACACAGAAACCTTAGACACACAACTGGTAGTGTCGAGCCAAAGACTTAGCAGTATGAGGAGGGCACTGAACCCACCCACGCTCCAAAGAAGGAGAGGCCTTTCCCTGATCCACACGTGCATTCTCCCTCCTTCTCCCCCAAACCTGCCTCCTCCTCAAGCCCACGCATTATTACATAGAATACGATTAGGCAGCGCTCTCAGGTTACAGAATTGTCAACGATGCTCTCGTTAAAACAACAGCACAGTCAAACAGACAGCATGCTAGCATGTGAAATGCGATCAGTTCTTTCAGACACGGCTCATGATGAATGGAGCCACACAAGGAGGACTGCAGCTATGCTGCGCCCCGAGCCGAACTGGGAGAATGGCTACCTACCAAAGTGCTGCACACTCTCATTTCACCCTCAGAGGCAGAAAAGAGGACTGCAAAGGACTCACGGGTCTCCCATGCTCTCCGCAAAGGACTCCCATTCCTCCTGCGGACCAAAGGTAACAACAAAAGCAGCTTTTTATTTGTAGAGCACACAACTTTTGGAAAATACACAGCTAAAACTGTCCCCGCTTTAAGTGCTTTACAGCACTTAAAGCGGGGACAGTTTTAGCTGTGTAATTTGAAAAACTTGCCTCTAAGTGCCTAGATGATGAAGTTCGAATGGGGGACCTGTGTCCACTTGCGTTGAGCATTCTTTCAGTGAGAAAGGATTTGGTTACATTTTGACTCTTTAGCACTGATTCTCATTCTTGTCAATCAACTGTGAAATTTCTGTGTTAATTTCTAGCAGAGGTAATAGAGTTAGTCCAAAATCATAGGTGTATATAAGTCCAGGTGGACAAGTAGGCCCAGAATCCCAGGCACTGAGCTGAAAAGGGGATCATTTCCCAGTGGGCCTCACGTCCCACAGAAACCGCTGTGCAAAAGTCGAGAAACAGATACAGAAAGTGACTGGCCTAAGGCTTGTCACTTGAATGTGAGTGGCTGAATGAGTGGCGGATGGTTGGAAATGAAATCCAAATCCCCTGACCTCTAATTTCAGAGGGTGCAGTGCCTCCCCCATGCCCGATTTTAGAGTTAAACGTCTTAGCAAGAGCTTCACTGCACTGAAGTCACCCTGAAAAGACATTAGCTTCCATCCGCACAGTCATTGCCCCCTGGTCTCTAATGAGAGTTTGCCCAGTTAAAGTTGCAACATTGGGTTTAACGTGAGAGATCTTGACTTTCAGCCTGTAACTTTTGAAAAGGGTCGATGTACTTAGGGCTTCCTGCTACAAAGTAAGAGTCAAGGACCCTCTTCCGCAAAGAGGAGCTGGCCTTAGTGGGAAATGGAGAATGAGCTCCTTTAAATCACCGCTCTGTCACCAATCATTAAGAAACCTTTCCAAGAACATACATGTATCGTGTCTCCAGGAGGGCTGGGATTTGTGCAAGGTTCTGAGTAACATGCTACCACAGGAAGGTGGAGGTCCTGCTCAGCCCTAGAGACAGACACACACATGCAAACACACACACAGAAACCTTAGACACACAACTGGTAGTGTCGAGCCAAAGACTTAGCAGTATGAGGAGGGCACTGAACCCACCCACGCTCCAAAGAAGGAGAGGCCTTTCCCTGATCCACACGTGCATTCTCCCTCCTTCTCCCCCAAACCTGCCTCCTCCTCAAGCCCACGCATTATTACATAGAATACGATTAGGCAGCGCTCTCAGGTTACAGAATTGTCAACGATGCTCTCGTTAAAACAACAGCACAGTCAAACAGACAGCATGCTAGCATGTGAAATGCGATCAGTTCTTTCAGACACGGCTCATGATGAATGGAGCCACACAAGGAGGACTGCAGCTATGCTGCGCCCCGAGCCGAACTGGGAGAATGGCTACCTACCAAAGTGCTGCACACTCTCATTTCACCCTCAGAGGCAGAAAAGAGGACTGCAAAGGACTCACGGGTCTCCCATGCTCTCCGCAAAGGACTCCCATTCCTCCTGCGGACCAAAGGTAACAACAAAAGCAGCTTTTTATTTGTAGAGCACACAACTTTTGGAAAATACACAGCTAAAACTGTCCCCGCTTTAAGTGCTTTACAGCACTTAAAGTGGGGACAGTTTTAGCTGTGTAATTTGAAAAACTTGCCTCTAAGTGCCTAGATGATGAAGTTCGAATGGGGGACCTGTGTCCACTTGCGTTGAGCATTCTTTCAGTGAGAAAGGATTTGGTTACATTTTGACTCTTTAGCACTGATTCTCATTCTTGTCAATCAACTGTGAAATTTCTGTGTTAATTTCTAGCAGAGGTAATAGAGTTAGTCCAAAATCATAGGTGTATATAAGTCCAGGTGGACAAGTAGGCCCAGAATCCCAGGCACTGAGCTGAAAAGGGGATCATTTCCCAGTGGGCCTCACGTCCCACAGAAACCGCTGTGCAAAAGTCGAGAAACAGATACAGAAAGTGACTGGCCTAAGGCTTGTCACTTGAATGTGAGTGGCTGAATGAGTGGCGGATGGTTGGAAATGAAATCCAAATCCCCTGACCTCTAATTTCAGAGGGTGCAGTGCCTCCCCCATGCCCGATTTTAGAGTTAAACGTCTTAGCAAGAGCTTCACTGCACTGAAGTCACCCTGAAAAGACATTAGCTTCCATCCGCACAGTCATTGCCCCCTGGTCTCTAATGAGAGTTTGCCCAGTTAAAGTTGCAACATTGGGTTTAACGTGAGAGATCTTGACTTTCAGCCTGTAACTTTTGAAAAGGGTCGATGTACTTAGGGCTTCCTGCTACAAAGTAAGAGTCAAGGACCCTCTTCCGCAAAGAGGAGCTGGCCTTAGTGGGAAATGGAGAATGAGCTCCTTTAAATCACCGCTCTGTCACCAATCATTAAGAAACCTTTCCAAGAACATACATGTATCGTGTCTCCAGGAGGGCTGGGATTTGTGCAAGGTTCTGAGTAACATGCTACCACAGGAAGGTGGAGGTCCTGCTCAGCCCTAGAGACAGACACACACATGCAAACACACACACAGAAACCTTAGACACACAACTGGTAGTGTCGAGCCAAAGACTTAGCAGTATGAGGAGGGCACTGAACCCACCCACGCTCCAAAGAAGGAGAGGCCTTTCCCTGATCCACACGTGCATTCTCCCTCCTTCTCCCCCAAACCTGCCTCCTCCTCAAGCCCACGCATTATTACATAGAATACGATTAGGCAGCGCTCTCAGGTTACAGAATTGTCAACGATGCTCTCGTTAAAACAACAGCACAGTCAAACAGACAGCATGCTAGCATGTGAAATGCGATCAGTTCTTTCAGACACGGCTCATGATGAATGGAGCCACACAAGGAGGACTGCAGCTATGCTGCGCCCCGAGCCGAACTGGGAGAATGGCTACCTACCAAAGTGCTGCACACTCTCATTTCACCCTCAGAGGCAGAAAAGAGGACTGCAAAGGACTCACGGGTCTCCCATGCTCTCCGCAAAGGACTCCCATTCCTCCTGCGGACCAAAGGTAACAACAAAAGCAGCTTTTTATTTGTAGAGCACACAACTTTTGGAAAATACACAGCTAAAACTGTCCCCGCTTTAAGTGCTTTACAGCACTTAAAGCGGGGACAGTTTTAGCTGTGTAATTTGAAAAACTTGCCTCTAAGTGCCTAGATGATGAAGTTCGAATGGGGGACCTGTGTCCACTTGCGTTGAGCATTCTTTCAGTGAGAAAGGATTTGGTTACATTTTGACTCTTTAGCACTGATTCTCATTCTTGTCAATCAACTGTGAAATTTCTGTGTTAATTTCTAGCAGAGGTAATAGAGTTAGTCCAAAATCATAGGTGTATATAAGTCCAGGTGGACAAGTAGGCCCAGAATCCCAGGCACTGAGCTGAAAAGGGGATGATTTCCCAGTGGGCCTCACGTCCCACAGAAACCGCTGTGCAAAAGTCGAGAAACAGATACAGAAAGTGACTGGCCTAAGGCTTGTCACTTGAATGTGAGTGGCTGAATGAGTGGCGGATGGTTGGAAATGAAATCCAAATCCCCTGACCTCTAATTTCAGAGGGTGCAGTGCCTCCCCCATGCCCGATTTTAGAGTTAAACGTCTTAGCAAGAGCTTCACTGCACTGAAGTCACCCTGAAAAGACATTAGCTTCCATCCGCACAGTCATTGCCCCCTGGTCTCTAATGAGAGTTTGCCCAGTTAAAGTTGCAACATTGGGTTTAACGTGAGAGATCTTGACTTTCAGCCTGTAACTTTTGAAAAGGGTCGATGTACTTAGGGCTTCCTGCTACAAAGTAAGAGTCAAGGACCCTCTTCCGCAAAGAGGAGCTGGCCTTAGTGGGAAATGGAGAATGAGCTCCTTTAAATCACCGCTCTGTCACCAATCATTAAGAAACCTTTCCAAGAACATACATGTATCGTGTCTCCAGGAGGGCTGGGATTTGTGCAAGGTTCTGAGTAACATGCTACCACAGGAAGGTGGAGGTCCTGCTCAGCCCTAGAGACAGGCACACACATGCAAACACACACACAGAAACCTTAGACACACAACTGGTAGTGTCGAGCCAAAGACTTAGCAGTATGAGGAGGGCACTGAACCCACCCACGCTCCAAAGAAGGAGAGGCCTTTCCCTGATCCACACGTGCATTCTCCCTCCTTCTCCCCCAAACCTGCCTCCTCCTCAAGCCCACGCATTATTACATAGAATACGATTAGGCAGCGCTCTCAGGTTACAGAATTGTCAACGATGCTCTCGTTAAAACAACAGCACAGTCAAACAGACAGCATGCTAGCATGTGAAATGCGATCAGTTCTTTCAGACACGGCTCATGATGAATGGAGCCACACAAGGAGGACTGCAGCTATGCTGCGCCCCGAGCCGAACTGGGAGAATGGCTACCTACCAAAGTGCTGCACACTCTCATTTCACCCTCAGAGGCAGAAAAGAGGACTGCAAAGGACTCACGGGTCTCCCATGCTCTCCGCAAAGGACTCCCATTCCTCCTGCGGACCAAAGGTAACAACAAAAGCAGCTTTTTATTTGTAGAGCACACAACTTTTGGAAAATACACAGCTAAAACTGTCCCCGCTTTAAGTGCTTTACAGCACTTAAAGCGGGGACAGTTTTAGCTGTGTAATTTGAAAAACGTGCCTCTAAGTGCCTAGATGATGAAGTTCGAATGGGGGACCTGTGTCCACTTGCGTTGAGCATTCTTTCAGTGAGAAAGGATTTGGTTACATTTTGACTCTTTAGCACTGATTCTCATTCTTGTCAATCAACTGTGAAATTTCTGTGTTAATTTCTAGCAGAGGTAATAGAGTTAGTCCAAAATCATAGGTGTATATAAGTCCAGGTGGACAAGTAGGCCCAGAATCCCAGGCACTGAGCTGAAAAGGGGATCATTTCCCAGTGGGACTCACGTCCCACAGAAACCGCTGTGCAAAAGTCGAGAAACAGATACAGAAAGTGACTGGCCTAAGGCTTGTCACTTGAATGTGAGTGGCTGAATGAGTGGCGGATGGTTGGAAATGAAATCCAAATCCCCTGACCTCTAATTTCAGAGGGTGCAGTGCCTCCCCCATGCCCGATTTTAGAGTTAAACGTCTTAGCAAGAGCTTCACTGCACTGAAGTCACCCTGAAAAGACATTAGCTTCCATCCGCACAGTCATTGCCCCCCGGTCTCTAATGAGAGTTTGCCCAGTTAAAGTTGCAACATTGGGTTTAACGTGAGAGATCTTGACTTTCAGCCTGTAACTTTTGAAAAGGGTCGATGTACTTAGGGCTTCCTGCTACAAAGTAAGAGTCAAGGACCCTCTTCCGCAAAGAGGAGCTGGCCTTAGTGGGAAATGGAGAATGAGCTCCTTTAAATCACCGCTCTGTCACCAATCATTAAGAAACCTTTCCAAGAACATACATGTATCGTGTCTCCAGGAGGGCTGGGATTTGTGCAAGGTTCTGAGTAACATGCTACCACAGGAAGGTGGAGGTCCTGCTCAGCCCTAGAGACAGACACACACATGCAAACACACACACAGAAACCTTAGACACACAACTGGTAGTGTCGAGCCAAAGACTTAGCAGTATGAGGGGGGCACTGAACCCACCCACGCTCCAAAGAAGGAGAGGCCTTTCCCTGATCCACACGTGCATTCTCCCTCCTTCTCCCCCAAACCTGCCTCCTCCTCAAGCCCACGCATTATTACATAGAATACGATTAGGCAGCGCTCTCAGGTTACAGAATTGTCAACGATGCTCTCGTTAAAACAACAGCACAGTCAAACAGACAGCATGCTAGCATGTGAAATGCGATCAGTTCTTTCAGACACGGCTCATGATGAATGGAGCCACACAAGGAGGACTGCAGCTATGCTGCGCCCCGAGCCGAACTGGGAGAATGGCTACCTACCAAAGTGCTGCACACTCTCATTTCACCCTCAGAGGCAGAAAAGAGGACTGCAAAGGACTCACGGGTCTCCCATGCTCTCCGCAAAGGACTCCCATTCCTCCTGCGGACCAAAGGTAACAACAAAAGCAGCTTTTTATTTGTAGAGCACACAACTTTTGGAAAATACACAGCTAAAACTGTCCCCGCTTTAAGTGCTTTACAGCACTTAAAGCGGGGACAGTTTTAGCTGTGTAATTTGAAAAACTTGCCTCTAAGTGCCTAGATGATGAAGTTCGAATGGGGGACCTGTGTCCACTTGCGCTGAGCATTCTTTCAGTGAGAAAGGATTTGGTTACATTTTGACTCTTTAGCACTGATTCTCATTCTTGTCAATCAACTGTGAAATTTCTGTGTTAATTTCTAGCAGAGGTAATAGAGTTAGTCCAAAATCATAGGTGTATATAAGTCCAGGTGGACAAGTAGGCCCAGAATCCCAGGCACTGAGCTGAAAAGGGGATGATTTCCCAGTGGGCCTCACGTCCCACAGAAACCGCTGTGCAAAAGTCGAGAAACAGATACAGAAAGTGACTGGCCTAAGGCTTGTCACTTGAATGTGAGTGGCTGAATGAGTGGCGGATGGTTGGAAATGAAATCCAAATCCCCTGACCTCTAATTTCAGAGGGTGCAGTGCCTCCCCAATGCCCGATTTTAGAGTTAAACGTCTTAGCAAGAGCTTCACTGCACTGAAGTCACCCTGAAAAGACATTAGCTTCCATCCGCACAGTCATTGCCCCCTGGTCTCTAATGAGAGTTTGCCCAGTTAAAGTTGCAACATTGGGTTTAACGTGAGAGATCTTGACTTTCAGCCTGTAACTTTTGAAAAGGGTCGATGTACTTAGGGCTTCCTGCTACAAAGTAAGAGTCAAGGACCCTCTTCCGCAAAGAGGAGCTGGCCTTAGTGGGAAATGGAGAATGAGCTCCTTTAAATCACCGCTCTGTCACCAATCATTAAGAAACCTTTCCAAGAACATACATGTATCGTGTCTCCAGGAGGGCTGGGATTTGTGCAAGGTTCTGAGTAACATGCTACCACAGGAAGGTGGAGGTCCTGCTCAGCCCTAGAGACAGACACACACATGCAAACACACACACAGAAACCTTAGACACACAACTGGTAGTGTCGAGCCAAAGACTTAGCAGTATGAGGAGGGCACTGAACCCACCCACGCTCCAAAGAAGGAGAGGCCTTTCCCTGATCCACACGTGCATTCTCCCTCCTTCTCCCCCAAACCTGCCTCCTCCTCAAGCCCACGCATTATTACATAGAATACGATTAGGCAGCGCTCTCAGGTTACAGAATTGTCAACGATGCTCTCGTTAAAACAACAGCACAGTCAAACAGACAGCATGCTAGCATGTGAAATGCGATCAGTTCTTTCAGACACGGCTCATGATGAATGGAGCCACACAAGGAGGACTGCAGCTATGCTGCGCCCCGAGCCGAACTGGGAGAATGGCTACCTACCAAAGTGCTGCACACTCTCATTTCACCCTCAGAGGCAGAAAAGAGGACTGCAAAGGACTCACGGGTCTCCCATGCTCTCCGCAAAGGACTCCCATTCCTCCTGCGGACCAAAGGTAACAACAAAAGCAGCTTTTTATTTGTAGAGCACACAACTTTTGGAAAATACACAGCTAAAACTGTCCCCGCTTTAAGTGCTTTACAGCACTTAAAGCGGGGACAGTTTTAGCTGTGTAATTTGAAAAACTTGCCTCTAAGTGCCTAGATGATGAAGTTCGAATGGGGGACCTGTGTCCACTTGCGTTGAGCATTCTTTCAGTGAGAAAGGATTTGGTTACATTTTGACTCTTTAGCACTGATTCTCATTCTTGTCAATCAACTGTGAAATTTCTGTGTTAATTTCTAGCAGAGGTAATTGAGTTAGTCCAAAATCATAGGTGTATATAAGTCCAGGTGGACAAGTAGGCCCAGAATCCCAGGCACTGAGCTGAAAAGGGGATGATTTCCCAGTGGGCCTCACGTCCCACAGAAACCGCTGTGCAAAAGTCGAGAAACAGATACAGAAAGTGACTGGCCTAAGGCTTGTCACTTGAATGTGAGTGGCTGAATGAGTGGCGGATGGTTGGAAATGAAATCCAAATCCCCTGACCTCTAATTTCAGAGGGTGCAGTGCCTCCCCCATGCCCGATTTTAGAGTTAAACGTCTTAGCAAGAGCTTCACTGCACTGAAGTCACCCTGAAAAGACATTAGCTTCCATCCGCACAGTCATTGCCCCCTGGTCTCTAATGAGAGTTTGCCCAGTTACAGTTGCAACATTGGGTTTAACGTGAGAGATCTTGACTTTCAGCCTGTAACTTTTGAAAAGGGTCGATGTACTTAGGGCTTCCTGCTACAAAGTAAGAGTCAAGGACCCTCTTCCGCAAAGAGGAGCTGGCCTTAGTGGGAAATGGAGAATGAGCTCCTTTAAATCACCGCTCTGTCACCAATCATTAAGAAACCTTTCCAAGAACATACATGTATCGTGTCTCCAGGAGGGCTGGGATTTGTGCAAGGTTCTGAGTAACATGCTACCACAGGAAGGTGGAGGTCCTGCTCAGCCCTAGAGACAGACACACACATGCAAACACACACACAGAAACCTTAGACACACAACTGGTAGTGTCGAGCCAAAGACTTAGCAGTATGAGGAGGGCACTGAACCCACCCACGCTCCAAAGAAGGAGAGGCCTTTCCCTGATCCACACGTGCATTCTCCCTCCTTCTCCCCCAAACCTGCCTCCTCCTCAAGCCCACGCATTATTACATAGAATACGATTAGGCAGCGCTCTCAGGTTACAGAATTGTCAACGATGCTCTCGTTAAAACAACAGCACAGTCAAACAGACAGCATGCTAGCATGTGAAATGCGATCAGTTCTTTCAGACACGGCTCATGATGAATGGAGCCACACAAGGAGGACTGCAGCTATGCTGCGCCCCGAGCCGAACTGGGAGAATGGCTACCTACCAAAGTGCTGCACACTCTCATTTCACCCTCAGAGGCAGAAAAGAGGACTGCAAAGGACTCACGGGTCTCCCATGCTCTCCGCAAAGGACTCCCATTCCTCCTGCGGACCAAAGGTAACAACAAAAGCAGCTTTTTATTTGTAGAGCACACAACTTTTGGAAAATACACAGCTAAAACTGTCCCCGCTTTATGTGCTGTAAAGCACTTAAAGCGGGGACAGTTTTAGCTGTGTAATTTGAAAACTTGCCTCTAAGTGCCTAGATGATGAAGTTCGAATGGGGGAACTCTGTCCACTTGCGTTGAGCATTCTTTCAGTGAGAAAGGATTTGGTTACATTTTGACTCTTTAGCACTGATTCTCATTCTTGTCAATCAACTGTGAAATTTCTGTGTTAATTTCTAGCAGAGGTAATAGAGTTAGTCCAAAATCATAGGTGTATATAAGTCCAGGTGGACAAGTAG
This sequence comes from Aotus nancymaae, assembly GCF_030222135.1. NCBI lineage: Eukaryota > Metazoa > Chordata > Mammalia > Primates > Aotidae > Aotus > Aotus nancymaae. Next base: position 291,844 of record NW_026988606.1, read on the forward strand.
GCCCAGAATCCCAGGCACTGAGCTGAAAAGGAGATGATTTCCCAGTGGGCCTCACGTCCCACAGAAACTGCTGTGCAAAAGTCGAGAAACAGATACAGAAAGTGACTGGCCTAAGGCTTGTCACTTGAATGTGAGTGGCTGAATGAGTGGCGGATGGTTGGAAATGAAATCCAAATCCCCTGACCTCTAATTTCAGAGGGTGCAGTGCCTCCCCAATGCCCGATTTTAGAGTTAAACGTCTTAGCAAGAGCTTCACTGCACTGAAGTCACCCTGAAAAGACATTAGCTTCCATCCGCACAGTCATTGCCCCCTGGTCTCTAATGAGAGTTTGCCCAGTTAAAGTTGCAACATTGGGTTTAACGTGAGAGATCTTGACTTTCAGCCTGTAACTTTTGAAAAGGGTCGATGTACTTAGGGCTTCCTGCTACAAAGTAAGAGTCAAGGACCCTCTTCCGCAAAGAGGAGCTGGCCTTAGTGGGAAATGGAGAATGAGCTCCTTTAAATCACCGCTCTGTCACCAACCATTAAGAAACCTTTCCAAGAACATACATGTATCGTGTCTCCAGGAGGGCTGGGATTTGTGCAAGGTTCTGAGTAACATGCTACCACAGGAAGGTGGAGGTCCTGCTCAGCCCTAGAGACAGACACACACATGCAAACACACACACAGAAACCTTAGACACACAACTGGTAGTGTCGAGCCAAAGACTTAGCAGTATGAGGAGGGCACTGAACCCACCCACGCTCCAAAGAAGGAGAGGCCTTTCCCTGATCCACACGTGCATTCTCCCTCCTTCTCCCCCAAACCTGCCTCCTCCTCAAGCCCACGCATTATTACATAGAATACGATTAGGCAGCGCTCTCAGGTTACAGAATTGTCAACGATGCTCTCGTTAAAACAACAGCACAGTCAAACAGACAGCATGCTAGCATGTGAAATGCGATCAGTTCTTTCAGACACGGCTCATGATGAATGGAGCCACACAAGGAGGACTGCAGCTATGCTGCGCCCCGAGCCGAACTGGGAGAATGGCTACCTACCAAAGTGCTGCACACTCTCATTTCACCCTCAGAGGCAGAAAAGAGGACTGCAAAGGACTCACGGGTCTCCCATGCTCTCCGCAAAGGACTCCCATTCCTCCTGCGGACCAAAGGTAACAACAAAAGCAGCTTTTTATTTGTAGAGCACACAACTTTTGGAAAATACACAGCTAAAACTGTCCCCGCTTTAAGTGCTGTAAAGCACTTAAAATTACTGTGTAATTTGAAAAACTTGCCTCTAAGTGCCTAGATGATGAAGTTCGAATGGGGGACCTGTGTCCACTTGCGTTGAGCATTCTTTCAGTGAGAAAGGATTTGGTTACATTTTGACTCTTTAGCACTGATTCTCATTCTTGTCAATCAACTGTGAAATTTCTGTGTTAATTTCTAGCAGAGGTAATAGAGTTAGTCCAAAATCATAGGTGTATATAAGTCCAGGTGGACAAGTAGGCCCAGAATCCCAGGCACTGAGCTGAAAAGGGGATCATTTCCCAGTGGGCCTCACGTCCCACAGAAACCGCTGTGCAAAAGTCGAGAAACAGATACAGAAAGTGACTGGCCTAAGGCTTGTCACTTGAATGTGAGTGGCTGAATGAGTGGCGGATGGTTGGAAATGAAATCCAAATCCCCTGACCTCTAATTTCAGAGGGTGCAGTGCCTCCCCCATGCCCGATTTTAGAGTTAAACGTCTTAGCAAGAGCTTCACTGCACTGAAGTCACCCTGAAAAGACATTAGCTTCCATCCGCACAGTCATTGCCCCCTGGTCTCTAATGAGAGTTTGCCCAGTTAAAGTTGCAACATTGGGTTTAACGTGAGAGATCTTGACTTTCAGCCTGTAACTTTTGAAAAGGGTCGATGTACTTAGGGCTTCCTGCTACAAAGTAAGAGTCAAGGACCCTCTTCCGCAAAGAGGAGCTGGCCTTAGTGGGAAATGGAGAATGAGCTCCTTTAAATCACCGCTCTGTCACCAATCATTAAGAAACCTTTCCAAGAACATACATGTATCGTGTCTCCAGGAGGGCTGGGATTTGTGCAAGGTTCTGAGTAACATGCTACCACAGGAAGGTGGAGGTCCTGCTCAGCCCTAGAGACAGACACACACATGCAAACACACACACAGAAACCTTAGACACACAACTGGTAGTGTCGAGCCAAAGACTTAGCAGTATGAGGAGGGCACTGAACCCACCCACGCTCCAAAGAAGGAGAGGCCTTTCCCTGATCCACACGTGCATTCTCCCTCCTTCTCCCCCAAACCTGCCTCCTCCTCAAGCCCACGCATTATTACATAGAATACGATTAGGCAGCGCTCTCAGGTTACAGAATTGTCAACGATGCTCTCGTTAAAACAACAGCACAGTCAAACAGACAGCATGCTAGCATGTGAAATGCGATCAGTTCTTTCAGACACGGCTCATGATGAATGGAGCCACACAAGGAGGACTGCAGCTATGCTGCGCCCCGAGCCGAACTGGGAGAATGGCTACCTACCAAAGTGCTGCACACTCTCATTTCACCCTCAGAGGCAGAAAAGAGGACTGCAAAGGACTCACGGGTCTCCCATGCTCTCCGCAAAGGACTCCCATTCCTCCTGCGGACCAAAGGTAACAACAAAAGCAGCTTTTTATTTGTAGAGCACACAACTTTTGGAAAATACACAGCTAAAACTGTCCCCGCTTTAAGTGCTTTACAGCACTTAAAGCGGGGACAGTTTTAGCTGTGTAATTTGAAAAACTTGCCTCTAAGTGCCTAGATGATGAAGTTCGAATGGGGGACCTGTGTCCACTTGCGTTGAGCATTCTTTCAGTGAGAAAGGATTTGGTTACATTTTGACTCTTTAGCACTGATTCTCATTCTTGTCAATCAACTGTGAAATTTCTGTGTTAATTTCTAGCAGAGGTAATAGAGTTAGTCCAAAATCATAGGTGTATATAAGTCCAGGTGGACAAGTAGGCCCAGAATCCCAGGCACTGAGCTGAAAAGGGGATGATTTCCCAGTGGGCCTCACGTCCCACAGAAACCGCTGTGCAAAAGTCGAGAAACAGATACAGAAAGTGACTGGCCTAAGGCTTGTCACTTGAATGTGAGTGGCTGAATGAGTGGCGGATGGTTGGAAATGAAATCCAAATCCCCTGACCTCTAATTTCAGAGGGTGCAGTGCCTCCCCCATGCCCGATTTTAGAGTTAAACGTCTTAGCAAGAGCTTCACTGCACTGAAGTCACCCTGAAAAGACATTAGCTTCCATCCGCACAGTCATTGCCCCCTGGTCTCTAATGAGAGTTTGCCCAGTTAAAGTTGCAACATTGGGTTTAACGTGAGAGATCTTGACTTTCAGCCTGTAACTTTTGAAAAGGGTCGATGTACTTAGGGCTTCCTGCTACAAAGTAAGAGTCAAGGACCCTCTTCCGCAAAGAGGAGCTGGCCTTAGTGGGAAATGGAGAATGAGCTCCTTTAAATCACCGCTCTGTCACCAATCATTAAGAAACCTTTCCAAGAACATACATGTATCGTGTCTCCAGGAGGGCTGGGATTTGTGCAAGGTTCTGAGTAACATGCTACCACAGGAAGGTGGAGGTCCTGCTCAGCCCTAGAGACAGACACACACATGCAAACACACACACAGAAACCTTAGACACACAACTGGTAGTGTCGAGCCAAAGACTTAGCAGTATGAGGAGGGCACAGAACCCACCCACGCTCCAAAGAAGGAGAGGCCTTTCCCTGATCCACACGTGCATTCTCCCTCCTTCTCCCCCAAACCTGCCTCCTCCTCAAGCCCACGCATTATTACATAGAATACGATTAGGCAGCGCTCTCAGGTTACAGAATTGTCAACGATGCTCTCGTTAAAACAACAGCACAGTCAAACAGACAGCATGCTAGCATGTGAAATGCGATCAGTTCTTTCAGACACGGCTCATGATGAATGGAGCCACACAAGGAGGACTGCAGCTATGCTGCGCCCCGAGCCGAACTGGGAGAATGGCTACCTACCAAAGTGCTGCACACTCTCATTTCACCCTCAGAGGCAGAAAAGAGGACTGCAAAGGACTCACGGGTCTCCCATGCTCTCCGCAAAGGACTCCCATTCCTCCTGCGGACCAAAGGTAACAACAAAAGCAGCTTTTTATTTGTAGAGCACACAACTTTTGGAAAATACACAGCTAAAACTGTCCCCGCTTTAAGTGCTGTAAAGCACTTAAAATTACTGTGTAATTTGAAAAACTTGCCTCTAAGTGCCTAGATGATGAAGTTCGAATGGGGGACCTGTGTCCACTTGCGTTGAGCATTCTTTCAGTGAGAAAGGATTTGGTTACATTTTGACTCTTTAGCACTGATTCTCATTCTTGTCAATCAACTGTGAAATTTCTGTGTTAATTTCTAGCAGAGGTAATAGAGTTAGTCCAAAATCATAGGTGTATATAAGTCCAGGTGGACAAGTAGGCCCAGAATCCCAGGCACTGAGCTGAAAAGGGGATCATTTCCCAGTGGGCCTCAGGTCCCACAGAAACCGCTGTGCAAAAGTCGAGAAACAGATACAGAAAGTGACTGGCCTAAGGCTTGTCACTTGAATGTGAGTGGCTGAATGAGTGGCGGATGGTTGGAAATGAAATCCAAATCCCCTGACCTCTAATTTCAGAGGGTGCAGTGCCTCCCCCATGCCCGATTTTAGAGTTAAACGTCTTAGCAAGAGCTTCACTGCACTGAAGTCACCCTGAAAAGACATTAGCTTCCATCCGCACAGTCATTGCCCCCTGGTCTCTAATGAGAGTTTGCCCAGTTAAAGTTGCAACATTGGGTTTAACGTGAGAGATCTTGACTTTCAGCCTGTAACTTTTGAAAAGGGTCGATGTACTTAGGGCTTCCTGCTACAAAGTAAGAGTCAAGGACCCTCTTCCGCAAAGAGGAGCTGGCCTTAGTGGGAAATGGAGAATGAGCTCCTTTAAATCACCGCTCTGTCACCAATCATTAAGAAACCTTTCCAAGAACATACATGTATCGTGTCTCCAGGAGGGCTGGGATTTGTGCAAGGTTCTGAGTAACATGCTACCACAGGAAGGTGGAGGTCCTGCTCAGCCCTAGAGACAGACACACACATGCAAACACACACACAGAAACCTTAGACACACAACTGGTAGTGTCGAGCCAAAGACTTAGCAGTATGAGGAGGGCACTGAACCCACCCACGCTCCAAAGAAGGAGAGGCCTTTCCCTGATCCACACGTGCATTCTCCCTCCTTCTCCCCCAAACCTGCCTCCTCCTCAAGCCCACGCATTATTACATAGAATACGATTAGGCAGCGCTCTCAGGTTACAGAATTGTCAACGATGCTCTCGTTAAAACAACAGCACAGTCAAACAGACAGCATGCTAGCATGTGAAATGCGATCAGTTCTTTCAGACACGGCTCATGATGAATGGAGCCACACAAGGAGGACTGCAGCTATGCTGCGCCCCGAGCCGAACTGGGAGAATGGCTACCTACCAAAGTGCTGCACACTCTCATTTCACCCTCAGAGGCAGAAAAGAGGACTGCAAAGGACTCACGGGTCTCCCATGCTCTCCGCAAAGGACTCCCATTCCTCCTGCGGACCAAAGGTAACAACAAAAGCAGCTTTTTATTTGTAGAGTACACAACTTTTGGAAAATACACAGCTAAAACTGTCCCCGCTTTAAGTGCTTTACAGCACTTAAAGCGGGGACAGTTTTAGCTGTGTAATTTGAAAAACTTGCCTCTAAGTGCCTAGATGATGAAGTTCGAATGGGGGACCTGTGTCCACTTGCGTTGAGCATTCTTTCAGTGAGAAAGGATTTGGTTACATTTTGACTCTTTAGCACTGATTCTCATTCTTGTCAAACAACTGTGAAATTTCTGTGTTAATTTCTAGCAGAGGTAATTGAGTTAGTCCAAAATCATAGGTGTATATAAGTCCAGGTGGACAAGTAGGCCCAGAATCCCAGGCACTGAGCTGAAAAGGGGATGATTTCCCAGTGGGCCTCACGTCCCACAGAAACCGCTGTGCAAAAGTCGAGAAACAGATACAGAAAGTGACTGGCCTAAGGCTTGTCACTTGAATGTGAGTGGCTGAATGAGTGGCGGATGGTTGGAAATGAAATCCAAATCCCCTGACCTCTAATTTCAGAGGGTGCAGTGCCTCCCCCATGCCCGATTTTAGAGTTAAACGTCTTAGCAAGAGCTTCACTGCACTGAAGTCACCCTGAAAAGACATTAGCTTCCATCCGCACAGTCATTGCCCCCTGGTCTCTAATGAGAGTTTGCCCAGTTAAAGTTGCAACATTGGGTTTAACGTGAGAGATCTTGACTTTCAGCCTGTAACTTTTGAAAAGGGTCGATGTACTTAGGGCTTCCTGCTACAAAGTAAGAGTCAAGGACCCTCTTCCGCAAAGAGGAGCTGGCCTTAGTGGGAAATGGAGAATGAGCTCCTTTAAATCACCGCTCTGTCACCAATCATTAAGAAACCTTTCCAAGAACATACATGTATCGTGTCTCCAGGAGGGCTGGGATTTGTGCAAGGTTCTGAGTAACATGCTACCACAGGAAGGTGGAGGTCCTGCTCAGCCCTAGAGACAGACACACACATGCAAACACACACACAGAAACCTTAGACACACAACTGGTAGTGTCGAGCCAAAGACTTAGCAGTATGAGGAGGGCACTGAACCCACCCACGCTCCAAAGAAGGAGAGGCCTTTCCCTGATCCACACGTGCATTCTCCCTCCTTCTCCCCCAAACCTGCCTCCTCCTCAAGCCCACGCATTATTACATAGAATACGATTAGGCAGCGCTCTCAGGTTACAGAATTGTCAACGATGCTCTCGTTAAAACAACAGCACAGTCAAACAGACAGCATGCTAGCATGTGAAATGCGATCAGTTCTTTCAGACACGGCTCATGATGAATGGAGCCACACAAGGAGGACTGCAGCTATGCTGCGCCCCGAGCCGAACTGGGAGAATGGCTACCTACCAAAGTGCTGCACACTCTCATTTCACCCTCAGAGGCAGAAAAGAGGACTGCAAAGGACTCACGGGTCTCCCATGCTCTCCGCAAAGGACTCCCATTCCTCCTGCGGACCAAAGGTAACAACAAAAGCAGCTTTTTATTTGTAGAGCACACAACTTTTGGAAAATACACAGCTAAAACTGTCCCCGCTTTAAGTGCTTTACAGCACTTAAAGCGGGGACAGTTTTAGCTGTGTAATTTGAAAAACTTGCCTCTAAGTGCCTAGATGATGAAGTTCGAATGGGGGACCTGTGTCCACTTGCGTTGAGCATTCTTTCAGTGAGAAAGGATTTGGTTACATTTTGACTCTTTAGCACTGATTCTCATTCTTGTCAAACAACTGTGAAATTTCTGTGTTAATTTCTAGCAGAGGTAATTGAGTTAGTCCAAAATCATAGGTGTATATAAGTCCAGGTGGACAAGTAGGCCCAGAATCCCAGGCACTGAGCTGAAAAGGGGATGATTTCCCAGTGGGCCTCACGTCCCACAGAAACCGCTGTGCAAAAGTCGAGAAACAGATACAGAAAGTGACTGGCCTAAGGCTTGTCACTTGAATGTGAGTGGCTGAATGAGTGGCGGATGGTTGGAAATGAAATCCAAATCCCCTGACCTCTAATTTCAGAGGGTGCAGTGCCTCCCCCATGCCCGATTTTAGAGTTAAACGTCTTAGCAAGAGCTTCACTGCACTGAAGTCACCCTGAAAAGACATTAGCTTCCATCCGCACAGTCATTGCCCCCTGGTCTCTAATGAGAGTTTGCCCAGTTAAAGTTGCAACATTGGGTTTAACGTGAGAGATCTTGACTTTCAGCCTGTAACTTTTGAAAAGGGTCGATGTACTTAGGGCTTCCTGCTACAAAGTAAGAGTCAAGGACCCTCTTCCGCAAAGAGGAGCTGGCCTTAGTGGGAAATGGAGAATGAGCTCCTTTAAATCACCGCTCTGTCACCAATCATTAAGAAACCTTTCCAAGAACATACATGTATCGTGTCTCCAGGAGGGCTGGGATTTGTGCAAGGTTCTGAGTAACATGCTACCACAGGAAGGTGGAGGTCCTGCTCAGCCCTAGAGACAGACACACACATGCAAACACACACACAGAAACCTTAGACACACAACTGGTAGTGTCGAGCCAAAGACTTAGCAGTATGAGGAGGGCACTGAACCCACCCACGCTCCAAAGAAGGAGAGGCCTTTCCCTGATCCACACGTGCATTCTCCCTCCTTCTCCCCCAAACCTGCCTCCTCCTCAAGCCCACGCATTATTACATAGAATACGATTAGGCAGCGCTCTCAGGTTACAGAATTGTCAACGATGCTCTCGTTAAAACAACAGCACAGTCAAACAGACAGCATGCTAGCATGTGAAATGCGATCAGTTCTTTCAGACACGGCTCATGATGAATGGAGCCACACAAGGAGGACTGCAGCTATGCTGCGCCCCGAGCCGAACTGGGAGAATGGCTACCTACCAAAGTGCTGCACACTCTCATTTCACCCTCAGAGGCAGAAAAGAGGACTGCAAAGGACTCACGGGTCTCCCATGCTCTCCGCAAAGGACTCCCATTCCTCCTGCGGACCAAAGGTAACAACAAAAGCAGCTTTTTATTTGTAGAGCACACAACTTTTGGAAAATACACAGCTAAAACTGTCCCCGCTTTATGTGCTGTAAAGCACTTAAAGCGGGGACAGTTTTAGCTGTGTAATTTGAAAACTTGCCTCTAAGTGCCTAGATGATGAAGTTCGAATGGGGGAACTCTGTCCACTTGCGTTGAGCATTCTTTCAGTGAGAAAGGATTTGGTTACATTTTGACTCTTTAGCACTGATTCTCATTCTTGTCAATCAACTGTGAAATTTCTGTGTTAATTTCTAGCAGAGGTAATAGAGTTAGTCCAAAATCATAGGTGTATATAAGTCCAGGTGGACAAGTAGGCCCAGAATCCCAGGCACTGAGCTGAAAAGGGGATGATTTCCCAGTGGGCCTCACGTCCCACAGAAACTGCTGTGCAAAAGTCGAGAAACAGATACAGAAAGTGACTGGCCTAAGGCTTGTCACTTGAATGTGAGTGGCTGAATGAGTGGCGGATGGTTGGAAATGAAATCCAAATCCCCTGACCTCTAATTTCAGAGGGTGCAGTGCCTCCCCAATGCCCGATTTTAGAGTTAAACGTCTTAGCAAGAGCTTCACTGCACTGAAGTCACCCTGAAAAGACATTAGCTTCCATCCGCACAGTCATTGCCCCCTGGTCTCTAATGAGAGTTTGCCCAGTTAAAGTTGCAACATTGGGTTTAACGTGAGAGATCTTGACTTTCAGCCTGTAACTTTTGAAAAGGGTCGATGTACTTAGGGCTTCCTGCTACAAAGTAAGAGTCAAGGACCCTCTTCCGCAAAGAGGAGCTGGCCTTAGTGGGAAATGGAGAATGAGCTCCTTTAAATCACCGCTCTGTCACCAACCATTAAGAAACCTTTCCAAGAACATACATGTATCGTGTCTCCAGGAGGGCTGGGATTTGTGCAAGGTTCTGAGTAACATGCTACCACAGGAAGGTGGAGGTCCTGCTCAGCCCTAGAGACAGACACACACATGCAAACACACACACAGAAACCTTAGACACACAACTGGTAGTGTCGAGCCAAAGACTTAGCAGTATGAGGAGGGCACTGAACCCACCCACGCTCCAAAGAAGGAGAGGCCTTTCCCTGATCCACACGTGCATTCTCCCTCCTTCTCCCCCAAACCTGCCTCCTCCTCAAGCCCACGCATTATTACATAGAATACGATTAGGCAGCGCTCTCAGGTTACAGAATTGTCAACGATGCTCTCGTTAAAACAACAGCACAGTCAAACAGACAGCATGCTAGCATGTGAAATGCGATCAGTTCTTTCAGACACGGCTCATGATGAATGGAGCCACACAAGGAGGACTGCAGCTATGCTGCGCCCCGAGCCGAACTGGGAGAATGGCTACCTACCAAAGTGCTGCACACTCTCATTTCACCCTCAGAGGCAGAAAAGAGGACTGCAAAGGACTCACGGGTCTCCCATGCTCTCCGCAAAGGACTCCCATTCCTCCTGCGGACCAAAGGTAACAACAAAAGCAGCTTTTTATTTGTAGAGCACACAACTTTTGGAAAATACACAGCTAAAACTGTCCCCGCTTTAAGTGCTGTAAAGCACTTAAAATTACTGTGTAATTTGAAAAACTTGCCTCTAAGTGCCTAGATGATGAAGTTCGAATGGGGGACCTGTGTCCACTTGCGTTGAGCATTCTTTCAGTGAGAAAGGATTTGGTTACATTTTGACTCTTTAGCACTGATTCTCATTCTTGTCAATCAACTGTGAAATTTCTGTGTTAATTTCTAGCAGAGGTAATAGAGTTAGTCCAAAATCATAGGTGTATATAAGTCCAGGTGGACAAGTAGGCCCAGAATCCCAGGCACTGAGCTGAAAAGGGGATCATTTCCCAGTGGGCCTCAGGTCCCACAGAAACCGCTGTGCAAAAGTCGAGAAACAGATACAGAAAGTGACTGGCCTAAGGCTTGTCACTTGAATGTGAGTGGCTGAATGAGTGGCGGATGGTTGGAAATGAAATCCAAATCCCCTGACCTCTAATTTCAGAGGGTGCAGTGCCTCCCCCATGCCCGATTTTAGAGTTAAACGTCTTAGCAAGAGCTTCACTGCACTGAAGTCACCCTGAAAAGACATTAGCTTCCATCCGCACAGTCATTGCCCCCTGGTCTCTAATGAGAGTTTGCCCAGTTAAAGTTGCAACATTGGGTTTAACGTGAGAGATCTTGACTTTCAGCCTGTAACTTTTGAAAAGGGTCGATGTACTTAGGGCTTCCTGCTACAAAGTAAGAGTCAAGGACCCTCTTCCGCAAAGAGGAGCTGGCCTTAGTGGGAAATGGAGAATGAGCTCCTTTAAATCACCGCTCTGTCACCAATCATTAAGAAACCTTTCCAAGAACATACATGTATCGTGTCTCCAGGAGGGCTGGGATTTGTGCAAGGTTCTGAGTAACATGCTACCACAGGAAGGTGGAGGTCCTGCTCAGCCCTAGAGACAGACACACACATGCAAACACACACACAGAAACCTTAGACACACAACTGGTAGTGTCGAGCCAAAGACTTAGCAGTATGAGGAGGGCACTGAACCCACCCACGCTCCAAAGAAGGAGAGGCCTTTCCCTGATCCACACGTGCATTCTCCCTCCTTCTCCCCCAAACCTGCCTCCTCCTCAAGCCCACGCATTATTACATAGAATACGATTAGGCAGCGCTCTCAGGTTACAGAATTGTCAACGATGCTCTCGTTAAAACAACAGCACAGTCAAACAGACAGCATGCTAGCATGTGAAATGCGATCAGTTCTTTCAGACACGGCTCATGATGAATGGAGCCACACAAGGAGGACTGCAGCTATGCTGCGCCCCGAGCCGAACTGGGAGAATGGCTACCTACCAAAGTGCTGCACACTCTCATTTCACCCTCAGAGGCAGAAAAGAGGACTGCAAAGGACTCACGGGTCTCCCATGCTCTCCGCAAAGGACTCCCATTCCTCCTGCGGACCAAAGGTAACAACAAAAGCAGCTTTTTATTTGTAGAGCACACAACTTTTGGAAAATACACAGCTAAAACTGTCCCCGCTTTAAGTGCTTTACAGCACTTAAAGCGGGGACAGTTTTAGCTGTGTAATTTGAAAAACTTGCCTCTACGTGCCTAGATGATGAAGTTCGAATGGGGGACCTGTGTCCACTTGCGTTGAGCATTCTTTCAGTGAGAAAGGATTTGGTTACATTTTGACTCTTTAGCACTGATTCTCATTCTTGTCAATCAACTGTGAAATTTCTGTGTTAATTTCTAGCAGAGGTAATAGAGTTAGTCCAAAATCATAGGTGTATATAAGTCCAGGTGGACAAGTAGGCCCAGAATCCCAGGCACTGAGCTGAAAAGGGGATCATTTCCCAGTGGGCCTCACGTCCCACAGAAACCGCTGTGCAAAAGTCGAGAAACAGATACAGAAAGTGACTGGCCTAAGGCTTGTCACTTGAATGTGAGTGGCTGAATGAGTGGCGGATGGTTGGAAATGAAATCCAAATCCCCTGACCTCTAATTTCAGAGGGTGCAGTGCCTCCCCCATGCCCGATTTTAGAGTTAAACGTCTTAGCAAGAGCTTCACTGCACTGAAGTCACCCTGAAAAGACATTAGCTTCCATCCGCACAGTCATTGCCCCCTGGTCTCTAATGAGAGTTTGCCCAGTTAAAGTTGCAACATTGGGTTTAACGTGAGAGATCTTGACTTTCAGCCTGTAACTTTTGAAAAGGGTCGATGTACTTAGGGCTTCCTGCTACAAAGTAAGAGTCAAGGACCCTCTTCCGCAAAGAGGAGCTGGCCTTAGTGGGAAATGGAGAATGAGCTCCTTTAAATCACCGCTCTGTCACCAATCATTAAGAAACCTTTCCAAGAACATACATGTATCGTGTCTCCAGGAGGGCTGGGATTTGTGCAAGGTTCTGAGTAACATGCTACCACAGGAAGGTGGAGGTCCTGCTCAGCCCTAGAGACAGACACACACATGCAAACACACACACAGAAACCTTAGACACACAACTGGTAGTGTCGAGCCAAAGACTTAGCAGTATGAGGAGGGCACTGAACCCACCCACGCTCCAAAGAAGGAGAGGCCTTTCCCTGATCCACACGTGCATTCTCCCTCCTTCTCCCCCAAACCTGCCTCCTCCTCAAGCCCACGCATTATTACATAGAATACGATTAGGCAGCGCTCTCAGGTTACAGAATTGTCAACGATGCTCTCGTTAAAACAACAGCACAGTCAAACAGACAGCATGCTAGCATGTGAAATGCGATCAGTTCTTTCAGACACGGCTCATGATGAATGGAGCCACACAAGGAGGACTGCAGCTATGCTGCGCCCCGAGCCGAACTGGGAGAATGGCTACCTACCAAAGTGCTGCACACTCTCATTTCACCGTCAGAGGCAGAAAAGAGGACTGCAAAGGACTCACGGGTCTCCCATGCTCTCCGCAAAGGACTCCCATTCCTCCTGCGGACCAAAGGTAACAACAAAACAGCTTTTTATTTGAAGAGCACACAACATTTGGAAAATACACAGCTAAAACTGTCCCCGCTTTAAGTGCTTTACAGCACTTAAAGCGGGGACAGTTTTAGCTGTGTAATTTGAAAAACTTGCCTCTAAGTGCCTAGATGATGAAGTTCGAATGGGGGACCTGTGTCCACTTGCGTTGAGCATTCTTTCAGTGAGAAAGGATTTGGTTACATTTTGACTCTTTAGCACTGATTCTCATTCTTGTCAATCAACTGTGAAATTTCTGTGTTAATTTCTAGCAGAGGTAATAGAGTTAGTCCAAAATCATAGGTGTATATAAGTCCAGGTGGACAAGTAGGCCCAGAATCCCAGGCACTGAGCTGAAAAGGGGATGATTTCCCAGTGGGCCTCACGTCCCACAGAAACCGCTGTGCAAAAGTCGAGAAACAGATACAGAAAGTGACTGGCCTAAGGCTTGTCACTTGAATGTGAGTGGCTGAATGAGTGGCGGACGGTTGGAAATGAAATCCAAATCCCCTGACCTCTAATTTCAGAGGGTGCAGTGCCTCCCCCATGCCCGATTTTAGAGTTAAACGTCTTAGCAAGAGCTTCACTGCACTGAAGTCACCCTGAAAAGACATTAGCTTCCATCCGCACAGTCATTGCCCCCTGGTCTCTAATGAGAGTTTGCCCAGTTAAAGTTGCAACATTGGGTTTAACGTGAGAGATCTTGACTTTCAGCCTGTAACTTTTGAAAAGGGTCGATGTACTTAGGGCTTCCTGCTACAAAGTAAGAGTCAAGGACCCTCTTCCGCAAAGAGGAGCTGGCCTTAGTGGGAAATGGAGAATGAGCTCCTTTAAATCACCGCTCTGTCACCAATCATTAAGAAACCTTTCCAAGAACATACATGTATCGTGTCTCCAGGAGGGCTGGGATTTGTGCAAGGTTCTGAGTAACATGCTACCACAGGAAGGTGGAGGTCCTGCTCAGCCCTAGAGACAGACACACACATGCAAACACACACACAGAAACCTTAGACACACAACTGGTAGTGTCGAGCCAAAGACTTAGCAGTATGAGGAGGGCACTGAACCCACCCACGCTCCAAAGAAGGAGAGGCCTTTCCCTGATCCACACGTGCATTCTCCCTCCTTCTCCCCCAAACCTGCCTCCTCCTCAAGCCCACGCATTATTACATAGAATACGATTAGGCAGCGCTCTCAGGTTACAGAATTGTCAACGATGCTCTCGTTAAAACAACAGCACAGTCAAACAGACAGCATGCTAGCATGTGAAATGCGATCAGTTCTTTCAGACACGGCTCATGATGAATGGAGCCACACAAGGAGGACTGCAGCTATGCTGCGCCCCGAGCCGAACTGGGAGAATGGCTACCTACCAAAGTGCTGCACACTCTCATTTCACCCTCAGAGGCAGAAAAGAGGACTGCAAAGGACTCACGGGTCTCCCATGCTCTCCGCAAAGGACTCCCATTCCTCCTGCGGACCAAAGGTAACAACAAAAGCAGCTTTTTATTTGTAGAGCACACAACTTTTGGAAAATACACAGCTAAAACTGTCCCCGCTTTATGTGCTGTAAAGCACTTAAAGCGGGGACAGTTTTAGCTGTGTAATTTGAAAACTTGCCTCTAAGTGCCTAGATGATGAAGTTCGAATGGGGGAACTCTGTCCACTTGCGTTGAGCATTCTTTCAGTGAGAAAGGATTTGGTTACATTTTGACTCTTTAGCACTGATTCTCATTCTTGTCAATCAACTGTGAAATTTCTGTGTTAATTTCTAGCAGAGGTAATAGAGTTAGTCCAAAATCATAGGTGTATATAAGTCCAGGTGGACAAGTAGGCCCAGAATCCCAGGCACTGAGCTGAAAAGGGGATGATTTCCCAGTGGGCCTCACGTCCCACAGAAACTGCTGTGCAAAAGTCGAGAAACAGATACAGAAAGTGACTGGCCTAAGGCTTGTCACTTGAATGTGAGTGGCTGAATGAGTGGCGGATGGTTGGAAATGAAATCCAAATCCCCTGACCTCTAATTTCAGAGGGTGCAGTGCCTCCCCAATGCCCGATTTTAGAGTTAAACGTCTTAGCAAGAGCTTCACTGCACTGAAGTCACCCTGAAAAGACATTAGCTTCCATCCGCACAGTCATTGCCCCCTGGTCTCTAATGAGAGTTTGCCCAGTTAAAGTTGCAACATTGGGTTTAACGTGAGAGATCTTGACTTTCAGCCTGTAACTTTTGAAAAGGGTCGATGTACTTAGGGCTTCCTGCTACAAAGTAAGAGTCAAGGACCCTCTTCCGCAAAGAGGAGCTGGCCTTAGTGGGAAATGGAGAATGAGCTCCTTTAAATCACCGCTCTGTCACCAACCATTAAGAAACCTTTCCAAGAACATACATGTATCGTGTCTCCAGGAGGGCTGGGATTTGTGCAAGGTTCTGAGTAACATGCTACCACAGGAAGGTGGAGGTCCTGCTCAGCCCTAGAGACAGACACACACATGCAAACACACACACAGAAACCTTAGACACACAACTGGTAGTGTCGAGCCAAAGACTTAGCAGTATGAGGAGGGCACTGAACCCACCCACGCTCCAAAGAAGGAGAGGCCTTTCCCTGATCCACACGTGCATTCTCCCTCCTTCTCCCCCAAACCTGCCTCCTCCTCAAGCCCACGCATTATTACATAGAATACGATTAGGCAGCGCTCTCAGGTTACAGAATTGTCAACGATGCTCTCGTTAAAACAACAGCACAGTCAAACAGACAGCATGCTAGCATGTGAAATGCGATCAGTTCTTTCAGACACGGCTCATGATGAATGGAGCCACACAAGGAGGACTGCAGCTATGCTGCGCCCCGAGCCGAACTGGGAGAATGGCTACCTACCAAAGTGCTGCACACTCTCATTTCACCCTCAGAGGCAGAAAAGAGGACTGCAAAGGACTCACGGGTCTCCCATGCTCTCCGCAAAGGACTCCCATTCCTCCTGCGGACCAAAGGTAACAACAAAAGCAGCTTTTTATTTGTAGAGCACACAACTTTTGGAAAATACACAGCTAAAACTGTCCCCGCTTTAAGTGCTGTAAAGCACTTAAAATTACTGTGTAATTTGAAAAACTTGCCTCTAAGTGCCTAGATGATGAAGTTCGAATGGGGGACCTGTGTCCACTTGCGTTGAGCATTCTTTCAGTGAGAAAGGATTTGGTTACATTTTGACTCTTTAGCACTGATTCTCATTCTTGTCAATCAACTGTGAAATTTCTGTGTTAATTTCTAGCAGAGGTAATAGAGTTAGTCCAAAATCATAGGTGTATATAAGTCCAGGTGGACAAGTAGGCCCAGAATCCCAGGCACTGAGCTGAAAAGGGGATCATTTCCCAGTGGGCCTCAGGTCCCACAGAAACCGCTGTGCAAAAGTCGAGAAACAGATACAGAAAGTGACTGGCCTAAGGCTTGTCACTTGAATGTGAGTGGCTGAATGAGTGGCGGATGGTTGGAAATGAAATCCAAATCCCCTGACCTCTAATTTCAGAGGGTGCAGTGCCTCCCCCATGCCCGATTTTAGAGTTAAACGTCTTAGCAAGAGCTTCACTGCACTGAAGTCACCCTGAAAAGACATTAGCTTCCATCCGCACAGTCATTGCCCCCTGGTCTCTAATGAGAGTTTGCCCAGTTAAAGTTGCAACATTGGGTTTAACGTGAGAGATCTTGACTTTCAGCCTGTAACTTTTGAAAAGGGTCGATGTACTTAGGGCTTCCTGCTACAAAGTAAGAGTCAAGGACCCTCTTCCGCAAAGAGGAGCTGGCCTTAGTGGGAAATGGAGAATGAGCTCCTTTAAATCACCGCTCTGTCACCAATCATTAAGAAACCTTTCCAAGAACATACATGTATCGTGTCTCCAGGAGGGCTGGGATTTGTGCAAGGTTCTGAGTAACATGCTACCACAGGAAGGTGGAGGTCCTGCTCAGCCCTAGAGACAGACACACACATGCAAACACACACACAGAAACCTTAGACACACAACTGGTAGTGTCGAGCCAAAGACTTAGCAGTATGAGGAGGGCACTGAACCCACCCACGCTCCAAAGAAGGAGAGGCCTTTCCCTGATCCACACGTGCATTCTCCCTCCTTCTCCCCCAAACCTGCCTCCTCCTCAAGCCCACGCATTATTACATAGAATACGATTAGGCAGCGCTCTCAGGTTACAGAATTGTCAACGATGCTCTCGTTAAAACAACAGCACAGTCAAACAGACAGCATGCTAGCATGTGAAATGCGATCAGTTCTTTCAGACACGGCTCATGATGAATGGAGCCACACAAGGAGGACTGCAGCTATGCTGCGCCCCGAGCCGAACTGGGAGAATGGCTACCTACCAAAGTGCTGCACACTCTCATTTCACCCTCAGAGGCAGAAAAGAGGACTGCAAAGGACTCACGGGTCTCCCATGCTCTCCGCAAAGGACTCCCATTCCTCCTGCGGACCAAAGGTAACAACAAAAGCAGCTTTTTATTTGTAGAGCACACAACTTTTGGAAAATACACAGCTAAAACTGTCCCCGCTTTAAGTGCTTTACAGCACTTAAAGCGGGGACAGTTTTAGCTGTGTAATTTGAAAAACTTGCCTCTACGTGCCTAGATGATGAAGTTCGAATGGGGGACCTGTGTCCACTTGCGTTGAGCATTCTTTCAGTGAGAAAGGATTTGGTTACATTTTGACTCTTTAGCACTGATTCTCATTCTTGTCAATCAACTGTGAAATTTCTGTGTTAATTTCTAGCAGAGGTAATAGAGTTAGTCCAAAATCATAGGTGTATATAAGTCCAGGTGGACAAGTAGGCCCAGAATCCCAGGCACTGAGCTGAAAAGGGGATCATTTCCCAGTGGGCCTCACGTCCCACAGAAACCGCTGTGCAAAAGTCGAGAAACAGATACAGAAAGTGACTGGCCTAAGGCTTGTCACTTGAATGTGAGTGGCTGAATGAGTGGCGGATGGTTGGAAATGAAATCCAAATCCCCTGACCTCTAATTTCAGAGGGTGCAGTGCCTCCCCCATGCCCGATTTTAGAGTTAAACGTCTTAGCAAGAGCTTCACTGCACTGAAGTCACCCTGAAAAGACATTAGCTTCCATCCGCACAGTCATTGCCCCCTGGTCTCTAATGAGAGTTTGCCCAGTTAAAGTTGCAACATTGGGTTTAACGTGAGAGATCTTGACTTTCAGCCTGTAACTTTTGAAAAGGGTCGATGTACTTAGGGCTTCCTGCTACAAAGTAAGAGTCAAGGACCCTCTTCCGCAAAGAGGAGCTGGCCTTAGTGGGAAATGGAGAATGAGCTCCTTTAAATCACCGCTCTGTCACCAATCATTAAGAAACCTTTCCAAGAACATACATGTATCGTGTCTCCAGGAGGGCTGGGATTTGTGCAAGGTTCTGAGTAACATGCTACCACAGGAAGGTGGAGGTCCTGCTCAGCCCTAGAGACAGACACACACATGCAAACACACACACAGAAACCTTAGACACACAACTGGTAGTGTCGAGCCAAAGACTTAGCAGTATGAGGAGGGCACTGAACCCACCCATGCTCCAAAGAAGGAGAGGCCTTTCCCTGATCCACACGTGCATTCTCCCTCCTTCTCCCCCAAACCTGCCTCCTCCTCAAGCCCACGCATTATTACATAGAATACGATTAGGCAGCGCTCTCAGGTTACAGAATTGTCAACGATGCTCTCGTTAAAACAACAGCACAGTCAAACAGACAGCATGCTAGCATGTGAAATGCGATCAGTTCTTTCAGACACGGCTCATGATGAATGGAGCCACACAAGGAGGACTGCAGCTATGCTGCGCCCCGAGCTGAACTGGGAGAATGGCTACCTACCAAAGTGCTGCACACTCTCATTTCACCGTCAGAGGCAGAAAAGAGGACTGCAAAGGACTCACGGGTCTCCCATGCTCTCCGCAAAGGACTCCCATTCCTCCTGCGGACCAAAGGTAACAACAAAACAGCTTTTTATTTGAAGAGCACACAACATTTGGAAAATACACAGCTAAAACTGTCCCCGCTTTAAGTGCTTTACAGCACTTAAAGCGGGGACAGTTTTAGCTGTGTAATTTGAAAAACTTGCCTCTAAGTGCCTAGTTGATGAAGTTCGAATGGGGGAACTCTGTCCACTTGCGTTGAGCATTCTTTCAGTGAGAAAGGATTTGGTTACATTTTGACTCTTTAGCACTGATTCTCATTCTTGTCAATCAACTGTGATATTTCTGTGTTAATTTCTAGCAGAGGTAATAGAGTTAGTCCAAAATCATAGGTGTATATAAGTCCTGGGGGACAAGTAGGCCCAGAATCCCAGGCACTGAGCTGAAAAGGGGATCATTTCCCAGTGGGCCTCACGTCCCACAGAAACCGCTGTGCAAAAGTCGAGAAACAGATACAGAAAGTGACTGGCCTAAGGCTTGTCACTTGAATGTGAGTGGCTGAATGAGTGGCGGATGGTTGGAAATGAAATCCAAATCCCCTGACCTCTAATTTCAGAGGGTGCAGTGCCTCCCCCATGCCCGATTTTAGAGTTAAACGTCTTAGCAAGAGCTTCACTGCACTGAAGTCACCCTGAAAAGACATTAGCTTCCATCCGCACAGTCATTGCCCCCTGGTCTCTAATGAGAGTTTGCCCAGTTAAAGTTGCAACATTGGGTTTAACGTGAGAGATCTTGACTTTCAGCCTGTAACTTTTGAAAAGGGTCGATGTACTTAGGGCTTCCTGCTACAAAGTAAGAGTCAAGGACCCTCTTCCGCAAAGAGGAGCTGGCCTTAGTGGGAAATGGAGAATGAGCTCCTTTAAATCACCGCTCTGTCACCAATCATTAAGAAACCTTTCCAAGAACATACATGTATCGTGTCTCCAGGAGGGCTGGGATTTGTGCAAGGTTCTGAGTAACATGCTACCACAGGAAGGTGGAGGTCCTGCTCAGCCCTAGAGACAGACACACACATGCAAACACACACACAGAAACCTTAGACACACAACTGGTAGTGTCGAGCCAAAGACTTAGCAGTATGAGGAGGGCACTGAACCCACCCACGCTCCAAAGAAGGAGAGGCCTTTCCCTGATCCACACGTGCATTCTCCCTCCTTCTCCCCCAAACCTGCCTCCTCCTCAAGCCCACGCATTATTACATAGAATACGATTAGGCAGCGCTCTCAGGTTACAGAATTGTCAACGATGCTCTCGTTAAAACAACAGCACAGTCAAACAGACAGCATGCTAGCATGTGAAATGCGATCAGTTCTTTCAGACACGGCTCATGATGAATGGAGCCACACAAGGAGGACTGCAGCTATGCTGCGCCCCGA
Source organism: Aotus nancymaae (assembly GCF_030222135.1). NCBI lineage: Eukaryota > Metazoa > Chordata > Mammalia > Primates > Aotidae > Aotus > Aotus nancymaae. Next base: position 312,360 of record NW_026988606.1, read on the forward strand.
GCCGAACTGGGAGAATGGCTACCTACCAAAGTGCTGCACACTCTCATTTCACCCTCAGAGGCAGAAAAGAGGACTGCAAAGGACTCACGGGTCTCCCATGCTCTCCGCAAAGGACTCCCATTCCTCCTGCGGACCAAAGGTAACAACAAAAGCAGCTTTTTATTTGTAGAGCACACAACTTTTGGAAAATACACAGCTAAAACTGTCCCCGCTTTAAGTGCTTTACAGCACTTAAAGCGGGGACAGTTTTAGCTGTGTAATTTGAAAACTTGCCTCTAAGTGCCTAGATGATGAATTTCGAATGGGGGAACTCTGTCCACTTGCGTTGAGCATTCTTTCAGTGAGAAAGGATTTGGTTACATTTTGACTCTTTAGCACTGATTCTCATTCTTGTCAATCAACTGTGATATTTCTGTGTTAATTTCTAGCAGAGGTAATAGAGTTAGTCCAAAATCATAGGTGTATATAAGTCCTGGGGGACAAGTAGGCCCAGAATCCCAGGCACTGAGCTGAAAAGGGGATCATTTCCCAGTGGGCCTCACGTCCCACAGAAACCGCTGTGCAAAAGTCGAGAAACAGATACAGAAAGTGACTGGCCTAAGGCTTGTCACTTGAATCTGAGTGGCTGAATGAGTGGCGGATGGTTGGAAATGAAATCCAAATCCCCTGACCTCTAATTTCAGAGGGTGCAGTGCCTCCCCCATGCCCGATTTTAGAGTTAAACGTCTTAGCAAGAGCTTCACTGCACTGAAGTCACCCTGAAAAGACATTAGCTTCCATCCGCACAGTCATTGCCCCCTGGTCTCTAATGAGAGTTTGCCCAGTTAAAGTTGCAACATTGGGTTTAACGTGAGAGATCTTGACTTTCAGCCTGTAACTTTTGAAAAGGGTCGATGTACTTAGGGCTTCCTGCTACAAAGTAAGAGTCAAGGACCCTCTTCCGCAAAGAGGAGCTGGCCTTAGTGGGAAATGGAGAATGAGCTCCTTTAAATCACCGCTCTGTCACCAATCATTAAGAAACCTTTCCAAGAACATACATGTATCGTGTCTCCAGGAGGGCTGGGATTTGTGCAAGGTTCTGAGTAACATGCTACCACAGGAAGGTGGAGGTCCTGCTCAGCCCTAGAGACAGACACACACATGCAAACACACACACAGAAACCTTAGACACACAACTGGTAGTGTCGAGCCAAAGACTTAGCAGTATGAGGAGGGCACTGAACCCACCCACGCTCCAAAGAAGGAGAGGCCTTTCCCTGATCCACACGTGCATTCTCCCTCCTTCTCCCCCAAACCTGCCTCCTCCTCAAGCCCACGCATTATTACATAGAATACGATTAGGCAGCGCTCTCAGGTTACAGAATTGTCAACGATGCTCTCGTTAAAACAACAGCACAGTCAAACAGACAGCATGCTAGCATGTGAAATGCGATCAGTTCTTTCAGACACGGCTCATGATGAATGGAGCCACACAAGGAGGACTGCAGCTATGCTGCGCCCCGAGCCGAACTGGGAGAATGGCTACCTACCAAAGTGCTGCACACTCTCATTTCACCCTCAGAGGCAGAAAAGAGGACTGCAAAGGACTCACGGGTCTCCCATGCTCTCCGCAAAGGACTCCCATTCCTCCTGCGGACCAAAGGTAACAACAAAAGCAGCTTTTTATTTGTAGAGCACACAACTTTTGGAAAATACACAGCTAAAACTGTCCCCGCTTTAAGTGCTTTACAGCACTTAAAGCGGGGACAGTTTTAGCTGTGTAATTTGAAAACTTGCCTCTAAGTGCCTAGATGATGAATTTCGAATGCGGGAACTCTGTCCACTTGCGTTGAGCATTCTTTCAGTGAGAAAGGATTTGGTTACATTTTGACTCTTTAGCACTGATTCTCATTCTTGTCAATCAACTGTGAAATTTCTGTGTTAATTTCTAGCAGAGGTAATAGAGTTAGTCCAAAATCATAGGTGTATATAAGTCCAGGTGGACAAGTAGGCCCAGAATCCCAGGCACTGAGCTGAAAAGGGGATGATTTCCCAGTGGGCCTCACGTCCCACAGAAACTGCTGTGCAAAAGTCGAGAAACAGATACAGAAAGTGACTGGCCTAAGGCTTGTCACTTGAATGTGAGTGGCTGAATGAGTGGCGGATGGTTGGAAATGAAATCCAAATCCCCTGACCTCTAATTTCAGAGGGTGCAGTGCCTCCCCAATGCCCGATTTTAGAGTTAAACGTCTTAGCAAGAGCTTCACTGCACTGAAGTCACCCTGAAAAGACATTAGCTTCCATCCGCACAGTCATTGCCCCCTGGTCTCTAATGAGAGTTTGCCCAGTTAAAGTTGCAACATTGGGTTTAACGTGAGAGATCTTGACTTTCAGCCTGTAACTTTTGAAAAGGGTCGATGTACTTAGGGCTTCATGCTACAAAGTAAGAGTCAAGGACCCTCTTCCGCAAAGAGGAGCTGGCCTTAGTGGGAAATGGAGAATGAGCTCCTTTAAATCACCGCTCTGTCACCAATCATTAAGAAACCTTTCCAAGAACATACATGTATCGTGTCTCCAGGAGGGCTGGGATTTGTGCAAGGTTCTGAGTAACATGCTACCACAGGAAGGTGGAGGTCCTGCTCAGCCCTAGAGACAGGCACACACATGCAAACACACACACAGAAACCTTAGACACACAACTGGTAGTGTCGAGCCAAAGACTTAGCAGTATGAGGAGGGCACTGAACCCACCCACGCTCCAAAGAAGGAGAGGCCTTTCCCTGATCCACACGTGCATTCTCCCTCCTTCTCCCCCAAACCTGCCTCCTCCTCAAGCCCACGCATTATTACATAGAATACGATTAGGCAGCGCTCTCAGGTTACAGAATTGTCAACGATGCTCTCGTTAAAACAACAGCACAGTCAAACAGACAGCATGCTAGCATGTGAAATGCGATCAGTTCTTTCAGACACGGCTCATGATGAATGGAGCCACACAAGGAGGACTGCAGCTATGCTGCGCCCCGAGCCGAACTGGGAGAATGGCTACCTACCAAAGTGCTGCACACTCTCATTTCACCCTCAGAGGCAGAAAAGAGGACTGCAAAGGACTCACTGGTCTCCCATGCTCTCCGCAAAGGACTCCCATTCCTCCTGCGGACCAAAGGTAACAACAAAAGCAGCTTTTTATTTGTAGAGCACACAACTTTTGGAAAATACACAGCTAAAACTGTCCCCGCTTTAAGTGCTGTAAAGCACTTAAAATTACTGTGTAATTTGAAAAACTTGCCTCTAAGTGCCTAGATGATGAAGTTCGAATGGGGGACCTGTGTCCACTTGCGTTGAGCATTCTTTCAGTGAGAAAGGATTTGGTTACATTTTGACTCTTTAGCACTGATTCTCATTCTTGTCAATCAACTGTGAAATTTCTGTGTTAATTTCTAGCAGAGGTAATAGAGTTAGTCCAAAATCATAGGTGTATATAAGTCCAGGTGGACAAGTAGGCCCAGAATCCCAGGCACTGAGCTGAAAAGGGGATGATTTCCCAGTGGGCCTCACGTCCCACAGAAACCGCTGTGCAAAAGTCGAGAAACAGATACAGAAAGTGACTGGCCTAAGGCTTGTCACTTGAATGTGAGTGGCTGAATGAGTGGCGGATGGTTGGAAATGAAATCCAAATCCCCTGACCTCTAATTTCAGAGGGTGCAGTGCCTCCCCCATGCCCGATTTTAGAGTTAAACGTCTTAGCAAGAGCTTCACTGCACTGAAGTCACCCTGAAAAGACATTAGCTTCCATCCGCACAGTCATTGCCCCCTTGTCTCTAATGAGAGTTTGCCCAGTTAAAGTTGCAACATTGGGTTTAACGTGAGAGATCTTGACTTTCAGCCTGTAACTTTTGAAAAGGGTCGATGTACTTAGGGCTTCCTGCTACAAAGTAAGAGTCAAGGACCCTCTTCCGCAAAGAGGAGCTGGCCTTAGTGGGAAATGGAGAATGAGCTCCTTTAAATCACCGCTCTGTCACCAATCATTAAGAAACCTTTCCAAGAACATACATGTATCGTGTCTCCAGGAGGGCTGGGATTTGTGCAAGGTTCTGAGTAACATGCTACCACAGGAAGGTGGAGGTCCTGCTCAGCCCTAGAGACAGACACACACATGCAAACACACACACAGAAACCTTAGACACACAACTGGTAGTGTTGAGCCAAAGACTTAGCAGTATGAGGAGGGCACTGAACCCACCCACGCTCCAAAGAAGGAGAGGCCTTTCCCTGATCCACACGTGCATTCTCCCTCCTTCTCCCCCAAACCTGCCTCCTCCTCAAGCCCACGCATTATTACATAGAATACGATTAGGCAGCGCTCTCAGGTTACAGAATTGTCAACGATGCTCTCGTTAAAACAACAGCACAGTCAAACAGACAGCATGCTAGCATGTGAAATGCGATCAGTTCTTTCAGACACGGCTCATGATGAATGGAGCCACACAAGGAGGACTGCAGCTATGCTGTGCCCCGAGCCGAACTGGGAGAATGGCTACCTACCAAAGTGCTGCACACTCTCATTTCACCCTCAGAGGCAGAAAAGAGGACTGCAAAGGACTCACGGGTCTCCCATGCTCTCCGCAAAGGACTCCCATTCCTCCTGCGGACCAAAGGTAACAACAAAAGCAGCTTTTTATTTGTAGAGCACACAACTTTTGGAAAATACACAGCTAAAACTGTCCCCGCTTTAAGTGCTTTACAGCACTTAAAGCGGGGACAGTTTTAGCTGTGTAATTTGAAAAACTTGCCTCTAAGTGCCTAGATGATGAAGTTCGAATGGGGGACCTGTGTCCACTTGCGTTGAGCATTCTTTCAGTGAGAAAGGATTTGGTTACATTTTGACTCTTTAGCACTGATTCTCATTCTTGTCAATCAACTGTGAAATTTCTGTGTTAATTTCTAGCAGAGGTAATAGAGTTAGTCCAAAATCATAGGTGTATATAAGTCCAGGTGGACAAGTAGGCCCAGAATCCCAGGCACTGAGCTGAAAAGGGGATCATTTCCCAGTGGGCCTCACGTCCCACAGAAACCGCTGTGCAAAAGTCGAGAAACAGATACAGAAAGTGACTGGCCTAAGGCTTGTCACTTGAATGTGAGTGGCTGAATGAGTGGCGGATGGTTGGAAATGAAATCCAAATCCCCTGACCTCTAATTTCAGAGGGTGCAGTGCCTCCCCCATGCCCGATTTTAGAGTTAAACGTCTTAGCAAGAGCTTCACTGCACTGAAGTCACCCTGAAAAGACATTAGCTTCCATCCGCACAGTCATTGCCCCCTGGTCTCTAATGAGAGTTTGCCCAGTTAAAGTTGCAACATTGGGTTTAACGTGAGAGACCTTGACTTTCAGCCTGTAACGTTTGAAAAGGGTCGATGTACTTAGGGCTTCCTGCTACAAAGTAAGAGTCAAGGACCCTCTTCCGCAAAGAGGAGCTGGCCTTAGTGGGAAATGGAGAATGAGCTCCTTTAAATCACCGCTCTGTCACCAATCATTAAGAAACCTTTCCAAGAACATACATGTATCGTGTCTCCAGGAGGGCTGGGATTTGTGCAAGGTTCTGAGTAACATGCTACCACAGGAAGGTGGAGGTCCTGCTCAGCCCTAGAGACAGACACACACATGCAAACACACACACAGAAACCTTAGACACACAACTGGTAGTGTCGAGCCAGACTTAGCAGTATGAGGAGGGCACTGAACCCACCCACGCTCCAAAGAAGGAGAGGCCTTTCCCTGATCCACACGTGCATTCTCCCTCCTTCTCCCCCAAACCTGCCTCCTCCTCAAGCCCACGCATTATTACATAGAATACGATTAGGCAGCGCTCTCAGGTTACAGAATTGTCAACGATGCTCTCGTTAAAACAACAGCACAGTCAAACAGACAGCATGCTAGCATGTGAAATGCGATCAGTTCTTTCAGACACGGCTCATGATGAATGGAGCCACACAAGGAGGACTGCAGCTATGCTGCGCCCCGAGCCGAACTGGGAGAATGGCTACCTACCAAAGTGCTGCACACTCTCATTTCACCCTCAGAGGCAGAAAAGAGGACTGCAAAGGACTCACGGGTCTCCCATGCTCTCCGCAAAGGACTCCCATTCCTCCTGCGAACCAAAGGTAACAACAAAAGCAGCTTTTTATTTGTAGAGCACACAACTTTTGGAAAATACACAGCTAAAACTGTCCCCGCTTTAAGTGCTTTACAGCACTTAAAGCGGGGACAGTTTTAGCTGTGTAATTTGAAAAACGTGCCTCTAAGTGCCTAGATGATGAAGTTCGAATGGGGGACCTGTGTCCACTTGCGTTGAGCATTCTTTCAGTGAGAAAGGATTTGGTTACATTTTGACTCTTTAGCACTGATTCTCATTCTTGTCAATCAACTGTGAAATTTCTGTGTTAATTTCTAGCAGAGGTAATAGAGTTAGTCCAAAATCATAGGTGTATATAAGTCCAGGTGGACAAGTAGGCCCAGAATCCCAGGCACTTAGCTGAAAAGGGGATCATTTCCCAGTGGGCCTCACGTCCCACAGAAACCGCTGTGCAAAAGTCGAGAAACAGATACAGAAAGTGACTGGCCTAAGGCTTGTCACTTGAATCTGAGTGGCTGAATGAGTGGCGGATGGTTGGAAATGAAATCCAAATCCCCTGACCTCTAATTTCAGAGGGTGCAGTGCCTCCCCAATGCCCGATTTTAGAGTTAAACGTCTTAGCAAGAGCTTCACTGCACTGAAGTCACCCTGAAAAGACATTAGCTTCCATCCGCACAGTCATTGCCCCCTGGTCTCTAATGAGAGTTTGCCCAGTTAAAGTTGCAACATTGGGTTTAACGTGAGAGATCTTGACTTTCAGCCTGTAACTTTTGAAAAGGGTCGATGTACTTAGGGCTTCCTGCTACAAAGTAAGAGTCAAGGACCCTCTTCCGCAAAGAGGAGCTGGCCTTAGTGGGAAATGGAGAATGAGCTCCTTTAAATCACCGCTCTGTCACCAATCATTAAGAAACCTTTCCAAGAACATACATGTATCGTGTCTCCAGGAGGGCTGGGATTTGTGCAAGGTTCTGAGTAACATGCTACCACAGGAAGGTGGAGGTCCTGCTCAGCCCTAGAGACAGGCACACACATGCAAACACACACACAGAAACCTTAGACACACAACTGGTAGTGTCGAGCCAAAGACTTAGCAGTATGAGGAGGGCACTGAACCCACCCACGCTCCAAAGAAGGAGAGGCCTTTCCCTGATCCACACGTGCATTCTCCCTCCTTCTCCCCCAAACCTGCCTCCTCCTCAAGCCCACGCATTATTACATAGAATACGATTAGGCAGCGCTCTCAGGTTACAGAATTGTCAACGATGCTCTCGTTAAAACAACAGCACAGTCAAACAGACAGCATGCTAGCATGTGAAATGCGATCAGTTCTTTCAGACACGGCTCATGATGAATGGAGCCACACAAGGAGGACTGCAGCTATGCTGCGCCCCGAGCCGAACTGGGAGAATGGCTACCTACCAAAGTGCTGCACACTCTCATTTCACCCTCAGAGGCAGAAAAGAGGACTGCAAAGGACTCACGGGTCTCCCATGCTCTCCGCAAAGGACTCCCATTCCTCCTGCGGACCAAAGGTAACAACAAAAGCAGCTTTTTATTTGTAGAGCACACAACTTTTGGAAAATACACAGCTAAAACTGTCCCCGCTTTAAGTGCTTTACAGCACTTAAAGCGGGGACAGTTTTAGCTGTGTAATTTGAAAAACTTGCCTCTAAGTGCCTAGATGATGAAGTTCGAATGGGGGACCTGTGTCCACTTGCGTTGAGCATTCTTTCAGTGAGAAAGGATTTGGTTACATTTTGACTCTTTAGCACTGATTCTCATTCTTGTCAATCAACTGTGAAATTTCTGTGTTAATTTCTAGCAGAGGTAATAGAGTTAGTCCAAAATCATAGGTGTATATAAGTCCAGGTGGACAAGTAGGCCCAGAATCCCAGGCACTGAGCTGAAAAGGGGATGATTTCCCAGTGGGCCTCACGTCCCACAGAAACCGCTGTGCAAAAGTCGAGAAACAGATACAGAAAGTGACTGGCCTAAGGCTTGTCACTTGAATGTGAGTGGCTGAATGAGTGGCGGACGGTTGGAAATGAAATCCAAATCCCCTGACCTCTAATTTCAGAGGGTGCAGTGCCTCCCCCATGCCCGATTTTAGAGTTAAACGTCTTAGCAAGAGCTTCACTGCACTGAAGTCACCCTGAAAAGACATTAGCTTCCATCCGCACAGTCATTGCCCCCTGGTCTCTAATGAGAGTTTGCCCAGTTAAAGTTGCAACGTTGGGTTTAACGTGAGAGATCTTGACTTTCAGCCTGTAACTTTTGAAAAGGGTCGATGTACTTAGGGCTTCCTGCTACAAAGTAAGAGTCAAGGACCCTCTTCCGCAAAGAGTAGCTGGCCTTAGTGGGAAATGGAGAATGAGCTCCTTTAAATCACCGCTCTGTCACCAATCATTAAGAAACCTTTCCAAGAACATACATGTATCGTGTCTCCAGGAGGGCTGGGATTTGTGCAAGGTTCTGAGTAACATGCTACCACAGGAAGGTGGAGGTCCTGCTCAGCCCTAGAGACAGACACACACATGCAAACACACACACAGAAACCTTAGACACACAACTGGTAGTGTCGAGCCAAAGACTTAGCAGTATGAGGAGGGCACTGAACCCACCCACGCTCCAAAGAAGGAGAGGCCTTTCCCTGATCCACACGTGCATTCTCCCTCCTTCTCCCCCAAACCTGCCTCCTCCTCAAGCCCACGCATTATTACATAGAATACGATTAGGCAGCGCTCTCAGGTTACAGAATTGTCAACGATGCTCTCGTTAAAACAACAGCACAGTCAAACAGACAGCATGCTAGCATGTGAAATGCGATCAGTTCTTTCAGACACGGCTCATGATGAATGGAGCCACACAAGGAGGACTGCAGCTATGCTGCGCCCCGAGCCGAACTGGGAGAATGGCTACCTACCAAAGTGCTGCACACTCTCATTTCACCCTCAGAGGCAGAAAAGAGGACTGCAAAGGACTCACGGGTCTCCCATGCTCTCCGCAAAGGACTCCCATTCCTCCTGCGGACCAAAGGTAACAACAAAAGCAGCTTTTTATTTGTAGAGCACACAACTTTTGGAAAATACACAGCTAAAACTGTCCCCGCTTTAAGTGCTTTACAGCACTTAAAGCGGGGACAGTTTTAGCTGTGTAATTTGAAAAACTTGCCTCTAAGTGCCTAGATGATGAAGTTCGAATGGGGGACCTGTGTCCACTTGCGTTGAGCATTCTTTCAGTGAGAAAGGATTTGGTTACATTTTGACTCTTTAGCACTGATTCTCATTCTTGTCAATCAACTGTGAAATTTCTGTGTTAATTTCTAGCAGAGGTAATAGAGTTAGTCCAAAATCATAGGTGTATATAAGTCCAGGTGGACAAGTAGGCCCAGAATCCCAGGCACTGAGCTGAAAAGGGGATGATTTCCCAGTGGGCCTCACGTCCCACAGAAACCGCTGTGCAAAAGTCGAGAAACAGATACAGAAAGTGACTGGCCTAAGGCTTGTCACTTGAATGTGAGTGGCTGAATGAGTGGCGGATGGTTGGAAATGAAATCCAAATCCCCTGACCTCTAATTTCAGAGGGTGCAGTGCCTCCCCCATGCCCGATTTTAGAGTTAAACGTCTTAGCAAGAGCTTCACTGCACTGAAGTCACCCTGAAAAGACATTAGCTTCCATCCGCACAGTCATTGCCCCCTGGTCTCTAATGAGAGTTTGCCCAGTTAAAGTTGCAACATTGGGTTTAACGTGAGAGATCTTGACTTTCAGCCTGTAACTTTTGAAAAGGGTCGATGTACTTAGGGCTTCCTGCTACAAAGTAAGAGTCAAGGACCCTCTTCCGCAAAGAGGAGCTGGCCTTAGTGGGAAATGGAGAATGAGCTCCTTTAAATCACCGCTCTGTCACCAATCATTAAGAAACCTTTCCAAGAACATACATGTATCGTGTCTCCAGGAGGGCTGGGATTTGTGCAAGGTTCTGAGTAACATGCTACCACAGGAAGGTGGAGGTCCTGCTCAGCCCTAGAGACAGACACACACATGCAAACACACACACAGAAACCTTAGACACACAACTGGTAGTGTCGAGCCAAAGACTTAGCAGTATGAGGAGGGCACTGAACCCACCCACGCTCCAAAGAAGGAGAGGCCTTTCCCTGATCCACACGTGCATTCTCCCTCCTTCTCCCCCAAACCTGCCTCCTCCTCAAGCCCACGCATTATTACATAGAATACGATTAGGCAGCGCTCTCAGGTTACAGAATTGTCAACGATGCTCTCGTTAAAACAACAGCACAGTCAAACAGACAGCATGCTAGCATGTGAAATGCGATCAGTTCTTTCAGACACGGCTCATGATGAATGGAGCCACACAAGGAGGACTGCAGCTATGCTGCGCCCCGAGCCGAACTGGGAGAATGGCTACCTACCAAAGTGCTGCACACTCTCATTTCACCCTCAGAGGCAGAAAAGAGGACTGCAAAGGACTCACGGGTCTCCCATGCTCTCCGCAAAGGACTCCCATTCCTCCTGCGGACCAAAGGTAACAACAAAAGCAGCTTTTTATTTGTAGAGCACACAACTTTTGGAAAATACACAGCTAAAACTGTCCCCGCTTTAAGTGCTTTACAGCACTTAAAGCGGGGACAGTTTTAGCTGTGTAATTTGAAAAACTTGCCTCTAAGTGCCTAGATGATGAAGTTCGAATGGGGGACCTGTGTCCACTTGCGTTGAGCATTCTTTCAGTGAGAAAGGATTTGGTTACATTTTGACTCTTTAGCACTGATTCTCATTCTTGTCAATCAACTGTGAAATTTCTGTGTTAATTTCTAGCAGAGGTAATAGAGTTAGTCCAAAATCATAGGTGTATATAAGTCCAGGTGGACAAGTAGGCCCAGAATCCCAGGCACTGAGCTGAAAAGGGGATCATTTCCCAGTGGGCCTCACGTCCCACAGAAACCGCTGTGCAAAAGTCGAGAAACAGATACAGAAAGTGACTGGCCTAAGGCTTGTCACTTGAATGTGAGTGGCTGAATGAGTGGCGGATGGTTGGAAATGAAATCCAAATCCCCTGACCTCTAATTTCAGAGGGTGCAGTGCCTCCCCAATGCCCGATTTTAGAGTTAAACGTCTTAGCAAGAGCTTCACTGCACTGAAGTCACCCTGAAAAGACATTAGCTTCCATCCGCACAGTCATTGCCCTCTGGTCTCTAATGAGAGTTTGCCCAGTTAAAGTTGCAACATTGGGTTTAACGTGAGAGATCTTGACTTTCAGCCTGTAACTTTTGAAAAGGGTCGATGTACTTAGGGCTTCCTGCTACAAAGTAAGAGTCAAGGACCCTCTTCCGCAAAGAGGAGCTGGCCTTAGTGGGAAATGGAGAATGAGCTCCTTTAAATCACCGCTCTGTCACCAATCATTAAGAAACCTTTCCAAGAACATACATGTATCGTGTCTCCAGGAGGGCTGGGATTTGTGCAAGGTTCTGAGTAACATGCTACCACAGGAAGGTGGAGGTCCTGCTCAGCCCTAGAGACAGACACACACATGCAAACACACACACAGAAACCTTAGACACACAACTGGTAGTGTCGAGCCAAAGACTTAGCAGTATGAGGAGGGCACAGAACCCACCCACGCTCCAAAGAAGGAGAGGCCTTTCCCTGATCCACACGTGCATTCTCCCTCCTTCTCCCGCAAACTTGCTTCCTCCACAAGCCCACGCATTATTACATAGAATACGATTAGGCAGCGCTCTCAGGTTACAGAATTGTCAACGATGCTCTCGTTAAAACAACAGCACAGTCAAACAGACAGCATGCTAGCATGTGAAATGCGATCAGTTCTTTCAGACACGGCTCATGATGAATGGAGCCACACAAGGAGGACTGCAGCTATGCTGCGCCCCGAGCCGAACTGGGAGAATGGCTACCTACCAAAGTGCTGCACACTCTCATTTCACCCTCAGAGGCAGAAAAGAGGACTGCAAAGGACTCACGGGTCTCCCATGCTCTCCGCAAAGGACTCCCATTCCTCCTGCGGACCAAAGGTAACAACAAAAGCAGCTTTTTATTTGTAGAGCACACAACTTTTGGAAAATACACAGCTAAAACTGTCCCCGCTTTAAGTGCTTTACAGCACTTAAAGCGGGGACAGTTTTAGCTGTGTAATTTGAAAAACTTGCCTCTAAGTGCCTAGATGATGAAGTTCGAATGGGGGACCTGTGTCCACTTGCGTTGAGCATTCTTTCAGTGAGAAAGGATTTGGTTACATTTTGACTCTTTAGCACTGATTCTCATTCTTGTCAATCAACTGTGAAATTTCTGTGTTAATTTCTAGCAGAGGTAATAGAGTTAGTCCAAAATCATAGGTGTATATAAGTCCAGGTGGACAAGTAGGCCCAGAATCCCAGGCACTGAGCTGAAAAGGGGATCATTTCCCAGTGGGCCTCACGTCCCACAGAAACCGCTGTGCAAAAGTCGAGAAACAGATACAGAAAGTGACTGGCCTAAGGCTTGTCACTTGAATGTGAGTGGCTGAATGAGTGGCGGATGGTTGGAAATGAAATCCAAATCCCCTGACCTCTAATTTCAGAGGGTGCAGTGCCTCCCCCATGCCCGATTTTAGAGTTAAACGTCTTAGCAAGAGCTTCACTGCACTGAAGTCACCCTGAAAAGACATTAGCTTCCATCCGCACAGTCATTGCCCCCTGGTCTCTAATGAGAGTTTGCCCAGTTAAAGTTGCAACATTGGGTTTAACGTGAGAGATCTTGACTTTCAGCCTGTAACTTTTGAAAAGGGTCGATGTACTTAGGGCTTCCTGCTACAAAGTAAGAGTCAAGGACCCTCTTCCGCAAAGAGGAGCTGGCCTTAGTGGGAAATGGAGAATGAGCTCCTTTAAATCACCGCTCTGTCACCAATCATTAAGAAACCTTTCCAAGAACATACATGTATCGTGTCTCCAGGAGGGCTGGGATTTGTGCAAGGTTCTGAGTAACATGCTACCACAGGAAGGTGGAGGTCCTGCTCAGCCCTAGAGACAGACACACACATGCAAACACACACACAGAAACCTTAGACACACAACTGGTAGTGTCGAGCCAAAGACTTAGCAGTATGAGGAGGGCACTGAACCCACCCACGCTCCAAAGAAGGAGAGGCCTTTCCCTGATCCACACGTGCATTCTCCCTCCTTCTCCCCCAAACCTGCCTCCTCCTCAAGCCCACGCATTATTACATAGAATACGATTAGGCAGCGCTCTCAGGTTACAGAATTGTCAACGATGCTCTCGTTAAAACAACAGCACAGTCAAACAGACAGCATGCTAGCATGTGAAATGCGATCAGTTCTTTCAGACACGGCTCATGATGAATGGAGCCACACAAGGAGGACTGCAGCTATGCTGCGCCCCGAGCCGAACTGGGAGAATGGCTACCTACCAAAGTGCTGCACACTCTCATTTCACCCTCAGAGGCAGAAAAGAGGACTGCAAAGGACTCACGGGTCTCCCATGCTCTCCGCAAAGGACTCCCATTCCTCCTGCGGACCAAAGGTAACAACAAAAGCAGCTTTTTATTTGTAGAGCACACAACTTTTGGAAAATACACAGCTAAAACTGTCCCCGCTTTAAGTGCCTTACACCACTTAAAGCGGGGACAGTTTTAGCTGTGTAATTTGAAAAACGTGCCTCTAAGTGCCTAGATGATGAAGTTCGAATGGGGGACCTGTGTCCACTTGCGTTGAGCATTCTTTCAGTGAGAAAGGATTTGGTTACATTTTGACTCTTTAGCACTGATTCTCATTCTTGTCAATCAACTGTGAAATTTCTGTGTTAATTTCTAGCAGAGGTAAAAGAGTTAGTCCAAAATCATAGGTGTATATAAGTCCAGGTGGACAAGTAGGCCCAGAATCCCAGGCACTGAGCTGAAAAGGGGATGATTTCCCAGTGGGCCTCACGTCCCACAGAAACCGCTGTGCAAAAGTCGAGAAACAGATACAGAAAGTGACTGGCCTAAGGCTTGTCACTTGAATCTGAGTGGCTGAATGAGTGGCGGATGGTTGGAAATGAAATCCAAATCCCCTGACCTCTAATTTCAGAGGGTGCAGTGCCTCCCCCATGCCCGATTTTAGAGTTAAACGTCTTAGCAAGAGCTTCACTGCACTGAAGTCACCCTGAAAAGACATTAGCTTCCATCCGCACAGTCATTGCCCCCTGGTCTCTAATGAGAGTTTGCCCAGTTAAAGTTGCAACATTGGGTTTAACGTGAGAGATCTTGACTTTCAGCCTGTAACTTTTGAAAAGGGTCGATGTACTTAGGGCTTCCTGCTACAAAGTAAGAGTCAAGGACCCTCTTCCGCAAAGAGGAGCTGGCCTTAGTGGGAAATGGAGAATGAGCTCCTTTAAATCACCGCTCTGTCACCAATCATTAAGAAACCTTTCCAAGAACATACATGTATCGTGTCTCCAGGAGGGCTGGGATTTGTGCAAGGTTCTGAGTAACATGCTACCACAGGAAGGTGGAGGTCCTGCTCAGCCCTAGAGACAGACACACACATGCAAACACACACACAGAAACCTTAGACACACAACTGGTAGTGTCGAGCCAAAGACTTAGCAGTATGAGGAGGGCACTGAACCCACCCACGCTCCAAAGAAGGAGAGGCCTTTCCCTGATCCACACGTGCATTCTCCCTCCTTCTCCCCCAAACCTGCCTCCTCCTCAAGCCCACGCATTATTACATAGAATACGATTAGGCAGCGCTCTCAGGTTACAGAATTGTCAACGATGCTCTCGTTAAAACAACAGCACAGTCAAACAGACAGCATGCTAGCATGTGAAATGCGATCAGTTCTTTCAGACACGGCTCATGATGAATGGAGCCACACAAGGAGGACTGCAGCTATGCTGCGCCCCGAGCCGAACTGGGAGAATGGCTACCTACCAAAGTGCTGCACACTCTCATTTCACCCTCAGAGGCAGAAAAGAGGACTGCAAAGGACTCACGGGTCTCCCATGCTCTCCGCAAAGGACTCCCATTCCTCCTGCGGACCAAAGGTAACAACAAAAGCAGCTTTTTATTTGTAGAGCACACAACTTTTGGAAAATACACAGCTAAAACTGTCCCCGCTTTAAGTGCTTTACAGCACTTAAAGCGGGGACAGTTTTAGCTGTGTAATTTGAAAAACGTGCCTCTAAGTGCCTAGATGATGAAGTTCGAATGGGGGACCTGTGTCCACTTGCGTTGAGCATTCTTTCAGTGAGAAAGGATTTGGTTACATTTTGACTCTTTAGCACTGATTCTCATTCTTGTCAATCAACTGTGAAATTTCTGTGTTAATTTCTAGCAGAGGTAATAGAGTTAGTCCAAAATCATAGGTGTATATAAGTCCAGGTGGACAAGTAGGCCCAGAATCCCAGGCACTGAGCTGAAAAGGGGATGATTTCCCAGTGGGCCTCAGGTCCCACAGAAACCGCTGTGCAAAAGTCGAGAAACAGATACAGAAAGTGACTGGCCTAAGGCTTGTCACTTGAATGTGAGTGGCTGAATGAGTGGCGGATGGTTGGAAATGAAATCCAAATCCCCTGACCTCTAATTTCAGAGGGTGCAGTGCCTCCCCCATGCCCGATTTTAGAGTTAAACGTCTTAGCAAGAGCTTCACTGCACTGAAGTCACCCTGAAAAGACATTAGCTTCCATCCGCACAGTCATTGCCCCCTGGTCTCTAATGAGAGTTTGCCCAGTTAAAGTTGCAACATTGGGTTTAACGTGAGAGATCTTGACTTTCAGCCTGTAACTTTTGAAAAGGGTCGATGTACTTAGGGCTTCCTGCTACAAAGTAAGAGTCAAGGACCCTCTTCCGCAAAGAGGAGCTGGCCTTAGTGGGAAATGGAGAATGAGCTCCTTTAAATCACCGCTCTGTCACCAATCATTAAGAAACCTTTCCAAGAACATACATGTATCGTGTCTCCAGGAGGGCTGGGATTTGTGCAAGGTTCTGAGTAACATGCTACCACAGGAAGGTGGAGGTCCTGCTCAGCCCTAGAGACAGACACACACATGCAAACACACACACAGAAACCTTAGACACACAACTGGTAGTGTCGAGCCAAAGACTTAGCAGTATGAGGAGGGCACTGAACCCACCCACGCTCCAAAGAAGGAGAGGCCTTTCCCTGATCCACACGTGCATTGTCCCTCCTTCTCCCCCAAACCTGCCTCCTCCTCAAGCCCACGCATTATTACATAGAATACGATTAGGCAGCGCTCTCAGGTTACAGAATTGTCAACGATGCTCTCGTTAAAACAACAGCACAGTCAAACAGACAGCATGCTAGCATGTGAAATGCGATCAGTTCTTTCAGACACGGCTCATGATGAATGGAGCCACACAAGGAGGACTGCAGCTATGCTGCGCCCCGAGCCGAACTGGGAGAATGGCTACCTACCAAAGTGCTGCACACTCTCATTTCACCCTCAGAGGCAGAAAAGAGGACTGCAAAGGACTCACGGGTCTCCCATGCTCTCCGCAAAGGACTCCCATTCCTCCTGCGGACCAAAGGTAACAACAAAAGCAGCTTTTTATTTGTAGAGCAAACAACTTTTGGAAAATACACAGCTAAAACTGTCCCCGCTTTAAGTGCTGTAAAGCACTTAAAGCGGGGACAGTTTTAGCTGTGTAATTTGAAAAATTTGCCTCTAAGTGCCTAGATGATGAAGTTCGAATGGGGGACCTGTGTCCACTTGCGTTGAGCATTCTTTCAGTGAGAAAGGATTTGGTTACATTTTGACTCTTTAGCACTGATTCTCATTCTTGTCAATCAACTGTGAAATTTCTGTGTTAATTTCTAGCAGAGGTAATAGAGTTAGTCCAAAATCATAGGTGTATATAAGTCCAGGTGGACAAGTAGGCCCAGAATCCCAGGCACTGAGCTGAAAAGGGGATCATTTCCCAGTGGGCCTCACGTCCCACAGAAACCGCTGTGCAAAAGTCGAGAAACAGATACAGAAAGTGACTGGCCTAAGGCTTATCACTTGAATGTGAGTGGCTGAATGAGTGGCGGATGGTTGGAAATGAAATCCAAATCCCCTGACCTCTAATTTCAGAGGGTGCAGTGCCTCCCCCATGCCCGATTTTAGAGTTAAACGTCTTAGCAAGAGCTTCACTGCACTGAAGTCACCCTGAAAAGACATTAGCTTCCATCCGCACAGTCATTGCCCCCTGGTCTCTAACGAGAGTTTGCCCAGTTAAAGTTGCAACATTGGGTTTAACGTGAGAGATCTTGACTTTCAGCCTGTAACTTTTGAAAAGGGTCGATATACTTAGGGCTTCCTGCTACAAAGTAAGAGTCAAGGACCCTCTTCCGCAAAGAGGAGCTGGCCTTAGTGGGAAATGGAGAATGAGCTCCTTTAAATCACCGCTCTGTCACCAATCATTAAGAAACCTTTCC
The DNA here is from genome assembly GCF_030222135.1 of Aotus nancymaae. Classification (NCBI taxonomy): domain Eukaryota; kingdom Metazoa; phylum Chordata; class Mammalia; order Primates; family Aotidae; genus Aotus; species Aotus nancymaae. Next base: position 329,916 of record NW_026988606.1, read on the forward strand.
AAGAACATACATGTATCGTGTCTCCAGGAGGGCTGGGATTTGTGCAAGGTTCTGAGTAACATGCTACCACAGGAAGGTGGAGGTCCTGCTCAGCCCTAGAGACAGACACACACATGCAAACACACACACAGAAACCTTAGACACACAACTGGTAGTGTCGAGCCAAAGACTTAGCAGTATGAGGAGGGCACTGAACCCACCCACGCTCCAAAGAAGGAGAGGCCTTTCCCTGATCCACACGTGCATTCTCCCTCCTTCTCCCCCAAACCTGCCTCCTCCTCAAGCCCACGCATTATTACATAGAATACGATTAGGCAGCGCTCTCAGGTTACAGAATTGTCAACGATGCTCTCGTTAAAACAACAGCACAGTCAAACAGACAGCATGCTAGCATGTGAAATGCGATCAGTTCTTTCAGACACGGCTCATGATGAATGGAGCCACACAAGGAGGACTGCAGCTATGCTGCGCCCCGAGCCGAACTGGGAGAATGGCTACCTACCAAAGTGCTGCACACTCTCATTTCACCCTCAGAGGCAGAAAAGAGGACTGCAAAGGACTCACGGGTCTCCCATGCTCTCCGCAAAGGACTCCCATTCCTCCTGCGGACCAAAGGTAACAAGAAAAGCAGCTTTTTATTTGTAGAGCACACAACTTTTGGAAAATACACAGCTAAAACTGTCCCCGCTTTAAGTGCTTTACAGCACTTAAAGCGGGGACAGTTTTAGCTGTGTAATTTGAAAAACTTGCCTCTAAGTGCCTAGATGATGAAGTTCGAATGGGGGACCTGTGTCCACTTGCGTTGAGCATTCTTTCAGTGAGAAAGGATTTGGTTACATTTTGACTCTTTAGCACTGATTCTCATTCTTGTCAATCAACTGTGAAATTTCTGTGTTAATTTCTAGCAGAGGTAATAGAGTTAGTCCAAAATCATAGGTGTATATAAGTCCAGGTGGACAAGTAGGCCCAGAATCCCAGGCACTGAGCTGAAAAGGGGATCATTTCCCAGTGGGCCTCACGTCCCACAGAAACCGCTGTGCAAAAGTCGAGAAACAGATACAGAAAGTGACTGGCCTAAGGCTTGTCACTTGAATGTGAGTGGCTGAATGAGTGGCGGATGGTTGGAAATGAAATCCAAATCCCCTGACCTCTAATTTCAGAGGGTGCAGTGCCTCCCCCATGCCCGATTTTAGAGTTAAACGTCTTAGCAAGAGCTTCACTGCACTGAAGTCACCCTGAAAAGACATTAGCTTCCATCCGCACAGTCATTGCCCCCTGGTCTCTAATGAGAGTTTGCCCAGTTAAAGTTGCAACATTGGGTTTAACGTGAGAGATCTTGACTTTCAGCCTGTAACTTTTGAAAAGGGTCGATATACTTAGGGCTTCCTGCTACAAAGTAAGAGTCAAGGACCCTCTTCCGCAAAGAGGAGCTGGCCTTAGTGGGAAATGGAGAATGAGCTCCTTTAAATCACCGCTCTGTCACCAATCATTAAGAAACCTTTCCAAGAACATACATGTATCGTGTCTCCAGGAGGGCTGGGATTTGTGCAAGGTTCTGAGTAACATGCTACCACAGGAAGGTGGAGGTCCTGCTCAGCCCTAGAGACAGACACACACATGCAAACACACACACAGAAACCTTAGACACACAACTGGTAGTGTCGAGCCAAAGACTTAGCAGTATGAGGAGGGCACAGAACCCACCCACGCTCCAAAGAAGGAGAGGCCTTTCCCTGATCCACACGTGCATTCTCCCTCCTTCTCCCGCAAACTTGCTTCCTCCACAAGCCCACGCATTATTACATAGAATACGATTAGGCAGCGCTCTCAGGTTACAGAATTGTCAACGATGCTCTCGTTAAAACAACAGCACAGTCAAACAGACAGCATGCTAGCATGTGAAATGCGATCAGTTCTTTCAGACACGGCTCATGATGAATGGAGCCACACAAGGAGGACTGCAGCTATGCTGCGCCCCGAGCCGAACTGGGAGAATGGCTACCTACCAAAGTGCTGCACACTCTCATTTCACCCTCAGAGGCAGAAAAGAGGACTGCAAAGGACTCACGGGTCTCCCATGCTCTCCGCAAAGGACTCCCATTCCTCCTGCGGACCAAAGGTAACAACAAAAGCAGCTTTTTATTTGTAGAGCACACAACTTTTGGAAAATACACAGCTAAAACTGTCCCCGCTTTAAGTGCTTTACAGCACTTAAAGCGGGGACAGTTTTAGCTGTGTAATTTGAAAAACTTGCCTCTAAGTGCCTAGATGATGAAGTTCGAATGGGGGACCTGTGTCCACTTGCGTTGAGCATTCTTTCAGTGAGAAAGGATTTGGTTACATTTTGACTCTTTAGCACTGATTCTCATTCTTGTCAATCAACTGTGAAATTTCTGTGTTAATTTCTAGCAGAGGTAATAGAGTTAGTCCAAAATCATAGGTGTATATAAGTCCAGGTGGACAAGTAGGCCCAGAATCCCAGGCACTGAGCTGAAAAGGGGATGATTTCCCAGTGGGCCTCACGTCCCACAGAAACCGCTGTGCAAAAGTCGAGAAACAGATACAGAAAGTGACTGGCCTAAGGCTTGTCACTTGAATGTGAGTGGCTGAATGAGTGGCGGATGGTTGGAAATGAAATCCAAATCCCCTGACCTCTAATTTCAGAGGGTGCAGTGCCTCCCCCATGCCCGATTTTAGAGTTAAACGTCTTAGCAAGAGCTTCACTGCACTGAAGTCACCCTGAAAAGACATTAGCTTCCATCCGCACAGTCATTGCCCCCTGGTCTCTAATGAGAGTTTGCCCAGTTAAAGTTGCAACATTGGGTTTAACGTGAGAGATCTTGACTTTCAGCCTGTAACTTTTGAAAAGGGTCGATGTACTTAGGGCTTCCTGCTACAAAGTAAGAGTCAAGGACCCTCTTCCGCAAAGAGGAGCTGGCCTTAGTGGGAAATGGAGAATGAGCTCCTTTAAATCACCGCTCTGTCACCAATCATTAAGAAACCTTTCCAAGAACATACATGTATCGTGTCTCCAGGAGGGCTGGGATTTGTGCAAGGTTCTGAGTAACATGCTACCACAGGAAGGTGGAGGTCCTGCTCAGCCCTAGAGACAGACACACACATGCAAACACACACACAGAAACCTTAGACACACAACTGGTAGTGTCGAGCCAAAGACTTAGCAGTATGAGGAGGGCACTGAACCCACCCACGCTCCAAAGAAGGAGAGGCCTTTCCCTGATCCACACGTGCATTCTCCCTCCTTCTCCCCCAAACCTGCCTCCTCCTCAAGCCCACGCATTATTACATAGAATACGATTAGGCAGCGCTCTCAGGTTACAGAATTGTCAACGATGCTCTCGTTAAAACAACAGCACAGTCAAACAGACAGCATGCTAGCATGTGAAATGCGATCAGTTCTTTCAGACACGGCTCATGATGAATGGAGCCACACAAGGAGGACTGCAGCTATGCTGCGCCCCGAGCCGAACTGGGAGAATGGCTACCTACCAAAGTGCTGCACACTCTCATTTCACCCTCAGAGGCAGAAAAGAGGACTGCAAAGGACTCACGGGTCTCCCATGCTCTCCGCAAAGGACTCCCATTCCTCCTGCGGACCAAAGGTAACAACAAAAGCAGCTTTTTATTTGTAGAGCACACAACTTTTGGAAAATACACAGCTAAAACTGTCCCCGCTTTAAGTGCCTTACAGCACTTAAAGCGGGGACAGTTTTAGCTGTGTAATTTGAAAAACGTGCCTCTAAGTGCCTAGATGATGAAGTTCGAATGGGGGACCTGTGTCCACTTGCGTTGAGCATTCTTTCAGTGAGAAAGGATTTGGTTACATTTTGACTCTTTAGCACTGATTCTCATTCTTGTCAATCAACTGTGAAATTTCTGTGTTAATTTCTAGCAGAGGTAAAAGAGTTAGTCCAAAATCATAGGTGTATATAAGTCCAGGTGGACAAGTAGGCCCAGAATCCCAGGCACTGAGCTGAAAAGGGGATGATTTCCCAGTGGGCCTCACGTCCCACAGAAACCGCTGTGCAAAAGTCGAGAAACAGATACAGAAAGTGACTGGCCTAAGGCTTGTCACTTGAATCTGAGTGGCTGAATGAGTGGCGGATGGTTGGAAATGAAATCCAAATCCCCTGACCTCTAATTTCAGAGGGTGCAGTGCCTCCCCCATGCCCGATTTTAGAGTTAAACGTCTTAGCAAGAGCTTCACTGCACTGAAGTCACCCTGAAAAGACATTAGCTTCCATCCGCACAGTCATTGCCCCCTGGTCTCTAATGAGAGTTTGCCCAGTTAAAGTTGCAACATTGGGTTTAACGTGAGAGATCTTGACTTTCAGCCTGTAACTTTTGAAAAGGGTCGATGTACTTAGGGCTTCCTGCTACAAAGTAAGAGTCAAGGACCCTCTTCCGCAAAGAGGAGCTGGCCTTAGTGGGAAATGGAGAATGAGCTCCTTTAAATCACCGCTCTGTCACCAATCATTAAGAAACCTTTCCAAGAACATACATGTATCGTGTCTCCAGGAGGGCTGGGATTTGTGCAAGGTTCTGAGTAACATGCTACCACAGGAAGGTGGAGGTCCTGCTCAGCCCTAGAGACAGACACACACATGCAAACACACACACAGAAACCTTAGACACACAACTGGTAGTGTCGAGCCAAAGACTTAGCAGTATGAGGAGGGCACTGAACCCACCCACGCTCCAAAGAAGGAGAGGCCTTTCCCTGATCCACACGTGCATTCTCCCTCCTTCTCCCCCAAACCTGCCTCCTCCTCAAGCCCACGCATTATTACATAGAATACGATTAGGCAGCGCTCTCAGGTTACAGAATTGTCAACGATGCTCTCGTTAAAACAACAGCACAGTCAAACAGACAGCATGCTAGCATGTGAAATGCGATCAGTTCTTTCAGACACGGCTCATGATGAATGGAGCCACACAAGGAGGACTGCAGCTATGCTGCGCCCCGAGCCGAACTGGGAGAATGGCTACCTACCAAAGTGCTGCACACTCTCATTTCACCCTCAGAGGCAGAAAAGAGGACTGCAAAGGACTCACGGGTCTCCCATGCTCTCCGCAAAGGACTCCCATTCCTCCTGCGGACCAAAGGTAACAAGAAAAGCAGCTTTTTATTTGTAGAGCACACAACTTTTGGAAAATACACAGCTAAAACTGTCCCCGCTTTAAGTGCTTTACAGCACTTAAAGCGGGGACAGTTTTAGCTGTGTAATTTGAGAAACGTGCCTCTAAGTGCCTAGATGATGAAGTTCGAATGGGGGACCTGTGTCCACTTGCGTTGAGCATTCTTTCAGTGAGAAAGGATTTGGTTACATTTTGACTCTTTAGCACTGATTCTCATTCTTGTCAATCAACTGTGAAATTTCTGTGTTAATTTCTAGCAGAGGTAATAGAGTTAGTCCAAAATCATAGGTGTATATAAGTCCAGGTGGACAAGTAGGCCCAGAATCCCAGGCACTGAGCTGAAAAGGGGATGATTTCCCAGTGGGCCTCAGGCCCCACAGAAACCGCTGTGCAAAAGTCGAGAAACAGATACAGAAAGTGACTGGCCTAAGGCTTGTCACTTGAATGTGAGTGGCTGAATGAGTGGCGGATGGTTGGAAATGAAATCCAAATCCCCTGACCTCTAATTTCAGAGGGTGCAGTGCCTCCCCCATGCCCGATTTTAGAGTTAAACGTCTTAGCAAGAGCTTCACTGCACTGAAGTCACCCTGAAAAGACATTAGCTTCCATCCGCACAGTCATTGCCCCCTGGTCTCTAATGAGAGTTTGCCCAGTTAAAGTTGCAACATTGGGTTTAACGTGAGAGATCTTGACTTTCAGCCTGTAACTTTTGAAAAGGGTCGATGTACTTAGGGCTTCCTGCTACAAAGTAAGAGTCAAGGACCCTCTTCCGCAAAGAGGAGCTGGCCTTAGTGGGAAATGGAGAATGAGCTCCTTTAAATCACCGCTCTGTCACCAATCATTAAGAAACCTTTCCAAGAACATACATGTATCGTGTCTCCAGGAGGGCTGGGATTTGTGCAAGGTTCTGAGTAACATGCTACCACAGGAAGGTGGAGGTCCTGCTCAGCCCTAGAGACAGACACACACATGCAAACACACACACAGAAACCTTAGACACACAACTGGTAGTGTCGAGCCAAAGACTTAGCAGTATGAGGAGGGCACTGAACCCACCCACGCTCCAAAGAAGGAGAGGCCTTTCCCTGATCCACACGTGCATTCTCCCTCCTTCTCCCCCAAACCTGCCTCCTCCTCAAGCCCACGCATTATTACATAGAATACGATTAGGCAGCGCTCTCAGGTTACAGAATTGTCAACGATGCTCTCGTTAAAACAACAGCACAGTCAAACAGACAGCATGCTAGCATGTGAAATGCGATCAGTTCTTTCAGACACGGCTCATGATGAATGGAGCCACACAAGGAGGACTGCAGCTATGCTGCGCCCCGAGCCGAACTGGGAGAATGGCTACCTACCAAAGTGCTGCACACTCTCATTTCACCCTCAGAGGCAGAAAAGAGGACTGCAAAGGACTCACGGGTCTCCCATGCTCTCCGCAAAGGACTCCCATTCCTCCTGCGGACCAAAGGTAACAACAAAAGCAGCTTTTTATTTGTAGAGCACACAACTTTTGGAAAATACACAGCTAAAACTGTCCCCGCTTTAAGTGCTTTACAGCACTTAAAGCGGGGACAGTTTTAGCTGTGTAATTTGAAAAACTTGCCTCTAAGTGCCTAGATGATGAAGTTCGAATGGGGGACCTGTGTCCACTTGCGTTGAGCATTCTTTCAGTGAGAAAGGATTTGGTTACATTTTGACTCTTTAGCACTGATTCTCATTCTTGTCAATCAACTGTGAAATTTCTGTGTTAATTTCTAGCAGAGGTAATAGAGTTAGTCCAAAATCATAGGTGTATATAAGTCCAGGTGGACAAGTAGGCCCAGAATCCCAGGCACTGAGCTGAAAAGGGGATCATTTCCCAGTGGGCCTCACGTCCCACAGAAACCGCTGTGCAAAAGTCGAGAAACAGATACAGAAAGTGACTGGCCTAAGGCTTGTCACTTGAATGTGAGTGGCTGAATGAGTGGCGGATGGTTGGAAATGAAATCCAAATCCCCTGACCTCTAATTTCAGAGGGTGCAGTGCCTCCCCCATGCCCGATTTTAGAGTTAAACGTCTTAGCAAGAGCTTCACTGCACTGAAGTCACCCTGAAAAGACATTAGCTTCCATCCGCACAGTCATTGCCCCCTGGTCTCTAATGAGAGTTTGCCCAGTTAAAGTTGCAACATTGGGTTTAACGTGAGAGATCTTGACTTTCAGCCTGTAACTTTTGAAAAGGGTCGATATACTTAGGGCTTCCTGCTACAAAGTAAGAGTCAAGGACCCTCTTCCGCAAAGAGGAGCTGGCCTTAGTGGGAAATGGAGAATGAGCTCCTTTAAATCACCGCTCTGTCACCAATCATTAAGAAACCTTTCCAAGAACATACATGTATCGTGTCTCCAGGAGGGCTGGGATTTGTGCAAGGTTCTGAGTAACATGCTACCACAGGAAGGTGGAGGTCCTGCTCAGCCCTAGAGACAGACACACACATGCAAACACACACACAGAAACCTTAGACACACAACTGGTAGTGTCGAGCCAAAGACTTAGCAGTATGAGGAGGGCACTGAACCCACCCACGCTCCAAAGAAGGAGAGGCCTTTCCCTGATCCACACGTGCATTCTCCCTCCTTCTCCCCCAAACCTGCCTCCTCCTCAAGCCCACGCATTATTACATAGAATACGATTAGGCAGCGCTCTCAGGTTACAGAATTGTCAACGATGCTCTCGTTAAAACAACAGCACAGTCAAACAGACAGCATGCTAGCATGTGAAATGCGATCAGTTCTTTCAGACACGGCTCATGATGAATGGAGCCACACAAGGAGGACTGCAGCTATGCTGCGCCCCGAGCCGAACTGGGAGAATGGCTACCTACCAAAGTGCTGCACACTCTCATTTCACCCTCAGAGGCAGAAAAGAGGACTGCAAAGGACTCACGGGTCTCCCATGCTCTCCGCAAAGGACTCCCATTCCTCCTGCGGACCAAAGGTAACAACAAAAGCAGCTTTTTATTTGTAGAGCACACAACTTTTGGAAAATACACAGCTAAAACTGTCCCCGCTTTAAGTGCTTTACAGCACTTAAAGCGGGGACAGTTTTAGCTGTGTAATTTGAAAAACTTGCCTCTACGTGCCTAGATGATGAAGTTCGAATGGGGGACCTGTGTCCACTTGCGTTGAGCATTCTTTCAGTGAGAAAGGATTTGGTTACATTTTGACTCTTTAGCACTGATTCTCATTCTTGTCAATCAACTGTGAAATTTCTGTGTTAATTTCTAGCAGAGGTAATAGAGTTAGTCCAAAATCATAGGTGTATATAAGTCCAGGTGGACAAGTAGGCCCAGAATCCCAGGCACTGAGCTGAAAAGGGGATGATTTCCCAGTGGGCCTCACGTCCCACAGAAACCGCTGTGCAAAAGTCGAGAAACAGATACAGAAAGTGACTGGCCTAAGGCTTGTCACTTGAATGTGAGTGGCTGAATGAGTGGCGGATGGTTGGAAATGAAATCCAAATCCCCTGACCTCTAATTTCAGAGGGTGCAGTGCCTCCCCCATGCCCGATTTTAGAGTTAAACGTCTTAGCAAGAGCTTCACTGCACTGAAGTCACCCTGAAAAGACATTAGCTTCCATCCGCACAGTCATTGCCCCCTGGTCTCTAATGAGAGTTTGCCCAGTTAAAGTTGCAACATTGGGTTTAACGTGAGAGATCTTGACTTTCAGCCTGTAACTTTTGAAAAGGGTCGATGTACTTAGGGCTTCCTGCTACAAAGTAAGAGTCAAGGACCCTCTTCCGCAAAGAGGAGCTGGCCTTAGTGGGAAATGGAGAATGAGCTCCTTTAAATCACCGCTCTGTCACCAATCATTAAGAAACCTTTCCAAGAACATACATGTATCGTGTCTCCAGGAGGGCTGGGATTTGTGCAAGGTTCTGAGTAACATGCTACCACAGGAAGGTGGAGGTCCTGCTCAGCCCTAGAGACAGACACACACATGCAAACACACACACAGAAACCTTAGACACACAACTGGTAGTGTCGAGCCAAAGACTTAGCAGTATGAGGAGGGCACTGAACCCACCCACGCTCCAAAGAAGGAGAGGCCTTTCCCTGATCCACACGTGCATTCTCCCTCCTTCTCCCCCAAACCTGCCTCCTCCTCAAGCCCACGCATTATTACATAGAATACGATTAGGCAGCGCTCTCAGGTTACAGAATTGTCAACGATGCTCTCGTTAAAACAACAGCACAGTCAAACAGACAGCATGCTAGCATGTGAAATGCGATCAGTTCTTTCAGACACGGCTCATGATGAATGGAGCCACACAAGGAGGACTGCAGCTATGCTGCGCCCCGAGCCGAACTGGGAGAATGGCTACCTACCAAAGTGCTGCACACTCTCATTTCACCCTCAGAGGCAGAAAAGAGGACTGCAAAGGACTCACGGGTCTCCCATGCTCTCCGCAAAGGACTCCCATTCCTCCTGCGGACCAAAGGTAACAACAAAAGCAGCTTTTTATTTGTAGAGCACACAACTTTTGGAAAATACACAGCTAAAACTGTCCCCGCTTTAAGTGCTTTACAGCACTTAAAGCGGGGACAGTTTTAGCTGTGTAATTTGAAAAACGTGCCTCTAAGTGCCTAGATGATGAAGTTCGAATGGGGGACCTGTGTCCACTTGCGTTGAGCATTCTTTCAGTGAGAAAGGATTTGGTTACATTTTGACTCTTTAGCACTGATTCTCATTCTTGTCAATCAACTGTGAAATTTCTGTGTTAATTTCTAGCAGAGGTAATAGAGTTAGTCCAAAATCATAGGTGTATATAAGTCCAGGTGGACAAGTAGGCCCAGAATCCCAGGCACTGAGCTGAAAAGGGGATCATTTCCCAGTGGGCCTCAGGTCCCACAGAAACCGCTGTGCAAAAGTCGAGAAACAGATACAGAAAGTGACTGGCCTAAGGCTTGTCACTTGAATGTGAGTGGCTGAATGAGTGGCGGATGGTTGGAAATGAAATCCAAATCCCCTGACCTCTAATTTCAGAGGGTGCAGTGCCTCCCCCATGCCCGATTTTAGAGTTAAACGTCTTAGCAAGAGCTTCACTGCACTGAAGTCACCCTGAAAAGACATTAGCTTCCATCCGCACAGTCATTGCCCCCTGGTCTCTAATGAGAGTTTGCCCAGTTAAAGTTGCAACATTGGGTTTAACGTGAGAGATCTTGACTTTCAGCCTGTAACTTTTGAAAAGGGTCGATGTACTTAGGGCTTCCTGCTACAAAGTAAGAGTCAAGGACCCTCTTCCGCAAAGAGGAGCTGGCCTTAGTGGGAAATGGAGAATGAGCTCCTTTAAATCACCGCTCTGTCACCAATCATTAAGAAACCTTTCCAAGAACATACATGTATCGTGTCTCCAGGAGGGCTGGGATTTGTGCAAGGTTCTGAGTAACATGCTACCACAGGAAGGTGGAGGTCCTGCTCAGCCCTAGAGACAGACACACACATGCAAACACACACACAGAAACCTTAGACACACAACTGGTAGTGTCGAGCCAAAGACTTAGCAGTATGAGGAGGGCACTGAACCCACCCACGCTCCAAAGAAGGAGAGGCCTTTCCCTGATCCACACGTGCATTCTCCCTCCTTCTCCCCCAAACCTGCCTCCTCCTCAAGCCCACGCATTATTACATAGAATACGATTAGGCAGCGCTCTCAGGTTACAGAATTGTCAACGATGCTCTCGTTAAAACAACAGCACAGTCAAACAGACAGCATGCTAGCATGTGAAATGCGATCAGTTCTTTCAGACACGGCTCATGATGAATGGAGCCACACAAGGAGGACTGCAGCTATGCTGCGCCCCGAGCCGAACTGGGAGAATGGCTACCTACCAAAGTGCTGCACACTCTCATTTCACCCTCAGAGGCAGAAAAGAGGACTGCAAAGGACTCACGGGTCTCCCATGCTCTCCGCAAAGGACTCCCATTCCTCCTGCGGACCAAAGGTAACAACAAAAGCAGCTTTTTATTTGTAGAGCACACAACTTTAAGTGCTGTAAAGCACTTAAAGCGGGGACAGTTTTAGCTGTGTAATTTGAAAAACTTGCCTCTAAGTGCCTAGATGATGAAGTTCGAATGGGGGACCGGTGTCCACTTGCGTTGAGCATTCTTTCAGTGAGAAAGGATTTGGTTACATTTTGACTCTTTAGCACTGATTCTCATTCTTGTCAATCAACTGTGAAATTTCTGTGTTAATTTCTAGCAGAGGTACTAGAGTTAGTCCAAAATCATAGGTGTATATAAGTCCAGGTGGACAAGTAGGCCCAGAATCCCAGGCACTGAGCTGAAAAGGGGATGATTTCCCAGTGGGCCTCACGTCCCACAGAAACCGCTGTGCAAAAGTCGAGAAACAGATACAGAAAGTGACTGGCCTAAGGCTTGTCACTTGAATGTGAGTGGCTGAATGAGTGGCGGATGGTTGGAAATGAAATCCAAATCCCCTGACCTCTAATTTCAGAGGGTGCAGTGCCTCCCCCATGCCCGATTTTAGAGTTAAACGTCTTAGCAAGAGCTTCACTGCACTGAAGTCACCCTGAAAAGACATTAGCTTCCATCCGCACAGTCATTGCCCCCTGGTCTCTAATGAGAGTTTGCCCAGTTAAAGTTGCAACATTGGGTTTAACGTGAGAGATCTTGACTTTCAGCCTGTAACTTTTGAAAAGGGTCGATGTACTTAGGGCTTCCTGCTACAAAGTAAGAGTCAAGGACCCTCTTCCGCAAAGAGGAGCTGGCCTTAGTGGGAAATGGAGAATGAGCTCCTTTAAATCACCGCTCTGTCACCAATCATTAAGAAACCTTTCCAAGAACATACATGTATCGTGTCTCCAGGAGGGCTGGGATTTGTGCAAGGTTCTGAGTAACATGCTACCACAGGAAGGTGGAGGTCCTGCTCAGCCCTAGAGACAGACACACACATGCAAACACACACACAGAAACCTTAGACACACAACTGGTAGTGTCGAGCCAAAGACTTAGCAGTATGAGGAGGGCACTGAACCCACCCACGCTCCAAAGAAGGAGAGGCCTTTCCCTGATCCACACGTGCATTCTCCCTCCTTCTCCCCCAAACCTGCCTCCTCCTCAAGCCCACGCATTATTACATAGAATACGATTAGGCAGCGCTCTCAGGTTACAGAATTGTCAACGATGCTCTCGTTAAAACAACAGCACAGTCAAACAGACAGCATGCTAGCATGTGAAATGCGATCAGTTCTTTCAGACACGGCTCATGATGAATGGAGCCACACAAGGAGGACTGCAGCTATGCTGCGCCCCGAGCCGAACTGGGAGAATGGCTACCTACCAAAGTGCTGCACACTCTCATTTCACCCTCAGAGGCAGAAAAGAGGACTGCAAAGGACTCACGGGTCTCCCATGCTCTCCGCAAAGGACTCCCATTCCTCCTGCGGACCAAAGGTAACAACAAAAGCAGCTTTTTATTTGTAGAGCACACAACTTTTGGAAAATACACAGCTAAAACTGTCCCCGCTTTAAGTGCTTTACAGCACTTAAAGCGGGGACAGTTTTAGCTGTGTAATTTGAAAAACTTGCCTCTAAGTGCCTAGATGATGAAGTTCGAATGGGGGACCTGTGTCCACTTGCGTTGAGCATTCTTTCAGTGAGAAAGGATTTGGTTACATTTTGACTCTTTAGCACTGATTCTCATTCTTGTCAATCAACTGTGAAATTTCTGTGTTAATTTCTAGCAGAGGTACTAGAGTTAGTCCAAAATCATAGGTGTATATAAGTCCAGGTGGACAAGTAGGCCCAGAATCCCAGGCACTGAGCTGAAAAGGGGATCATTTCCCAGTGGGCCTCACGTCCCACAGAAACCGCTGTGCAAAAGTCGAGAAACAGATACAGAAAGTGACTGGCCTAAGGCTTGTCACTTGAATGTGAGTGGCTGAATGAGTGGCGGATGGTTGGAAATGAAATCCAAATCCCCTGACCTCTAATTTCAGAGGGTGCAGTGCCTCCCCCATGCCCGATTTTAGAGTTAAACGTCTTAGCAAGAGCTTCACTGCACTGAAGTCACCCTGAAAAGACATTAGCTTCCATCCGCACAGTCATTGCCCCCCGGTCTCTAATGAGAGTTTGCCCAGTTAAAGTTGCAACATTGGGTTTAACGTGAGAGATCTTGACTTTCAGCCTGTAACTTTTGAAAAGGGTCGATATACTTAGGGCTTCCTGCTACAAAGTAAGAGTCAAGGACCCTCTTCCGCAAAGAGGAGCTGGCCTTAGTGGGAAATGGAGAATGAGCTCCTTTAAATCACCGCTCTGTCACCAATCATTAAGAAACCTTTCCAAGAACATACATGTATCGTGTCTCCAGGAGGGCTGGGATTTGTGCAAGGTTCTGAGTAACATGCTACCACAGGAAGGTGGAGGTCCCGCTCAGCCCTAGAGACAGACACACACATGCAAACACACACACAGAAACCTTAGACACACAACTGGTAGTGTCGAGCCAAAGACTTAGCAGTATGAGGAGGGCACTGAACCCACCCACGCTCCAAAGAAGGAGAGGCCTTTCCCTGATCCACACGTGCATTCTCCCTCCTTCTCCCCCAAACCTGCCTCCTCCTCAAGCCCACGCATTATTACATAGAATACGATTAGGCAGCGCTCTCAGGTTACAGAATTGTCAACGATGCTCTCGTTAAAACAACAGCACAGTCAAACAGACAGCATGCTAGCATGTGAAATGCGATCAGTTCTTTCAGACACGGCTCATGATGAATGGAGCCACACAAGGAGGACTGCAGCTATGCTGCGCCCCGAGCCGAACTGGGAGAATGGCTACCTACCAAAGTGCTGCACACTCTCATTTCACCCTCAGAGGCAGAAAAGAGGACTGCAAAGGACTCACGGGTCTCCCATGCTCTCCGCAAAGGACTCCCATTCCTCCTGCGGACCAAAGGTAACAACAAAAGCAGCTTTTTATTTGTAGAGCACACAACTTTTGGAAAATACACAGCTAAAACTGTCCCCGCTTTAAGTGCTTTACAGCACTTAAAGCGGGGACAGTTTTAGCTGTGTAATTTGAAAAACTTGCCTCTAAGTGCCTAGATGATGAAGTTCGAATGGGGGACCTGTGTCCACTTGCGTTGAGCATTCTTTCAGTGAGAAAGGATTTGGTTACATTTTGACTCTTTAGCACTGATTCTCATTCTTGTCAATCAACTGTGAAATTTCTGTGTTAATTTCTAGCAGAGGTAATAGAGTTAGTCCAAAATCATAGGTGTATATAAGTCCAGGTGGACAAGTAGGCCCAGAATCCCAGGCACTGAGCTGAAAAGGGGATCATTTCCCAGTGGGCCTCACGTCCCACAGAAACCGCTGTGCAAAAGTCGAGAAACAGATACAGAAAGTGACTGGCCTAAGACTTGTCACTTGAATGTGAGTGGCTGAATGAGTGGCGGATGGTTGGAAATGAAATCCAAATCCCCTGACCTCTAATTTCAGAGGGTGCAGTGCCTCCCCCATGCCCGATTTTAGAGTTAAACGTCTTAGCAAGAGCTTCACTGCACTGAAGTCACCCTGAAAAGACATTAGCTTCCATCCGCACAGTCATTGCCCCCTGGTCTCTAATGAGAGTTTGCCCAGTTAAAGTTGCAACATTGGGTTTAACGTGAGAGATCTTGACTTTCAGCCTGTAACTTTTGAAAAGGGTCGATATACTTAGGGCTTCCTGCTACAAAGTAAGAGTCAAGGACCCTCTTCCGCAAAGAGGAGCTGGCCTTAGTGGGAAATGGAGAATGAGCTCCTTTAAATCACCGCTCTGTCACCAATCATTAAGAAACCTTTCCAAGAACATACATGTATCGTGTCTCCAGGAGGGCTGGGATTTGTGCAAGGTTCTGAGTAACATGCTACCACAGGAAGGTGGAGGTCCTGCTCAGCCCTAGAGACAGACACACACATGCAAACACACACACAGAAACCTTAGACACACAACTGGTAGTGTCGAGCCAAAGACTTAGCAGTATGAGGAGGGCACTGAACCCACCCACGCTCCAAAGAAGGAGAGGCCTTTCCCTGATCCACACGTGCATTCTCCCTCCTTCTCCCCCAAACCTGCCTCCTCCTCAAGCCCACGCATTATTACATAGAATACGATTAGGCAGCGCTCTCAGGTTACAGAATTGTCAACGATGCTCTCGTTAAAACAACAGCACAGTCAAACAGACAGCATGCTAGCATGTGAAATGCGATCAGTTCTTTCAGACACGGCTCATGATGAATGGAGCCACACAAGGAGGACTGCAGCTATGCTGCGCCCCGAGCCGAACTGGGAGAATGGCTACCTACCAAAGTGCTGCACACTCTCATTTCACCCTCAGAGGCAGAAAAGAGGACTGCAAAGGACTCACGGGTCTCCCATGCTCTCCGCAAAGGACTCCCATTCCTCCTGCGGACCAAAGGTAACAACAAAAGCAGCTTTTTATTTGTAGAGCACACAACTTTTGGAAAATACACAGCTAAAACTGTCCCCGCTTTAAGTGCTTTACAGCACTTAAAGCGGGGACAGTTTTAGCTGTGTAATTTGAAAAACTTGCCTCTAAGTGCCTAGATGATGAAGTTCGAATGGGGGACCTGTGTCCACTTGCGTTGAGCATTCTTTCAGTGAGAAAGGATTTGGTTACATTTTGACTCTTTAGCACTGATTCTCATTCTTGTCAATCAACTGTGAAATTTCTGTGTTAATTTCTAGCAGAGGTAATAGAGTTAGTCCAAAATCATAGGTGTATATAAGTCCAGGTGGACAAGTAGGCCCAGAATCCCAGGCACTGAGCTGAAAAGGGGATGATTTCCCAGTGGGCCTCACGTCCCACAGAAACCGCTGTGCAAAAGTCGAGAAACAGATACAGAAAGTGACTGGCCTAAGACTTGTCACTTGAATGTGAGTGGCTGAATGAGTGGCGGATGGTTGGAAATGAAATCCAAATCCCCTGACCTCTAATTTCAGAGGGTGCAGTGCCTCCCCCATGCCCGATTTTAGAGTTAAACGTCTTAGCAAGAGCTTCACTGCACTGAAGTCACCCTGAAAAGACATTAGCTTCCATCCGCACAGTCATTGCCCCCTGGTCTCTAATGAGAGTTTGCCCAGTTAAAGTTGCAACATTGGGTTTAACGTGAGAGATCTTGACTTTCAGCCTGTAACTTTTGAAAAGGGTCGATATACTTAGGGCTTCCTGCTACAAAGTAAGAGTCAAGGACCCTCTTCCGCAAAGAGGAGCTGGCCTTAGTGGGAAATGGAGAATGAGCTCCTTTAAATCACCGCTCTGTCACCAATCATTAAGAAACCTTTCCAAGAACATACATGTATCGTGTCTCCAGGAGGGCTGGGATTTGTGCAAGGTTCTGAGTAACATGCTACCACAGGAAGGTGGAGGTCCTGCTCAGTCCTAGAGACAGACACACACATGCAAACACACACACAGAAACCTTAGACACACAACTGGTAGTGTCGAGCCAAAGACTTAGCAGTATGAGGAGGGCACTGAACCCACCCACGCTCCAAAGAAGGAGAGGCCTTTCCCTGATCCACACGTGCATTCTCCCTCCTTCTCCCCCAAACCTGCCTCCTCCTCAAGCCCACGCATTATTACATAGAATACGATTAGGCAGCGCTCTCAGGTTACAGAATTGTCAACGATGCTCTCGTTAAAACAACAGCACAGTCAAACAGACAGCATGCTAGCATGTGAAATGCGATCAGTTCTTTCAGACACGGCTCATGATGAATGGAGCCACACAAGGAGGACTGCAGCTATGCTGCGCCCCGAGCCGAACTGGGAGAATGGCTACCTACCAAAGTGCTGCACACTCTCATTTCACCCTCAGAGGCAGAAAAGAGGACTGCAAAGGACTCACGGGTCTCCCATGCTCTCCGCAAAGGACTCCCATTCCTCCTGCGGACCAAAGGTAACAACAAAAGCAGCTTTTTATTTGTAGAGCACACAACTTTTGGAAAATACACAGCTAAAACTGTCCCCGCTTTAAGTGCTTTACAGCACTTAAAGCGGGGACAGTTTTAGCTGTGTAATTTGAAAAACTTGCCTCTAAGTGCCTAGATGATGAAGTTCGAATGGGGGACCTGTGTCCACTTGCGTTGAGCATTCTTTCAGTGAGAAAGGATTTGGTTACATTTTGACTCTTTAGCACTGATTCTCATTCTTGTCAATCAACTGTGAAATTTCTGTGTTAATTTCTAGCAGAGGTAATAGAGTTAGTCCAAAATCATAGGTGTATATAAGTCCAGGTGGACAAGTAGGCCCAGAATCCCAGGCACTGAGCTGAAAAGGGGATCATTTCCCAGTGGGCCTCACGTCCCACAGAAACCGCTGTGCAAAAGTCGAGAAACAGATACAGAAAGTGACTGGCCTAAGGCTTGTCACTTGAATGTGAGTGGCTGAATGAGTGGCGGATGGTTGGAAATGAAATCCAAATCCCCTGACCTCTAATTTCAGAGGGTGCAGTGCCTCCCCAATGCCCGATTTTAGAGTTAAACGTCTTAGCAAGAGCTTCACTGCACTGAAGTCACCCTGAAAAGACATTAGCTTCCATCCGCACAGTCATTGCCCCCTGGTCTCTAATGAGAGTTTGCCCAGTTAAAGTTGCAACATTGGGTTTAACGTGAGAGATCTTGACTTTCAGCCTGTAACTTTTGAAAAGGGTCGATGTACTTAGGGCTTCCTGCTACAAAGTAAGAGTCAAGGACCCTCTTCCGCAAAGAGGAGCTGGCCTTAGTGGGAAATGGAGAATGAGCTCCTTTAAATCACCGCTCTGTCACCAATCATTAAGAAACCTTTCCAAGAACATACATGTATCGTGTCTCCAGGAGGGCTGGGATTTGTGCAAGGTTCTGAGTAACATGCTACCACAGGAAGGTGGAGGTCCTGCTCAGCCCTAGAGACAGACACACACATGCAAACACACACACAGAAACCTTAGACACACAACTGGTAGTGTCGAGCCAAAGACTTAGCAGTATGAGGAGGGCACTGAACCCACCCACGCTCCAAAGAAGGAGAGGCCTTTCCCTGATCCACACGTGCATTCTCCCTCCTTCTCCCCCAAACCTGCCTCCTCCTCAAGCCCACGCATTATTACATAGAATACGATTAGGCAGCGCTCTCAGGTTACAGAATTGTCAACGATGCTCTCGTTAAAACAACAGCACAGTCAAACAGACAGCATGCTAGCATGTGAAATGCGATCAGTTCTTTCAGACACGGCTCATGATGAATGGAGCCACACAAGGAGGACTGCAGCTATGCTGCGCCCCGAGCCGAACTGGGAGAATGGCTACCTACCAAAGTGCTGCACACTCTCATTTCACCCTCAGAGGCAGAAAAGAGGACTGCAAAGGACTCACGGGTCTCCCATGCTCTCCGCAAAGGACTCCCATTCCTCCTGCGGACCAAAGGTAACAACAAAAGCAGCTTTTTATTTGTAGAGCACACAACTTTAAGTGCTTTACAGCACTTAAAGCGGGGACAGTTTTAGCTGTGTAATTTGAAAAACTTGCCTCTAAGTGCCTAGATGATGAAGTTCGAATGGGGGACCTGTGTCCACTTGCGTTGAGCATTCTTTCAGTGAGAAAGGATTTGGTTACATTTTGACTCTTTAGCACTGATTCTCATTCTTGTCAATCAACTGTGAAATTTCTGTGTTAATTTCTAGCAGAGGTACTAGAGTTAGTCCAAAATCATAGGTGTATATAAGTCCAGGTGGACAAGTAGGCCCAGAATCCCAGGCACTGAGCTGAAAAGGGGATCATTTCCCAGTGGGCCTCACGTCCCACAGAAACTGCTGTGCAAAAGTCGAGAAACAGATACAGAAAGTGACTGGCCTAAGGCTTGTCACTTGAATGTGAGTGGCTGAATGAGTGGCGGATGGTTGGAAATGAAATCCAAATCCCCTGACCTCTAATTTCAGAGGGTGCAGTGCCTCCCCCATGCCCGATTTTAGAGTTAAACGTCTTAGCAAGAGCTTCACTGCACTGAAGTCACCCTGAAAAGACATTAGCTTCCATCCGCACAGTCATTGCCCCCTGGTCTCTAATGAGAGTTTGCCCAGTTAAAGTTGCAACATTGGGTTTAACGTGAGAGATCTTGACTTTCAGCCTGTAACTTTTGAAAAGGGTCGATGTACTTAGGGCTTCCTGCTACAAAGTAAGAGTCAAGGACCCTCTTCCGCAAAGAGGAGCTGGCCTTAGTGGGAAATGGAGAATGAGCTCCTTTAAATCACCGCTCTGTCACCAATCATTAAGAAACCTTTCCAAGAACATACATGTATCGTGTCTCCAGGAGGGCTGGGATTTGTGCAAGGTTCTGAGTAACATGCTACCACAGGAAGGTGGAGGTCCTGCTCAGCCCTAGAGACAGACACACACATGCAAACACACACACAGAAACCTTAGACACACAACTGGTAGTGTCGAGCCAAAGACTTAGCAGTATGAGGAGGGCACTGAACCCACCCACGCTCCAAAGAAGGAGAGGCCTTTCCCTGATCCACACGTGCATTCTCCCTCCTTCTCCCCCAAACCTGCCTCCTCCTCAAGCCCACGCATTATTACATAGAATACGATTAGGCAGCGCTCTCAGGTTACAGAATTGTCAACGATGCTCTCGTTAAAACAACAGCACAGTCAAACAGACAGCATGCTAGCATGTGAAATGCGATCAGTTCTTTCAGACACGGCTCATGATGAATGGAGCCACACAAGGAGGACTGCAGCTATGCTGCGCCCCGAGCCGAACTGGGAGAATGGCTACCTACCAAAGTGCTGCACACTCTCATTTCACCCTCAGAGGCAGAAAAGAGGACTGCAAAGGACTCACGGGTCTCCCATGCTCTCCGCAAAGGACTCCCATTCCTCCTGCGGACCAAAGGTAACAACAAAAGCAGCTTTTTATTTGTAGAGCACACAACTTTTGGAAAATACACAGCTAAAACTGTCCCCGCTTTAAGTGCTTTACAGCACTTAAAGCGGGGACAGTTTTAGCTGTGTAATTTGAAAAACTTGCCTCTAAGTGCCTAGATGATGAAGTTCGAATGGGGGACCTGTGTCCACTTGCGTTGAGCATTCTTTCAGTGAGAAAGGATTTGGTTACATTTTGACTCTTTAGCACTGATTCTCATTCTTGTCAATCAACTGTGAAATTTCTGTGTTAATTTCTAGCAGAGGTAATAGAGTTAGTCCAAAATCATAGGTGTATATAAGTCCAGGTGGACAAGTAGGCCCAGAATCCCAGGCACTGAGCTGAAAAGGGGATGATTTCCCAGTGGGCCTCACGTCCCACAGAAACCGCTGTGCAAAAGTCGAGAAACAGATACAGAAAGTGACTGGCCTAAGGCTTGTCACTTGAATGTGAGTGGCTGAATGAGTGGCGGATGGTTGGAAATGAAATCCAAATCCCCTGACCTCTAATTTCAGAGGGTGCAGTGCCTCCCCCATGCCCGATTTTAGAGTTAAACGTCTTAGCAAGAGCTTCACTGCACTGAAGTCACCCTGAAAAGACATTAGCTTCCATCCGCACAGTCATTGCCCCCTGGTCTCTAATGAGAGTTTGCCCAGTTAAAGTTGCAACATTGGGTTTAACGTGAGAGATCTTGACTTTCAGCCTGTAACTTTTGAAAAGGGTCGATGTACTTAGGGCTTCCTGCTACAAAGTAAGAGTCAAGGACCCTCTTCCGCAAAGAGGAGCTGGCCTTAGTGGGAAATGGAGAATGAGCTCCTTTAAATCACCGCTCTGTCACCAATCATTAAGAAACCTTTCCAAGAACATACATGTATCGTGTCTCCAGGAGGGCTGGGATTTGTGCAAGGTTCTGAGTAACATGCTACCACAGGAAGGTGGAGGTCCTGCTCAGCCCTAGAGACAGACACACACATGCAAACACACACACAGAAACCTTAGACACACAACTGGTAGTGTCGAGCCAAAGACTTAGCAGTATGAGGAGGGCACTGAACCCACCCACGCTCCAAAGAAGGAGAGGCCTTTCCCTGATCCACACGTGCATTCTCCCTCCTTCTCCCCCAAACCTGCCTCCTCCTCAAGCCCACGCATTATTACATAGAATACGATTAGGCAGCGCTCTCAGGTTACAGAATTGTCAACGATGCTCTCGTTAAAACAACAGCACAGTCAAACAGACAGCATGCTAGCATGTGAAATGCGATCAGTTCTTTCAGACACGGCTCATGATGAATGGAGCCACACAAGGAGGACTGCAGCTATGCTGCGCCCCGAGCCGAACTGGGAGAATGGCTACCTACCAAAGTGCTGCACACTCTCATTTCACCCTCAGAGGCAGAAAAGAGGACTGCAAAGGACTCACGGGTCTCCCATGCTCTCCGCAAAGGACTCCCATTCCTCCTGCGGACCAAAGGTAACAACAAAAGCAGCTTTTTATTTGTAGAGCACACAACTTTAAGTGCTTTACAGCACTTAAAGCGGGGACAGTTTTAGCTGTGTAATTTGAAAAACTTGCCTCTAAGTGCCTAGATGATGAAGTTCGAATGGGGGACCTGTGTCCACTTGCGTTGAGCATTCTTTCAGTGAGAAAGGATTTGGTTACATTTTGACTCTTTAGCACTGATTCTCATTCTTGTCAATCAACTGTGAAATTTCTGTGTTAATTTCTAGCAGAGGTAATAGAGTTAGTCCAAAATCATAGGTGTATATAAGTCCAGGTGGACAAGTAGGCCCAGAATCCCAGGCACTGAGCTGAAAAGGGGATGATTTCCCAGTGGGCCTCACGTCCCACAGAAACCGCTGTGCAAAAGTCGAGAAACAGATACAGAAAGTGACTGGCCTAAGGCTTGTCACTTGAATGTGAGTGGCTGAATGAGTGGCGGATGGTTGGAAATGAAATCCAAATCCCCTGACCTCTAATTTCAGAGGGTGCAGTGCCTCCCCCATGCCCGATTTTAGAGTTAAACGTCTTAGCAAGAGCTTCACTGCACTGAAGTCACCCTGAAAAGACATTAGCTTCCATCCGCACAGTCATTGCCCCCTGGTCTCTAATGAGAGTTTGCCCAGTTAAAGTTGCAACATTGGGTTTAACGTGAGAGATCTTGACTTTCAGCCTGTAACTTTTGAAAAGGGTCGATGTACTTAGGGCTTCCTGCTACAAAGTAAGAGTCAAGGACCCTCTTCCGCAAAGAGGAGCTGGCCTTAGTGGGAAATGGAGAATGAGCTCCTTTAAATCACCGCTCTGTCACCAATCATTAAGAAACCTTTCCAAGAACATACATGTATCGTGTCTCCAGGAGGGCTGGGATTTGTGCAAGGTTCTGAGTAACATGCTACCACAGGAAGGTGGAGGTCCTGCTCAGCCCTAGAGACAGACACACACATGCAAACACACACACAGAAACCTTAGACACACAACTGGTAGTGTCGAGCCAAAGACTTAGCAGTATGAGGAGGGCACTGAACCCACCCACGCTCCAAAGAAGGAGAGGCCTTTCCCTGATCCACACGTGCATTCTCCCTCCTTCTCCCCCAAACCTGCCTCCTCCTCAAGCCCACGCATTATTACATAGAATACGATTAGGCAGCGCTCTCAGGTTACAGAATTGTCAACGATGCTCTCGTTAAAACAACAGCACAGTCAAACAGACAGCATGCTAGCATGTGAAATGCGATCAGTTCTTTCAGACACGGCTCATGATGAATGGAGCCACACAAGGAGGACTGCAGCTATGCTGCGCCCCGAGCCGAACTGGGAGAATGGCTACCTACCAAAGTGCTGCACACTCTCATTTCACCCTCAGAGGCAGAAAAGAGGACTGCAAAGGACTCACGGGTCTCCCATGCTCTCCGCAAAGGACTCCCATTCCTCCTGCGGACCAAAGGTAACAACAAAAGCAGCTTTTTATTTGTAGAGCACACAACTTTTGGAAAATACACAGCTAAAACTGTCCCCGCTTTAAGTGCTTTACAGCACTTAAAGCGGGGACAGTTTTAGCTGTGTAATTTGAAAAACTTGCCTCTAAGTGCCTAGATGATGAAGTTCGAATGGGGGACCTGTGTCCACTTGCGTTGAGCATTCTTTCAGTGAGAAAGGATTTGGTTACATTTTGACTCTTTAGCACTGATTCTCATTCTTGTCAATCAACTGTGAAATTTCTGTGTTAATTTCTAGCAGAGGTAATAGAGTTAGTCCAAAATCATAGGTGTATATAAGTCCAGGTGGACAAGTAGGCCCAGAATCCCAGGCACTGAGCTGAAAAGGGGATGATTTCCCAGTGGGCCTCACGTCCCACAGAAACCGCTGTGCAAAAGTCGAGAAACAGATACAGAAAGTGACTGGCCTAAGGCTTGTCACTTGAATGTGAGTGGCTGAATGAGTGGCGGATGGTTGGAAATGAAATCCAAATCCCCTGACCTCTAATTTCAGAGGGTGCAGTGCCTCCCCCATGCCCGATTTTAGAGTTAAACGTCTTAGCAAGAGCTTCACTGCACTGAAGTCACCCTGAAAAGACATTAGCTTCCATCCGCACAGTCATTGCCCCCTGGTCTCTAATGAGAGTTTGCCCAGTTAAAGTTGCAACATTGGGTTTAACGTGAGAGATCTTGACTTTCAGCCTGTAACTTTTGAAAAGGGTCGATGTACTTAGGGCTTCCTGCTACAAAGTAAGAGTCAAGGACCCTCTTCCGCAAAGAGGAGCTGGCCTTAGTGGGAAATGGAGAATGAGCTCCTTTAAATCACCGCTCTGTCACCAATCATTAAGAAACCTTTCCAAGAACATACATGTATCGTGTCTCCAGGAGGGCTGGGATTTGTGCAAGGTTCTGAGTAACATGCTACCACAGGAAGGTGGAGGTCCTGCTCAGCCCTAGAGACAGACACACACATGCAAACACACACACAGAAACCTTAGACACACAACTGGTAGTGTCGAGCCAAAGACTTAGCAGTATGAGGAGGGCACTGAACCCACCCACGCTCCAAAGAAGGAGAGGCCTTTCCCTGATCCACACGTGCATTCTCCCTCCTTCTCCCCCAAACCTGCCTCCTCCTCAAGCCCACGCATTATTACATAGAATACGATTAGGCAGCGCTCTCAGGTTACAGAATTGTCAACGATGCTCTCGTTAAAACAACAGCACAGTCAAACAGACAGCATGCTAGCATGTGAAATGCGATCAGTTCTTTCAGACACGGCTCATGATGAATGGAGCCACACAAGGAGGACTGCAGCTATGCTGCGCCCCGAGCCGAACTGGGAGAATGGCTACCTACCAAAGTGCTGCACACTCTCATTTCACCCTCAGAGGCAGAAAAGAGGACTGCAAAGGACTCACGGGTCTCCCATGCTCTCCGCAAAGGACTCCCATTCCTCCTGCGGACCAAAGGTAACAACAAAAGCAGCTTTTTATTTGTAGAGCACACAACTTTTGGAAAATACACAGCTAAAACTGTCCCCGCTTTAAGTGCTTTACAGCACTTAAAGCGGGGACAGTTTTAGCTGTGTAATTTGAAAAACTTGCCTCTAAGTGCCTAGATGATGAAGTTCGAATGGGGGACCTGTGTCCACTTGCGTTGAGCATTCTTTCAGTGAGAAAGGATTTGGTTACATTTTGACTCTTTAGCACTGATTCTCATTCTTGTCAATCAACTGTGAAATTTCTGTGTTAATTTCTAGCAGAGGTAATAGAGTTAGTCCAAAATCATAGGTGTATATAAGTCCAGGTGGACAAGTAGGCCCAGAATCCCAGGCACTGAGCTGAAAAGGGGATGATTTCCCAGTGGGCCTCACGTCCCACAGAAACCGCTGTGCAAAAGTCGAGAAACAGATACAGAAAGTGACTGGCCTAAGGCTTGTCACTTGAATGTGAGTGGCTGAATGAGTGGCGGATGGTTGGAAATGAAATCCAAATCCCCTGACCTCTAATTTCAGAGGGTGCAGTGCCTCCCCCATGCCCGATTTTAGAGTTAAACGTCTTAGCAAGAGCTTCACTGCACTGAAGTCACCCTGAAAAGACATTAGCTTCCATCCGCACAGTCATTGCCCCCTGGTCTCTAATGAGAGTTTGCCCAGTTAAAGTTGCAACATTGGGTTTAACGTGAGAGATCTTGACTTTCAGCCTGTAACTTTTGAAAAGGGTCGATGTACTTAGGGCTTCCTGCTACAAAGTAAGAGTCAAGGACCCTCTTCCGCAAAGAGGAGCTGGCCTTAGTGGGAAATGGAGAATGAGCTCCTTTAAATCACCGCTCTGTCACCAATCATTAAGAAACCTTTCCAAGAACATACATGTATCGTGTCTCCAGGAGGGCTGGGATTTGTGCAAGGTTCTGAGTAACATGCTACCACAGGAAGGTGGAGGTCCTGCTCAGCCCTAGAGACAGACACACACATGCAAACACACACACAGAAACCTTAGACACACAACTGGTAGTGTCGAGCCAAAGACTTAGCAGTATGAGGAGGGCACTGAACCCACCCACGCTCCAAAGAAGGAGAGGCCTTTCCCTGATCCACACGTGCATTCTCCCTCCTTCTCCCCCAAACCTGCCTCCTCCTCAAGCCCACGCATTATTACATAGAATACGATTAGGCAGCGCTCTCAGGTTACAGAATTGTCAACGATGCTCTCGTTAAAACAACAGCACAGTCAAACAGACAGCATGCTAGCATGTGAAATGCGATCAGTTCTTTCAGACACGGCTCATGATGAATGGAGCCACACAAGGAGGACTGCAGCTATGCTGCGCCCCGAGCCGAACTGGGAGAATGGCTACCTACCAAAGTGCTGCACACTCTCATTTCACCCTCAGAGGCAGAAAAGAGGACTGCAAAGGACTCACGGGTCTCCCATGCTCTCCGCAAAGGACTCCCATTCCTCCTGCGGACCAAAGGTAACAACAAAAGCAGCTTTTTATTTGTAGAGCACACAACTTTTGGAAAATACACAGCTAAAACTGTCCCCGCTTTAAGTGCTTTACAGCACTTAAAGCGGGGACAGTTTTAGCTGTGTAATTTGAAAAACTTGCCTCTAAGTGCCTAGATGATGAAGTTCGAATGGGGGACCTGTGTCCACTTGCGTTGAGCATTCTTTCAGTGAGAAAGGATTTGGTTACATTTTGACTCTTTAGCACTGATTCTCATTCTTGTCAATCAACTGTGAAATTTCTGTGTTAATTTCTAGCAGAGGTAATAGAGTTAGTCCAAAATCATAGGTGTATATAAGTCCAGGTGGACAAGTATGCCCAGAATCCCAGGCACTGAGCTGAAAAGGGGATGATTTCCCAGTGGGCCTCACGTCCCACAGAAACCGCTGTGCAAAAGTCGAGAAACAGATACAGAAAGTGACTGGCCTAAGGCTTGTCACTTGAATGTGAGTGGCTGAATGAGTGGCGGATGGTTGGAAATGAAATCCAAATCCCCTGACCTCTAATTTCAGAGGGTGCAGTGCCTCCCCCATGCCCGATTTTAGAGTTAAACGTCTTAGCAAGAGCTTCACTGCACTGAAGTCACCCTGAAAAGACATTAGCTTCCATCCGCACAGTCATTGCCCCCTGGTCTCTAATGAGAGTTTGCCCAGTTAAAGTTGCAACATTGGGTTTAACGTGAGAGATCTTGACTTTCAGCCTGTAACTTTTGAAAAGTGTCGATGTACTTAGGGCTTCCTGCTACAAAGTAAGAGTCAAGGACCCTCTTCCGCAAAGAGGAGCTGGCCTTAGTGGGAAATGGAGAATGAGCTCCTTTAAATCACCGCTCTGTCACCAATCATTAAGAAACCTTTCCAAGAACATACATGTATCGTGTCTCCAGGAGGGCTGGGATTTGTGCAAGGTTCTGAGTAACATGCTACCACAGGAAGGTGGAGGTCCTGCTCAGCCCTAGAGACAGACACACACATGCAAACACACACACAGAAACCTTAGACACACAACTGGTAGTGTCGAGCCAAAGACTTAGCAGTATGAGGAGGGCACTGAACCCACCCACGCTCCAAAGAAGGAGAGGCCTTTCCCTGATCCACACGTGCATTCTCCCTCCTTCTCCCCCAAACCTGCCTCCTCCTCAAGCCCACGCATTATTACATAGAATACGATTAGGCAGCGCTCTCAGGTTACAGAATTGTCAACGATGCTCTCGTTAAAACAACAGCACAGTCAAACAGACAGCATGCTAGCATGTGAAATGCGATCAGTTCTTTCAGACACGGCTCATGATGAATGGAGCCACACAAGGAGGACTGCAGCTATGCTGCGCCCCGAGCCGAACTGGGAGAATGGCTACCTACCAAAGTGCTGCACACTCTCATTTCACCCTCAGAGGCAGAAAAGAGAACTGCAAAGGACTCACGGGTCTCCCATGCTCTCCGCAAAGGACTCCCCTTCCTCCTGCGGACCAAAGGTAACAACAAAAGCAGCTTTTTATTTGTAGAGCACACAACTTTAAGTGCTTTACAGCACTTAAAGCGGGGACAGTTTTAGCTGTGTAATTTGAAAAACTTGCCTCTAAGTGCCTAGATGATGAAGTTCGAATGGGGGACCTGTGTCCACTTGCGTTGAGCATTCTTTCAGTGAGAAAGGATTTGGTTACATTTTGACTCTTTAGCACTGATTCTCATTCTTGTCAATCAACTGTGAAATTTCTGTGTTAATTTCTAGCAGAGGTAATAGAGTTAGTCCAAAATCATAGGTGTATATAAGTCCAGGTGGACAAGTAGGCCCAGAATCCCAGGCACTGAGCTGAAAAGGGGATGATTTCCCAGTGGGCCTCACGTCCCACAGAAACCGCTGTGCAAAAGTCGAGAAACAGATACAGAAAGTGACTGGCCTAAGGCTTGTCACTTGAATGTGAGTGGCTGAATGAGTGGCGGATGGTTGGAAATGAAATCCAAATCCCCTGACCTCTAATTTCAGAGGGTGCAGTGCCTCCCCAATGCCCGATTTTAGAGTTAAACGTCTTAGCAAGAGCTTCACTGCACTGAAGTCACCCTGAAAAGACATTAGCTTCCATCCGCACAGTCATTGCTCCCTGGTCTCTAATGAGAGTTTGCCCAGTTAAAGTTGCAACATTGGGTTTAACGTGAGAGATCTTGACTTTCAGCCTGTAACTTTTGAAAAGGGTCGATGTACTTAGGGCTTCCTGCTACAAAGTAAGAGTCAAGGACCCTCTTCCGCAAAGAGGAGCTGGCCTTAGTGGGAAATGGAGAATGAGCTCCTTTAAATCACCGCTCTGTCACCAACCATTAAGAAACCTTTCCAAGAACATACATGTATCGTGTCTCCAGGAGGGCTGGGATTTGTGCAAGGTTCTGAGTAACATGCTACCACAGGAAGGTGGAGGTCCTGCTCAGCCCTAGAGACAGACACACACATGCAAACACACACACAGAAACCTTAGACACACAACTGGTAGTGTCGAGCCAAAGACTTAGCAGTATGAGGAGGGCACTGAACCCACCCACGCTCCAAAGAAGGAGAGGCCTTTCCCTGATCCACACGTGCATTCTCCCTCCTTCTCCCCCAAACCTGCCTCCTCCTCAAGCCCACGCATTATTACATAGAATACGATTAGGCAGCGCTCTCAGGTTACAGAATTGTCAACGATGCTCTCGTTAAAACAACAGCACAGTCAAACAGACAGCATGCTAGCATGTGAAATGCGATCAGTTCTTTCAGACACGGCTCATGATGAATGGAGCCACACAAGGAGGACTGCAGCTATGCTGCGCCCCGAGCCGAACTGGGAGAATGGCTACCTACCAAAGTGCTGCACACTCTCATTTCACCCTCAGAGGCAGAAAAGAGGACTGCAAAGGACTCACGGGTCTCCCATGCTCTCCGCAAAGGACTCCCATTCCTCCTGCGGACCAAAGGTAACAACAAAAGCAGCTTTTTATTTGTAGAGCACACAACTTTTGGAAAATACACAGCTAAAACTGTCCCCGCTTTAAGTGCTTTACAGCACTTAAAGCGGGGACAGTTTTAGCTGTGTAATTTGAAAAACTTGCCTCTAAGTGCCTAGATGATGAAGTTCGAATGGGGGACCTGTGTCCACTTGCGTTGAGCATTCTTTCAGTGAGAAAGGATTTGGTTACATTTTGACTCTTTAGCACTGATTCTCATTCTTGTCAATCAACTGTGAAATTTCTGTGTTAATTTCTAGCAGAGGTAATAGAGTTAGTCCAAAATCATAGGTGTATATAAGTCCAGGTGGACAAGTAGGCCCAGAATCCCAGGCACTGAGCTGAAAAGGGGATGATTTCCCAGTGGGCCTCACGTCCCACAGAAACCGCTGTGCAAAAGTCGAGAAACAGATACAGAAAGTGACTGGCCTAAGGCTTGTCACTTGAATGTGAGTGGCTGAATGAGTGGCGGATGGTTGGAAATGAAATCCAAATCCCCTGACCTCTAATTTCAGAGGGTGCAGTGCCTCCCCCATGCCCGATTTTAGAGTTAAACGTCTTAGCAAGAGCTTCACTGCACTGAAGTCACCCTGAAAAGACATTAGCTTCCATCCGCACAGTCATTGCCCCCTGGTCTCTAATGAGAGTTTGCCCAGTTAAAGTTGCAACATTGGGTTTAACGTGAGAGATCTTGACTTTCAGCCTGTAACTTTTGAAAAGGGTCGATGTACTTAGGGCTTCCTGCTACAAAGTAAGAGTCAAGGACCCTCTTCCGCAAAGAGGAGCTGGCCTTAGTGGGAAATGGAGAATGAGCTCCTTTAAATCACCGCTCTGTCACCAATCATTAAGAAACCTTTCCAAGAACATACATGTATCGTGTCTCCAGGAGGGCTGGGATTTGTGCAAGGTTCTGAGTAACATGCTACCACAGGAAGGTGGAGGTCCTGCTCAGCCCTAGAGACAGACACACACATGCAAACACACACACAGAAACCTTAGACACACAACTGGTAGTGTCGAGCCAAAGACTTAGCAGTATGAGGAGGGCACTGAACCCACCCACGCTCCAAAGAAGGAGAGGCCTTTCCCTGATCCACACGTGCATTCTCCCTCCTTCTCCCCCAAACCTGCCTCCTCCTCAAGCCCACGCATTATTACATAGAATACGATTAGGCAGCGCTCTCAGGTTACAGAATTGTCAACGATGCTCTCGTTAAAACAACAGCACAGTCAAACAGACAGCATGCTAGCATGTGAAATGCGATCAGTTCTTTCAGACACGGCTCATGATGAATGGAGCCACACAAGGAGGACTGCAGCTATGCTGCGCCCCGAGCCGAACTGGGAGAATGGCTACCTACCAAAGTGCTGCACACTCTCATTTCACCCTCAGAGGCAGAAAAGAGGACTGCAAAGGACTCACGGGTCTCCCATGCTCTCCGCAAAGGACTCCCATTCCTCCTGCGGACCAAAGGTAACAACAAAAGCAGCTTTTTATTTGTAGAGCACACAACTTTTGGAAAATACACAGCTAAAACTGTCCCCGCTTTAAGTGCTTTACAGCACTTAAAGCGGGGACAGTTTTAGCTGTGTAATTTGAAAAACTTGCCTCTAAGTGCCTAGATGATGAAGTTCGAATGGGGGACCTGTGTCCACTTGCGTTGAGCATTCTTTCAGTGAGAAAGGATTTGGTTACATTTTGACTCTTTAGCACTGATTCTCATTCTTGTCAATCAACTGTGAAATTTCTGTGTTAATTTCTAGCAGAGGTAATAGAGTTAGTCCAAAATCATAGGTGTATATAAGTCCAGGTGGACAAGTAGGCCCAGAATCCCAGGCACTGAGCTGAAAAGGGGATGATTTCCCAGTGGGCCTCACGTCCCACAGAAACCGCTGTGCAAAAGTCGAGAAACAGATACAGAAAGTGACTGGCCTAAGGCTTGTCACTTGAATGTGAGTGGCTGAATGAGTGGCGGATGGTTGGAAATGAAATCCAAATCCCCTGACCTCTAATTTCAGAGGGTGCAGTGCCTCCCCCATGCCCGATTTTAGAGTTAAACGTCTTAGCAAGAGCTTCACTGCACTGAAGTCACCCTGAAAAGACATTAGCTTCCATCCGCACAGTCATTGCCCCCTGGTCTCTAATGAGAGTTTGCCCAGTTAAAGTTGCAACATTGGGTTTAACGTGAGAGATCTTGACTTTCAGCCTGTAACTTTTGAAAAGGGTCGATGTACTTAGGGCTTCCTGCTACAAAGTAAGAGTCAAGGACCCTCTTCCGCAAAGAGGAGCTGGCCTTAGTGGGAAATGGAGAATGAGCTCCTTTAAATCACCGCTCTGTCACCAATCATTAAGAAACCTTTCCAAGAACATACATGTATCGTGTCTCCAGGAGGGCTGGGATTTGTGCAAGGTTCTGAGTAACATGCTACCACAGGAAGGTGGAGGTCCTGCTCAGCCCTAGAGACAGACACACACATGCAAACACACACACAGAAACCTTAGACACACAACTGGTAGTGTCGAGCCAAAGACTTAGCAGTATGAGGAGGGCACTGAACCCACCCACGCTCCAAAGAAGGAGAGGCCTTTCCCTGATCCACACGTGCATTCTCCCTCCTTCTCCCCCAAACCTGCCTCCTCCTCAAGCCCACGCATTATTACATAGAATACGATTAGGCAGCGCTCTCAGGTTACAGAATTGTCAACGATGCTCTCGTTAAAACAACAGCACAGTCAAACAGACAGCATGCTAGCATGTGAAATGCGATCAGTTCTTTCAGACACGGCTCATGATGAATGGAGCCACACAAGGAGGACTGCAGCTATGCTGCGCCCCGAGCCGAACTGGGAGAATGGCTACCTACCAAAGTGCTGCACACTCTCATTTCACCCTCAGAGGCAGAAAAGAGGACTGCAAAGGACTCACGGGTCTCCCATGCTCTCCGCAAAGGACTCCCATTCCTCCTGCGGACCAAAGGTAACAACAAAAGCAGCTTTTTATTTGTAGAGCACACAACTTTTGGAAAATACACAGCTAAAACTGTCCCCGCTTTAAGTGCTTTACAGCACTTAAAGCGGGGACAGTTTTAGCTGTGTAATTTGAAAAACTTGCCTCTAAGTGCCTAGATGATGAAGTTCGAATGGGGGACCTGTGTCCACTTGCGTTGAGCATTCTTTCAGTGAGAAAGGATTTGGTTACATTTTGACTCTTTAGCACTGATTCTCATTCTTGTCAATCAACTGTGAAATTTCTGTGTTAATTTCTAGCAGAGGTAATAGAGTTAGTCCAAAATCATAGGTGTATATAAGTCCAGGTGGACAAGTAGGCCCAGAATCCCAGGCACTGAGCTGAAAAGGGGATGATTTCCCAGTGGGCCTCACGTCCCACAGAAACCGCTGTGCAAAAGTCGAGAAACAGATACAGAAAGTGACTGGCCTAAGGCTTGTCACTTGAATGTGAGTGGCTGAATGAGTGGCGGATGGTTGGAAATGAAATCCAAATCCCCTGACCTCTAATTTCAGAGGGTGCAGTGCCTCCCCCATGCCCGATTTTAGAGTTAAACGTCTTAGCAAGAGCTTCACTGCACTGAAGTCACCCTGAAAAGACATTAGCTTCCATCCGCACAGTCATTGCCCCCTGGTCTCTAATGAGAGTTTGCCCAGTTAAAGTTGCAACATTGGGTTTAACGTGAGAGATCTTGACTTTCAGCCTGTAACTTTTGAAAAGGGTCGATGTACTTAGGGCTTCCTGCTACAAAGTAAGAGTCAAGGACCCTCTTCCGCAAAGAGGAGCTGGCCTTAGTGGGAAATGGAGAATGAGCTCCTTTAAATCACCGCTCTGTCACCAATCATTAAGAAACCTTTCCAAGAACATACATGTATCGTGTCTCCAGGAGGGCTGGGATTTGTGCAAGGTTCTGAGTAACATGCTACCACAGGAAGGTGGAGGTCCTGCTCAGCCCTAGAGACAGACACACACATGCAAACACACACACAGAAACCTTAGACACACAACTGGTAGTGTCGAGCCAAAGACTTAGCAGTATGAGGAGGGCACTGAACCCACCCACGCTCCAAAGAAGGAGAGGCCTTTCCCTGATCCACACGTGCATTCTCCCTCCTTCTCCCCCAAACCTGCCTCCTCCTCAAGCCCACGCATTATTACATAGAATACGATTAGGCAGCGCTCTCAGGTTACAGAATTGTCAACGATGCTCTCGTTAAAACAACAGCACAGTCAAACAGACAGCATGCTAGCATGTGAAATGCGATCAGTTCTTTCAGACACGGCTCATGATGAATGGAGCCACACAAGGAGGACTGCAGCTATGCTGCGCCCCGAGTCGAACTGGGAGAATGGCTACCTACCAAAGTGCTGCACACTCTCATTTCACCCTCAGAGGCAGAAAAGAGGACTGCAAAGGACTCACGGGTCTCCCATGCTCTCCGCAAAGGACTCCCATTCCTCCTGCGGACCAAAGGTAACAACAAAAGCAGCTTTTTATTTGTAGAGCACACAACTTTTGGAAAATACACAGCTAAAACTGTCCCCGCTTTAAGTGCTTTACAGCACTTAAAGCGGGGACAGTTTTAGCTGTGTAATTTGAAAAACTTGCCTCTAAGTGCCTAGATGATGAAGTTCGAATGGGGGACCTGTGTCCACTTGCGTTGAGCATTCTTTCAGTGAGAAAGGATTTGGTTACATTTTGACTCTTTAGCACTGATTCTCATTCTTGTCAATCAACTGTGAAATTTCTGTGTTAATTTCTAGCAGAGGTAATAGAGTTAGTCCAAAATCATAGGTGTATATAAGTCCAGGTGGACAAGTATGCCCAGAATCCCAGGCACTGAGCTGAAAAGGGGATGATTTCCCAGTGGGCCTCACGTCCCACAGAAACCGCTGTGCAAAAGTCGAGAAACAGATACAGAAAGTGACTGGCCTAAGGCTTGTCACTTGAATGTGAGTGGCTGAATGAGTGGCGGATGGTTGGAAATGAAATCCAAATCCCCTGACCTCTAATTTCAGAGGGTGCAGTGCCTCCCCCATGCCCGATTTTAGAGTTAAACGTCTTAGCAAGAGCTTCACTGCACTGAAGTCACCCTGAAAAGACATTAGCTTCCATCCGCACAGTCATTGCCCCCTGGTCTCTAATGAGAGTTTGCCCAGTTAAAGTTGCAACATTGGGTTTAACGTGAGAGATCTTGACTTTCAGCCTGTAACTTTTGAAAAGTGTCGATGTACTTAGGGCTTCCTGCTACAAAGTAAGAGTCAAGGACCCTCTTCCGCAAAGAGGAGCTGGCCTTAGTGGGAAATGGAGAATGAGCTCCTTTAAATCACCGCTCTGTCACCAATCATTAAGAAACCTTTCCAAGAACATACATGTATCGTGTCTCCAGGAGGGCTGGGATTTGTGCAAGGTTCTGAGTAACATGCTACCACAGGAAGGTGGAGGTCCTGCTCAGCCCTAGAGACAGACACACACATGCAAACACACACACAGAAACCTTAGACACACAACTGGTAGTGTCGAGCCAAAGACTTAGCAGTATGAGGAGGGCACTGAACCCACCCACGCTCCAAAGAAGGAGAGGCCTTTCCCTGATCCACACGTGCATTCTCCCTCCTTCTCCCCCAAACCTGCCTCCTCCTCAAGCCCACGCATTATTACATAGAATACGATTAGGCAGCGCTCTCAGGTTACAGAATTGTCAACGATGCTCTCGTTAAAACAACAGCACAGTCAAACAGACAGCATGCTAGCATGTGAAATGCGATCAGTTCTTTCAGACACGGCTCATGATGAATGGAGCCACACAAGGAGGACTGCAGCTATGCTGCGCCCCGAGCCGAACTGGGAGAATGGCTACCTACCAAAGTGCTGCACACTCTCATTTCACCCTCAGAGGCAGAAAAGAGAACTGCAAAGGACTCACGGGTCTCCCATGCTCTCCGCAAAGGACTCCCATTCCTCCTGCGGACCAAAGGTAACAACAAAAGCAGCTTTTTATTTGTAGAGCACACAACTTTAAGTGCTTTACAGCACTTAAAGCGGGGACAGTTTTAGCTGTGTAATTTGAAAAACTTGCCTCTAAGTGCCTAGATGATGAAGTTCGAATGGGGGACCTGTGTCCACTTGCGTTGAGCATTCTTTCAGTGAGAAAGGATTTGGTTACATTTTGACTCTTTAGCACTGATTCTCATTCTTGTCAATCAACTGTGAAATTTCTGTGTTAATTTCTAGCAGAGGTAATAGAGTTAGTCCAAAATCATAGGTGTATATAAGTCCAGGTGGACAAGTAGGCCCAGAATCCCAGGCACTGAGCTGAAAAGGGGATGATTTCCCAGTGGGCCTCACGTCCCACAGAAACCGCTGTGCAAAAGTCGAGAAACAGATACAGAAAGTGACTGGCCTAAGGCTTGTCACTTGAATGTGAGTGGCTGAATGAGTGGCGGATGGTTGGAAATGAAATCCAAATCCCCTGACCTCTAATTTCAGAGGGTGCAGTGCCTCCCCAATGCCCGATTTTAGAGTTAAACGTCTTAGCAAGAGCTTCACTGCACTGAAGTCACCCTGAAAAGACATTAGCTTCCATCCGCACAGTCATTGCTCCCTGGTCTCTAATGAGAGTTTGCCCAGTTAAAGTTGCAACATTGGGTTTAACGTGAGAGATCTTGACTTTCAGCCTGTAACTTTTGAAAAGGGTCGATGTACTTAGGGCTTCCTGCTACAAAGTAAGAGTCAAGGACCCTCTTCCGCAAAGAGGAGCTGGCCTTAGTGGGAAATGGAGAATGAGCTCCTTTAAATCACCGCTCTGTCACCAACCATTAAGAAACCTTTCCAAGAACATACATGTATCGTGTCTCCAGGAGGGCTGGGATTTGTGCAAGGTTCTGAGTAACATGCTACCACAGGAAGGTGGAGGTCCTGCTCAGCCCTAGAGACAGACACACACATGCAAACACACACACAGAAACCTTAGACACACAACTGGTAGTGTCGAGCCAAAGACTTAGCAGTATGAGGAGGGCACTGAACCCACCCACGCTCCAAAGAAGGAGAGGCCTTTCCCTGATCCACACGTGCATTCTCCCTCCTTCTCCCCCAAACCTGCCTCCTCCTCAAGCCCACGCATTATTACATAGAATACGATTAGGCAGCGCTCTCAGGTTACAGAATTGTCAACGATGCTCTCGTTAAAACAACAGCACAGTCAAACAGACAGCATGCTAGCATGTGAAATGCGATCAGTTCTTTCAGACACGGCTCATGATGAATGGAGCCACACAAGGAGGACTGCAGCTATGCTGCGCCCCGAGCCGAACTGGGAGAATGGCTACCTACCAAAGTGCTGCACACTCTCATTTCACCCTCAGAGGCAGAAAAGAGGACTGCAAAGGACTCACGGGTCTCCCATGCTCTCCGCAAAGGACTCCCATTCCTCCTGCGGACCAAAGGTAACAACAAAAGCAGCTTTTTATTTGTAGAGCACACAACTTTTGGAAAATACACAGCTAAAACTGTCCCCGCTTTAAGTGCTTTACAGCACTTAAAGCGGGGACAGTTTTAGCTGTGTAATTTGAAAAACTTGCCTCTAAGTGCCTAGATGATGAAGTTCGAATGGGGGACCTGTGTCCACTTGCGTTGAGCATTCTTTCAGTGAGAAAGGATTTGGTTACATTTTGACTCTTTAGCACTGATTCTCATTCTTGTCAATCAACTGTGAAATTTCTGTGTTAATTTCTAGCAGAGGTAATAGAGTTAGTCCAAAATCATAGGTGTATATAAGTCCAGGTGGACAAGTAGGCCCAGAATCCCAGGCACTGAGCTGAAAAGGGGATGATTTCCCAGTGGGCCTCACGTCCCACAGAAACCGCTGTGCAAAAGTCGAGAAACAGATACAGAAAGTGACTGGCCTAAGGCTTGTCACTTGAATGTGAGTGGCTGAATGAGTGGCGGATGGTTGGAAATGAAATCCAAATCCCCTGACCTCTAATTTCAGAGGGTGCAGTGCCTCCCCCATGCCCGATTTTAGAGTTAAACGTCTTAGCAAGAGCTTCACTGCACTGAAGTCACCCTGAAAAGACATTAGTTTCCATCCGCACAGTCATTGCCCCCTGGTCTCTAATGAGAGTTTGCCCAGTTAAAGTTGCAACATTGGGTTTAACGTGAGAGATCTTGACTTTCAGCCTGTAACTTTTGAAAAGGGTCGATGTACTTAGGGCTTCCTGCTACAAAGTAAGAGTCAAGGACCCTCTTCCGCAAAGAGGAGCTGGCCTAAGTGGGAAATGAAGAATGAACTACTTTAAATCACCGATCTGTCACCAATCATTAAGAAACCTTTCCAAGAACATACATGTATCGTGTCTCCAGGAGGGCTGGGATTTGTGCAAGGTTCTGAGTAACATGCTACCACAGGAAGGTGGAGGTCCTGCTCAGCCCTAGAGACAGACACACACATGCAAACACACACACAGAAACCTTAGACACACAACTGGTAGTGTCGAGCCAAAGACTTAGCAGTATGAGGAGGGCACTGAACCCACCCACGCTCCAAAGAAGGAGAGGCCTTTCCCTGATCCACACGTGCATTCTCCCTCCTTCTCCCCCAAACCTGCCTCCTCCTCAAGCCCACGCATTATTACATAGAATACGATTAGGCAGCGCTCTCAGGTTACAGAATTGTCAACGATGCTCTCGTTAAAACAACAGCACAGTCAAACAGACAGCATGCTAGCATGTGAAATGCGATCAGTTCTTTCAGACACGGCTCATGATGAATGGAGCCACACAAGGAGGACTGCAGCTATGCTGTGCCCCGAGCCGAACTGGGAGAATGGCTACCTACCAAAGTGCTGCACACTCTCATTTCACCCTCAGAGGCAGAAAAGAGGACTGCAAAGGACTCACGGGTCTCCCATGCTCTCCGCAAAGGACTCCCATTCCTCCTGCGGACCAAAGGTAACAACAAAAGCAGCTTTTTATTTGTAGAGCACACAACTTTTGGAAAATACACAGCTAAAACTGTCCCCGCTTTAAGTGCTTTACAGCACTTAAAGCGGGGACAGTTTTAGCTGTGTAATTTGAAAAACTTGCCTCTAAGTGCCTAGATGATGAAGTTCGAATGGGGGACCTGTGTCCACTTGCGTTGAGCATTCTTTCAGTGAGAAAGGATTTGGTTACATTTTGACTCTTTAGCACTGATTCTCATTCTTGTCAATCAACTGTGAAATTTCTGTGTTAATTTCTAGCAGAGGTAATAGAGTTAGTCCAAAATCATAGGTGTATATAAGTCCAGGTGGACAAGTAGGCCCAGAATCCCAGGCACTGAGCTGAAAAGGGGATCATTTCCCAGTGGGCCTCACGTCCCACAGAAACCGCTGTGCAAAAGTCGAGAAACAGATACAGAAAGTGACTGGCCTAAGGCTTGTCACTTGAATGTGAGTGGCTGAATGAGTGGCGGATGGTTCGAAATGAAATCCAAATCCCCTGACCTCTAATTTCAGAGGGTGCAGTGCCTCCCCCATGCCCGATTTTAGAGTTAAACGTCTTAGCAAGAGCTTCACTGCACTGAAGTCACCCTGAAAAGACATTAGTTTCCATCCGCACAGTCATTGCCCCCTGGTCTCTAATGAGAGTTTGCCCAGTTAAAGTTGCAACATTGGGTTTAACGTGAGAGATCTTGACTTTCAGCCTGTAACTTTTGAAAAGGGTCGATGTACTTAGGGCTTCCTGCTACAAAGTAAGAGTCAAGGACCCTCTTCCGCAAAGAGGAGCTGGCCTAAGTGGGAAATGGAGAATGAACTACTTTAAATCACCGATCTGTCACCAATCATTAAGAAACCTTTCCAAGAACATACATGTATCGTGTCTCCAGGAGGGCTGGGATTTGTGCAAGGTTCTGAGTAACATGCTACCACAGGAAGGTGGAGGTCCTGCTCAGCCCTAGAGACAGACACACACATGCAAACACACACACAGAAACCTTAGACACACAACTGGTAGTGTCGAGCCAAAGACTTAGCAGTATGAGGAGGGCACTGAACCCACCCACGCTCCAAAGAAGGAGAGGCCTTTCCCTGATCCACACGTGCATTCTCCCTCCTTCTCCCCCAAACCTGCCTCCTCCTCAAGCCCACGCATTATTACATAGAATACGATTAGGCAGCGCTCTCAGGTTACAGAATTGTCAACGATGCTCTCGTTAAAACAACAGCACAGTCAAACAGACAGCATGCTAGCATGTGAAATGCGATCAGTTCTTTCAGACACGGCTCATGATGAATGGAGCCACACAAGGAGGACTGCAGCTATGCTGCGCCCCGAGCCGAACTGGGAGAATGGCTACCTACCAAAGTGCTGCACACTCTCATTTCACCCTCAGAGGCAGAAAAGAGGACTGCAAAGGACTCACGGGTCTCCCATGCTCTCCGCAAAGTACTCCCATTCCTCCTGCGGACCAAAGGTAACAACAAAAGCAGCTTTTTATTTGTAGAGCACACAACTTTTGGAAAATACACAGCTAAAACTGTCCCCGCTTTAAGTGCTTTACAGCACTTAAAGCGGGGACAGTTTTAGCTGTGTAATTTGAAAAACTTGCCTCTAAGTGCCTAGATGATGAAGTTCGAATGGGGGACCTGTGTCCACTTGCGTTGAGCATTCTTTCAGTGAGAAAGGATTTGGTTACATTTTGACTCTTTAGCACTGATTCTCATTCTTGTCAATCAACTGTGAAATTTCTGTGTTAATTTCTAGCAGAGGTAATAGAGTTAGTCCAAAATCATAGGTGTATATAAGTCCAGGTGGACAAGTAGGCCCAGAATCCCAGGCACTGAGCTGAAAAGGGGATGATTTCCCAGTGGGCCTCACGTCCCACAGAAACCGCTGTGCAAAAGTCGAGAAACAGATACAGAAAGTGACTGGCCTAAGGCTTGTCACTTGAATGTGAGTGGCTGAATGAGTGGCGGATGGTTGGAAATGAAATCCAAATCCCCTGACCTCTAATTTCAGAGGGTGCAGTGCCTCCCCCATGCCCGATTTTAGAGTTAAACGTCTTAGCAAGAGCTTCACTGCACTGAAGTCACCCTGAAAAGACATTAGCTTCCATCCGCACAGTCATTGCCCCCCGGTCTCTAATGAGAGTTTGCCCAGTTAAAGTTGCAACATTGGGTTTAACGTGAGAGATCTTGACTTTCAGCCTGTAACTTTTGAAAAGTGTCGATGTACTTAGGGCTTCCTGCTACAAAGTAAGAGTCAAGGACCCTCTTCCGCAAAGAGGAGCTGGCCTTACTGGGAAATGGAGAATGAGCTCCTTTAAATCACCGCTCTGTCACCAACCATTAAGAAACCTTTCCAAGAACATACATGTATCGTGTCTCCAGGAGGGCTGGGATTTGTGCAAGGTTCTGAGTAACATGCTACCACAGGAAGTTGGAGGTCCTGCTCAGCCCTAGAGACAGACACACACATGCAAACACACACACAGAAACCTTAGACACACAACTGGTAGTGTCGAGCCAAAGACTTAGCAGTATGAGGAGGGCACTGAACCCACCCACGCTCCAAAGAAGGAGAGGCCTTTCCCTGATCCACACGTGCATTCTC
Source organism: Aotus nancymaae (assembly GCF_030222135.1). Taxonomy (NCBI): domain Eukaryota; kingdom Metazoa; phylum Chordata; class Mammalia; order Primates; family Aotidae; genus Aotus; species Aotus nancymaae. The sequence continues at coordinate 370,609 of NW_026988606.1, forward strand.
CCTCCTTCTCCCCCAAACCTGCCTCCTCCTCAAGCCCACGCATTATTACATAGAATACGATTAGGCAGCGCTCTCAGGTTACAGAATTGTCAACGATGCTCTCGTTAAAACAACAGCACAGTCAAACAGACAGCATGCTAGCATGTGAAATGCGATCAGTTCTTTCAGACACGGCTCATGATGAATGGAGCCACACAAGGAGGACTGCAGCTATGCTGCGCCCCGAGCCGAACTGGGAGAATGGCTACCTACCAAAGTGCTGCACACTCTCATTTCACCCTCAGAGGCAGAAAAGAGGACTGCAAAGGACTCACGGGTCTCCCATGCTCTCCGCAAAGGACTCCCATTCCTCCTGCGGACCAAAGGTAACAACAAAAGCAGCTTTTTATTTGTAGAGCACACAACTTTTGGAAAATACACAGCTAAAACTGTCCCCGCTTTAAGTGCTTTACAGCACTTAAAGCGGGGACAGTTTTAGCTGTGTAATTTGAAAAACTTGCCTCTAAGTGCCTAGATGATGAAGTTCGAATGGGGGACCTGTGTCCACTTGCGTTGAGCATTCTTTCAGTGAGAAAGGATTTGGTTACATTTTGACTCTTTAGCACTGATTCTCATTCTTGTCAATCAACTGTGAAATTTCTGTGTTAATTTCTAGCAGAGGTAATAGAGTTAGTCCAAAATCATAGGTGTATATAAGTCCAGGTGGACAAGTAGGCCCAGAATCCCAGGCACTGAGCTGAAAAGGGGATCATTTCCCAGTGGGCCTCACGTCCCACAGAAACCGCTGTGCAAAAGTCGAGAAACAGATACAGAAAGTGACTGGCCTAAGGCTTGTCACTTGAATGTGAGTGGCTGAATGAGTGGCGGATGGTTGGAAATGAAATCCAAATCCCCTGACCTCTAATTTCAGAGGGTGCAGTGCCTCCCCCATGCCCGATTTTAGAGTTAAACGTCTTAGCAAGAGCTTCACTGCACTGAAGTCACCCTGAAAAGACATTAGCTTCCATCCGCACAGTCATTGCCCCCCGGTCTCTAATGAGAGTTTGCCCAGTTAAAGTTGCAACATTGGGTTTAACGTGAGAGATCTTGACTTTCAGCCTGTAACTTTTGAAAAGGGTCGATGTACTTAGGGCTTCCTGCTACAAAGTAAGAGTCAAGGACCCTCTTCCGCAAAGAGGAGCTGGCCTTAGTGGGAAATGGAGAATGAGCTCCTTTAAATCACCGCTCTGTTCACCAATCATTAAGAAACCTTTCCAAGAACATACATGTATCGTGTCTCCAGGAGGGCTGGGATTTGTGCAAGGTTCTGAGTAACATGCTACCACAGGAAGGTGGAGGTCCTGCTCAGCCCTAGAGACAGACACACACATGCAAACACACACACAGAAACCTTAGACACACAACTGGTAGTGTCGAGCCAAAGACTTAGCAGTATGAGGAGGGCACTGAACCCACCCACGCTCCAAAGAAGGAGAGGCCTTTCCCTGATCCACACGTGCATTCTCCCTCCTTCTCCCCCAAACCTGCCTCCTCCTCAAGCCCACGCATTATTACATAGAATACGATTAGGCAGCGCTCTCAGGTTACAGAATTGTCAACGATGCTCTCGTTAAAACAACAGCACAGTCAAACAGACAGCATGCTAGCATGTGAAATGCGATCAGTTCTTTCAGACACGGCTCATGATGAATGGAGCCACACAAGGAGGACTGCAGCTATGCTGCGCCCCGAGCCGAACTGGGAGAATGGCTACCTACCAAAGTGCTGCACACTCTCATTTCACCCTCAGAGGCAGAAAAGAGGACTGCAAAGGACTCACGGGTCTCCCATGCTCTCCGCAAAGGACTCCCATTCCTCCTGCGGACCAAAGGTAACAACAAAAGCAGCTTTTTATTTGTAGAGCACACAACTTTTGGAAAATACACAGCTAAAACTGTCCCCGCTTTAAGTGCTTTACAGCACTTAAAGCGGGGACAGTTTTAGCTGTGTAATTTGAAAAACTTGCCTCTAAGTGCCTAGATGATGAAGTTCGAATGGGGGACCTGTGTCCACTTGCGTTGAGCATTCTTTCAGTGAGAAAGGATTTGGTTACATTTTGACTCTTTAGCACTGATTCTCATTCTTGTCAATCAACTGTGAAATTTCTGTGTTAATTTCTAGCAGAGGTAATAGAGTTAGTCCAAAATCATAGGTGTATATAAGTCCAGGTGGACAAGTAGGCCCAGAATCCCAGGCACTGAGCTGAAAAGGGGATGATTTCCCAGTGGGCCTCACGTCCCACAGAAACCGCTGTGCAAAAGTCGAGAAACAGATACAGAAAGTGACTGGCCTAAGGCTTGTCACTTGAATGTGAGTGGCTGAATGAGTGGCGGATGGTTGGAAATGAAATCCAAATCCCCTGACCTCTAATTTCAGAGGGTGCAGTGCCTCCCCCATGCCCGATTTTAGAGTTAAACGTCTTAGCAAGAGCTTCACTGCACTGAAGTCACCCTGAAAAGACATTAGCTTCCATCCGCACAGTCATTGCCCCCTGGTCTCTAATGAGAGTTTGCCCAGTTAAAGTTGCAACATTGGGTTTAACGTGAGAGATCTTGACTTTCAGCCTGTAACTTTTGAAAAGGGTCGATGTACTTAGGGCTTCCTGCTACAAAGTAAGAGTCAAGGACCCTCTTCCGCAAAGAGGAGCTGGCCTAAGTGGGAAATGGAGAATGAACTACTTTAAATCACCGATCTGTCACCAATCATTAAGAAACCTTTCCAAGAACATACATGTATCGTGTCTCCAGGAGGGCTGGGATTTGTGCAAGGTTCTGAGTAACATGCTACCACAGGAAGGTGGAGGTCCTGCTCAGCCCTAGAGACAGACACACACATGCAAACACACACACAGAAACCTTAGACACACAACTGGTAGTGTCGAGCCAAAGACTTAGCAGTATGAGGAGGGCACTGAACCCACCCACGCTCCAAAGAAGGAGAGGCCTTTCCCTGATCCACACGTGCATTCTCCCTCCTTCTCCCCCAAACCTGCCTCCTCCTCAAGCCCACGCATTATTACATAGAATACGATTAGGCAGCGCTCTCAGGTTACAGAATTGTCAACGATGCTCTCGTTAAAACAACAGCACAGTCAAACAGACAGCATGCTAGCATGTGAAATGCGATCAGTTCTTTCAGACACGGCTCATGATGAATGGAGCCACACAAGGAGGACTGCAGCTATGCTGTGCCCCGAGCCGAACTGGGAGAATGGCTACCTACCAAAGTGCTGCACACTCTCATTTCACCCTCAGAGGCAGAAAAGAGGACTGCAAAGGACTCACGGGTCTCCCATGCTCTCCGCAAAGTACTCCCATTCCTCCTGCGGACCAAAGGTAACAACAAAAGCAGCTTTTTATTTGTAGAGCACACAACTTTTGGAAAATACACAGCTAAAACTGTCCCCGCTTTAAGTGCTTTACAGCACTTAAAGCGGGGACAGTTTTAGCTGTGTAATTTGAAAAACTTGCCTCTAAGTGCCTAGATGATGAAGTTCGAATGGGGGACCTGTGTCCACTTGCGTTGAGCATTCTTTCAGTGAGAAAGGATTTGGTTACATTTTGACTCTTTAGCACTGATTCTCATTCTTGTCAATCAACTGTGAAATTTCTGTGTTAATTTCTAGCAGAGGTAATAGAGTTAGTCCAAAATCATAGGTGTATATAAGTCCAGGTGGACAAGTAGGCCCAGAATCCCAGGCACTGAGCTGAAAAGGGGATCATTTCCCAGTGGGCCTCACGTCCCACAGAAACCGCTGTGCAAAAGTCGAGAAACAGATACAGAAAGTGACTGGCCTAAGGCTTGTCACTTGAATCTGAGTGGCTGAATGAGTGGCGGATGGTTGGAAATGAAATCCAAATCCCCTGACCTCTAATTTCAGAGGGTGCAGTGCCTCCCCAATGCCCGATTTTAGAGTTAAACGTCTTAGCAAGAGCTTCACTGCACTGAAGTCACCCTGAAAAGACATTAGCTTCCATCCGCACAGTCATTGCCCCCTGGTCTCTAATGAGAGTTTGCCCAGTTAAAGTTGCAACATTGGGTTTAACGTGAGAGATCTTGACTTTCAGCCTGTAACTTTTGAAAAGGGTCGATGTACTTAGGGCTTCCTGCTACAAAGTAAGAGTCAAGGACCCTCTTCCGCAAAGAGGAGCTGGCCTTAGTGGGAAATGGAGAATGAGCTCCTTTAAATCACCGCTCTGTCACCAATCATTAAGAAACCTTTCCAAGAACATACATGTATCGTGTCTCCAGGAGGGCTGGGATTTGTGCAAGGTTCTGAGTAACATGCTACCACAGGAAGGTGGAGGTCCTGCTCAGCCCTAGAGACAGACACACACATGCAAACACACACACAGAAACCTTAGACACACAACTGGTAGTGTCGAGCCAAAGACTTAGCAGTATGAGGAGGGCACTGAACCCACCCACGCTCCAAAGAAGGAGAGGCCTTTCCCTGATCCACACGTGCATTCTCCCTCCTTCTCCCCCAAACCTGCCTCCTCCTCAAGCCCACGCATTATTACATAGAATACGATTAGGCAGCGCTCTCAGGTTACAGAATTGTCAACGATGCTCTCGTTAAAACAACAGCACAGTCAAACAGACAGCATGCTAGCATGTGAAATGCGATCAGTTCTTTCAGACACGGCTCATGATGAATGGAGCCACACAAGGAGGACTGCAGCTATGCTGCGCCCCGAGCCGAACTGGGAGAATGGCTACCTACCAAAGTGCTGCACACTCTCATTTCACCCTCAGAGGCAGAAAAGAGGACTGCAAAGGACTCACGGGTCTCCCATGCTCTCCGCAAAGGACTCCCATTCCTCCTGCGGACCAAAGGTAACAACAAAAGCAGCTTTTTATTTGTAGAGCACACAACTTTTGGAAAATACACAGCTAAAACTGTCCCCGCTTTAAGTGCTTTACAGCACTTAAAGCGGGGACAGTTTTAGCTGTGTAATTTGAAAAACTTGCCTCTAAGTGCCTAGATGATGAAGTTCGAATGGGGGACCTGTGTCCACTTGCGTTGAGCATTCTTTCAGTGAGAAAGGATTTGGTTACATTTTGACTCTTTAGCACTGATTCTCATTCTTGTCAATCAACTGTGAAATTTCTGTGTTAATTTCTAGCAGAGGTAATAGAGTTAGTCCAAAATCATAGGTGTATATAAGTCCAGGTGGACAAGTAGGCCCAGAATCCCAGGCACTGAGCTGAAAAGGGGATGATTTCCCAGTGGGCCTCACGTCCCACAGAAACCGCTGTGCAAAAGTCGAGAAACAGATACAGAAAGTGACTGGCCTAAGGCTTGTCACTTGAATGTGAGTGGCTGAATGAGTGGCGGATGGTTGGAAATGAAATCCAAATCCCCTGACCTCTAATTTCAGAGGGTGCAGTGCCTCCCCCATGCCCGATTTTAGAGTTAAACGTCTTAGCAAGAGCTTCACTGCACTGAAGTCACCCTGAAAAGACATTAGTTTCCATCCGCACAGTCATTGCCCCCTGGTCTCTAATGAGAGTTTGCCCAGTTAAAGTTGCAACATTGGGTTTAACGTGAGAGATCTTGACTTTCAGCCTGTAACTTTTGAAAAGGGTCGATGTACTTAGGGCTTCCTGCTACAAAGTAAGAGTCAAGGACCCTCTTCCGCAAAGAGGAGCTGGCCTTAGTGGGAAATGGAGAATGAGCTCCTTTAAATCACCGCTCTGTCACCAATCATTAAGAAACCTTTCCAAGAACATACATGTATCGTGTCTCCAGGAGGGCTGGGATTTGTGCAAGGTTCTGAGTAACATGCTACCACAGGAAGGTGGAGGTCCTGCTCAGCCCTAGAGACAGACACACACATGCAAACACACACACAGAAACCTTAGACACACAACTGGTAGTGTCGAGCCAAAGACTTAGCAGTATGAGGAGGGCACTGAACCCACCCACGCTCCAAAGAAGGAGAGGCCTTTCCCTGATCCACACGTGCATTCTCCCTCCTTCTCCCCCAAACCTGCCTCCTCCTCAAGCCCACGCATTATTACATAGAATACGATTAGGCAGCGCTCTCAGGTTACAGAATTGTCAACGATGCTCTCGTTAAAACAACAGCACAGTCAAACAGACAGCATGCTAGCATGTGAAATGCGATCAGTTCTTTCAGACACGGCTCATGATGAATGGAGCCACACAAGGAGGACTGCAGCTATGCTGCGCCCCGAGCCGAACTGGGAGAATGGCTACCTACCAAAGTGCTGCACACTCTCATTTCACCCTCAGAGGCAGAAAAGAGGACTGCAAAGGACTCACGGGTCTCCCATGCTCTCCGCAAAGGACTCCCATTCCTCCTGCGGACCAAAGGTAACAACAAAAGCAGCTTTTTATTTGTAGAGCACACAACTTTTGGAAAATACACAGCTAAAACTGTCCCCGCTTTAAGTGCTTTACAGCACTTAAAGCGGGGACAGTTTTAGCTGTGTAATTTGAAAAACTTGCCTCTAAGTGCCTAGATGATGAAGTTCGAATGGGGGACCTGTGTCCACTTGCGTTGAGCATTCTTTCAGTGAGAAAGGATTTGGTTACATTTTGACTCTTTAGCACTGATTCTCATTCTTGTCAATCAACTGTGAAATTTCTGTGTTAATTTCTAGCAGAGGTAATAGAGTTAGTCCAAAATCATAGGTGTATATAAGTCCAGGTGGACAAGTAGGCCCAGAATCCCAGGCACTGAACTGAAAAGGGGATGATTTCCCAGTGGGCCTCACGTCCCACAGAAACCGCTGTGCAAAAGTCGAGAAACAGATACAGAAAGTGACTGGCCTAAGGCTTGTCACTTGAATGTGAGTGGCTGAATGAGTGGCGGATGGTTGGAAATGAAATCCAAATCCCCTGACCTCTAATTTCAGAGGGTGCAGTGCCTCCCCCATGCCCGATTTTAGAGTTAAACGTCTTAGCAAGAGCTTCACTGCACTGAAGTCACCCTGAAAAGACATTAGCTTCCATCCGCACAGTCATTGCCCCCTGGTCTCTAATGAGAGTTTGCCCAGTTAAAGTTGCAACATTGGGTTTAACGTGAGAGATCTTGACTTTCAGCCTGTATCTTTTGAAAAGGGTCGATGTACTTAGGGCTTCCTGCTACAAAGTAATAGTCAAGGACCCTCTTCCGCAAAGAGGAGCTGGCCTTAGTGGGAAATGGAGAACGAGCTCCTTTAAATCACCGCTCTGTCACCAATCATTAAGAAACCTTTCCAAGAACATACATGTATCGTGTCTCCAGGAGGGCTGGGATTTGTGCAAGGTTCTGAGTAACATGCTACCACAGGAAGGTGGAGGTCCTGCTCAGCCCTAGAGACAGACACACACATGCAAACACACACACAGAAACCTTAGACACACAACTGGTAGTGTCGAGCCAAAGACTTAGCAGTATGAGGAGGGCACTGAACCCACCCACGCTCCAAAGAAGGAGAGGCCTTTCCCTGATCCACACGTGCATTCTCCCTCCTTCTCCCCCAAACCTGCCTCCTCCTCAAGCCCACGCATTATTACATAGAATACGATTAGGCAGCGCTCTCAGGTTACAGAATTGTCAACGATGCTCTCGTTAAAACAACAGCACAGTCAAACAGACAGCATGCTAGCATGTGAAATGCGATCAGTTCTTTCAGACACGGCTCATGATGAATGGAGCCACACAAGGAGGACTGCAGCTATGCTGCGCCCCGAGCCGAACTGGGAGAATGGCTACCTACCAAAGTGCTGCACACTCTCATTTCACCCTCAGAGGCAGAAAAGAGGACTGCAAAGGACTCACGGGTCTCCCATGCTCTCCGCAAAGGACTCCCATTCCTCCTGCGGACCAAAGGTAACAACAAAAGCAGCTTTTTATTTGTAGAGCACACAACTTTTGGAAAATACACAGCTAAAACTGTCCCCGCTTTAAGTGCTTTACAGCACTTAAAGCGGGGACAGTTTTAGCTGTGTAATTTGAAAAACTTGCCTCTAAGTGCCGAGATGATGAAGTTCGAATGGGGGACCTGTGTCCACTTGCGTTGAGCATTCTTTCAGTGAGAAAGGATTTGGTTACATTTTGACTCTTTAGCACTGATTCTCATTCTTGTCAATCAACTGTGAAATTTCTGTGTTAATTTCTAGCAGAGGTAATAGAGTTAGTCCAAAATCATAGGTGTATATAAGTCCAGGTGGACAAGTAGGCCCAGAATCCCAGGCACTGAGCTGAAAAGGGGATGATTTCCCAGTGGGCCTCACGTCCCACAGAAACCGCTGTGCAAAAGTCGAGAAACAGATACAGAAAGTGACTGGCCTAAGGCTTGTCACTTGAATGTGAGTGGCTGAATGAGTGGCGGATGGTTGGAAATGAAATCCAAATCCCCTGACCTCTAATTTCAGAGGGTGCAGTGCCTCCCCCATGCCCGATTTTAGAGTTAAACGTCTTAGCAAGAGCTTCACTGCACTGAAGTCACCCTGAAAAGACATTAGCTTCCATCCGCACAGTCATTGCCCCCCGGTCTCTAATGAGAGTTTGCCCAGTTAAAGTTGCAACATTGGGTTTAACGTGAGAGATCTTGACTTTCAGCCTGTAACTTTTGAAAAGGGTCGATGTACTTAGGGCTTCCTGCTACAAAGTAAGAGTCAAGGACCCTCTTCCGCAAAGAGGAGCTGGCCTTAGTGGGAAATGGAGAATGAGCTCCTTTAAATCACCGCTCTGTCACCAATCATTAAGAAACCTTTCCAAGAACATACATGTATCGTGTCTCCAGGAGGGCTGGGATTTGTGCAAGGTTCTGAGTAACATGCTACCACAGGAAGGTGGAGGTCCTGCTCAGCCCTAGAGACAGACACACACATGCAAACACACACAGAGAAACCTTAGACACACAACTGGTAGTGTCGAGCCAAAGACTTAGCAGTATGAGGAGGGCACTGAACCCACCCACGCTCCAAAGAAGGAGAGGCCTTTCCCTGATCCACACGTGCATTCTCCCTCCTTCTCCCCCAAACCCGCCTCCTCCTCAAGCCCACGCATTATTACATAGAATACGATTAGGCAGCGCTCTCAGGTTACAGAATTGTCAACGATGCTCTCGTTAAAACAACAGCACAGTCAAACAGACAGCATGCTAGCATGTGAAATGCGATCAGTTCTTTCAGACACGGCTCATGATGAATGGAGCCACACAAGGAGGACTGCAGCTATGCTGCGCCCCGAGCCGAACTGGGAGAATGGCTACCTACCAAAGTGCTGCACACTCTCATTTCACCCTCAGAGGCAGAAAAGAGGACTGCAAAGGACTCACGGGTCTCCCATGCTCTCCGCAAAGGACTCCCATTCCTCCTGCGGACCAAAGGTAACAACAAAAGCAGCTTTTTATTTGTAGAGCACACAACTTTTGGAAAATACACAGCTAAAACTGTCCCCGCTTTAAGTGCTTTACAGCACTTAAAGCGGGGACAGTTTTAGCTGTGTAATTTGAAAAACTTGCCTCTACGTGCCTAGATGATGAAGTTCGAATGGGGGACCTGTGTCCACTTGCGTTGAGCATTCTTTCAGTGAGAAAGGATTTGGTTACATTTTGACTCTTTAGCACTGATTCTCATTCTTGTCAATCAACTGTGAAATTTCTGTGTTAATTTCTAGCAGAGGTAATAGAGTTAGTCCAAAATCATAGGTGTATATAAGTCCAGGTGGACAAGTAGGCCCAGAATCCCAGGCACTGAGCTGAAAAGGGGATGATTTCCCAGTGGGCCTCACGTCCCACAGAAACCGCTGTGCAAAAGTCGAGAAACAGATACAGAAAGTGACTGGCCTAAGGCTTGTCACTTGAATGTGAGTGGCTGAATGAGTGGCGGATGGTTGGAAATGAAATCCAAATCCCCTGACCTCTAATTTCAGAGGGTGCAGTGCCTCCCCCATGCCCGATTTTAGAGTTAAACGTCTTAGCAAGAGCTTCACTGCACTGAAGTCACCCTGAAAAGACATTAGTTTCCATCCGCACAGTCATTGCCCCCTGGTCTCTAATGAGAGTTTGCCCAGTTAAAGTTGCAACATTGGGTTTAACGTGAGAGATCTTGACTTTCAGCCTGTAACTTTTGAAAAGGGTCGATGTACTTAGGGCTTCCTGCTACAAAGTAAGAGTCAAGGACCCTCTTCCGCAAAGAGGAGCTGGCCTAAGTGGGAAATGGAGAATGAACTACTTTAAATCACCGATCTGTCACCAATCATTAAGAAACCTTTCCAAGAACATACATGTATCGTGTCTCCAGGAGGGCTGGGATTTGTGCAAGGTTCTGAGTAACATGCTACCACAGGAAGGTGGAGGTCCTGCTCAGCCCTAGAGACAGACACACACATGCAAACACACACACAGAAACCTTAGACACACAACTGGTAGTGTCGAGCCAAAGACTTAGCAGTATGAGGAGGGCACTGAACCCACCCACGCTCCAAAGAAGGAGAGGCCTTTCCCTGATCCACACGTGCATTCTCCCTCCTTCTCCCCCAAACCTGCCTCCTCCTCAAGCCCACGCATTATTACATAGAATACGATTAGGCAGCGCTCTCAGGTTACAGAATTGTCAACGATGCTCTCGTTAAAACAACAGCACAGTCAAACAGACAGCATGCTAGCATGTGAAATGCGATCAGTTCTTTCAGACACGGCTCATGATGAATGGAGCCACACAAGGAGGACTGCAGCTATGCTGCGCCCCGAGCCGAACTGGGAGAATGACTACCTACCAAAGTGCTGCACACTCTCATTTCACCCTCAGAGGCAGAAAAGAGGACTGCAAAGGACTCACGGGTCTCCCATGCTCTCCGCAAAGTACTCCCATTCCTCCTGCGGACCAAAGGTAACAACAAAAGCAGCTTTTTATTTGTAGAGCACACAACTTTTGGAAAATACACAGCTAAAACTGTCCCCGCTTTAAGTGCTTTACAGCACTTAAAGCGGGGACAGTTTTAGCTGTGTAATTTGAAAAACTTGCCTCTAAGTGCCTAGATGATGAAGTTCGAATGGGGGACCTGTGTCCACTTGCGTTGAGCATTCTTTCAGTGAGAAAGGATTTGGTTACATTTTGACTCTTTAGCACTGATTCTCATTCTTGTCAATCAACTGTGAAATTTCTGTGTTAATTTCTAGCAGAGGTAATAGAGTTAGTCCAAAATCATAGGTGTATATAAGTCCAGGTGGACAAGTAGGCCCAGAATCCCAGGCACTGAGCTGAAAAGGGGATGATTTCCCAGTGGGCCTCACGTCCCACAGAAACCGCTGTGCAAAAGTCGAGAAACAGATACAGAAAGTGACTGGCCTAAGGCTTGTCACTTGAATGTGAGTGGCTGAATGAGTGGCGGATGGTTGGAAATGAAATCCAAATCCCCTGACCTCTAATTTCAGAGGGTGCAGTGCCTCCCCAATGCCCGATTTTAGAGTTAAACGTCTTAGCAAGAGCTTCACTGCACTGAAGTCACCCTGAAAAGACATTAGCTTCCATCCGCACAGTCATTGCCCCCTGGTCTCTAATGAGAGTTTGCCCAGTTAAAGTTGCAACATTGGGTTTAACGTGAGAGATCTTGACTTTCAGCCTGTAACTTTTGAAAAGGGTCGATGTACTTAGGGCTTCCTGCTACAAAGTAAGAGTCAAGGACCCTCTTCCGCAAAGAGGAGCTGGCCTTAGTGGGAAATGGAGAATGAGCTCCTTTAAATCACCGCTCTGTCACCAATCATTAAGAAACCTTTCCAAGAACATACATGTATCGTGTCTCCAGGAGGGCTGGGATTTGTGCAAGGTTCTGAGTAACATGCTACCACAGGAAGGTGGAGGTCCTGCTCAGCCCTAGAGACAGACACACACATGCAAACACACACACAGAAACCTTAGACACACAACTGGTAGTGTCGAGCCAAAGACTTAGCAGTATGAGGAGGGCACTGAACCCACCCACGCTCCAAAGAAGGAGAGGCCTTTCCCTGATCCACACGTGCATTCTCCCTCCTTCTCCCCCAAACCTGCCTCCTCCTCAAGCCCACGCATTATTACATAGAATACGATTAGGCAGCGCTCTCAGGTTACAGAATTGTCAACGATGCTCTCGTTAAAACAACAGCACAGTCAAACAGACAGCATGCTAGCATGTGAAATGCGATCAGTTCTTTCAGACACGGCTCATGATGAATGGAGCCACACAAGGAGGACTGCAGCTATGCTGCGCCCCGAGCCGAACTGGGAGAATGGCTACCTACCAAAGTGCTGCACACTCTCATTTCACCCTCAGAGGCAGAAAAGAGGACTGCAAAGGACTCACGGGTCTCCCATGCTCTCCGCAAAGGACTCCCATTCCTCCTGCGGACCAAAGGTAACAACAAAAGCAGCTTTTTATTTGTAGAGCACACAACTTTTGGAAAATACACAGCTAAAACTGTCCCCGCTTTAAGTGCTTTACAGCACTTAAAGCGGGGACAGTTTTAGCTGTGTAATTTGAAAAACTTGCCTCTAAGTGCCTAGATGATGAAGTTCGAATGGGGGACCTGTGTCCACTTGCGTTGAGCATTCTTTCAGTGAGAAAGGATTTGGTTACATTTTGACTCTTTAGCACTGATTCTCATTCTTGTCAATCAACTGTGAAATTTCTGTGTTAATTTCTAGCAGAGGTAATAGAGTTAGTCCAAAATCATAGGTGTATATAAGTCCAGGTGGACAAGTAGGCCCAGAATCCCAGGCACTGAACTGAAAAGGGGATGATTTCCCAGTGGGCCTCACGTCCCACAGAAACCGCTGTGCAAAAGTCGAGAAACAGATACAGAAAGTGACTGGCCTAAGGCTTGTCACTTGAATGTGAGTGGCTGAATGAGTGGCGGATGGTTGGAAATGAAATCCAAATCCCCTGACCTCTAATTTCAGAGGGTGCAGTGCCTCCCCCATGCCCGATTTTAGAGTTAAACGTCTTAGCAAGAGCTTCACTGCACTGAAGTCACCCTGAAAAGACATTAGCTTCCATCCGCACAGTCATTGCCCCCTGGTCTCTAATGAGAGTTTGCCCAGTTAAAGTTGCAACATTGGGTTTAACGTGAGAGATCTTGACTTTCAGCCTGTATCTTTTGAAAAGGGTCGATGTACTTAGGGCTTCCTGCTACAAAGTAATAGTCAAGGACCCTCTTCCGCAAAGAGGAGCTGGCCTTAGTGGGAAATGGAGAACGAGCTCCTTTAAATCACCGCTCTGTCACCAATCATTAAGAAACCTTTCCAAGAACATACATGTATCGTGTCTCCAGGAGGGCTGGGATTTGTGCAAGGTTCTGAGTAACATGCTACCACAGGAAGGTGGAGGTCCTGCTCAGCCCTAGAGACAGACACACACATGCAAACACACACACAGAAACCTTAGACACACAACTGGTAGTGTCGAGCCAAAGACTTAGCAGTATGAGGAGGGCACTGAACCCACCCACGCTCCAAAGAAGGAGAGGCCTTTCCCTGATCCACACGTGCATTCTCCCTCCTTCTCCCCCAAACCTGCCTCCTCCTCAAGCCCACGCATTATTACATAGAATACGATTAGGCAGCGCTCTCAGGTTACAGAATTGTCAACGATGCTCTCGTTAAAACAACAGCACAGTCAAACAGACAGCATGCTAGCATGTGAAATGCGATCAGTTCTTTCAGACACGGCTCATGATGAATGGAGCCACACAAGGAGGACTGCAGCTATGCTGCGCCCCGAGCCGAACTGGGAGAATGGCTACCTACCAAAGTGCTGCACACTCTCATTTCACCCTCAGAGGCAGAAAAGAGGACTGCAAAGGACTCACGGGTCTCCCATGCTCTCCGCAAAGGACTCCCATTCCTCCTGCGGACCAAAGGTAACAACAAAAGCAGCTTTTTATTTGTAGAGCACACAACTTTTGGAAAATACACAGCTAAAACTGTCCCCGCTTTAAGTGCTTTACAGCACTTAAAGCGGGGACAGTTTTAGCTGTGTAATTTGAAAAACTTGCCTCTAAGTGCCGAGATGATGAAGTTCGAATGGGGGACCTGTGTCCACTTGCGTTGAGCATTCTTTCAGTGAGAAAGGATTTGGTTACATTTTGACTCTTTAGCACTGATTCTCATTCTTGTCAATCAACTGTGAAATTTCTGTGTTAATTTCTAGCAGAGGTAATAGAGTTAGTCCAAAATCATAGGTGTATATAAGTCCAGGTGGACAAGTAGGCCCAGAATCCCAGGCACTGAGCTGAAAAGGGGATGATTTCCCAGTGGGCCTCACGTCCCACAGAAACCGCTGTGCAAAAGTCGAGAAACAGATACAGAAAGTGACTGGCCTAAGGCTTGTCACTTGAATGTGAGTGGCTGAATGAGTGGCGGATGGTTGGAAATGAAATCCAAATCCCCTGACCTCTAATTTCAGAGGGTGCAGTGCCTCCCCCATGCCCGATTTTAGAGTTAAACGTCTTAGCAAGAGCTTCACTGCACTGAAGTCACCCTGAAAAGACATTAGCTTCCATCCGCACAGTCATTGCCCCTGGTCTCTAATGAGAGTTTGCCCAGTTAAAGTTGCAACATTGGGTTTAACGTGAGAGATCTTGACTTTCAGCCTGTAACTTTTGAAAAGGGTCGATGTACTTAGGGCTTCCTGCTACAAAGTAAGAGTCAAGGACCCTCTTCCGCAAAGAGGAGCTGGCCTTAGTGGGAAATGGAGAATGAGCTCCTTTAAATCACCGCTCTGTCACCAATCATTAAGAAACCTTTCCAAGAACATACATGTATCGTGTCTCCAGGAGGGCTGGGATTTGTGCAAGGTTCTGAGTAACATGCTACCACAGGAAGGTGGAGGTCCTGCTCAGCCCTAGAGACAGACACACACATGCAAACACACACAGAGAAACCTTAGACACACAACTGGTAGTGTCGAGCCAAAGACTTAGCAGTATGAGGAGGGCACTGAACCCACCCACGCTCCAAAGAAGGAGAGGCCTTTCCCTGATCCACACGTGCATTCTCCCTCCTTCTCCCCCAAACCCGCCTCCTCCTCAAGTCCACGCATTATTACATAGAATACGATTAGGCAGCGCTCTCAGGTTACAGAATTGTCAACGATGCTCTCGTTAAAACAACAGCACAGTCAAACAGACAGCATGCTAGCATGTGAAATGCGATCAGTTCTTTCAGACACGGCTCATGATGAATGGAGCCACACAAGGAGGACTGCAGCTATGCTGCGCCCCGAGCCGAACTGGGAGAATGGCTACCTACCAAAGTGCTGCACACTCTCATTTCACCCTCAGAGGCAGAAAAGAGGACTGCAAAGGACTCACGGGTCTCCCATGCTCTCCGCAAAGGACTCCCATTCCTCCTGCGGACCAAAGGTAACAACAAAAGCAGCTTTTTATTTGTAGAGCACACAACTTTTGGAAAATACACAGCTAAAACTGTCCCCGCTTTAAGTGCTTTACAGCACTTAAAGCGGGGACAGTTTTAGCTGTGTAATTTGAAAAACTTGCCTCTACGTGCCTAGATGATGAAGTTCGAATGGGGGACCTGTGTCCACTTGCGTTGAGCATTCTTTCAGTGAGAAAGGATTTGGTTACATTTTGACTCTTTAGCACTGATTCTCATTCTTGTCAATCAACTGTGAAATTTCTGTGTTAATTTCTAGCAGAGGTAATAGAGTTAGTCCAAAATCATAGGTGTATATAAGTCCAGGTGGACAAGTAGGCCCAGAATCCCAGGCACTGAGCTGAAAAGGGGATGATTTCCCAGTGGGCCTCAGGTCCCACAGAAACCGCTGTGCAAAAGTCGAGAAACAGATACAGAAAGTGACTGGCCTAAGGCTTGTCACTTGAATGTGAGTGGCTGAATGAGTGGCGGATGGTTGGAAATGAAATCCAAATCCCCTGACCTCTAATTTCAGAGGGTGCAGTGCCTCCCCCATGCCCGATTTTAGAGTTAAACGTCTTAGCAAGAGCTTCACTGCACTGAAGTCACCCTGAAAAGACATTAGCTTCCATCCGCACAGTCATTGCCCCCTGGTCTCTAATGAGAGTTTGCCCAGTTAAAGTTGCAACATTGGGTTTAACGTGAGAGATCTTGACTTTCAGCCTGTAACTTTTGAAAAGGGTCGATGTACTTAGGGCTTCCTGCTACAAAGTAAGAGTCAAGGACCCTCTTCCGCAAAGAGGAGCTGGCCTTAGTGGGAAATGGAGAATGAGCTCCTTTAAATCACCGCTCTGTCACCAATCATTAAGAAACCTTTCCAAGAACATACATGTATCGTGTCTCCAGGAGGGCTGGGATTTGTGCAAGGTTCTGAGTAACATGCTACCACAGGAAGGTGGAGGTCCTGCTCAGCCCTAGAGACAGACACACACATGCAAACACACACACAGAAACCTTAGACACACAACTGGTAGTGTCGAGCCAAAGACTTAGCAGTATGAGGAGGGCACTGAACCCACCCACGCTCCAAAGAAGGAGAGGCCTTTCCCTGATCCACACGTGCATTCTCCCTCCTTCTCCCCCAAACCTGCCTCCTCCTCAAGCCCACGCATTATTACATAGAATACGATTAGGCAGCGCTCTCAGGTTACAGAATTGTCAACGATGCTCTCGTTAAAACAACAGCACAGTCAAACAGACAGCATGCTAGCATGTGAAATGCGATCAGTTCTTTCAGACACGGCTCATGATGAATGGAGCCACACAAGGAGGACTGCAGCTATGCTGCGCCCCGAGCCGAACTGGGAGAATGGCTACCTACCAAAGTTCTGCACACTCTCATTTCACCCTCAGAGGCAGAAAAGAGGACTGCAAAGGACTCACGGGTCTCCCATGCTCTCCGCAAAGGACTCCCATTCCTCCTGCGGACCAAAGGTAACAACAAAAGCAGCTTTTTATTTGTAGAGCACACAACTTTTGGAAAATACACAGCTAAAACTGTCCCCGCTTTAAGTGCTTTACAGCACTTAAAGCGGGGACAGTTTTAGCTGTGTAATTTGAAAAACTTGCCTCTAAGTGCCTAGATGATGAAGTTCGAATGGGGGACCTGTGTCCACTTGCGTTGAGCATTCTTTCAGTGAGAAAGGATTTGGTTACATTTTGACTCTTTAGCACTGATTCTCATTCTTGTCAATCAACTGTGAAATTTCTGTGTTAATTTCTAGCAGAGGTAATAGAGTTAGTCCAAAATCATAGGTGTATATAAGTCCAGGTGGACAAGTAGGCCCAGAATCCCAGGCACTGAGCTGAAAAGGGGATGATTTCCCAGTGGGCCTCACGTCCCACAGAAACCGCTGTGCAAAAGTCGAGAAACAGATACAGAAAGTGACTGGCCTAAGGCTTGTCACTTGAATGTGAGTGACTGAATGAGTGGCGGATGGTTGGAAATGAAATCCAAATCCCCTGACCTCTAATTTCAGAGGCTGCAGTGCCTCCCCAATGCCCGATTTTAGAGTTAAACGTCTTAGCAAGAGCTTCACTGCACTGAAGTCACCCTGAAAAGACATTAGCTTCCATCCGCACAGTCATTGCCCCCTGGTCTCTAATGAGAGTTTGCCCAGTTAAAGTTGCAACATTGGGTTTAACGTGAGAGATCTTGACTTTCAGCCTGTAACTTTTGAAAAGGGTCGATGTACTTAGGGCTTCCTGCTACAAAGTAAGAGTCAAGGACCCTCTTCCGCAAAGAGGAGCTGGCCTTAGTGGGAAATGGAGAATGAGCTCCTTTAAATCACCGCTCTGTCACCAATCATTAAGAAACCTTTCCAAGAACATACATGTATCGTGTCTCCAGGAGGGCTGGGATTTGTGCAAGGTTCTGAGTAACATGCTACCACAGGAAGGTGGAGGTCCTGCTCAGCCCTAGAGACAGACACACACATGCAAACACACACACAGAAACCTTAGACACACAACTGGTAGTGTCGAGCCAAAGACTTAGCAGTATGAGGAGGGCACTGAACCCACCCACGCTCCAAAGAAGGAGAGGCCTTTCCCTGATCCACACGTGCATTCTCCCTCCTTCTCCCCCAAACCTGCCTCCTCCTCAAGCCCACGCATTATTACATAGAATACGATTAGGCAGCGCTCTCAGGTTACAGAATTGTCAACGATGCTCTCGTTAAAACAACAGCACAGTCAAACAGACAGCATGCTAGCATGTGAAATGCGATCAGTTCTTTCAGACACGGCTCATGATGAATGGAGCCACACAAGGAGGACTGCAGCTATGCTGCGCCCCGAGCCGAACTGGGAGAATGGCTACCTACCAAAGTGCTGCACACTCTCATTTCACCCTCAGAGGCAGAAAAGAGGACTGCAAAGGACTCACGGGTCTCCCATGCTCTCCGCAAAGGACTCCCATTCCTCCTGCGGACCAAAGGTAACAACAAAAGCAGCTTTTTATTTGTAGAGCACACAACTTTAAGTGCTGTAAAGCACTTAAAGCGGGGACAGTTTTAGCTGTGTAATTTGAAAAACTTGCCTCTAAGTGCCTAGATGATGAAGTTCGAATGGGGGACCTGTGTCCACTTGCGTTGAGCATTCTTTCAGTGAGAAAGGATTTGGTTACATTTTGACTCTTTAGCACTGATTCTCATTCTTGTCAATCAACTGTGAAATTTCTGTGTTAATTTCTAGCAGAGGTAATAGAGTTAGTCCAAAATCATAGGTGTATATAAGTCCAGGTGGACAAGTAGGCCCAGAATCCCAGGCACTGAGCTGAAAAGGGGATCATTTCCCAGTGGGCCTCACGTCCCACAGAAACCGCTGTGCAAAAGTCGAGAAACAGATACAGAAAGTGACTGGCCTAAGGCTTGTCACTTGAATGTGAGTGGCTGAATGAGTGGCGGATGGTTGGAAATGAAATCCAAATCCCCTGACCTCTAATTTCAGAGGGTGCAGTGCCTCCCCCATGCCCGATTTTAGAGTTAAACGTCTTAGCAAGAGCTTCACTGCACTGAAGTCACCCTGAAAAGACATTAGCTTCCATCCGCACAGTCATTGCCCCCTGGTCTCTAATGAGAGTTTGCCCAGTTAAAGTTGCAACATTGGGTTTAACGTGAGAGATCTTGACTTTCAGCCTGTAACTTTTGAAAAGGGTCGATGTACTTAGGGCTTCCTGCTACAAAGTAAGAGTCAAGGACCCTCTTCCGCAAAGAGGAGCTGGCCTTAGTGGGAAATGGAGAATGAGCTCCTTTAAATCACCGCTCTGTCACCAATCATTAAGAAACCTTTCCAAGAACATACATGTATCGTGTCTCCAGGAGGGCTGGGATTTGTGCAAGGTTCTGAGTAACATGCTACCACAGGAAGGTGGAGGTCCTGCTCAGCCCTAGAGACAGACACACACATGCAAACACACACACAGAAACCTTAGACACACAACTGGTAGTGTCGAGCCAAAGACTTAGCAGTATGAGGAGGGCACTGAACCCACCCACGCTCCAAAGAAGGAGAGGCCTTTCCCTGATCCACACGTGCATTCTCCCTCCTTCTCCCCCAAACCTGCCTCCTCCTCAAGCCCACGCATTATTACATAGAATACGATTAGGCAGCGCTCTCAGGTTACAGAATTGTCAACGATGCTCTCGTTAAAACAACAGCACAGTCAAACAGACAGCATGCTAGCATGTGAAATGCGATCAGTTCTTTCAGACACGGCTCATGATGAATGGAGCCACACAAGGAGGACTGCAGCTATGCTGCGCCCCGAGCCGAACTGGGAGAATGGCTACCTACCAAAGTGCTGCACACTCTCATTTCACCCTCAGAGGCAGAAAAGAGGACTGCAAAGGACTCACGGGTCTCCCATGCTCTCCGCAAAGGACTCCCATTCCTCCTGCGGACCAAAGGTAACAACAAAAGCAGCTTTTTATTTGTAGAGCACACAACTTTTGGAAAATACACAGCTAAAACTGTCCCCGCTTTAAGTGCTTTACAGCACTTAAAGCGGGGACATTTTTAGCTGTGTAATTTGAAAAACTTGCCTGTAAGTGCCTAGATGATGAAGTTCGAATGGGGGACCTGTGTCCACTTGCGTTGAGCATTCTTTCAGTGAGAAAGGATTTGGTTACATTTTGACTCTTTAGCACTGATTCTCATTCTTGTCAATCAACTGTGAAATTTCTGTGTTAATTTCTAGCAGAGGTAATAGAGTTAGTCCAAAATCATAGGTGTATATAAGTCCAGGTGGACAAGTAGGCCCAGAATCCCAGGCACTGAGCTGAAAAGGGGATCATTTCCCAGTGGGCCTCACGTCCCACAGAAACCGCTGTGCAAAAGTCGAGAAACAGATACAGAAAGTGACTGGCCTAAGGCTTGTCACTTGAATGTGAGTGGCTGAATGAGTGGCGGATGGTTGGAAATGAAATCCAAATCCCCTGACCTCTAATTTCAGAGGGTGCAGTGCCTCCCCCATGCCCGATTTTAGAGTTAAACGTCTTAGCAAGAGCTTCACTGCACTGAAGTCACCCTGAAAAGACATTAGCTTCCATCCGCACAGTCATTGCCCCCTGGTCTCTAATGAGAGTTTGCCCAGTTAAAGTTGCAACATTGGGTTTAACGTGAGAGATCTTGACTTTCAGCCTGTAACTTTTGAAAAGGGTCGATGTACTTAGGGCTTCCTGCTACAAAGTAAGAGTCAAGGACCCTCTTCCGCAAAGAGGAGCTGGCCTTAGTGGGAAATGGAGAATGAGCTCCTTTAAATCACCGCTCTGTCACCAATCATTAAGAAACCTTTCCAAGAACATACATGTATCGTGTCTCCAGGAGGGCTGGGATTTGTGCAAGGTTCTGAGTAACATGCTACCACAGGAAGGTGGAGGTCCTGCTCAGCCCTAGAGACAGACACACACATGCAAACACACACACAGAAACCTTAGACACACAACTGGTAGTGTCGAGCCAAAGACTTAGCAGTATGAGGAGGGCACTGAACCCACCCACGCTCCAAAGAAGGAGAGGCCTTTCCCTGATCCACACGTGCATTCTCCCTCCTTCTCCCCCAAACCTGCCTCCTCCTCAAGCCCACGCATTATTACATAGAATACGATTAGGCAGCGCTCTCAGGTTACAGAATTGTCAACGATGCTCTCGTTAAAACAACAGCACAGTCAAACAGACAGCATGCTAGCATGTGAAATGCGATCAGTTCTTTCAGACACGGCTCATGATGAATGGAGCCACACAAGGAGGACTGCAGCTATGCTGCGCCCCGAGCCGAACTGGGAGAATGGCTACCTACCAAAGTGCTGCACACTCTCATTTCACCCTCAGAGGCAGAAAAGAGGACTGCAAAGGACTCACGGGTCTCCCATGCTCTCCGCAAAGGACTCCCCTTCCTCCTGCGGACCAAAGGTAACAACAAAAGCAGCTTTTTATTTGTAGAGCACACAACTTTAAGTGCTGTAAAGCACTTAAAGCGGGGACAGTTTTAGCTGTGTAATTTGAAAAACTTGCCTCTAAGTGCCTAGATGATGAAGTTCGAATGGGGGACCTGTGTCCACTTGCGTTGAGCATTCTTTCAGTGAGAAAGGATTTGGTTACATTTTGACTCTTTAGCACTGATTCTCATTCTTGTCAATCAACTGTGAAATTTCTGTGTTAATTTCTAGCAGAGGTAATAGAGTTAGTCCAAAATCATAGGTGTATATAAGTCCAGGTGGACAAGTAGGCCCAGAATCCCAGGCACTGAGCTGAAAAGGGGATGATTTCCCAGTGGGCCTCACGTCCCACAGAAACCGCTGTGCAAAAGTCGAGAAACAGATACAGAAAGTGACTGGCCTAAGGCTTGTCACTTGAATGTGAGTGGCTGAATGAGTGGCGGATGGTTGGAAATGAAATCCAAATCCCCTGACCTCTAATTTCAGAGGGTGCAGTGCCTCCCCAATGCCCGATTTTAGAGTTAAACGTCTTAGCAAGAGCTTCACTGCACTGAAGTCACCCTGAAAAGACATTAGCTTCCATCCGCACAGTCATTGCTCCCTGGTCTCTAATGAGAGTTTGCCCAGTTAAAGTTGCAACATTGGGTTTAACGTGAGAGATCTTGACTTTCAGCCTGTAACTTTTGAAAAGGGTCGATGTACTTAGGGCTTCCTGCTACAAAGTAAGAGTCAAGGACCCTCTTCCGCAAAGAGGAGCTGGCCTTAGTGGGAAATGGAGAATGAGCTCCTTTAAATCACCGCTCTGTCACCAACCATTAAGAAACCTTTCCAAGAACATACATGTATCGTGTCTCCAGGAGGGCTGGGATTTGTGCAAGGTTCTGAGTAACATGCTACCACAGGAAGGTGGAGGTCCTGCTCAGCCCTAGAGACAGACACACACATGCAAACACACACACAGAAACCTTAGACACACAACTGGTAGTGTCGAGCCAAAGACTTAGCAGTATGAGGAGGGCACTGAACCCACCCACGCTCCAAAGAAGGAGAGGCCTTTCCCTGATCCACACGTGCATTCTCCCTCCTTCTCCCCCAAACCTGCCTCCTCCTCAAGCCCACGCATTATTACATAGAATACGATTAGGCAGCGCTCTCAGGTTACAGAATTGTCAACGATGCTCTCGTTAAAACAACAGCACAGTCAAACAGACAGCATGCTAGCATGTGAAATGCGATCAGTTCTTTCAGACACGGCTCATGATGAATGGAGCCACACAAGGAGGACTGCAGCTATGCTGCGCCCCGAGCCGAACTGGGAGAATGGCTACCTACCAAAGTGCTGCACACTCTCATTTCACCCTCAGAGGCAGAAAAGAGGACTGCAAAGGACTCACGGGTCTCCCATGCTCTCCGCAAAGGACTCCCATTCCTCCTGCGGACCAAAGGTAACAACAAAAGCAGCTTTTTATTTGTAGAGCACACAACTTTTGGAAAATACACAGCTAAAACTGTCCCCGCTTTAAGTGCTTTACAGCACTTAAAGCGGGGACAGTTTTAGCTGTGTAATTTGAAAAACTTGCCTCTACGTGCCTAGATGATGAAGTTCGAATGGGGGACCTGTGTCCACTTGCGTTGAGCATTCTTTCAGTGAGAAAGGATTTGGTTACATTTTGACTCTTTAGCACTGATTCTCATTCTTGTCAATCAACTGTGAAATTTCTGTGTTAATTTCTAGCAGAGGTAATAGAGTTAGTCCAAAATCATAGGTGTATATAAGTCCAGGTGGACAAGTAGGCCCAGAATCCCAGGCACTGAGCTGAAAAGGGGATCATTTCCCAGTGGGCCTCACGTCCCACAGAAACCACTGTGCAAAAGTCGAGAAACAGATACAGAAAGTGACTGGCCTAAGGCTTGTCACTTGAATGTGAGTGGCTGAATGAGTGGCGGATGGTTGGAAATGAAATCCAAATCCCCTGACCTCTAATTTCAGAGGGTGCAGTGCCTCCCCCATGCCCGATTTTAGAGTTAAACGTCTTAGCAAGAGCTTCACTGCACTGAAGTCACCCTGAAAAGACATTAGCTTCCATCCGCACAGTCATTGCCCCCTGGTCTCTAATGAGAATTTGCCCAGTTAAAGTTGCAACATTGGGTTTAACGTGAGAGATCTTGACTTTCAGCCTGTAACTTTTGAAAAGGGTCGATGTACTTAGGGCTTCCTGCTACAAAGTAAGAGTCAAGGACCCTCTTCCGCAAAGAGGAGCTGGCCTTAGTGGGAAATGGAGAATGAGCTCCTTTAAATCACCGCTCTGTCACCAATCATTAAGAAACCTTTCCAAGAACATACATGTATCGTGTCTCCAGGAGGGCTGGGATTTGTGCAAGGTTCTGAGTAACATGCTACCACAGGAAGGTGGAGGTCCTGCTCAGCCCTAGAGACAGACACACACATGCAAACACACACACAGAAACCTTAGACACACAACTGGTAGTGTCGAGCCAAAGACTTAGCAGTATGAGGAGGGCACTGAACCCACCCACGCTCCAAAGAAGGAGAGGCCTTTCCCTGATCCACACGTGCATTCTCCCTCCTTCTCCCCCAAACCTGCCTCCTCCTCAAGCCCACGCATTATTACATAGAATACGATTAGGCAGCGCTCTCAGGTTACAGAATTGTCAACGATGCTCTCGTTAAAACAACAGCACAGTCAAACAGACAGCATGCTAGCATGTGAAATGTGATCAGTTCTTTCAGACACGGCTCATGATGAATGGAGCCACACAAGGAGGACTGCAGCTATGCTGCGCCCCGAGCCGAACTGGGAGAATGGCTACCTACCAAAGTGCTGCACACTCTCATTTCACCCTCAGAGGCAGAAAAGAGGACTGCAAAGGACTCACGGGTCTCCCATGCTCTCTGCAAAGGACTCCCATTCCTCCTGCGGACCAAAGGTAACAACAAAAGCAGCTTTTTATTTGTAGAGCACACAACTTTTGGAAAATACACAGCTAAAACTGTCCCCGCTTTAAGTGCTTTACAGCACTTAAAGCGGGGACAGTTTTAGCTGTGTAATTTGAAAAACTTGCCTCTAAGTGCCTAGATGATGAAGTTCGAATGGGGGACCTGTGTCCACTTGCGTTGAGCATTCTTTCAGTGAGAAAGGATTTGGTTACATTTTGACTCTTTAGCACTGATTCTCATTCTTGTCAATCAACTGTGAAATTTCTGTGTTAATTTCTAGCAGAGGTAATAGAGTTAGTCCAAAATCATAGGTGTATATAAGTCCAGGTGGACAAGTAGGCCCAGAATCCCAGGCACTGAGCTGAAAAGGGGATCATTTCCCAGTGGGCCTCACGTCCCACAGAAACCGCTGTGCAAAAGTCGAGAAACAGATACAGAAAGTGACTGGCCTAAGGCTTGTCACTTGAATGTGAGTGGCTGAATGAGTGGCGGATGGTTGGAAATGAAATCCAAATCCCCTGACCTCTAATTTCAGAGGGTGCAGTGCCTCCCCCATGCCCGATTTTAGAGTTAAACGTCTTAGCAAGAGCTTCACTGCACTGAAGTCACCCTGAAAAGACATTAGCTTCCATCCGCACAGTCATTGCCCCCTGGTCTCTAATGAGAGTTTGCCCAGTTAAAGTTGCAACATTGGGTTTAACGTGAGAGATCTTGACTTTCAGCCTGTAACTTTTGAAAAGGGTCGATGTACTTAGGGCTTCCTGCTACAAAGTAAGAGTCAAGGACCCTCTTCCGCAAAGAGGAGCTGGCCTTAGTGGGAAATGGAGAATGAGCTCCTTTAAATCACCGCTCTGTCACCAATCATTAAGAAAACTTTCCAAGAACATACATGTATCGTGTCTCCAGGAGGGCTGGGATTTGTGCAAGGTTCTGAGTAACATGCTACCACAGGAAGGTGGAGGTCCTGCTCAGCCCTAGAGACAGACACACACATGCAAACACACACACAGAAACCTTAGACACACAACTGGTAGTGTCGAGCCAAAGACTTAGCAGTATGAGGAGGGCACTGAACCCACCCACGCTCCAAAGAAGGAGAGGCCTTTCCCTGATCCACACGTGCATTCTCCCTCCTTCTCCCCCAAACCTGCCTCCTCCTCAAGCCCACGCATTATTACATATAATATGATTAGGCAGAGCTCTCAGGTTACAGAATTGTCAACGATGCTCTCGTTAAAACAACAGCACAGTCAAACAGACAGCATGCTAGCATGTGAAATGCGGTCAGTTCTTTCAGACACGGCTCATGATGAATGGAGCCACACAAGGAGGACTGCAGCTATGCTGCGCCCCGAGCCGAACTGGGAGAATGGCTACCTACCAAAGTGCTGCACACTCTCATTTCACCCTCAGAGGCAGAAAAGAGGACTGCAAAGGACTCACGGGTCTCCCATGCTCTCCGCAAAGGACTCCCATTCCTCCTGCGGACCAAAGGTAACAACAAAAGCAGCTTTTTATTTGTAGAGCACACAACTTTACAGCACTTAAAGCGGGGACAGTTTTAGCTGTGTAATTTGAAAAACTTGCCTCTAAGTGCCTAGATGATGAAGTTCGAATGGGGGACCTGTGTCCACTTGCGTTGAGCATTCTTTCAGTGAGAAAGGATTTGGTTACATTTTGACTCTTTAGCACTGATTCTCATTCTTGTCAATCAACTGTGAAATTTCTGTGTTAATTTCTAGCAGAGGTAATAGAGTTAGTCCAAAATCATAGGTGTATATAAGTCCAGGTGGACAAGTAGGCCCAGAATCCCAGGCACTGAGCTGAAAAGGGGATGATTTCCCAGTGGGCCTCACGTCCCACAGAAACCGCTGTGCAAAAGTCGAGAAACAGATACAGAAAGTGACTGGCCTAAGGCTTGTCACTTGAATCTGAGTGGCTGAATGAGTGGCGGATGGTTGGAAATGAAATCCAAATCCCCTGACCTCTAATTTCAGAGGGTGCACTGCCTGCCCCATGCCCGATTTTAGAGTTAAACGTCTTAGCAAGAGCTTCACTGCACTGAAGTCACCCTGAAAAGACATTAGCTTCCATCCGCACAGTCATTGCCCCCTGGTCTCTAATGAGAGTTTGCCCAGTTAAAGTTGCAACATTGGGTTTAACGTGAGAGATCTTGACTTTCAGCCTGTAACTTTTGAAAAGGGTCGATGTACTTAGGGCTTCCTGCTACAAAGTAAGAGTCAAGGACCCTCTTCCGCAAAGAGGAGCTGGCCTTAGTGGGAAATGGAGAATGAGCTCCTTTAAATCACCGCTCTGTCACCAATCATTAAGAAACCTTTCCAAGAACATACATGTATCGTGTCTCCAGGAGGGCTGGGATTTGTGCAAGGTTCTGAGTAACATGCTACCACAGGAAGGTGGAGGTCCTGCTCAGCCCTAGAGACAGACACACACATGCAAACACACACACAGAAACCTTAGACACACAACTGGTAGTGTCGAGCCAAAGACTTAGCAGTATGAGGAGGGCACTGAACCCACCCACGCTCCAAAGAAGGAGAGGCCTTTCCCTGATCCACACGTGCATTCTCCCTCCTTCTCCCCCAAACCTGCCTCCTCCTCAAGCCCACGCATTATTACATAGAATACGATTAGGCAGCGCTCTCAGGTTACAGAATTGTCAACGATGCTCTCGTTAAAACAACAGCACAGTCAAACAGACAGCATGCTAGCATGTGAAATGCGATCAGTTCTTTCAGACACGGCTCATGATGAATGGAGCCACACAAGGAGGACTGCAGCTATGCTGCGCCCCGAGCCGAACTGGGAGAATGGCTACCTACCAAAGTGCTGCACACTC
This sequence comes from Aotus nancymaae, assembly GCF_030222135.1. Taxonomy (NCBI): domain Eukaryota; kingdom Metazoa; phylum Chordata; class Mammalia; order Primates; family Aotidae; genus Aotus; species Aotus nancymaae. The sequence goes on from NW_026988606.1 coordinate 397,842, forward strand.
TCATTTCACCCTCAGAGGCAGAAAAGAGGACTGCAAAGGACTCACGGGTCTCCCATGCTCTCCGCAAAGGACTCCCATTCCTCCTGCGGACCAAAGGTAACAACAAAAGCAGCTTTTTATTTGTAGAGCACACAACTTTTGGAAAATACACAGCTAAAACTGTCCCCGCTTTAAGTGCTTTACAGCACTTAAAGCGGGGACAGTTTTAGCTGTGTAATTTGAAAAACTTGCCTCTAAGTGCCTAGATGATGAAGTTCGAATGGGGGACCTGTGTCCACTTGCGTTGAGCATTCTTTCAGTGAGAAAGGATTTGGTTACATTTTGACTCTTTAGCACTGATTCTCATTCTTGTCAATCAACTATGAAATTTCTGTGTTAATTTCTAGCAGAGGTAATAGAGTTAGTCCAAAATCATAGGTGTATATAAGTCCAGGTGGACAAGTAGGCCCAGAATCCCAGGCACTGAGCTGAAAAGGGGATGATTTCCCAGTGGGCCTCACGTCCCACAGAAACCGCTGTGCAAAAGTCGAGAAACAGATACAGAAAGTGACTGGCCTAAGGCTTGTCACTTGAATCTGAGTGGCTGAATGAGTGGCGGATGGTTGGAAATGAAATCCAAATCCCCTGACCTCTAATTTCAGAGGGTGCACTGCCTGCCCCATGCCCGATTTTAGAGTTAAACGTCTTAGCAAGAGCTTCACTGCACTGAAGTCACCCTGAAAAGACATTAGCTTCCATCCGCACAGTCATTGCCCCCTGGTCTCTAATGAGAGTTTGCCCAGTTAAAGTTGCAACATTGGGTTTAACGTGAGAGATCTTGACTTTCAGCCTGTAACTTTTGAAAAGGGTCGATGTACTTAGGGCTTCCTGCTACAAAGTAAGAGTCAAGGACCCTCTTCCGCAAAGAGGAGCTTGCCTTAGTGGGAAATGGAGAATGAGCTCCTTTAAATCACCGCTCTGTCACCAATCATTAAGAAACCTTTCCAAGAACATACATGTATCGTGTCTCCAGGAGGGCTGGGATTTGTGCAAGGTTCTGAGTAACATGCTACCACAGGAAGGTGGAGGTCCTGCTCAGCCCTAGAGACAGACACACACATGCAAACACACACACAGAAACCTTAGACACACAACTGGTAGTGTCGAGCCAAAGACTTAGCAGTATGAGGAGGGCACTGAACCCACCCACGCTCCAAAGAAGGAGAGGCCTTTCCCTGATCCACACGTGCATTCTCCCTCCTTCTCCCCCAAACCTGCCTCCTCCTCAAGCCCACGCATTATTACATAGAATACGATTAGGCAGCGCTCTCAGGTTACAGAATTGTCAACGATGCTCTCGTTAAAACAACAGCACAGTCAAACAGACAGCATGCTAGCATGTGAAATGCGATCAGTTCTTTCAGACACGGCTCATGATGAATGGAGCCACACAAGGAGGACTGCAGCTATGCTGCGCCCCGAGCCGAACTGGGAGAATGGCTACCTACCAAAGTGCTGCACACTCTCATTTCACCCTCAGAGGCAGAAAAGAGGACTGCAAAGGACTCACGGGTCTCCCATGCTCTCCACAAAGGACTCCCATTCCTCCTGCGGACCAAAGGTAACAACAAAAGCAGCTTTTTATTTGTAGAGCACACAACTTTTGGAAAATACACAGCTAAAACTGTCCCCGCTTTAAGTGCTTTACAGCACTTAAAATTACTGTGTAATTTGAAAAACTTGCCTCTAAGTGCCTAGATGATGAAGTTCGAATGGGGGACCTGTGTCCACTTGCGTTGAGCATTCTTTCAGTGAGAAAGGATTTGGTTACATTTTGACTCTTTAGCACTGATTCTCATTCTTGTCAATCAACTGTGAAATTTCTGTGTTAATTTCTAGCAGAGGTAATAGAGTTAGTCCAAAATCATAGGTGTATATAAGTCCAGGTGGACAAGTAGGCCCAGAATCCCAGGCACTGAGCTGAAAAGGGGATCATTTCCCAGTGGGCCTCACGTCCCACAGAAACCGCTGTGCAAAAGTCGAGAAACAGATACAGAAAGTGACTGGCCTAAGGCTTGTCACTTGAATGTGAGTGGCTGAATGAGTGGCGGATGGTTGGAAATGAAATCCAAATCCCCTGACCTCTAATTTCAGAGGGTGCAGTGCCTCCCCCATGCCCGATTTTAGAGTTAAACGTCTTAGCAAGAGCTTCACTGCACTGAAGTCACCCTGAAAAGACATTAGCTTCCATCCGCACAGTCATTGCCCCCTGGTCTCTAATGAGAGTTTGCCCAGTTAAAGTTGCAACATTGGGTTTAACGTGAGAGATCTTGACTTTCAGCCTGTAACTTTTGAAAAGGGTCGATGTACTTAGGGCTTCCTGCTACAAAGTAAGAGTCAAGGACCCTCTTCCGCAAAGAGGAGCTGGCCTTAGTGGGAAATGGAGAATGAGCTCCTTTAAATCACCGCTCTGTCACCAATCATTAAGAAACCTTTCCAAGAACATACATGTATCGTGTCTCCAGGAGGGCTGGGATTTGTGCAAGGTTCTGAGTAACATGCTACCACAGGAAGGTGGAGGTCCTGCTCAGCCCTAGAGACAGACACACACATGCAAACACACACACAGAAACCTTAGACACACAACTGGTAGTGTCGAGCCAAAGACTTAGCAGTATGAGGAGGGCACTGAACCCACCCACGCTCCAAAGAAGGAGAGGCCTTTCCCTGATCCACACGTGCATTCTCCCTCCTTCTCCCCCAAACCTGCCTCCTCCTCAAGCCCACGCATTATTACATAGAATACGATTAGGCAGCGCTCTCAGGTTACAGAATTGTCAACGATGCTCTCGTTAAAACAACAGCACAGTCAAACAGACAGCATGCTAGCATGTGAAATGCGATCAGTTCTTTCAGACACGGCTCATGATGAATGGAGCCACACAAGGAGGACTGCAGCTATGCTGCGCCCCGAGCCGAACTGGGAGAATGGCTACCTACCAAAGTGCTGCACACTCTCATTTCACCCTCAGAGGCAGAAAAGAGGACTGCAAAGGACTCACGGGTCTCCCATGCTCTCCGCAAAGGACTCCCATTCCTCCTGCGGACCAAAGGTAACAACAAAAGCAGCTTTTTATTTGTAGAGCACACAACTTTTGGAAAATACACAGCTAAAACTGTCCCCGCTTTAAGTGCTTTACAGCACTTAAAGCGGGGACAGTTTTAGCTGTGTAATTTGAAAAACTTGCCTCTATGTGCCTAGATGATGAAGTTCGAATGGGGGACCTGTGTCCACTTGCGTTGAGCATTCTTTCAGTGAGAAAGGATTTGGTTACATTTTGACTCTTTAGCACTGATTCTCATTCTTGTCAATCAACTGTGAAATTTCTGTGTTAATTTCTAGCAGAGGTAATAGAGTTAGTCCAAAATCATAGGTGTATATAAGTCCAGGTGGACAAGTAGGCCCAGAATCCCAGGCACTGAGCTGAAAAGGGGATCATTTCCCAGTGGGCCTCACGTCCCACAGAAACCGCTGTGCAAAAGTCGAGAAACAGATACAGAAAGTGACTGGCCTAAGGCTTGTCACTTGAATGTGAGTGGCTGAATGAGTGGCGGATGGTTGGAAATGAAATCCAAATCCCCTGACCTCTAATTTCAGAGGGTGCAGTGCCTCCCCCATGCCCGATTTTAGAGTTAAACGTCTTAGCAAGAGCTTCACTGCACTGAAGTCACCCTGAAAAGACATTAGCTTCCATCCGCACAGTCATTGCCCCTGGTCTCTAATGAGAGTTTGCCCAGTTAAAGTTGCAACATTGGGTTTAACGTGAGAGATCTTGACTTTCAGCCTGTAACTTTTGAAAAGGGTCGATGTACTTAGGGCTTCCTGCTACAAAGTAAGAGTCAAGGACCCTCTTCCGCAAAGAGGAGCTGGCCTTAGTGGGAAATGGAGAATGAGCTCCTTTAAATCACCGCTCTGTCACCAATCATTAAGAAACCTTTCCAAGAACATACATGTATCGTGTCTCCAGGAGGGCTGGGATTTGTGCAAGGTTCTGAGTAACATGCTACCACAGGAAGGTGGAGGTCCTGCTCAGCCCTAGAGACAGACACACACATGCAAACACACACACAGAAACCTTAGACACACAACTGGTAGTGTCGAGCCAAAGACTTAGCAGTATGAGGAGGGCACTGAACCCACCCATGCTCCAAAGAAGGAGAGGCCTTTCCCTGATCCACACGTGCATTCTCCCTCCTTCTCCCCCAAACCTGCCTCCTCCTCAAGCCCACGTATTATTACATAGAATACGATTAGGCAGCGCTCTCAGGTTACAGAATTGTCAACGATGCTCTCGTTAAAACAACAGCACAGTCAAACAGACAGCATGCTAGCATGTGAAATGCGATCAGTTCTTTCAGACACGGCTCATGATGAATGGAGCCACACAAGGAGGACTGCAGCTATGCTGCGCCCCGAGCCGAACTGGGAGAATGGCTACCTACCAAAGTGCTGCACACTCTCATTTCACCCTCAGAGGCAGAAAAGAGGACTGCAAAGGACTCACGGGTCTCCCATGCTCTCCGCAAAGGACTCCCATTCCTCCTGCGGACCAAAGGTAACAACAAAAGCAGCTTTTTATTTGTAGAGCACACAACTTTTGGAAAATACACAGCTAAAACTGTCCCCGCTTTAAGTGCTTTACAGCACTTAAAGCGGGGACAGTTTTAGCTGTGTAATTTGAAAAACTTGCCTCTAAGTGCCTAGATGATGAAGTTCGAATGGGGGACCTGTGTCCACTTGCGTTGAGCATTCTTTCAGTGAGAAAGGATTTGGTTACATTTTGACTCTTTAGCACTGATTCTCATTCTTGTCAATCAACTGTGAAATTTCTGTGTTAATTTCTAGCAGAGGTAATAGAGTTAGTCCAAAATCATAGGTGTATATAAGTCCAGGTGGACAAGTAGGCCCAGAATCCCAGGCACTGAGCTGAAAAGGGGATCATTTCCCAGTGGGCCTCACGTCCCACAGAAACCGCTGTGCAAAAGTCGAGAAACAGATACAGAAAGTGACTGGCCTAAGGCTTGTCACTTGAATGTGAGTGGCTGAATGAGTGGCGGATGGTTGGAAATGAAATCCAAATCCCCTGACCTCTAATTTCAGAGGGTGCAGTGCCTCCCCCATGCCCGATTTTAGAGTTAAATGTCTTAGCAAGAGCTTCACTGCAGTGAAGTCACCCTGAAAAGACATTAGCTTCCATCCGCACAGTCATTGCCCCCTGGTCTCTAATGAGAGTTTGCCCAGTTAAAGTTGCAACATTGGGTTTAACGTGAGAGATCTTGACTTTCAGCCTGTAACTTTTGAAAAGGGTCGATGTACTTAGGGCTTCCTGCTACAAAGTAAGAGTCAAGGACCCTCTTCCGCAAAGAGGAGCTGGCCTTAGTGGGAAATGGAGAATGAGCTCCTTTAAATCACCGCTCTGTCACCAATCATTAAGAAACCTTTCCAAGAACATACATGTATCGTGTCTCCAGGAGGGCTGGGACTTGTGCAAGGTTCTGAGTAACATGCTACCACAGGAAGGTGGAGGTCCTGCTCAGCCCTAGAGACAGACACACACATGCAAACACACACACAGAAACCTTAGACACACAACTGGTAGTGTCGAGCCAAAGACTTAGCAGTATGAGGAGGGCACTGAACCCACCCATGCTCCAAAGAAGGAGAGGCCTTTCCCTGATCCACACGTGCATTCTCCCTCCTTCTCCCCCAAACCTGCCTCCTCCTCAAGCCCACGCATTATTACATAGAATACGATTAGGCAGCGCTCTCAGGTTACAGAATTGTCAACGATGCTCTCGTTAAAACAACAGCACAGTCAAACAGACAGCATGCTAGCATGTGAAATGCGATCAGTTCTTTCAGACACGGCTCATGATGAATGGAGCCACACAAGGAGGACTGCAGCTATGCTGCGCCCCGAGCCGAACTGGGAGAATGGCTACCTACCAAAGTGCTGCACACTCTCATTTCACCCTCAGAGGCAGAAAAGAGGACTGCAAAGGACTCACGGGTCTCCCATGCTCTCCGCAAAGGACTCCCATTCCTCCTGCGGACCAAAGGTAACAACAAAAGCAGCTTTTTATTTGTAGAGCACACAACTTTTGGAAAATACACAGCTAAAACTGTCCCCGCTTTAAGTGCTTTACAGCACTTAAAGCGGGGACAGTTTTAGCTGTGTAATTTGAAAAACTTGCCTCTAAGTGCCTAGATGATGAAGTTCGAATGGGGGACCTGTGTCCACTTGCGTTGAGCATTCTTTCAGTGAGAAAGGATTTGGTTACATTTTGACTCTTTAGCACTGATTCTCATTCTTGTCAATCAACTGTGAAATTTCTGTGTTAATTTCTAGCAGAGGTAATAGAGTTAGTCCAAAATCATAGGTGTATATAAGTCCAGGTGGACAAGTAGGCCCAGAATCCCAGGCACTGAGCTGAAAAGGGGATCATTTCCCAGTGGGCCTCACGTCCCACAGAAACCGCTGTGCAAAAGTCGAGAAACAGATACAGAAAGTGACTGGCCTAAGGCTTGTCACTTGAATGTGAGTGGCTGAATGAGTGGCGGATGGTTGGAAATGAAATCCAAATCCCCTGACCTCTAATTTCAGAGGGTGCAGTGCCTCCCCCATGCCCGATTTTAGAGTTAAACGTCTTAGCAAGAGCTTCACTGCACTGAAGTCACCCTGAAAAGACATTAGCTTCCATCCGCACAGTCATTGCCCCTGGTCTCTAATGAGAGTTTGCCCAGTTAAAGTTGCAACATTGGGTTTAACGTGAGAGATCTTGACTTTCAGCCTGTAACTTTTGAAAAGGGTCGATGTACTTAGGGCTTCCTGCTACAAAGTAAGAGTCAAGGACCCTCTTCCGCAAAGAGGAGCTGGCCTTAGTGGGAAATGGAGAATGAGCTCCTTTAAATCACCGCTCTGTCACCAATCATTAAGAAACCTTTCCAAGAACATACATGTATCGTGTCTCCAGGAGGGCTGGGATTTGTGCAAGGTTCTGAGTAACATGCTACCACAGGAAGGTGGAGGTCCTGCTCAGCCCTAGAGACAGACACACACATGCAAACACACACACAGAAACCTTAGACACACAACTGGTAGTGTCGAGCCAAAGACTTAGCAGTATGAGGAGGGCACTGAACCCACCCATGCTCCAAAGAAGGAGAGGCCTTTCCCTGATCCACACGTGCATTCTCCCTCCTTCTCCCCCAAACCTGCCTCCTCCTCAAGCCCACGTATTATTACATAGAATACGATTAGGCAGCGCTCTCAGGTTACAGAATTGTCAACGATGCTCTCGTTAAAACAACAGCACAGTCAAACAGACAGCATGCTAGCATGTGAAATGCGATCAGTTCTTTCAGACACGGCTCATGATGAATGGAGCCACACAAGGAGGACTGCAGCTATGCTGCGCCCCGAGCCGAACTGGGAGAATGGCTACCTACCAAAGTGCTGCACACTCTCATTTCACCCTCAGAGGCAGAAAAGAGGACTGCAAAGGACTCACGGGTCTCCCATGCTCTCCGCAAAGGACTCCCATTCCTCCTGCGGACCAAAGGTAACAACAAAAGCAGCTTTTTATTTGTAGAGCACACAACTTTTGGAAAATACACAGCTAAAACTGTCCCCGCTTTAAGTGCTTTACAGCACTTAAAGCGGGGACAGTTTTAGCTGTGTAATTTGAAAAACTTGCCTCTAAGTGCCTAGATGATGAAGTTCGAATGGGGGACCTGTGTCCACTTGCGTTGAGCATTCTTTCAGTGAGAAAGGATTTGGTTACATTTTGACTCTTTAGCACTGATTCTCATTCTTGTCAATCAACTGTGAAATTTCTGTGTTAATTTCTAGCAGAGGTAATAGAGTTAGTCCAAAATCATAGGTGTATATAAGTCCAGGTGGACAAGTAGGCCCAGAATCCCAGGCACTGAGCTGAAAAGGGGATCATTTCCCAGTGGGCCTCACGTCCCACAGAAACCGCTGTGCAAAAGTCGAGAAACAGATACAGAAAGTGACTGGCCTAAGGCTTGTCACTTGAATGTGAGTGGCTGAATGAGTGGCGGATGGTTGGAAATGAAATCCAAATCCCCTGACCTCTAATTTCAGAGGGTGCAGTGCCTCCCCCATGCCCGATTTTAGAGTTAAACGTCTTAGCAAGAGCTTCACTGCAGTGAAGTCACCCTGAAAAGACATTAGCTTCCATCCGCACAGTCATTGCCCCCTGGTCTCTAATGAGAGTTTGCCCAGTTAAAGTTGCAACATTGGGTTTAACGTGAGAGATCTTGACTTTCAGCCTGTAACTTTTGAAAAGGGTCGATGTACTTAGGGCTTCCTGCTACAAAGTAAGAGTCAAGGACCCTCTTCCGCAAAGAGGAGCTGGCCTTAGTGGGAAATGGAGAATGAGCTCCTTTAAATCACCGCTCTGTCACCAATCATTAAGAAACCTTTCCAAGAACATACATGTATCGTGTCTCCAGGAGGGCTGGGACTTGTGCAAGGTTCTGAGTAACATGCTACCACAGGAAGGTGGAGGTCCTGCTCAGCCCTAGAGACAGACACACACATGCAAACACACACACAGAAACCTTAGACACACAACTGGTAGTGTCGAGCCAAAGACTTAGCAGTATGAGGAGGGCACTGAACCCACCCATGCTCCAAAGAAGGAGAGGCCTTTCCCTGATCCACACGTGCATTCTCCCTCCTTCTCCCCCAAACCTGCCTCCTCCTCAAGCCCACGCATTATTACATAGAATACGATTAGGCAGCGCTCTCAGGTTACAGAATTGTCAACGATGCTCTCGTTAAAACAACAGCACAGTCAAACAGACAGCATGCTAGCATGTGAAATGCGATCAGTTCTTTCAGACACGGCTCATGATGAATGGAGCCACACAAGGAGGACTGCAGCTATGCTGCGCCCCGAGCCGAACTGGGAGAATGGCTACCTACCAAAGTGCTGCACACTCTCATTTCACCCTCAGAGGCAGAAAAGAGGACTGCAAAGGACTCACGGGTCTCCCATGCTCTCCGCAAAGGACTCCCATTCCTCCTGCGGACCAAAGGTAACAACAAAAGCAGCTTTTTATTTGTAGAGCACACAACTTTTGGAAAATACACAGCTAAAACTGTCCCCGCTTTAAGTGCTTTACAGCACTTAAAGCGGGGACAGTTTTAGCTGTGTAATTTGAAAAACTTGCCTCTAAGTGCCTAGATGATGAAGTTCGAATGGGGGACCTGTGTCCACTTGCGTTGAGCATTCTTACAGTGAGAAAGGATTTGGTTACATTTTGACTCTTTAGCACTGATTCTCATTCTTGTCAATCAACTGTGAAATTTCTGTGTTAATTTCTAGCAGAGGTAATAGAGTTAGTCCAAAATCATAGGTGTATATAAGTCCAGGTGGACAAGTAGGCCCAGAATCCCAGGCACTGAGCTGAAAAGGGGATGATTTCCCAGTGGGCCTCACGTCCCACAGAAACCGCTGTGCAAAAGTCGAGAAACAGATACAGAAAGTGACTGGCCTAAGGCTTGTCACTTGAATGTGAGTGGCTGAATGAGTGGCGGATGGTTGGAAATGACATCCAAATCCCCTGACCTCTAATTTCAGAGGGTGCAGTGCCTCCCCCATGCCCGATTTTAGAGTTAAACGTCTTAGCAAGAGCTTCACTGCACTGAAGTCACCCTGAAAAGACATTAGCTTCCATCCGCACAGTCATTGCCCCTGGTCTCTAATGAGAGTTTGCCCAGTTAAAGTTGCAACATTGGGTTTAACGTGAGAGATCTTGACTTTCAGCCTGTAACTTTTGAAAAGGGTCGATGTACTTAGGGCTTCCTGCTACAAAGTAAGAGTCAAGGACCCTCTTCCGCAAAGAGGAGCTGGCCTTAGTGGGAAATGGAGAATGAGCTCCTTTAAATCACCGCTCTGTCACCAATCATTAAGAAACCTTTCCAAGAACATACATGTATCGTGTCTCCAGGAGGGCTGGGATTTGTGCAAGGTTCTGAGTAACATGCTACCACAGGAAGGTGGAGGTCCTGCTCAGCCCTAGAGACAGACACACACATGCAAACACACACACAGAAACCTTAGACACACAACTGGTAGTGTCGAGCCAAAGACTTAGCAGTATGAGGAGGGCACTGAACCCACCCACGCTCCAAAGAAGGAGAGGCCTTTCCCTGATCCACACGTGCATTCTCCCTCCTTCTCCCCCAAACCTGCCTCCTCCTCAAGCCCACGCATTATTACATAGAATACGATTAGGCAGCGCTCTCAGGTTACAGAATTGTCAACGATGCTCTCGTTAAAACAACAGCACAGTCAAACAGACAGCATGCTAGCATGTGAAATGCGATCAGTTCTTTCAGACACGGCTCATGATGAATGGAGCCACACAAGGAGGACTGCAGCTATGCTGCGCCCCGAGCCGAACTGGGAGAATGGCTACCTACCAAAGTGCTGCACACTCTCATTTCACCCTCAGAGGCAGAAAAGAGGACTGCAAAGGACTCACGGGTCTCCCATGCTCTCCGCAAAGGACTCCCATTCCTCCTGCGGACCAAAGGTAACAACAAAAGCAGCTTTTTATTTGTAGAGCACACAACTTTTGGAAAATACACAGCTAAAACTGTCCCCGCTTTAAGTGCTTTACAGCACTTAAAGCGGGGACAGTTTTAGCTGTGTAATTTGAAAAACTTGCCTCTAAGTGCCTAGATGATGAAGTTCGAATGGGGGACCTGTGTCCACTTGCGTTGAGCATTCTTTCAGTGAGAAAGGATTTGGTTACATTTTGACTCTTTAGCACTGATTCTCATTCTTGTCAATCAACTGTGAAATTTCTGTGTTAATTTCTAGCAGAGGTAATAGAGTTAGTCCAAAATCATAGGTGTATATAAGTCCAGGTGGACAAGTAGGCCCAGAATCCCAGGCACTGAGCTGAAAAGGGGATCATTTCCCAGTGGGCCTCACGTCCCACAGAAACCGCTGTGCAAAAGTCGAGAAACAGATACAGAAAGTGACTGGCCTAAGGCTTGTCACTTGAATGTGAGTGGCTGAATGAGTGGCGGATGGTTGGAAATGAAATCCAAATCCCCTGACCTCTAATTTCAGAGGGTGCAGTGCCTCCCCCATGCCCGATTTTAGAGTTAAACGTCTTAGCAAGAGCTTCACTGCACTGAAGTCACCCTGAAAAGACATTAGCTTCCATCCGCACAGTCATTGCCCCTGGTCTCTAATGAGAGTTTGCCCAGTTAAAGTTGCAACATTGGGTTTAACGTGAGAGATCTTGACTTTCAGCCTGTAACTTTTGAAAAGGGTCGATGTACTTAGGGCTTCCTGCTACAAAGTAAGAGTCAAGGACCCTCTTCCGCAAAGAGGAGCTGGCCTTAGTGGGAAATGGAGAATGAGCTCCTTTAAATCACCGCTCTGTCACCAATCATTAAGAAACCTTTCCAAGAACATACATGTATCGTGTCTCCAGGAGGGCTGGGATTTGTGCAAGGTTCTGAGTAACATGCTACCACAGGAAGGTGGAGGTCCTGCTCAGCCCTAGAGACAGACACACACATGCAAACACACACACAGAAACCTTAGACACACAACTGGTAGTGTCGAGCCAAAGACTTAGCAGTATGAGGAGGGCACTGAACCCACCCATGCTCCAAAGAAGGAGAGGCCTTTCCCTGATCCACACGTGCATTCTCCCTCCTTCTCCCCCAAACCTGCCTCCTCCTCAAGCCCACGTATTATTACATAGAATACGATTAGGCAGCGCTCTCAGGTTACAGAATTGTCAACGATGCTCTCGTTAAAACAACAGCACAGTCAAACAGACAGCATGCTAGCATGTGAAATGCGATCAGTTCTTTCAGACACGGCTCATGATGAATGGAGCCACACAAGGAGGACTGCAGCTATGCTGCGCCCCGAGCCGAACTGGGAGAATGGCTACCTACCAAAGTGCTGCACACTCTCATTTCACCCTCAGAGGCAGAAAAGAGGACTGCAAAGGACTCACGGGTCTCCCATGCTCTCCGCAAAGGACTCCCATTCCTCCTGCGGACCAAAGGTAACAACAAAAGCAGCTTTTTATTTGTAGAGCACACAACTTTTGGAAAATACACAGCTAAAACTGTCCCCGCTTTAAGTGCTTTACAGCACTTAAAGCGGGGACAGTTTTAGCTGTGTAATTTGAAAAACTTGCCTCTAAGTGCCTAGATGATGAAGTTCGAATGGGGGACCTGTGTCCACTTGCGTTGAGCATTCTTACAGTGAGAAAGGATTTGGTTACATTTTGACTCTTTAGCACTGATTCTCATTCTTGTCAATCAACTGTGAAATTTCTGTGTTAATTTCTAGCAGAGGTAATAGAGTTAGTCCAAAATCATAGGTGTATATAAGTCCAGGTGGACAAGTAGGCCCAGAATCCCAGGCACTGAGCTGAAAAGGGGATCATTTCCCAGTGGGCCTCACGTCCCACAGAAACCGCTGTGCAAAAGTCGAGAAACAGATACAGAAAGTGACTGGCCTAAGGCTTGTCACTTGAATGTGAGTGGCTGAATGAGTGGCGGATGGTTGGAAATGACATCCAAATCCCCTGACCTCTAATTTCAGAGGGTGCAGTGCCTCCCCCATGCCCGATTTTAGAGTTAAACGTCTTAGCAAGAGCTTCACTGCACTGAAGTCACCCTGAAAAGACATTAGCTTCCATCCGCACAGTCATTGCCCCCTGGTCTCTAATGAGAGTTTGCCCAGTTAAAGTTGCAACATTGGGTTTAACGTGAGAGATCTTGACTTTCAGCCTGTAACTTTTGAAAAGGGTCGATGTACTTAGGGCTTCCTGCTACAAAGTAAGAGTCAAGGACCCTCTTCCGCAAAGAGGAGCTGGCCTTAGTGGGAAATGGAGAATGAGCTCCTTTAAATCACCGCTCTGTCACCAATCATTAAGAAACCTTTCCAAGAACATACATGTATCGTGTCTCCAGGAGGGCTGGGACTTGTGCAAGGTTCTGAGTAACATGCTACCACAGGAAGGTGGAGGTCCTGCTCAGCCCTAGAGACAGACACACACATGCAAACACACACACAGAAACCTTAGACACACAACTGGTAGTGTCGAGCCAAAGACTTAGCAGTATGAGGAGGGCACTGAACCCACCCATGCTCCAAAGAAGGAGAGGCCTTTCCCTGATACACACGTGCATTCTCCCTCCTTCTCCCCCAAACCTGCCTCCTCCTCAAGCCCACGCATTATTACATAGAATACGATTAGGCAGCGCTCTCAGGTTACAGAATTGTCAACGATGCTCTCGTTAAAACAACAGCACAGTCAAACAGACAGCATGCTAGCATGTGAAATGCGATCAGTTCTTTCAGACACGGCTCATGATGAATGGAGCCACACAAGGAGGACTGCAGCTATGCTGCGCCCCGAGCCGAACTGGGAGAATGGCTACCTACCAAAGTGCTGCACACTCTCATTTCACCCTCAGAGGCAGAAAAGAGGACTGCAAAGGACTCACGGGTCTCCCATGCTCTCCGCAAAGGAGTCCCATTCCTCCTGCGGACCAAAGGTAACAACAAAAGCAGCTTTTTATTTGTAGAGCACACAACTTTTGGAAAATACACAGCTAAAACTGTCCCCGCTTTAAGTGCTTTACAGCACTTAAAGCGGGGACAGTTTTAGCTGTGTAATTTGAAAAACTTGCCTCTAAGTGCCTAGATGATGAAGTTCGAATGGGGGACCTGTGTCCACTTGCGTTGAGCATTCTTACAGTGAGAAAGGATTTGGTTACATATTGACTCTTTAGCACTGATTCTCATTCTTGTCAATCAACTGTGAAATTTCTGTGTTAATTTCTAGCAGAGGTAATAGAGTTAGTCCAAAATCATAGGTGTATATAAGTCCAGGTGGACAAGTAGGCCCAGAATCCCAGGCACTGAGCTGAAAAGGGGATGATTTCCCAGTGGGCCTCACGTCCCACAGAAACCGCTGTGCAGAAGTCGAGAAACAGATACAGAAAGTGACTGGCCTAAGGCTTGTCACTTGAATGTGAGTGGCTGAATGAGTGGCGGATGGTTGGAAATGAAATCCAAATCCCCTGACCTCTAATTTCAGAGGGTGCAGTGCCTCCCCCATGCCCGATTTTAGAGTTAAACGTCTTAGCAAGAGCTTCACTGCACTGAAGTCACCCTGAAAAGACATTAGCTTCCATCCGCACAGTCATTGCCCCCTGGTCTCTAATGAGAGTTTGCCCAGTTAAAGTTGCAACATTGGGTTTAATGTGAGAGATCTTGACTTTCAGCCTGTAACTTTTGAAAAGGGTCGATGTACTTAGGGCTTCCTGCTACAAAGTAAGAGTCAAGGACCCTCTTCCGCAAAGAGGAGCTGGCCTTAGTGGGAAATGGAGAATGAGCTCCTTTAAATCACCGCTCTGTCACCAATCATTAAGAAACCTTTCCAAGAACATACATGTATCGTGTCTCCAGGAGAGCTGGGATTTGTGCAAGGTTCTGAGTAACATGCTACCACAGGAAGGTGGAGGTCCTGCTCAGCCCTAGAGACAGACACACACATGCAAACACACACACAGAAACCTTAGACACACAACTGGTAGTGTCGAGCCAAAGACTTAGCAGTATGAGGAGGGCACTGAACCCACCCATGCTCCAAAGAAGGAGAGGCCTTTCCCTGATCCACACGTGCATTCTCCCTCCTTCTCCCCCAAACCTGCCTCCTCCTCAAGCCCACGCATTATTACATAGAATACGATTAGGCAGCGCTCTCAGGTTACAGAATTGTCAACGATGCTCTCGTTAAAACAACAGCACAGTCAAACAGACAGCATGCTAGCATGTGAAATGCGATCAGTTCTTTCAGACACGGCTCATGATGAATGGAGCCACACAAGGAGGACTGCAGCTATGCTGCGCCCTGAGCCGAACTGGGAGAATGGCTACCTACCAAAGTGCTGCACACTCTCATTTCACCCTCAGAGGCAGAAAAGAGGACTGCAAAGGACTCACGGGTCTCCCATGCTCTCCGCAAAGGACTCCCATTCCTCCTGCGGACCAAAGGTAACAAGAAAAGCAGCTTTTTATTTGTAGAGCACACAACTTTTGGAAAATACACAGCTAAAACTGTCCCCGCTTTAAGTGCTTTACAGCACTTAAAGCGGGGACAGTTTTAGCTGTGTAATTTGAAAAACTTGCCTCTAAGTGCCTAGATGATGAAGTTCGAATGGGGGACCTGTGTCCACTTGCGTTGAGCATTCTTTCAGTGAGAAAGGATTTGGTTACATTTTGACTCTTTAGCACTGATTCTCATTCTTGTCAATCAACTGTGAAATTTCTGTGTTAATTTCTAGCAGAGGTAATAGAGTTAGTCCAAAATCATAGGTGTATATAAGTCCAGGTGGACAAGTAGGCCCAGAATCCCAGGCACTGAGCTGAAAAGGGGATCATTTCCCAGTGGGCCTCACGTCCCACAGAAACCGCTGTGCAAAAGCCGAGAAACAGATACAGAAAGTGACTGGCCTAAGGCTTGTCACTTGAATGTGAGTGGCTGAATGAGTGGCGGATGGTTGGAAATGACATCCAAATCCCCTGACCTCTAATTTCAGAGGGTGCAGTGCCTCCCCCATGCCCGATTTTAGAGTTAAACGTCTTAGCAAGAGCTTCACTGCACTGAAGTCACCCTGAAAAGACATTAGCTTCCTTCCGCACAGTCATTGCCCCTGGTCTCTAATGAGAGTTTGCCCAGTTAAAGTTGCAACATTGGGTTTAACGTGAGAGATCTTGACTTTCAGCCTGTAACTTTTGAAAAGGGTCGATGTACTTAGGGCTTCCTGCTACAAAGTAAGAGTCAAGGACCCTCTTCCGCAAAGAGGAGCTGGCCTTAGTGGGAAATGGAGAATGAGCTCCTTTAAATCACCGCTCTGTCACCAATCATTAAGAAACCTTTCCAAGAACATACATGTATCGTGTCTCCAGGAGGGCTGGGATTTGTGCAAGGTTCTGAGTAACATGCTACCACAGGAAGGTGGAGGTCCTGCTCAGCCCTAGAGACAGACACACACATGCAAACACACACACAGAAACCTTAGACACACAACTGGTAGTGTCGAGCCAAAGACTTAGCAGTATGAGGAGGGCACTGAACCCACCCATGCTCCAAAGAAGGAGAGGCCTTTCCCTGATCCACACGTGCATTCTCCCTCCTTCTCCCCCAAACCTGCCTCCTCCTCAAGCCCACGTATTATTACATAGAATACGATTAGGCAGCGCTCTCAGGTTACAGAATTGTCAACGATGCTCTCGTTAAAACAACAGCACAGTCAAACAGACAGCATGCTAGCATGTGAAATGCGATCAGTTCTTTCAGACACGGCTCATGATGAATGGAGCCACACAAGGAGGACTGCAGCTATGCTGCGCCCCGAGCCGAACTGGGGGAATGGCTACCTACCAAAGTGCTGCACACTCTCATTTCACCCTCAGAGGCAGAAAAGAGGACTGCAAAGGACTCACGGGTCTCCCATGCTCTCCGCAAAGGACTCCCATTCCTCCTGCGGACCAAAGGTAACAACAAAAGCAGCTTTTTATTTGTAGAGCACACAACTTTTGGAAAATACACAGCTAAAACTGTCCCCGCTTTAAGTGCTTTACAGCACTTAAAGCGGGGACAGTTTTAGCTGTGTAATTTGAAAAACTTGCCTCTAAGTGCCTAGATGATGAAGTTCGAATGGGGGACCTGTGTCCACTTGCGTTGAGCATTCTTTCAGTGAGAAAGGATTTGGTTACATTTTGACTCTTTAGCACTGATTCTCATTCTTGTCAATCAACTGTGAAATTTCTGTGTTAATTTCTAGCAGAGGTAATAGAGTTAGTCCAAAATCATAGGTGTATATAAGTCCAGGTGGACAAGTAGGCCCAGAATCCCAGGCACTGAGCTGAAAAGGGGATCATTTCCCAGTGGGCCTCACGTCCCACAGAAACCGCTGTGCAAAAGTCGAGAAACAGATACAGAAAGTGACTGGCCTAAGGCTTGTCACTTGAATGTGAGTGGCTGAATGAGTGGCGGATGGTTGGAAATGACATCCAAATCCCCTGACCTCTAATTTCAGAGGGTGCAGTGCCTCCCCCATGCCCGATTTTAGAGTTAAACGTCTTAGCAAGAGCTTCACTGCAGTGAAGTCACCCTGAAAAGACATTAGCTTCCATCCGCACAGTCATTGCCCCCTGGTCTCTAATGAGAGTTTGCCCAGTTAAAGTTGCAACATTGGGTTTAACGTGAGAGATCTTGACTTTCAGCCTGTAACTTTTGAAAAGGGTCGATGTACTTAGGGCTTCCTGCTACAAAGTAAGAGTCAAGGACCCTCTTCCGCAAAGAGGAGCTGGCCTTAGTGGGAAATGGAGAATGAGCTCCTTTAAATCACCGCTCTGTCACCAATCATTAAGAAACCTTTCCAAGAACATACATGTATCGTGTCTCCAGGAGGGCTGGGACTTGTGCAAGGTTCTGAGTAACATGCTACCACAGGAAGGTGGAGGTCCTGCTCAGCCCTAGAGACAGACACACACATGCAAACACACACACAGAAACCTTAGACACACAACTGGTAGTGTCGAGCCAAAGACTTAGCAGTATGAGGAGGGCACTGAACCCACCCATGCTCCAAAGAAGGAGAGGCCTTTCCCTGATCCACACGTGCATTCTCCCTCCTTCTCCCCCAAACCTGCCTCCTCCTCAAGCCCACGCATTATTACATAGAATACGATTAGGCAGCGCTCTCAGGTTACAGAATTGTCAACGATGCTCTCGTTAAAACAACAGCACAGTCAAACAGACAGCATGCTAGCATGTGAAATGCGATCAGTTCTTTCAGACACGGCTCATGATGAATGGAGCCACACAAGGAGGACTGCAGCTATGCTGCGCCCCGAGCCGAACTGGGAGAATGGCTACCTACCAAAGTGCTGCACACTCTCATTTCACCCTCAGAGGCAGAAAAGAGGACTGCAAAGGACTCACGGGTCTCCCATGCTCTCCGCAAAGGACTCCCATTCCTCCTGCGGACCAAAGGTAACAACAAAAGCAGCTTTTTATTTGTAGAGCACACAACTTTTGGAAAATACACAGCTAAAACTGTCCCCGCTTTAAGTGCTTTACAGCACTTAAAGCGGGGACAGTTTTAGCTGTGTAATTTGAAAAACTTGCCTCTAAGTGCCTAGATGATGAAGTTCGAATGGGGGACCTGTGTCCACTTGCGTTGAGCATTCTTACAGTGAGAAAGGATTTGGTTACATTTTGACTCTTTAGCACTGATTCTCATTCTTGTCAATCAACTGTGAAATTTCTGTGTTAATTTCTAGCAGAGGTAATAGAGTTAGTCCAAAATCATAGGTGTATATAAGTCCAGGTGGACAAGTAGGCCCAGAATCCCAGGCACTGAGCTGAAAAGGGGATGATTTCCCAGTGGGCCTCACGTCCCACAGAAACCGCTGTGCAAAAGTCGAGAAACAGATACAGAAAGTGACTGGCCTAAGGCTTGTCACTTGAATGTGAGTGGCTGAATGAGTGGCGGATGGTTGGAAATGAAATCCAAATCCCCTGACCTCTAATTTCAGAGGGTGCAGTGCCTCCCCCATGCCCGATTTTAGAGTTAAACGTCTTAGCAAGAGCTTCACTGCACTGAAGTCACCCTGAAAAGACATTAGCTTCCATCCGCACAGTCATTGCCCCCTGGTCTCTAATGAGAGTTTGCCCAGTTAAAGTTGCAACATTGGGTTTAATGTGAGAGATCTTGACTTTCAGCCTGTAACTTTTGAAAAGGGTCGATGTACTTAGGGCTTCCTGCTACAAAGTAAGAGTCAAGGACCCTCTTCCGCAAAGAGGAGCTGGCCTTAGTGGGAAATGGAGAATGAGCTCCTTTAAATCACCGCTCTGTCACCAATCATTAAGAAACCTTTCCAAGAACATACATGTATCGTGTCTCCAGGAGGGCTGGGATTTGTGCAAGGTTCTGAGTAACATGCTACCACAGGAAGGTGGAGGTCCTGCTCAGCCCTAGAGACAGACACACACATGCAAACACACACACAGAAACCTTAGACACACAACTGGTAGTGTCGAGCCAAAGACTTAGCAGTATGAGGAGGGCACTGAACCCACCCACGCTCCAAAGAAGGAGAGGCCTTTCCCTGATCCACACGTGCATTCTCCCTCCTTCTCCCCCAAACCTGCCTCCTCCTCAAGCCCACGCATTATTACATAGAATACGATTAGGCAGCGCTCTCAGGTTACAGAATTGTCAACGATGCTCTCGTTAAAACAACAGCACAGTCAAACAGACAGCATGCTAGCATGTGAAATGCGATCAGTTCTTTCAGACACGGCTCATGATGAATGGAGCCACACAAGGAGGACTGCAGCTATGCTGCGCCCCGAGCCGAACTGGGAGAATGGCTACCTACCAAAGTGCTGCACACTCTCATTTCACCCTCAGAGGCAGAAAAGAGGACTGCAAAGGACTCACGGGTCTCCCATGCTCTCCGCAAAGGACTCCCATTCCTCCTGCGGACCAAAGGTAACAACAAAAGCAGCTTTTTATTTGTAGAGCACACAACTTTTGGAAAATACACAGCTAAAACTGTCCCCGCTTTAAGTGCTGTAAAGCACTTAAAGCGGGGACAGTTTTAGCTGTGTAATTTGAAAAACTTGCCTCTAAGTGCCTAGATGATGAAGTTCGAATGGGGGACCTGTGTCCACTTGCGTTGAGCATTCTTTCAGTGAGAAAGGATTTGGTTACATTTTGACTCTTTAGCACTGATTCTCATTCTTGTCAATCAACTGTGAAATTTCTGTGTTAATTTCTAGCAGAGGTAATAGAGTTAGTCCAAAATCATAGGTGTATATAAGTCCAGGTGGACAAGTAGGCCCAGAATCCCAGGCACTGAGCTGAAAAGGGGATGATTTCCCAGTGGGCCTCACGTCCCACAGAAACCGCTGTGCAAAAGTCGAGAAACAGATACAGAAAGTGACTGGCCTAAGGCTTGTCACTTGAATGTGAGTGGCTGAATGAGTGGCGGATGGTTGGAAATGAAATCCAAATCCCCTGACCTCTAATTTCAGAGGGTGCAGTGCCTCCCCCATGCCCGATTTTAGAGTTAAACGTCTTAGCAAGAGCTTCACTGCACTGAAGTCACCCTGAAAAGACATTAGCTTCCATCCGCACAGTCATTGCCCCCTGGTCTCTAATGAGAGTTTGCCCAGTTAAAGTTGCAACATTGGGTTTAACGTGAGAGATCTTGACTTTCAGCCTGTAACTTTTGAAAAGGGTCGATGTACTTAGGGCTTCCTGCTACAAAGTAAGAGTCAAGGACCCTCTTCCGCAAAGAGGAGCTGGCCTTAGTGGGAAATGGAGAATGAGCTCCTTTAAATCACCGCTCTGTCACCAATCATTAAGAAACCTTTCCAAGAACATACATGTATCGTGTCTCCAGGAGGGCTGGGATTTGTGCAAGGTTCTGAGTAACATGCTACCACAGGAAGGTGGAGGTCCTGCTCAGCCCTAGAGACAGACACACACATGCAAACACACACACAGAAACCTTAGACACACAACTGGTAGTGTCGAGCCAAAGACTTAGCAGTATGAGGAGGGCACTGAACCCACCCACGCTCCAAAGAAGGAGAGGCCTTTCCCTGATCCACACGTGCATTCTCCCTCCTTCTCCCCCAAACCTGCCTCCTCCTCAAGCCCACGCATTATTACATAGAATACGATTAGGCAGCGCTCTCAGGTTACAGAATTGTCAACGATGCTCTCGTTAAAACAACAGCACAGTCAAACAGACAGCATGCTAGCATGTGAAATGCGATCAGTTCTTTCAGACACGGCTCATGATGAATGGAGCCACACAAGGAGGACTGCAGCTATGCTGCGCCCCGAGCCGAACTGGGAGAATGGCTACCTACCAAAGTGCTGCACACTCTCATTTCACCCTCAGAGGCAGAAAAGAGGACTGCAAAGGACTCACGGGTCTCCCATGCTCTCCGCAAAGGACTCCCATTCCTCCTGCGGACCAAAGGTAACAACAAAAGCAGCTTTTTATTTGTAGAGCACACAACTTTTGGAAAATACACAGCTAAAACTGTCCCCGCTTTAAGTGCTTTACAGCACTTAAAGCGGGGACAGTTTTAGCTGTGTAATTTGAAAAACTTGCCTCTATGTGCCTAGATGATGAAGTTCGAATGGGGGACCTGTGTCCACTTGCGTTGAGCATTCTTTCAGTGAGAAAGGATTTGGTTACATTTTGACTCTTTAGCACTGATTCTCATTCTTGTCAATCAACTGTGAAATTTCTGTGTTAATTTCTAGCAGAGGTAATAGAGTTAGTCCAAAATCATAGGTGTATATAAGTCCAGGTGGACAAGTAGGCCCAGAATCCCAGGCACTGAGCTGAAAAGGGGATGATTTCCCAGTGGGCCTCACGTCCCACAGAAACCGCTGTGCAAAAGTCGAGAAACAGATACAGAAAGTGACTGGCCTAAGGCTTGTCACTTGAATGTGAGTGGCTGAATGAGTGGCGGATGGTTGGAAATGAAATCCAAATCCCCTGACCTCTAATTTCAGAGGGTGCAGTGCCTCCCCCATGCCCGATTTTAGAGTTAAACGTCTTAGCAAGAGCTTCACTGCACTGAAGTCACCCTGAAAAGACATTAGCTTCCATCCGCACAGTCATTGCCCCTGGTCTCTAATGAGAGTTTGCCCAGTTAAAGTTGCAACATTGGGTTTAACGTGAGAGATCTTGACTTTCAGCCTGTAACTTTTGAAAAGGGTCGATGTACTTAGGGCTTCCTGCTACAAAGTAAGAGTCAAGGACCCTCTTCCGCAAAGAGGAGCTGGCCTTAGTGGGAAATGGAGAATGAGCTCCTTTAAATCACCGCTCTGTCACCAATCATTAAGAAACCTTTCCAAGAACATACATGTATCGTGTCTCCAGGAGGGCTGGGATTTGTGCAAGGTTCTGAGTAACATGCTACCACAGGAAGGTGGAGGTCCTGCTCAGCCCTAGAGACAGACACACACATGCAAACACACACACAGAAACCTTAGACACACAACTGGTAGTGTCGAGCCAAAGACTTAGCAGTATGAGGAGGGCACTGAACCCACCCACGCTCCAAAGAAGGAGAGGCCTTTCCCTGATCCACACGTGCATTCTCCCTCCTTCTCCCCCAAACCTGCCTCCTCCTCAAGCCCACGTATTATTACATAGAATACGATTAGGCAGCGCTCTCAGGTTACAGAATTGTCAACGATGCTCTCGTTAAAACAACAGCACAGTCAAACAGACAGCATGCTAGCATGTGAAATGCGATCAGTTCTTTCAGACACGGCTCATGATGAATGGAGCCACACAAGGAGGACTGCAGCTATGCTGCGCCCCGAGCCGAACTGGGAGAATGGCTACCTACCAAAGTGCTGCACACTCTCATTTCACCCTCAGAGGCAGAAAAGAGGACTGCAAAGGACTCACGGGTCTCCCATGCTCTCCGCAAAGGACTCCCATTCCTCCTGCGGACCAAAGGTAACAACAAAAGCAGCTTTTTATTTGTAGAGCACACAACTTTTGGAAAATACACAGCTAAAACTGTCCCCGCTTTAAGTGCTTTACAGCACTTAAAGCGGGGACAGTTTTAGCTGTGTAATTTGAAAAACTTGCCTCTAAGTGCCTAGATGATGAAGTTCGAATGGGGGACCTGTGTCCACTTGCGTTGAGCATTCTTTCAGTGAGAAAGGATTTGGTTACATTTTGACTCTTTAGCACTGATTCTCATTCTTGTCAATCAACTGTGAAATTTCTGTGTTAATTTCTAGCAGAGGTAATAGAGTTAGTCCAAAATCATAGGTGTATATAAGTCCAGGTGGACAAGTAGGCCCAGAATCCCAGGCACTGAGCTGAAAAGGGGATCATTTCCCAGTGGGCCTCACGTCCCACAGAAACCGCTGTGCAAAAGTCGAGAAACAGATACAGAAAGTGACTGGCCTAAGGCTTGTCACTTGAATGTGAGTGGCTGAATGAGTGGCGGATGGTTGGAAATGAAATCCAAATCCCCTGACCTCTAATTTCAGAGGGTGCAGTGCCTCCCCCATGCCCGATTTTAGAGTTAAACGTCTTAGCAAGAGCTTCACTGCAGTGAAGTCACCCTGAAAAGACATTAGCTTCCATCCGCACAGTCATTGCCCCCTGGTCTCTAATGAGAGTTTGCCCAGTTAAAGTTGCAACATTGGGTTTAACGTGAGAGATCTTGACTTTCAGCCTGTAACTTTTGAAAAGGGTCGATGTACTTAGGGCTTCCTGCTACAAAGTAAGAGTCAAGGACCCTCTTCCGCAAAGAGGAGCTGGCCTTAGTGGGAAATGGAGAATGAGCTCCTTTAAATCACCGCTCTGTCACCAATCATTAAGAAACCTTTCCAAGAACATACATGTATTGTGTCTCCAGGAGGGCTGGGATTTGTGCAAGGTTCTGAGTAACATGCTACCACAGGAAGGTGGAGGTCCTGCTCAGCCCTAGAGACAGACACACACATGCAAACACACACACAGAAACCTTAGACACACAACTGGTAGTGTCGAGCCAAAGACTTAGCAGTATGAGGAGGGCACTGAACCCACCCATGCTCCAAAGAAGGAGAGGCCTTTCCCTGATCCACACGTGCATTCTCCCTCCTTCTCCCCCAAACCTGCCTCCTCCTCAAGCCCACGCATTATTACATAGAATACGATTAGGCAGCGCTCTCAGGTTACAGAATTGTCAACGATGCTCTCGTTAAAACAACAGCACAGTCAAACAGACAGCATGCTAGCATGTGAAATGCGATCAGTTCTTTCAGACACGGCTCATGATGAATGGAGCCACACAAGGAGGACTGCAGCTATGCTGCGCCCCGAGCCGAACTGGGAGAATGGCTACCTACCAAAGTGCTGCACACTCTCATTTCACCCTCAGAGGCAGAAAAGAGGACTGCAAAGGACTCACGGATCTCCCATGCTCTCCGCAAAGGACTCCCATTCCTCCTGCGGACCAAAGGTAACAACAAAAGCAGCTTTTTATTTGTAGAGCACACAACTTTTGGAAAATACACAGCTAAAACTGTCCCCGCTTTAAGTGCTTTACAGCACTTAAAGCGGGGACAGTTTTAGCTGTGTAATTTGAAAAACTTGCCTCTAAGTGCCTAGATGATGAAGTTCGAATGGGGGACCTGTGTCCACTTGCGTTGAGCATTCTTACAGTGAGAAAGGATTTGGTTACATTTTGACTCTTTAGAACTGATTCTCATTCTTGTCAATCAACTGTGAAATTTCTGTGTTAATTTCTAGCAGAGGTAATAGAGTTAGTCCAAAATCATAGGTGTATATAAGTCCAGGTGGACAAGTAGGCCCAGAATCCCAGGCACTGAGCTGAAAAGGGGATCATTTCCCAGTGGGCCTCACGTCCCACAGAAACCGCTGTGCAAAAGTCGAGAAACAGATACAGAAAGTGACTGGCCTAAGGCTTGTCACTTGAATGTGAGTGGCTGAATGAGTGGCGGATGGTTGGAAATGACATCCAAATCCCCTGACCTCTAATTTCAGAGGGTGCAGTGCCTCCCCCATGCCCGATTTTAGAGTTAAACGTCTTAGCAAGAGCTTCACTGCACTGAAGTCACCCTGAAAAGACATTAGCTTCCATCCGCACAGTCATTGCCCCCTGGTCTCTAATGAGAGTTTGCCCAGTTAAAGTTGCAACATTGGGTTTAACGTGAGAGATCTTGACTTTCAGCCTGTAACTTTTGAAAAGGGTCGATGTACTTAGGGCTTCCTGCTACAAAGTAAGAGTCAAGGACCCTCTTCCGCAAAGAGGAGCTGGCCTTAGTGGGAAATGGAGAATGAGCTCCTTTAAATCACCGCTCTGTCACCAATCATTAAGAAACCTTTCCAAGAACATACATGTATCGTGTCTCCAGGAGGGCTGGGACTTGTGCAAGGTTCTGAGTAACATGCTACCACAGGAAGGTGGAGGTCCTGCTCAGCCCTAGAGACAGACACACACATGCAAACACACACACAGAAACCTTAGACACACAACTGGTAGTGTCGAGCCAAAGACTTAGCAGTATGAGGAGGGCACTGAACCCACCCATGCTCCAAAGAAGGAGAGGCCTTTCCCTGATACACACGTGCATTCTCCCTCCTTCTCCCCCAAACCTGCCTCCTCCTCAAGCCCACGCATTATTACATAGAATACGATTAGGCAGCGCTCTCAGGTTACAGAATTGTCAACGATGCTCTCGTTAAAACAACAGCACAGTCAAACAGACAGCATGCTAGCATGTGAAATGCGATCAGTTCTTTCAGACACGGCTCATGATGAATGGAGCCACACAAGGAGGACTGCAGCTATGCTGCGCCCCGAGCCGAACTGGGAGAATGGCTACCTACCAAAGTGCTGCACACTCTCATTTCACCCTCAGAGGCAGAAAAGAGGACTGCAAAGGACTCACGGGTCTCCCATGCTCTCCGCAAAGGACTCCCATTCCTCCTGCGGACCAAAGGTAACAACAAAAGCAGCTTTTTATTTGTAGAGCACACAACTTTTGGAAAATACACAGCTAAAACTGTCCCCGCTTTAAGTGCTTTACAGCACTTAAAGCGGGGACAGTTTTAGCTGTGTAATTTGAAAAACGTGCCTCTAAGTGCCTAGATGATGAAGTTCGAATGGGGGACCTGTGTCCACTTGCGTTGAGCATTCTTACAGTGAGAAAGGATTTGGTTACATTTTGACTCTTTAGCACTGATTCTCATTCTTGTCAATCAACTGTGAAATTTCTGTGTTAATTTCTAGCAGAGGTAATAGAGTTAGTCCAAAATCATAGGTGTATATAAGTCCAGGTGGACAAGTAGGCCCAGAATCCCAGGCACTGAGCTGAAAAGGGGATGATTTCCCAGTGGGCCTCACGTCCCACAGAAACCGCTGTGCAAAAGTCGAGAAACAGATACAGAAAGTGACTGGCCTAAGGCTTGTCACTTGAATGTGAGTGGCTGAATGAGTGGCGGATGGTTGGAAATGAAATCCAAATCCCCTGACCTCTAATTTCAGAGGGTGCAGTGCCTCCCCCATGCCCGATTTTAGAGTTAAACGTCTTAGCAAGAGCTTCACTGCACTGAAGTCACCCTGAAAAGACATTAGCTTCCATCCGCACAGTCATTGCCCCCTGGTCTCTAATGAGAGTTTGCCCAGTTAAAGTTGCAACATTGGGTTTAATGTGAGAGATCTTGACTTTCAGCCTGTAACTTTTGAAAAGGGTCGATGTACTTAGGGCTTCCTGCTACAAAGTAAGAGTCAAGGACCCTCTTCCGCAAAGAGGAGCTGGCCTTAGTGGGAAATGGAGAATGAGCTCCTTTAAATCACCGCTCTGTCACCAATCATTAAGAAACCTTTCCAAGAACATACATGTATCGTGTCTCCAGGAGAGCTGGGATTTGTGCAAGGTTCTGAGTAACATGCTACCACAGGAAGGTGGAGGTCCTGCTCAGCCCTAGAGACAGACACACACATGCAAACACACACACAGAAACCTTAGACACACAACTGGTAGTGTCGAGCCAAAGACTTAGCAGTATGAGGAGGGCACTGAACCCACCCATGCTCCAAAGAAGGAGAGGCCTTTCCCTGATCCACACGTGCATTCTCCCTCCTTCTCCCCCAAACCTGCCTCCTCCTCAAGCCCACGCATTATTACATAGAATACGATTAGGCAGCGCTCTCAGGTTACAGAATTGTCAACGATGCTCTCGTTAAAACAACAGCACAGTCAAACAGACAGCATGCTAGCATGTGAAATGCGATCAGTTCTTTCAGACACGGCTCATGATGAATGGAGCCACACAAGGAGGACTGCAGCTATGCTGCGCCCTGAGCCGAACTGGGAGAATGGCTACCTACCAAAGTGCTGCACACTCTCATTTCACCCTCAGAGGCAGAAAAGAGGACTGCAAAGGACTCACGGGTCTCCCATGCTCTCCGCAAAGGACTCCCATTCCTCCTGCGGACCAAAGGTAACAAGAAAAGCAGCTTTTTATTTGTAGAGCACACAACTTTTGGAAAATACACAGCTAAAACTGTCCCCGCTTTAAGTGCTTTACAGCACTTAAAGCGGGGACAGTTTTAGCTGTGTAATTTGAAAAACTTGCCTCTAAGTGCCTAGATGATGAAGTTCGAATGGGGGACCTGTGTCCACTTGCGTTGAGCATTCTTTCAGTGAGAAAGGATTTGGTTACATTTTGACTCTTTAGCACTGATTCTCATTCTTGTCAATCAACTGTGAAATTTCTGTGTTAATTTCTAGCAGAGGTAATAGAGTTAGTCCAAAATCATAGGTGTATATAAGTCCAGGTGGACAAGTAGGCCCAGAATCCCAGGCACTGAGCTGAAAAGGGGATCATTTCCCAGTGGGCCTCACGTCCCACAGAAACCGCTGTGCAAAAGCCGAGAAACAGATACAGAAAGTGACTGGCCTAAGGCTTGTCACTTGAATGTGAGTGGCTGAATGAGTGGCGGATGGTTGGAAATGACATCCAAATCCCCTGACCTCTAATTTCAGAGGGTGCAGTGCCTCCCCCATGCCCGATTTTAGAGTTAAACGTCTTAGCAAGAGCTTCACTGCACTGAAGTCACCCTGAAAAGACATTAGCTTCCATCCGCACAGTCATTGCCCCCTGGTCTCTAATGAGAGTTTGCCCAGTTAAAGTTGCAACATTGGGTTTAACGTGAGAGATCTTGACTTTCAGCCTGTAACTTTTGAAAAGGGTCGATGTACTTAGGGCTTCCTGCTACAAAGTAAGAGTCAAGGACCCTCTTCCGCAAAGAGGAGCTGGCCTTAGTGGGAAATGGAGAATGAGCTCCTTTAAATCACCGCTCTGTCACCAATCATTAAGAAACCTTTCCAAGAACATACATGTATCGTGTCTCCAGGAGGGCTGGGACTTGTGCAAGGTTCTGAGTAACATGCTACCACAGGAAGGTGGAGGTCCTGCTCAGCCCTAGAGACAGACACACACATGCAAACACACACACAGAAACCTTAGACACACAACTGGTAGTGTCGAGCCAAAGACTTAGCAGTATGAGGAGGGCACTGAACCCACCCATGCTCCAAAGAAGGAGAGGCCTTTCCCTGATCCACACGTGCATTCTCCCTCCTTCTCCCCCAAACCTGCCTCCTCCTCAAGCCCACGCATTATTACATAGAATACGATTAGGCAGCGCTCTCAGGTTACAGAATTGTCAACGATGCTCTCGTTAAAACAACAGCACAGTCAAACAGACAGCATGCTAGCATGTGAAATGCGATCAGTTCTTTCAGACACGGCTCATGATGAATGGAGCCACACAAGGAGGACTGCAGCTATGCTGCGCCCCGAGCCGAACTGGGAGAATGGCTACCTACCAAAGTGCTGCACACTCTCATTTCACCCTCAGAGGCAGAAAAGAGGACTGCAAAGGACTCACGGGTCTCCCATGCTCTCCGCAAAGGACTCCCATTCCTCCTGCGGACCAAAGGTAACAACAAAAGCAGCTTTTTATTTGTAGAGCACACAACTTTTGGAAAATACACAGCTAAAACTGTCCCCGCTTTAAGTGCTTTACAGCACTTAAAGCGGGGACAGTTTTAGCTGTGTAATTTGAAAAACTTGCCTCTAAGTGCCTAGATGATGAAGTTCGAATGGGGGACCTGTGTCCACTTGCGTTGAGCATTCTTTCAGTGAGAAAGGATTTGGTTACATTTTGACTCTTTAGCACTGATTCTCATTCTTGTCAATCAACTGTGAAATTTCTGTGTTAATTTCTAGCAGAGGTAATAGAGTTAGTCCAAAATCATAGGTGTATATAAGTCCAGGTGGACAAGTATGCCCAGAATCCCAGGCACTGAGCTGAAAAGGGGATCATTTCCCAGTGGGCCTCACGTCCCACAGAAACCGCTGTGCAAAAGTCGAGAAACAGATACAGAAAGTGACTGGCCTAAGGCTTGTCACTTGAATGTGAGTGGCTGAATGAGTGGCGGATGGTTGGAAATGAAATCCAAATCCCCTGACCTCTAATTTCAGAGGGTGCAGTGCCTCCCCCATGCCCGATTTTAGAGTTAAACGTCTTAGCAAGAGCTTCACTGCACTGAAGTCACCCTGAAAAGACATTAGCTTCCATCCGCACAGTCATTGCCCCCTGGTCTCTAATGAGAGTTTGCCCAGTTAAAGTTGCAACATTGGGTTTAACGTGAGAGATCTTGACTTTCAGCCTGTAACTTTTGAAAAGGGTCGATGTACTTAGGGCTTCCTGCTACAAAGTAAGAGTCAAGGACCCTCTTCCGCAAAGAGGAGCTGGCCTTAGTGGGAAATGGAGAATGAGCTCCTTTAAATCACCGCTCTGTCACCAATCATTAAGAAACCTTTCCAAGAACATACATGTATCGTGTCTCCAGGAGGGCTGGGATTTGTGCAAGGTTCTGAGTAACATGCTACCACAGGAAGGTGGAGGTCCTGCTCAGCCCTAGAGACAGACACACACATGCAAACACACACACAGAAACCTTAGACACACAACTGGTAGTGTCGAGCCAAAGACTTAGCAGTATGAGGAGGGCACTGAACCCACCCACGCTCCAAAGAAGGAGAGGCCTTTCCCTGATCCACACGTGCATTCTCCCTCCTTCTCCCCCAAACCTGCCTCCTCCTCAAGCCCACGCATTATTACATAGAATACGATTAGGCAGCGCTCTCAGGTTACAGAATTGTCAACGATGCTCTCGTTAAAACAACAGCACAGTCAAACAGACAGCATGCTAGCATGTGAAATGCGATCAGTTCTTTCAGACACGGCTCATGATGAATGGAGCCACACAAGGAGGACTGCAGCTATGCTGCGCCCCGAGCCGAACTGGGAGAATGGCTACCTACCAAAGTGCTGCACACTCTCATTTCACCCTCAGAGGCAGAAAAGAGGACTGCAAAGGACTCACGGGTCTCCCATGCTCTCCGCAAAGGACTCCCATTCCTCCTGCGGACCAAAGGTAACAACAAAAGCAGCTTTTTATTTGTAGAGCACACAACTTTTGGAAAATACACAGCTAAAACTGTCCCCGCTTTAAGTGCTTTACAGCACTTAAAGCGGGGACAGTTTTAGCTGTGTAATTTGAAAAACTTGCCTCTATGTGCCTAGATGATGAAGTTCGAATGGGGGACCTGTGTCCACTTGCGTTGAGCATTCTTTCAGTGAGAAAGGATTTGGTTACATTTTGACTCTTTAGCACTGATTCTCATTCTTGTCAATCAACTGTGAAATTTCTGTGTTAATTTCTAGCAGAGGTAATAGAGTTAGTCCAAAATCATAGGTGTATATAAGTCCAGGTGGACAAGTAGGCCCAGAATCCCAGGCACTGAGCTGAAAAGGGGATCATTTCCCAGTGGGCCTCACGTCCCACAGAAACCGCTGTGCAAAAGTCGAGAAACAGATACAGAAAGTGACTGGCCTAAGGCTTGTCACTTGAATGTGAGTGGCTGAATGAGTGGCGGATGGTTGGAAATGAAATCCAAATCCCCTGACCTCTAATTTCAGAGGGTGCAGTGCCTCCCCCATGCCCGATTTTAGAGTTAAACGTCTTAGCAAGAGCTTCACTGCACTGAAGTCACCCTGAAAAGACATTAGCTTCCATCCGCACAGTCATTGCCCCTGGTCTCTAATGAGAGTTTGCCCAGTTAAAGTTGCAACATTGGGTTTAACGTGAGAGATCTTGACTTTCAGCCTGTAACTTTTGAAAAGGGTCGATGTACTTAGGGCTTCCTGCTACAAAGTAAGAGTCAAGGACCCTCTTCCGCAAAGAGGAGCTGGCCTTAGTGGGAAATGGAGAATGAGCTCCTTTAAATCACCGCTCTGTCACCAATCATTAAGAAACCTTTCCAAGAACATACATGTATCGTGTCTCCAGGAGGGCTGGGACTTGTGCAAGGTTCTGAGTAACATGCTACCACAGGAAGGTGGAGGTCCTGCTCAGCCCTAGAGACAGACACACACATGCAAACACACACACAGAAACCTTAGACACACAACTGGTAGTGTCGAGCCAAAGACTTAGCAGTATGAGGAGGGCACTGAACCCACCCATGCTCCAAAGAAGGAGAGGCCTTTCCCTGATCCACACGTGCATTCTCCCTCCTTCTCCCCCAAACCTGCCTCCTCCTCAAGCCCACGCATTATTACATAGAATACGATTAGGCAGCGCTCTCAGGTTACAGAATTGTCAACGATGCTCTCGTTAAAACAACAGCACAGTCAAACAGACAGCATGCTAGCATGTGAAATGCGATCAGTTCTTTCAGACACGGCTCATGATGAATGGAGCCACACAAGGAGGACTGCAGCTATGCTGCGCCCCGAGCCGAACTGGGAGAATGGCTACCTACCAAAGTGCTGCACACTCTCATTTCACCCTCAGAGGCAGAAAAGAGGACTGCAAAGGACTCACGGGTCTCCCATGCTCTCCGCAAAGGACTCCCATTCCTCCTGCGGACCAAAGGTAACAACAAAAGCAGCTTTTTATTTGTAGAGCACACAACTTTTGGAAAATACACAGCTAAAACTGTCCCCGCTTTAAGTGCTTTACAGCACTTAAAGCGGGGACAGTTTTAGCTGTGTAATTTGAAAAACTTGCCTCTAAGTGCCTAGATGATGAAGTTCGAATGGGGGACCTGTGTCCACTTGCGTTGAGCATTCTTACAGTGAGAAAGGATTTGGTTACATTTTGACTCTTTAGCACTGATTCTCATTCTTGTCAATCAACTGTGAAATTTCTGTGTTAATTTCTAGCAGAGGTAATAGAGTTAGTCCAAAATCATAGGTGTATATAAGTCCAGGTGGACAAGTAGGCCCAGAATCCCAGGCACTGAGCTGAAAAGGGGATGATTTCCCAGTGGGCCTCACGTCCCACAGAAACCGCTGTGCAAAAGTCGAGAAACAGATACAGAAAGTGACTGGCCTAAGGCTTGTCACTTGAATGTGAGTGGCTGAATGAGTGGCGGATGGTTGGAAATGAAATCCAAATCCCCTGACCTCTAATTTCAGAGGGTGCAGTGCCTCCCCCATGCCCGATTTTAGAGTTAAACGTCTTAGCAAGAGCTTCACTGCACTGAAGTCACCCTGAAAAGACATTAGCTTCCATCCGCACAGTCATTGCCCCCTGGTCTCTAATGAGAGTTTGCCCAGTTAAAGTTGCAACATTGGGTTTAACGTGAGAGATCTTGACTTTCAGCCTGTAACTTTTGAAAAGGGTCGATGTACTTAGGGCTTCCTGCTACAAAGTAAGAGTCAAGGACCCTCTTAGCAAAGAGGAGCTGGCCTTAGTGGGAAATGGAGAATGAGCTCCTTTAAATCACCGCTCTGTCACCAATCATTAAGAAACCTTTCCAAGAACATACATGTATCGTGTCTCCAGGAGGGCTGGGACTTGTGCAAGGTTCTGAGTAACATGCTACCACAGGAAGGTGGAGGTCCTGCTCAGCCCTAGAGACAGACACACACATGCAAACACACACACAGAAACCTTAGACACACAACTGGTAGTGTCGAGCCAAAGACTTAGCAGTATGAGGAGGGCACTGAACCCACCCATGCTCCAAAGAAGGAGAGGCCTTTCCCTGATACACACGTGCATTCTCCCTCCTTCTCCCCCAAACCTGCCTCCTCCTCAAGCCCACGCATTATTACATAGAATACGATTAGGCAGCGCTCTCAGGTTACAGAATTGTCAACGATGCTCTCGTTAAAACAACAGCACAGTCAAACAGACAGCATGCTAGCATGTGAAATGCGATCAGTTCTTTCAGACACGGCTCATGATGAATGGAGCCTCACAAGGAGGACTGCAGCTATGCTGCTCCCTGAGCCGAACTGGGAGAATGGCTACCTACCAAAGTGCTGCACACTCTCATTTCACCCTCAGAGGCAGAAAAGAGGACTGCAAAGGACTCACGGGTCTCCCATGCTCTCCGCAAAGGACTCCCATTCCTCCTGCGGACCAAAGGTAACAAGAAAAGCAGCTTTTTATTTGTAGAGCACACAACTTTTGGAAAATACACAGCTAAAACTGTCCCCGCTTTAAGTGCTTTACAGCACTTAAAGCGGGGACAGTTTTAGCTGTGTAATTTGAAAAACTTGCCTCTAAGTGCCTAGATGATGAAGTTCGAATGGGGGACCTGTGTCCACTTGCGTTGAGCATTCTTTCAGTGAGAAAGGATTTGGTTACATTTTGACTCTTTAGCACTGATTCTCATTCTTGTCAATCAACTGTGAAATTTCTGTGTTAATTTCTAGCAGAGGTAATAGAGTTAGTCCAAAATCATAGGTGTATATAAGTCCAGGTGGACAAGTAGGCCCAGAATCCCAGGCACTGAGCTGAAAAGGGGATGATTTCCCAGTGGGCCTCACGTCCCACAGAAACCGCTGTGCAAAAGTCGAGAAACAGATACAGAAAGTGACTGGCCTAAGGCTTGTCACTTGAATGTGAGTGGCTGAATGAGTGGCGGATGGTTGGAAATGACATCCAAATCCCCTGACCTCTAATTTCAGAGGGTGCAGTGCCTCCCCCATGCCCGATTTTAGAGTTAAACGTCTTAGCAAGAGCTTCACTGCACTGAAGTCACCCTGAAAAGACATTAGCTTCCATCCGCACAGTCATTGCCCCCTGGTCTCTAATGAGAGTTTGCCCAGTTAAAGTTGCAACATTGGGTTTAACGTGAGAGATCTTGACTTTCAGCCTGTAACTTTTGAAAAGGGTCGATGTACTTAGGGCTTCCTGCTACAAAGTAAGAGTCAAGGACCCTCTTCCGCAAAGAGGAGCTGGCCTTAGTGGGAAATGGAGAATGAGCTCCTTTAAATCACCG
The DNA here is from genome assembly GCF_030222135.1 of Aotus nancymaae. Taxonomy (NCBI): domain Eukaryota; kingdom Metazoa; phylum Chordata; class Mammalia; order Primates; family Aotidae; genus Aotus; species Aotus nancymaae. The sequence continues at coordinate 431,865 of NW_026988606.1, forward strand.
ATCTGTCACCAATCATTAAGAAACCTTTCCAAGAACATACATGTATCGTGTCTCCAGGAGGGCTGGGATTTGTGCAAGGTTCTGAGTAACATGCTACCACAGGAAGGTGGAGGTCCTGCTCAGCCCTAGAGACAGACACACACATGCAAACACACACACAGAAACCTTAGACACACAACTGGTAGTGTCGAGCCAAAGACTTAGCAGTATGAGGAGGGCACTGAACCCACCCACGCTCCAAAGAAGGAGAGGCCTTTCCCTGATCCACACGTGCATTCTCCCTCCTTCTCCCCCAAACCTGCCTCCTCCTCAAGCCCACGCATTATTACATAGAATACGATTAGGCAGCGCTCTCAGGTTACAGAATTGTCAACGATGCTCTCGTTAAAACAACAGCACAGTCAAACAGACAGCATGCTAGCATGTGAAATGCGATCAGTTCTTTCAGACACGGCTCATGATGAATGGAGCCACACAAGGAGGACTGCAGCTATGCTGCGCCCCGAGCCGAACTGGGAGAATGGCTACCTACCAAAGTGCTGCACACTCTCATTTCACCCTCAGAGGCAGAAAAGAGGACTGCAAAGGACTCACGGGTCTCCCATGCTCTCCGCAAAAGACTCCCATTCCTCCTGCGGAACAAAGGTAACAAGAAAAGCAGCTTTTTATTTGTAGAGCACACAACTTTTGGAAAATACACAGCTAAAACTGTCCCCGCTTTAAGTGCTTTACAGCACTTAAAGCGGGGACAGTTTTAGCTGTGTAATTTGAAAAACTTGCCTCTAAGTGCCTAGATGATGAAGTTCGAATGGGGGACCTGTGTCCACTTGCGTTGAGCATTCTTTCAGTGAGAAAGGATTTGGTTACATTTTGACTCTTTAGCACTGATTCTCATTCTTGTCAATCAACTGTGAAATTTCTGTGTTAATTTCTAGCAGAGGTAATAGAGTTAGTCCAAAATCATAGGTGTATATAAGTCCAGGTGGACAAGTAGGCCCAGAATCCCAGGCACTGAGCTGAAAAGGGGATCATTTCCCAGTGGGCCTCACGTCCCACAGAAACCGCTGTGCAAAAGTCGAGAAACAGATACAGAAAGTGACTGGCCTAAGGCTTGTCACTTGAATGTGAGTGGCTGAATGAGTGGCGGATGGTTGGAAATGAAATCCAAATCCCCTGACCTCTAATTTCAGAGGGTGCAGTGCCTCCCCCATGCCCGATTTTAGAGTTAAACGTCTTAGCAAGAGCTTCACTGCACTGAAGTCACCCTGAAAAGACATTAGCTTCCATCCGCACAGTCATTGCCCCCTGGTCTCTAATGAGAGTTTGCCCAGTTAAAGTTGCAACATTGGGTTTAACGTGAGAGATCTTGACTTTCAGCCTGTAACTTTTGAAAAGGGTCGATGTACTTAGGGCTTCCTGCTACAAAGTAAGAGTCAAGGACCCTCTTCCGCAAAGAGGAGCTGGCCTTAGTGGGAAATGGAGAATGAGCTCCTTTAAATCACCGCTCTGTCACCAATCATTAAGAAACCTTTCCAAGAACATACATGTATCGTGTCTCCAGGAGGGCTGGGATTTGTGCAAGGTTCTGAGTAACATGCTACCACAGGAAGGTGGAGGTCCTGCTCAGCCCTAGAGACAGACACACACATGCAAACACACACACAGAAACCTTAGACACACAACTGGTAGTGTCGAGCCAAAGACTTAGCAGTATGAGGAGGGCACTGAACACACCCACGCTCCAAAGAAGGAGAGGCCTTTCCCTGATCCACACGTGCATTCTCCCTCCTTCTCCCTCAAACCTGCCTCCTCCTCAAGCCCACGCATTATTACATAGAATACGATTAGGCAGCGCTCTCAGGTTACAGAATTGTCAACGATGCTCTCGTTAAAACAACAGCACAGTCAAACAGACAGCATGCTAGCATGTGAAATGCGATCAGTTCTTTCAGACACGGCTCATGATGAATGGAGCCACACAAGGAGGACTGCAGCTATGCTGCGCCCCGAGCCGAACTGGGACAATGGCTACCTACCAAAGTGCTGCACACTCTCATTTCACCCTCAGAGGCAGAATAGAGGACTGCAAAGGACTCACGGGTCTCCCATGCTCTCCGCAAAGGACTCCCATTCCTCCTGCGGACCAAAGGTAACAACAAAAGCAGCTTTTTATTTGTAGAGCACACAACTTTTGGAAAATACACAGCTAAAACTGTCCCCGCTTTAAGTGCTTTACAGCACTTAAAGCGGGGACAGTTTTAGCTGTGTAATTTGAAAAACTTGCCTCTAAGTGCCTAGATGATGAAGTTCGAATGGGGGACCTGTGTCCACTTGCGTTGAGCATTCTTTCAGTGAGAAAGGATTTGGTTACATTTTGACTCTTTAGCACTGATTCTCATTCTTGTCAATCAACTGTGAAATTTCTGTGTTAATTTCTAGCAGAGGTAATAGAGTTAGTCCAAAATCATAGGTGTATATAAGTCCAGGTGGACAAGTAGGCCCAGAATCCCAGGCACTGAGCTGAAAAGGGGATCATTTCCCAGTGGGCCTCACGTCCCACAGAAACCGCTGTGCAAAAGTCGAGAAAGAGATACAGAAAGTGACTGGCCTAAGGCTTGTCACTTGAATGTGAGTGGCTGAATGAGTGGCGGATGGTTGGAAATGAAATCCAAATCCCCTGACTCTAATTTCAGAGGGTGCAGTGCCTCCCCCATGCCCGATTTTAGAGTTAAACGTCTTAGCAAGAGCTTCACTGCACTGAAGTCACCCTGAAAAGACATTAGCTTCCATCCGCACAGTCATTGCCCCCTGGTCTCTAATGAGAGTTTGCCCAGTTAAAGTTGCAACATTGGGTTTAACGTGAGAGATCTTGACTTTCAGCCTGTAACTTTTGAAAAGGGTCGATGCACTTAGGGCTTCCTGCTACAAAGTAAGAGTCAAGGACCCTCTTCCGCAAAGAGGAGCTGGCCTTAGTGGGAAATGGAGAATGAGCTCCTTTAAATCACCGCTCTGTCACCAATCATTAAGAAACCTTTCCAAGAACATACATGTATCGTGTCTCCAGGAGGGCTGGGATTTGTGCAAGGTTCTGAGTAACATGCTACCACAGGAAGGTGGAGGTCCTGCTCAGCCCTAGAGACAGACACACACATGCAAACACACACACAGAAACCTTAGACACACAACTGGTAGTGTCGAGCCAAAGACTTAGCAGTATGAGGAGGGCACTGAACCCACCCACGCTCCAAAGAAGGAGAGGCCTTTCCCTGATCCACACGTGCATTCTCCCTCCTTCTCCCCCAAACCTGCCTCCTCCTCAAGCCCACGCATTATTACATAGAATACGATTAGGCAGCGCTCTCAGGTTACAGAATTGTCAACGATGCTCTCGTTAAAACAACAGCACAGTCAAACAGACAGCATGCTAGCATGTGAAATGCGATCAGTTCTTTCAGACACGGCTCATGATGAATGGAGCCACACAAGGAGGACTGCAGCTATGCTGCGCCCCGAGCCGAACTGGGAGAATGGCTACCTACCAAAGTGCTGCACACTCTCATTTCACCCTCAGAGGCAGAAAAGAGGACTGCAAAGGACTCACGGGTCTCCCATGCTCTCCGCAAAGGACTCCCATTCCTCCTGCGGACCAAAGGTAACAACAAAAGCAGCTTTTTATTTGTAGAGCACACAACTTTTGGAAAATACACAGCTAAAACTGTCCCCGCTTTAAGTGCTTTACAGCACTTAAAGCGGGGACAGTTTTAGCTGTGTAATTTGAAAAACTTGCCTCTAAGTGCCTAGATGATGAAGTTCGAATGGGGGACCTGTGTCCACTTGCGTTGAGCATTCTTTCAGTGAGAAAGGATTTGGTTACATTTTGACTCTTTAGCACTGATTCTCATTCTTGTCAATCAACTGTGAAATTTCTGTGTTAATTTCTAGCAGAGGTAATAGAGTTAGTCCAAAATCATAGGTGTATATAAGTCCAGGTGGACAAGTAGGCCCAGAATCCCAGGCACTGAGCTGAAAAGGGGATGATTTCCCAGTGGGCCTCACGTCCCACAGAAACCGCTGTGCAAAAGTCGAGAAACAGATACAGAAAGTGACTGGCCTAAGGCTTGTCACTTGAATGTGAGTGGCTGAATGAGTGGCGGATGGTTGGAAATGAAATCCAAATCCCCTGACCTCTAATTTCAGAGGGTGCAGTGCCTCCCCCATGCCCGATTTTAGAGTTAAACGTCTTAGCAAGAGCTTCACTGCACTGAAGTCACCCTGAAAAGACATTAGCTTCCATCCGCACAGTCATTGCCCCCTGGTCTCTAATGAGAGTTTGCCCAGTTAAAGTTGCAACATTGGGTTTAACGTGAGAGATCTTGACTTTCAGCCTGTAACTTTTGAAAAGGGTCGATGTACTTAGGGCTTCCTGCTACAAAGTAAGAGTCAAGGACCCTCTTCCGCAAAGAGGAGCTGGCCTTAGTGGGAAATGGAGAATGAGCTCCTTTAAATCACCGCTCTGTCACCAATCATTAAGAAACCTTTCCAAGAACATACATGTATCGTGTCTCCAGGAGGGCTGGGATTTGTGCAAGGTTCTGAGTAACATGCTACCACAGGAAGGTGGAGGTCCTGCTCAGCCCTAGAGACAGACACACACATGCAAACACACACACAGAAACCTTAGACACACAACTGGTAGTGTCGAGCCAAAGACTTAGCAGTATGAGGAGGGCACTGAACCCACCCACGCTCCAAAGAAGGAGAGGCCTTTCCCTGATCCACACGTGCATTCTCCCTCCTTCTCCCCCAAACCTGCCTCCTCCTCAAGCCCACGCATTATTACATAGAATACGATTAGGCAGCGCTCTCAGGTTACAGAATTGTCAACGATGCTCTCGTTAAAACAACAGCACAGTCAAACAGACAGCATGCTAGCATGTGAAATGCGATCAGTTCTTTCAGACACGGCTCATGATGAATGGAGCCACACAAGGAGGACTGCAGCTATGCTGCGCCCCGAGCCGAACTGGGAGAATGGCTACCTACCAAAGTGCTGCACACTCTCATTTCACCCTCAGAGGCAGAAAAGAGGACTGCAAAGGACTCACGGGTCTCCCATGCTCTCCGCAAAGGACTCCCATTCCTCCTGCGGACCAAAGGTAACAACAAAAGCAGCTTTTTATTTGTAGAGCACACAACTTTTGGAAAATACACAGCTAAAACTGTCCCCGCTTTAAGTGCTTTACAGCACTTAAAGCGGGGACAGTTTTAGCTGTGTAATTTGAAAAACTTGCCTCTAAGTGCCTAGATGATGAAGTTCGAATGGGGGACCGGTGTCCACTTGCGTTGAGCATTCTTTCAGTGAGAAAGGATTTGGTTACATTTTGACTCTTTAGCACTGATTCTCATTCTTGTCAATCAACTGTGAAATTTCTGTGTTAATTTCTAGCAGAGGTAATAGAGTTAGTCCAAAATCATAGGTGTATATAAGTCTAGGTGGACAAGTAGGCCCAGAATCCCAGGCACTGAGCTGAAAAGGGGATCATTTCCCAGTGGGCCTCACGTCCCACAGAAACCGCTGTGCAAAAGTCGAGAAACAGATACAGAAAGTGACTGGCCTAAGGCTTGTCACTTGAATGTGAGTGGCTGAATGAGTGGCGGATGGTTGGAAATGAAATCCAAATCCCCTGACCTCTAATTTCAGAGGGTGCAGTGCCTCCCCCATGCCCGATTTTAGAGTTAAACGTCTTAGCAAGAGCTTCACTGCACTGAAGTCACCCTGAAAAGACATTAGCTTCCATCCGCACAGTCATTGCCCCCTGGTCTCTAATGAGAGTTTGCCCAGTTAAAGTTGCAACATTGGGTTTAACGTGAGAGATCTTGACTTTCAGCCTGTAACTTTTGAAAAGGGTCGATGTACTTAGGGCTTCCTGCTACAAAGTAAGAGTCAAGGACCCTCTTCCGCAAAGAGGAGCTGGCCTTAGTGGGAAATGGAGAATGAGCTCCTTTAAATCACCGCTCTGTCACCAATCATTAAGAAACCTTTCCAAGAACATACATGTATCGTGTCTCCAGGAGGGCTGGGATTTGTGCAAGGTTCTGAGTAACATGCTACCACAGGAAGGTGGAGGTCCTGCTCAGCCCTAGAGACAGGCACACACATGCAAACACACACACAGAAACCTTAGACACACAACTGGTAGTGTCGAGCCAAAGACTTAGCAGTATGAGGAGGGCACTGAACCCACCCACGCTCCAAAGAAGGAGAGGCCTTTCCCTGATCCACACGTGCATTCTCCCTCCTTCTCCCCCAAACCTGCCTCCTCCTCAAGCCCACGCATTATTACATAGAATACGATTAGGCAGCGCTCTCAGGTTACAGAATTGTCAACGATGCTCTCGTTAAAACAACAGCACAGTCAAACAGACAGCATGCTAGCATGTGAAATGCGATCAGTTCTTTCAGACACGGCTCATGATGAATGGAGCCACACAAGGAGGACTGCAGCTATGCTGCGCCCCGAGCCGAACTGGGAGAATGGCTACCTACCAAAGTGCTGCACACTCTCATTTCACCCTCAGAGGCAGAAAAGAGGACTGCAAAGGACTCACGGGTCTCCCATGCTCTCCGCAAAGGACTCCCATTCCTCCTGCGGACCAAAGGTAACAACAAAAGCAGCTTTTTATTTGTAGAGCACACAACTTTTGGAAAATACACAGCTAAAACTGTCCCCGCTTTAAGTGCTGTAAAGCACTTAAAGCGGGGACAGTTTTAGCTGTGTAATTTGAAAAACTTGCCTCTAAGTGCCTTGATGATGAAGTTCGAATGGGGGACCTGTGTCCACTTGCGTTGAGCATTCTTTCAGTGAGAAAGGATTTGGTTACATTTTGACTCTTTAGCACTGATTCTCATTCTTGTCAATCAACTGTGAAATTTCTGTGTTAATTTCTAGCAGAGGTAATAGAGTTAGTCCAAAATCATAGGTGTATATAAGTCCAGGTGGACAAGTAGGCCCAGAATCCCAGGCACTGAGCTGAAAAGGGGATGATTTCCCAGTGGGCCTCACGTCCCACAGAAACCGCTGTGCAAAAGTCGAGAAACAGATACAGAAAGTGACTGGCCTAAGGCTTGTCACTTGAATGTGAGTGGCTGAATGAGTGGCGGATGGTTGGAAATGAAATCCAAATCCCCTGACCTCTAATTTCAGAGGGTGCAGTGCCTCCCCCATGCCCGATTTTAGAGTTAAACGTCTTAGCAAGAGCTTCACTGCACTGAAGTCACCCTGAAAAGACATTAGCTTCCATCCGCACAGTCATTGCCCCCTGGTCTCTAATGAGAGTTTGCCCAGTTAAAGTTGCAACATTGGGTTTAACGTGAGAGATCTTGACTTTCAGCCTGTAACTTTTGAAAAGGGTCGATGTACTTAGGGCTTCCTGCTACAAAGTAAGAGTCAAGGACCCTCTTCCGCAAAGAGGAGCTGGCCTTAGTGGGAAATGGAGAATGAGCTCCTTTAAATCACCGCTCTGTCACCAATCATTAAGAAACCTTTCCAAGAACATACATGTATCGTGTCTCCAGGAGGGCTGGGATTTGTGCAAGGTTCTGAGTAACATGCTACCACAGGAAGGTGGAGGTCCTGCTCAGCCCTAGAGACAGACACACACATGCAAACACACACACAGAAACCTTAGACACACAACTGGTAGTGTCGAGCCAAAGACTTAGCAGTATGAGGAGGGCACTGAACCCACCCACGCTCCAAAGAAGGAGAGGCCTTTCCCTGATCCACACGTGCATTCTCCCTCCTTCTCCCCCAAACCTGCCTCCTCCTCAAGCCCACGCATTATTACATAGAATACGATTAGGCAGCGCTCTCAGGTTACAGAATTGTCAACGATGCTCTCGTTAAAAAAACAGCACAGTCAAACAGACAGCATGCTAGCATGTGAAATGCGATCAGTTCTTTCAGACACGGCTCATGATGAATGGAGCCACACAAGGAGGACTGCAGCTATGCTGCGCCCCGAGCCGAACTGGGAGAATGGCTACCTACCAAAGTGCTGCACACTCTCATTTCACCCTCAGAGGCAGAAAAGAGGACTGCAAAGGACTCACGGGTCTCCCATGCTCTCCGCAAAGGACTCCCATTCCTCCTGCGGACCAAAGGTAACAACAAAAGCAGCTTTTTATTTGTAGAGCACACAACTTTTGGAAAATACACAGCTAAAACTGTCCCCGCTTTAAGTGCTTTACAGCACTTAAAGCGGGGACAGTTTTAGCTGTGTAATTTGAAAAACTTGCCTCGAAGTGCCTAGATGATGAAGTTCGAATGGGGGACCTGTGTCCACTTGCGTTGAGCATTCTTTCAGTGAGAAAGGATTTGGTTACATTTTGACTCTTTAGCACTGATTCTCATTCTTGTCAATCAACTGTGAAATTTCTGTGTTAATTTCTAGCAGAGGTAATAGAGTTAGTCCAAAATCATAGGTGTATATAAGTCCAGGTGGACAAGTAGGCCCAGAATCCCAGGCACTGAGCTGAAAAGGGGATGATTTCCCAGTGGGCCTCACGTCCCACAGAAACCGCTGTGCAAAAGTCGAGAAACAGATACAGAAAGTGACTGGCCTAAGGCTTGTCACTTGAATGTGAGTGGCTGAATGAGTGGCGGATGGTTGGAAATGAAATCCAAATCCCCTGACCTCTAATTTCAGAGGGTGCAGTGCCTCCCCCATGCCCGATTTTAGAGTTAAACGTCTTAGCAAGAGCTTCACTGCACTGAAGTCACCCTGAAAAGACATTAGCTTCCATCCGCACAGTCATTGCCCCCTGGTCTCTAATGAGAGTTTGCCCAGTTAAAGTTGCAACATTGGGTTTAACGTGAGAGATCTTGACTTTCAGCCTGTAACTTTTGAAAAGGGTCGATGTACTTAGGGCTTCCTGCTACAAAGTAAGAGTCAAGGACCCTCTTCCGCAAAGAGGAGCTGGCCTTAGTGGGAAATGGAGAATGAGCTCCTTTAAATCACCGCTCTGTCACCAATCATTAAGAAACCTTTCCAAGAACATACATGTATCGTGTCTCCAGGAGGGCTGGGATTTGTGCAAGGTTCTGAGTAACATGCTACCACAGGAAGGTGGAGGTCCTGCTCAGCCCTAGAGACAGACACACACATGCAAACACACACACAGAAACCTTAGACACACAACTGGTAGTGTCGAGCCAAAGACTTAGCAGTATGAGGAGGGCACTGAACCCACCCACGCTCCAAAGAAGGAGAGGCCTTTCCCTGATCCACACGTGCATTCTCCCTCCTTCTCCCCCAAACCTGCCTCCTCCTCAAGCCCACGCATTATTACATAGAATACGATTAGGCAGCGCTCTCAGGGTACAGAATTGTCAACGATGCTCTCGTTAAAACAACAGCACAGTCAAACAGACAGCATGCTAGCATGTGAAATGCGATCAGTTCTTTCAGACACGGCTCATGATGAATGGAGCCACACAAGGAGGACTGCAGCTATGCTGCGCCCCGAGCCGAACTGGGAGAATGGCTACCTACCAAAGTGCTGCACACTCTCATTTCACCCTCAGAGGCAGAAAAGAGGACTGCAAAGGACTCACGGGTCTCCCATGCTCTCCGCAAAGGACTCCCATTCCTCCTGCGGACCAAAGGTAACAACAAAAGCAGCTTTTTATTTGTAGAGCACACAACTTTTGGAAAATACACAGCTAAAACTGTCCCCGCTTTAAGTGCTTTACAGCACTTAAAGCGGGGACAGTTTTAGCTGTGTAATTTGAAAAACTTGCCTCGAAGTGCCTAGATGATGAAGTTCGAATGGGGGACCTGTGTCCACTTGCGTTGAGCATTCTTTCAGTGAGAAAGGATTTGGTTACATTTTGACTCTTTAGCACTGATTCTCATTCCTGTCAATCAACTGTGAAATTTCTGTGTTAATTTCTAGCAGAGGTAATAGAGTTAGTCCAAAATCATAGGTGTATATAAGTCCAGGTGGACAAGTAGGCCCAGAATCCCAGGCACTGAGCTGAAAAGGGGATGATTTCCCAGTGGGCCTCACGTCCCACAGAAACCGCTGTGCAAAAGTCGAGAAACAGATACAGAAAGTGACTGGCCTAAGGCTTGTCACTTGAATGTGAGTGGCTGAATGAGTGGCGGACGGTTGGAAATGAAATCCAAATCCCCTGACCTCTAATTTCAGAGGGTGCAGTGCCTCCCCCATGCCCGATTTTAGAGTTAAACGTCTTAGCAAGAGCTTCACTGCACTGAAGTCACCCTGAAAAGACATTAGCTTCCATCCGCACCGTCATTGCCCCCTGGTCTCTAATGAGAGTTTGCCCAGTTAAAGTTGCAACGTTGGGTTTAACGTGAGAGATCTTGACTTTCAGCCTGTAACTTTTGAAAAGGGTCGATGTACTTAGGGCTTCCTGCTACAAAGTAAGAGTCAAGGACCCTCTTCCGCAAAGAGGAGCTGGCCTTAGTGGGAAATGGAGAATGAGCTCCTTTAAATCACCGCTCTGTCACCAATCATTAAGAAACCTTTCCAAGAACATACATGTATCGTGTCTCCAGGAGGGCTGGGATTTGTGCAAGGTTCTGAGTAACATGCTACCACAGGAAGGTGGAGGTCCTGCTCAGCCCTAGAGACAGACACACACATGCAAACACACACACAGAAACCTTAGACACACAACTGGTAGTGTCGAGCCAAAGACTTAGCAGTATGAGGAGGGCACTGAACCCACCCACGCTCCAAAGAAGGAGAGGCCTTTCCCTGATCCACACGTGCATTCTCCCTCCTTCTCCCCCAAACCTGCCTCCTCCTCAAGCCCACGCATTATTACATAGAATACGATTAGGCAGCGCTCTCAGGTTACAGAATTGTCAACGGTGCCCTCGTTAAAACAACAGCACAGTCAAACAGACAGCATGCTAGCATGTGAAATTCGATCAGTTCTTTCAGACACGGCTCATGATGAATGGAGCCACACAAGGAGGACTGCAGCTATGCTGCGCCCCGAGCCGAACTGGGAAAATGGCTACCTACCAAAGTGCTGCACACTCTCATTTCACCCTCAGAGGCAGAAAAGAGGACTGCAAAGGACTCACGGGTCTCCCATGCTCTCCGCAAAGGACTCCCATTCCTCCTGCGGACCAAAGGTAACAACAAAAGCAGCTTTTTATTTGTAGAGCACACAACTTTTGGAAAATACCCAGCTAAAACTGTCCCCGCTTTAAGTGCTTTACAGCACTTAAAGCGGGGACAGTTTTAGCTGTGTAATTTGAAAAACTTGCCTCTAAGTGCCTAGATGATGAAGTTCGAATGGGGGACCTGTGTCCACTTGCGTTGAGCATTCTTTCAGTGAGAAAGGATTTGGTTACATTTTGACTCTTTAGCACTGATTCTCATTCTTGTCAATCAACTGTGAAATTTCTGTGTTAATTTCTAGCAGAGGTAATAGAGTTAGTCCAAAATCATAGGTGTATATAAGTCCAGGTGGACAAGTATGCCCAGAATCCCAGGCACTGAGCTGAAAAGGGGATCATTTCCCAGTGGGCCTCACGTCCCACAGAAACCGCTGTGCAAAAGTCGAGAAACAGATACAGAAAGTGACTGGCCTAAGGCTTGTCACTTGAATGTGAGTGGCTGAATGAGTGGCGGATGGTTGGAAATGAAATCCAAATCCCCTGACCTCTAATTTCAGAGGGTGCAGTGCCTCCCCCATGCCCGATTTTAGAGTTAAACGTCTTAGCAAGAGCTTCACTGCACTGAAGTCACCCTGAAAAGACATTAGCTTCCATCCGCACCGTCATTGCCCCCTGGTCTCTAATGAGAGTTTGCCCAGTTAAAGTTGCAACGTTGGGTTTAACGTGAGAGATCTTGACTTTCAGCCTGTAACTTTTGAAAAGGGTCGATGTACTTAGGGCTTCCTGCTACAAAGTAAGAGTCAAGGACCCTCTTCCGCAAAGAGGAGCTGGCCTTAGTGGGAAATGGAGAATGAGCTCCTTTAAATCACCGCTCTGTCACCAATCATTAAGAAACCTTTCCAAGAACATACATGTATCGTGTCTCCAGGAGGGCTGGGATTTGTGCAAGGTTCTGAGTAACATGCTACCACAGGAAGGTGGAGGTCCTGCTCAGCCCTAGAGACAGACACACACATGCAAACACACACACAGAAACCTTAGACACACAACTGGTAGTGTCGAGCCAAAGACTTAGCAGTATGAGGAGGGCACTGAACCCACCCACGCTCCAAAGAAGGAGAGGCCTTTCCCTGATCCACACGTGCATTCTCCCTCCTTCTCCCCCAAACCTGCCTCCTCCTCAAGCCCACGCATTATTACATAGAATACGATTAGGCAGCGCTCTCAGGTTACAGAATTGTCAACGGTGCCCTCGTTAAAACAACAGCACAGTCAAACAGACAGCATGCTAGCATGTGAAATGCGATCAGTTCTTTCAGACACGGCTCATGATGAATGGAGCCACACAAGGAGGACTGCAGCTATGCTGCGCCCCGAGCCGAACTGGGAAAATGGCTACCTACCAAAGTGCTGCACACTCTCATTTCACCCTCAGAGGCAGAAAAGAGGACTGCAAAGGACTCACGGGTCTCCCATGCTCTCCGCAAAGGACTCCCATTCCTCCTGCGGACCAAAGGTAACAACAAAAGCAGCTTTTTATTTGTAGAGCACACAACTTTTGGAAAATACACAGCTAAAACTGTCCCCGCTTTAAGTGCTTTACAGCACTTAAAGCGGGGACAGTTTTAGCTGTGTAATTTGAAAAACTTGCCTCTAAGTGCCTAGATGATGAAGTTCGAATGGGGGACCTGTGTCCACTTGCGTTGAGCATTCTTTCAGTGAGAAAGGATTTGGTTACATTTTGACTCTTTAGCACTGATTCTCATTCTTGTCAATCAACTGTGAAATTTCTGTGTTAATTTCTAGCAGAGGTAATAGAGTTAGTCCAAAATCATAGGTGTATATAAGTCCAGGTGGACAAGTAGGCCCAGAATCCCAGGCACTGAGCTGAAAAGGGGATGATTTCCCAGTGGGCCTCACGTCCCACAGAAACCGCTGTGCAAAAGTCGAGAAACAGATACAGAAAGTGACTGGCCTAAGGCTTGTCACTTGAATGTGAGTGGCTGAATGAGTGGCGGACGGTTGGAAATGAAATCCAAATCCCCTGACCTCTAATTTCAGAGGGTGCAGTGCCTCCCCCATGCCCGATTTTAGAGTTAAACGTCTTAGCAAGAGCTTCACTGCACTGAAGTCACCCTGAAAAGACATTAGCTTCCATCCGCACAGTCATTGCCCCCTGGTCTCTAATGAGAGTTTGCCCAGTTAAAGTTGCAACATTGGGTTTAACGTGAGAGATCTTGACTTTCAGCCTGTAACTTTTGAAAAGGGTCGATGTACTTAGGGCTTCCTGCTACAAAGTAAGAGTCAAGGACCCTCTTCCGCAAAGAGGAGCTGGCCTTAGTGGGAAATGGAGAATGAGCTCCTTTAAATCACCGCTCTGTCACCAATCATTAAGAAACCTTTCCAAGAACATACATGTATCGTGTCTCCAGGAGGGCTGGGATTTGTGCAAGGTTCTGAGTAACATGCTACCACAGGAAGGTGGAGGTCCTGCTCAGCCCTAGAGACAGGCACACACATGCAAACACACACACAGAAACCTTAGACACACAACTGGTAGTGTCGAGCCAAAGACTTAGCAGTATGAGGAGGGCACTGAACCCACCCACGCTCCAAAGAAGGAGAGGCCTTTCCCTGATCCACACGTGCATTCTCCCTCCTTCTCCCCCAAACCTGCCTCCTCCTCAAGCCCACGCATTATTACATAGAATACGATTAGGCAGCGCTCTCAGGTTACAGAATTGTCAACGATGCTCTCGTTAAAACAACAGCACAGTCAAACAGACAGCATGCTAGCATGTGAAATGCGATCAGTTCTTTCAGACACGGCTCATGATGAATGGAGCCACACAAGGAGGACTGCAGCTATGCTGCGCCCCGAGCCGAACTGGGAGAATGGCTACCTACCAAAGTGCTGCACACTCTCATTTCACCCTCAGAGGCAGAAAAGAGGACTGCAAAGGACTCACGGGTCTCCCATGCTCTCCGCAAAGGACTCCCATTCCTCCTGCGGACCAAAGGTAACAACAAAAGCAGCTTTTTATTTGTAGAGCACACAACTTTTGGAAAATACACAGCTAAAACTGTCCCCGCTTTAAGTGCTTTACAGCACTTAAAGCGGGGACAGTTTTAGCTGTGTAATTTGAAAAACTTGCCTCTAAGTGCCTAGATGATGAAGTTCGAATGGGGGACCTGTGTCCACTTGCGTTGAGCATTCTTTCAGTGAGAAAGGATTTGGTTACATTTTGACTCTTTAGCACTGATTCTCATTCTTGTCAATCAACTGTGAAATTTCTGTGTTAATTTCTAGCAGAGGTAATAGAGTTAGTCCAAAATCATAGGTGTATATAAGTCCAGGTGGACAAGTAGGCCCAGAATCCCAGGCACTGAGCTGAAAAGGGGATCATTTCCCAGTGGGCCTCACGTCCCACAGAAACCGCTGTGCAAAAGTCGAGAAACAGATACAGAAAGTGACTGGCCTAAGGCTTGTCACTTGAATGTGAGTGGCTGAATGAGTGGCGGATGGTTGGAAATGAAATCCAAATCCCCTGACCTCTAATTTCAGAGGGTGCAGTGCCTCCCCCATGCCCGATTTTAGAGTTAAACGTCTTAGCAAGAGCTTCACTGCACTGAAGTCACCCTGAAAAGACATTAGCTTCCATCCGCACAGTCATTGCCCCCTGGTCTCTAATGAGAGTTTGCCCAGTTAAAGTTGCAACATTGGGTTTAACGTGAGAGATCTTGACTTTCAGCCTGTAACTTTTGAAAAGGGTCGATGTACTTAGGGCTTCCTGCTACAAAGTAAGAGTCAAGGACCCTCTTCCGCAAAGAGGAGCTGGCCTTAGTGGGAAATGGAGAATGAGCTCCTTTAAATCACCGCTCTGTCACCAATCATTAAGAAACCTTTCCAAGAACATACATGTATCGTGTCTCCAGGAGGGCTGGGATTTGTGCAAGGTTCTGAGTAACATGCTACCACAGGAAGGTGGAGGTCCTGCTCAGCCCTAGAGACAGACACACACATGCAAACACACACACAGAAACCTTAGACACACAACTGGTAGTGTCGAGCCAAAGACTTAGCAGTATGAGGAGGGCACTGAACCCACCCACGCTCCAAAGAAGGAGAGGCCTTTCCCTGATCCACACGTGCATTCTCCCTCCTTCTCCCCCAAACCTGCCTCCTCCTCAAGCCCACGCATTATTACATAGAATACGATTAGGCAGCGCTCTCAGGTTACAGAATTGTCAACGATGCTCTCGTTAAAACAACAGCACAGTCAAACAGACAGCATGCTAGCATGTGAAATGCGATCAGTTCTTTCAGACACGGCTCATGATGAATGGAGCCACACAAGGAGGACTGCAGCTATGCTGCGCCCCGAGCCGAACTGGGAAATGGCTACCTACCAAAGTGCTGCACACTCTCATTTCACCCTCAGAGGCAGAAAAGAGGACTGCAAAGGACTCACGGGTCTCCCATGCTCTCCGCAAAGGACTCCCATTCCTCCTGCGGACCAAAGGTAACAAGAAAAGCAGCTTTTTATTTGTAGAGCACACAACTTTTGGAAAATACACAGCTAAAACTGTCCCCGCTTTAAGTGCTTTACAGCACTTAAAGCGGGGACAGTTTTAGCTGTGTAATTTGAAAAACTTGCCTCTAAGTGCCTAGATGATGAAGTTCGAATGGGGGACCTGTGTCCACTTGCGTTGAGCATTCTTTCAGTGAGAAAGGATTTGGTTACATTTTGACTCTTTAGCACTGATTCTCATTCTTGTCAATCAACTGTGAAATTTCTGTGTTAATTTCTAGCAGAGGTAATAGAGTTAGTCCAAAATCATAGGTGTATATAAGTCCAGGTGGACAAGTAGGCCCAGAATCCCAGGCACTGAGCTGAAAAGGGGATGATTTCCCAGTGGGCCTCACGTCCCACAGAAACCGCTGTGCAAAAGTCGAGAAACAGATACAGAAAGTGACTGGCCTAAGGCTTGTCACTTGAATGTGAGTGGCTGAATGAGTGGCGGACGGTTGGAAATGAAATCCAAATCCCCTGACCTCTAATTTCAGAGGGTGCAGTGCCTCCCCCATGCCCGATTTTAGAGTTAAACGTCTTAGCAAGAGCTTCACTGCACTGAAGTCACCCTGAAAAGACATTAGCTTCCATCCGCACAGTCATTGCCCCCTGGTCTCTAATGAGAGTTTGCCCAGTTAAAGTTGCAACATTGGGTTTAACGTGAGAGATCTTGACTTTCAGCCTGTAACTTTTGAAAAGGGTCGATGTACTTAGGGCTTCCTGCTACAAAGTAAGAGTCAAGGACCCTCTTCCGCAAAGAGGAGCTGGCCTTAGTGGGAAATGGAGAATGAGCTCCTTTAAATCACCGCTCTGTCACCAATCATTAAGAAACCTTTCCAAGAACATACATGTATCGTGTCTCCAGGAGGGCTGGGATTTGTGCAAGGTTCTGAGTAACATGCTACCACAGGAAGGTGGAGGTCCTGCTCAGCCCTAGAGACAGGCACACACATGCAAACACACACACAGAAACCTTAGACACACAACTGGTAGTGTCGAGCCAAAGACTTAGCAGTATGAGGAGGGCACTGAACCCACCCACGCTCCAAAGAAGGAGAGGCCTTTCCCTGATCCACACGTGCATTCTCCCTCCTTCTCCCCCAAACCTGCCTCCTCCTCAAGCCCACGCATTATTACATAGAATACGATTAGGCAGCGCTCTCAGGTTACAGAATTGTCAACGATGCTCTCGTTAAAACAACAGCACAGTCAAACAGACAGCATGCTAGCATGTGAAATGCGATCAGTTCTTTCAGACACGGCTCATGATGAATGGAGCCACACAAGGAGGACTGCAGCTATGCTGCGCCCCGAGCCGAACTGGGAGAATGGCTACCTACCAAAGTGCTGCACACTCTCATTTCACCCTCAGAGGCAGAAAAGAGGACTGCAAAGGACTCACGGGTCTCCCATGCTCTCCGCAAAGGACTCCCATTCCTCCTGCGGACCAAAGGTAACAACAAAAGCAGCTTTTTATTTGTAGAGCACACAACTTTTGGAAAATACACAGCTAAAACTGTCCCCCGCTTTAAGTGCTTTACAGCACTTAAAGCGGGGACAGTTTTAGCTGTGTAATTTGAAAAACTTGCCTCGAAGTGCCTAGATGATGAAGTTCGAATGGGGGACCTGTGTCCACTTGCGTTGAGCATTCTTTCAGTGAGAAAGGATTTGGTTACATTTTGACTCTTTAGCACTGATTCTCATTCCTGTCAATCAACTGTGAAATTTCTGTGTTAATTTCTAGCAGAGGTAATAGAGTTAGTCCAAAATCATAGGTGTATATAAGTCCAGGTGGACAAGTAGGCCCAGAATCCCAGGCACTGAGCTGAAAAGGGGATGATTTCCCAGTGGGCCTCACGTCCCACAGAAACCGCTGTGCAAAAGTCGAGAAACAGATACAGAAAGTGACTGGCCTAAGGCTTGTCACTTGAATGTGAGTGGCTGAATGAGTGGCGGACGGTTGGAAATGAAATCCAAATCCCCTGACCTCTAATTTCAGAGGGTGCAGTGCCTCCCCCATGCCCGATTTTAGAGTTAAACGTCTTAGCAAGAGCTTCACTGCACTGAAGTCACCCTGAAAAGACATTAGCTTCCATCCGCACCGTCATTGCCCCCTGGTCTCTAATGAGAGTTTGCCCAGTTAAAGTTGCAACGTTGGGTTTAACGTGAGAGATCTTGACTTTCAGCCTGTAACTTTTGAAAAGGGTCGATGTACTTAGGGCTTCCTGCTACAAAGTAAGAGTCAAGGACCCTCTTCCGCAAAGAGGAGCTGGCCTTAGTGGGAAATGGAGAATGAGCTCCTTTAAATCACCGCTCTGTCACCAATCATTAAGAAACCTTTCCAAGAACATACATGTATCGTGTCTCCAGGAGGGCTGGGATTTGTGCAAGGTTCTGAGTAACATGCTACCACAGGAAGGTGGAGGTCCTGCTCAGCCCTAGAGACAGACACACACATGCAAACACACACACAGAAACCTTAGACACACAACTGGTAGTGTCGAGCCAAAGACTTAGCAGTATGAGGAGGGCACTGAACCCACCCACGCTCCAAAGAAGGAGAGGCCTTTCCCTGATCCACACGTGCATTCTCCCTCCTTCTCCCCCAAACCTGCCTCCTCCTCAAGCCCACGCATTATTACATAGAATACGATTAGGCAGCGCTCTCAGGTTACAGAATTGTCAACGGTGCCCTCGTTAAAACAACAGCACAGTCAAACAGACAGCATGCTAGCATGTGAAATTCGATCAGTTCTTTCAGACACGGCTCATGATGAATGGAGCCACACAAGGAGGACTGCAGCTATGCTGCGCCCCGAGCCGAACTGGGAAAATGGCTACCTACCAAAGTGCTGCACACTCTCATTTCACCCTCAGAGGCAGAAAAGAGGACTGCAAAGGACTCACGGGTCTCCCATGCTCTCCGCAAAGGACTCCCATTCCTCCTGCGGACCAAAGGTAACAACAAAAGCAGCTTTTTATTTGTAGAGCACACAACTTTTGGAAAATACCCAGCTAAAACTGTCCCCCGCTTTAAGTGCTTTACAGCACTTAAAGCGGGGACAGTTTTAGCTGTGTAATTTGAAAAACTTGCCTCTAAGTGCCTAGATGATGAAGTTCGAATGGGGGACCTGTGTCCACTTGCGTTGAGCATTCTTTCAGTGAGAAAGGATTTGGTTACATTTTGACTCTTTAGCACTGATTCTCATTCTTGTCAATCAACTGTGAAATTTCTGTGTTAATTTCTAGCAGAGGTAATAGAGTTAGTCCAAAATCATAGGTGTATATAAGTCCAGGTGGACAAGTATGCCCAGAATCCCAGGCACTGAGCTGAAAAGGGGAACATTTCCCAGTGGGCCTCACGTCCCACAGAAACCGCTGTGCAAAAGTCGAGAAACAGATACAGAAAGTGACTGGCCTAAGGCTTGTCACTTGAATGTGAGTGGCTGAATGAGTGGCGGATGGTTGGAAATGAAATCCAAATCCCCTGACCTCTAATTTCAGAGGGTGCAGTGCCTCCCCCATGCCCGATTTTAGAGTTAAACGTCTTAGCAAGAGCTTCACTGCACTGAAGTCACCCTGAAAAGACATTAGCTTCCATCCGCACCGTCATTGCCCCCTGGTCTCTAATGAGAGTTTGCCCAGTTAAAGTTGCAACGTTGGGTTTAACGTGAGAGATCTTGACTTTCAGCCTGTAACTTTTGAAAAGGGTCGATGTACTTAGGGCTTCCTGCTACAAAGTAAGAGTCAAGGACCCTCTTCCACAAAGAGGAGCTGGCCTTAGTGGGAAATGGAGAATGAGCTCCTTTAAATCACCGCTCTGTCACCAATCATTAAGAAACCTTTCCAAGAACATACATGTATCGTGTCTCCAGGAGGGCTGGGATTTGTGCAAGGTTCTGAGTAACATGCTACCACAGGAAGGTGGAGGTCCTGCTCAGCCCTAGAGACAGACACACACATGCAAACACACACACAGAAACCTTAGACACACAACTGGTAGTGTCGAGCCAAAGACTTAGCAGTATGAGGAGGGCACTGAACCCACCCACGCTCCAAAGAAGGAGAGGCCTTTCCCTGATCCACACGTGCATTCTCCCTCCTTCTCCCCCAAACCTGCCTCCTCCTCAAGCCCACGCATTATTACATAGAATACGATTAGGCAGCGCTCTCAGGTTACAGAATTGTCAACGGTGCCCTCGTTAAAACAACAGCACAGTCAAACAGACAGCATGCTAGCATGTGAAATGCGATCAGTTCTTTCAGACACGGCTCATGATGAATGGAGCCACACAAGGAGGACTGCAGCTATGCTGCGCCCCGAGCCGAACTGGGAGAATGGCTACCTACCAAAGTGCTGCACACTCTCATTTCACCCTCAGAGGCAGAAAAGAGGACTGCAAAGGACTCACGGGTCTCCCATGCTCTCCGCAAAGGACTCCCATTCCTCCTGCGGACCAAAGGTAACAACAAAAGCAGCTTTTTATTTGTAGAGCACACAACTTTTGGAAAATACCCAGCTAAAACTGTCCCCGCTTTAAGTGCTTTACAGCACTTAAAGCGGGGACAGTTTTAGCTGTGTAATTTGAAAAACTTGCCTCTAAGTGCCTAGATGATGAAGTTCGAATGGGGGACCTGTGTCCACTTGCGTTGAGCATTCTTTCAGTGAGAAAGGATTTGGTTACATTTTGACTCTTTAGCACTGATTCTCATTCTTGTCAATCAACTGTGAAATTTCTGTGTTAATTTCTAGCAGAGGTAATAGAGTTAGTCCAAAATCATAGGTGTATATAAGTCCAGGTGGACAAGTATGCCCAGAATCCCAGGCACTGAGCTGAAAAGGGGAACATTTCCCAGTGGGCCTCACGTCCCACAGAAACCGCTGTGCAAAAGTCGAGAAACAGATACAGAAAGTGACTGGCCTAAGGCTTGTCACTTGAATGTGAGTGGCTGAATGAGTGGCGGATGGTTGGAAATGAAATCCAAATCCCCTGACCTCTAATTTCAGAGGGTGCAGTGCCTCCCCCATGCCCGATTTTAGAGTTAAACGTCTTAGCAAGAGCTTCACTGCACTGAAGTCACCCTGAAAAGACATTAGCTTCCATCCGCACCGTCATTGCCCCCTGGTCTCTAATGAGAGTTTGCCCAGTTAAAGTTGCAACGTTGGGTTTAACGTGAGAGATCTTGACTTTCAGCCTGTAACTTTTGAAAAGGGTCGATGTACTTAGGGCTTCCTGCTACAAAGTAAGAGTCAAGGACCCTCTTCCACAAAGAGGAGCTGGCCTTAGTGGGAAATGGAGAATGAGCTCCTTTAAATCACCGCTCTGTCACCAATCATTAAGAAACCTTTCCAAGAACATACATGTATCGTGTCTCCAGGAGGGCTGGGATTTGTGCAAGGTTCTGAGTAACATGCTACCACAGGAAGGTGGAGGTCCTGCTCAGCCCTAGAGACAGACACACACATGCAAACACACACACAGAAACCTTAGACACACAACTGGTAGTGTCGAGCCAAAGACTTAGCAGTATGAGGAGGGCACTGAACCCACCCACGCTCCAAAGAAGGAGAGGCCTTTCCCTGATCCACACGTGCATTCTCCCTCCTTCTCCCCCAAACCTGCCTCCTCCTCAAGCCCACGCATTATTACATAGAATACGATTAGGCAGCGCTCTCAGGTTACAGAATTGTCAACGGTGCCCTCGTTAAAACAACAGCACAGTCAAACAGACAGCATGCTAGCATGTGAAATGCGATCAGTTCTTTCAGACACGGCTCATGATGAATGGAGCCACACAAGGAGGACTGCAGCTATGCTGCGCCCCGAGCCGAACTGGGAAAATGGCTACCTACCAAAGTGCTGCACACTCTCATTTCACCCTCAGAGGCAGAAAAGAGGACTGCAAAGGACTCACGGGTCTCCCATGCTCTCCGCAAAGGACTCCCATTCCTCCTGCGGACCAAAGGTAACAACAAAAGCAGCTTTTTATTTGTAGAGCACACAACTTTTGGAAAATACACAGCTAAAACTGTCCCCGCTTTAAGTGCTTTACAGCACTTAAAGCGGGGACAGTTTTAGCTGTGTAATTTGAAAAACTTGCCTCGAAGTGCCTAGATGATGAAGTTCGAATGGGGGACCTGTGTCCACTTGCGTTGAGCATTCTTTCAGTGAGAAAGGATTTGGTTACATTTTGACTCTTTAGCACTGATTCTCATTCTTGTCAATCAACTGTGAAATTTCTGTGTTAATTTCTAGCAGAGGTAATAGAGTTAGTCCAAAATCATAGGTGTATATAAGTCCAGGTGGACAAGTAGGCCCAGAATCCCAGGCACTGAGCTGAAAAGGGGATGATTTCCCAGTGGGCCTCACGTCCCACAGAAACCGCTGTGCAAAAGTCGAGAAACAGATACAGAAAGTGACTGGCCTAAGGCTTGTCACTTGAATGTGAGTGGCTGAATGAGTGGCGGACGGTTGGAAATGAAATCCAAATCCCCTGACCTCTAATTTCAGAGGGTGCAGTGCCTCCCCCATGCCCGATTTTAGAGTTAAACGTCTTAGCAAGAGCTTCACTGCACTGAAGTCACACTGAAAAGACATTAGCTTCCATCCGCACAGTCATTGCCCCCTGGTCTCTAATGAGAGTTTGCCCAGTTAAAGTTGCAACGTTGGGTTTAACGTGAGAGATCTTGACTTTCAGCCTGTAACTTTTGAAAAGGGTCGATGTACTTAGGGCTTCCTGCTACAAAGTAAGAGTCAAGGACCCTCTTCCGCAAAGAGGAGCTGGCCTTAGTGGGAAATGGAGAATGAGCTCCTTTAAATCACCGCTCTGTCACCAATCATTAAGAAACCTTTCCAAGAACATACATGTATCGTGTCTCCAGGAGGGCTGGGATTTGTGCAAGGTTCTGAGTAACATGCTACCACAGGAAGGTGGAGGTCCTGCTCAGCCCTAGAGACAGACACACACATGCAAACACACACACAGAAACCTTAGACACACAACTGGTAGTGTCGAGCCAAAGACTTAGCAGTATGAGGAGGGCACTGAACCCACCCACGCTCCAAAGAAGGAGAGGCCTTTCCCTGATCCACACGTGCATTCTCCCTCCTTCTCCCCCAAACCTGCCTCCTCCTCAAGCCCACGCATTATTACATAGAATACGATTAGGCAGCGCTCTCAGGTTACAGAATTGTCAACGGTGCCCTCGTTAAAACAACAGCACAGTCAAACAGACAGCATGCTAGCATGTGAAATGCGATCAGTTCTTTCAGACACGGCTCATGATGAATGGAGCCACACAAGGAGGACTGCAGCTATGCTGCGCCCCGAGCCGAACTGGGAGAATGGCTACCTACCAAAGTGCTGCACACTCTCATTTCACCCTCAGAGGCAGAAAAGAGGACTGCAAAGGACTCACGGGTCTCCCATGCTCTCCGCAAAGGACTCCCATTCCTCCTGCGGACCAAAGGTAACAACAAAAGCAGCTTTTTATTTGTAGAGCACACAACTTTTGGAAAATACACAGCTAAAACTGTCCCCGCTTTAAGTGCTTTACAGCACTTAAAGCGGGGACAGTTTTAGCTGTGTAATTTGAAAAACTTGCCTCTAAGTGCCTAGATGATGAAGTTCGAATGGGGGACCTGTGTCCACTTGCGTTGAGCATTCTTTCAGTGAGAAAGGATTTGGTTACATTTTGACTCTTTAGCACTGATTCTCATTCTTGTCAATCAACTGTGAAATTTCTGTGTTAATTTCTAGCAGAGGTAATAGAGTTAGTCCAAAATCATAGGTGTATATAAGTCCAGGTGGACAAGTAGGCCCAGAATCCCAGGCACTGAGCTGAAAAGGGGATGATTTCCCAGTGGGCCTCACGTCCCACAGAAACCGCTGTGCAAAAGTCGAGAAACAGATACAGAAAGTGACTGGCCTAAGGCTTGTCACTTGAATGTGAGTGGCTGAATGAGTGGCGGATGGTTGGAAATGAAATCCAAATCCCCTGACCTCTAATTTCAGAGGGTGCAGTGCCTCCCCCATGCCCGATTTTAGAGTTAAACGTCTTAGCAAGAGCTTCACTGCACTGAAGTCA
The DNA here is from genome assembly GCF_030222135.1 of Aotus nancymaae. Lineage (NCBI taxonomy): Eukaryota > Metazoa > Chordata > Mammalia > Primates > Aotidae > Aotus > Aotus nancymaae. The sequence goes on from NW_026988606.1 coordinate 455,688, forward strand.
CACTGAAAAGACATTAGCTTCCATCCGCACAGTCATTGCCCCCTGGTCTCTAATGAGAGTTTGCCCAGTTAAAGTTGCAACGTTGGGTTTAACGTGAGAGATCTTGACTTTCAGCCTGTAACTTTTGAAAAGGGTCGATGTACTTAGGGCTTCCTGCTACAAAGTAAGAGTCAAGGACCCTCTTCCGCAAAGAGGAGCTGGCCTTAGTGGGAAATGGAGAATGAGCTCCTTTAAATCACCGCTCTGTCACCAATCATTAAGAAACCTTTCCAAGAACATACATGTATCGTGTCTCCAGGAGGGCTGGGATTTGTGCAAGGTTCTGAGTAACATGCTACCACAGGAAGGTGGAGGTCCTGCTCAGCCCTAGAGACAGACACACACATGCAAACACACACACAGAAACCTTAGACACACAACTGGTAGTGTCGAGCCAAAGACTTAGCAGTATGAGGAGGGCACTGAACCCACCCACGCTCCAAAGAAGGAGAGGCCTTTCCCTGATCCACACGTGCATTCTCCCTCCTTCTCCCCCAAACCTGCCTCCTCCTCAAGCCCACGCATTATTACATAGAATACGATTAGGCAGCGCTCTCAGGTTACAGAATTGTCAACGATGCTCTCGTTAAAACAACAGCACAGTCAAACAGACAGCATGCTAGCATGTGAAATGCGATCAGTTCTTTCAGACACGGCTCATGATGAATGGAGCCACACAAGGAGGACTGCAGCTATGCTGCGCCCCGAGCCGAACTGGGAGAATGGCTACCTACCAAAGTGCTGCACACTCTCATTTCACCCTCAGAGGCAGAAAAGAGGACTGCAAAGGACTCACGGGTCTCCCATGCTCTCCGCAAAGGACTCCCATTCCTCCTGCGGACCAAAGGTAACAACAAAAGCAGCTTTTTATTTGTAGAGCACACAACTTTAAGTGCTGTAAAGCACTTAAAGCGGGGACAGTTTTAGCTGTGTAATTTGAAAAACTTGCCTCGAAGTGCCTAGATGATGAAGTTCGAATGGGGGACCTGTGTCCACTTGCGTTGAGCATTCTTTCAGTGAGAAAGGATTTGGTTACATTTTGACTCTTTAGCACTGATTCTCATTCTTGTCAATCAACTGTGAAATTTCTGTGTTAATTTCTAGCAGAGGTAATAGAGTTAGTCCAAAATCATAGGTGTATATAAGTCCAGGTGGACAAGTAGGCCCAGAATCCCAGGCACTGAGCTGAAAAGGGGATGATTTCCCAGTGGGCCTCACGTCCCACAGAAACCGCTGTGCAAAAGTCGAGAAACAGATACAGAAAGTGACTAGCCTAAGGCTTGTCACTTGAATGTGAGTGGCTGAATGAGTGGCGGACGGTTGGAAATGAAATCCAAATCCCCTGACCTCTAATTTCAGAGGGTGCAGTGCCTCCCCCATGCCCGATTTTAGAGTTAAACGTCTTAGCAAGAGCTTCACTGCACTGAAGTCACCCTGAAAAGACATTAGCTTCCATCCGCACCGTCATTGCCCCCTGGTCTCTAATGAGAGTTTGCCCAGTTAAAGTTGCAACGTTGGGTTTAACGTGAGAGATCTTGACTTTCAGCCTGTAACTTTTGAAAAGGGTCGATGTACTTAGGGCTTCCTGCTACAAAGTAAGAGTCAAGGACCCTCTTCCGCAAAGAGGAGCTGGCCTTAGTGGGAAATGGAGAATGAGCTCCTTTAAATCACCGCTCTGTCACCAATCATTAAGAAACCTTTCCAAGAACATACATGTATCGTGTCTCCAGGAGGGCTGGGATTTGTGCAAGGTTCTGAGTAACATGCTACCACAGGAAGGTGGAGGTCCTGCTCAGCCCTAGAGACAGACACACACATGCAAACACACACACAGAAACCTTAGACACACAACTGGTAGTGTCGAGCCAAAGACTTAGCAGTATGAGGAGGGCACTGAACCCACCCACGCTCCAAAGAAGGAGAGGCCTTTCCCTGATCCACACGTGCATTCTCCCTCCTTCTCCCCCAAACCTGCCTCCTCCTCAAGCCCACGCATTATTACATAGAATACGATTAGGCAGCGCTCTCAGGTTACAGAATTGTCAACGGTGCCCTCGTTAAAACAACAGCACAGTCAAACAGACAGCATGCTAGCATGTGAAATGCGATCAGTTCTTTCAGACACGGCTCATGATGAATGGAGCCACACAAGGAGGACTGCAGCTATGCTGCGCCCCGAGCCGAACTGGGAGAATGGCTACCTACCAAAGTGCTGCACACTCTCATTTCACCCTCAGAGGCAGAAAAGAGGACTGCAAAGGACTCACGGGTCTCCCATGCTCTCCGCAAAGGACTCCCATTCCTCCTGCGGACCAAAGGTAACAACAAAAGCAGCTTTTTATTTGTAGAGCACACAACTTTTGGAAAATACCCAGCTAAAACTGTCCCCGCTTTAAGTGCTTTACAGCACTTAAAGCGGGGACAGTTTTAGCTGTGTAATTTGAAAAACTTGCCTCTAAGTGCCTAGATGATGAAGTTCGAATGGGGGACCTGTGTCCACTTGCGTTGAGCATTCTTTCAGTGAGAAAGGATTTGGTTACATTTTGACTCTTTAGCACTGATTCTCATTCTTGTCAATCAACTGTGAAATTTCTGTGTTAATTTCTAGCAGAGGTAATAGAGTTAGTCCAAAATCATAGGTGTATATAAGTCCAGGTGGACAAGTATGCCCAGAATCCCAGGCACTGAGCTGAAAAGGGGATCATTTCCCAGTGGGCCTCACGTCCCACAGAAACCGCTGTGCAAAAGTCGAGAAACAGATACAGAAAGTGACTGGCCTAAGGCTTGTCACTTGAATGTGAGTGGCTGAATGAGTGGCGGATGGTTGGAAATGAAATCCAAATCCCCTGACCTCTAATTTCAGAGGGTGCAGTGCCTCCCCCATGCCCGATTTTAGAGTTAAACGTCTTAGCAAGAGCTTCACTGCACTGAAGTCACCCTGAAAAGACATTAGCTTCCATCCGCACCGTCATTGCCCCCTGGTCTCTAATGAGAGTTTGCCCAGTTAAAGTTGCAACGTTGGGTTTAACGTGAGAGATCTTGACTTTCAGCCTGTAACTTTTGAAAAGGGTCGATGTACTTAGGGCTTCCTGCTACAAAGTAAGAGTCAAGGACCCTCTTCCGCAAAGAGGAGCTGGCCTTAGTGGGAAATGGAGAATGAGCTCCTTTAAATCACCGCTCTGTCACCAATCATTAAGAAACCTTTCCAAGAACATACATGTATCGTGTCTCCAGGAGGGCTGGGATTTGTGCAAGGTTCTGAGTAACATGCTACCACAGGAAGGTGGAGGTCCTGCTCAGCCCTAGAGACAGACACACACATGCAAACACACACACAGAAACCTTAGACACACAACTGGTAGTGTCGAGCCAAAGACTTAGCAGTATGAGGAGGGCACTGAACCCACCCACGCTCCAAAGAAGGAGAGGCCTTTCCCTGATCCACACGTGCATTCTCCCTCCTTCTCCCCCAAACCTGCCTCCTCCTCAAGCCCACGCATTATTACATAGAATACGATTAGGCAGCGCTCTCAGGTTACAGAATTGTCAACGGTGCCCTCGTTAAAACAACAGCACAGTCAAACAGACAGCATGCTAGCATGTGAAATGCGATCAGTTCTTTCAGACACGGCTCATGATGAATGGAGCCACACAAGGAGGACTGCAGCTATGCTGCGCCCCGAGCCGAACTGGGAAAATGGCTACCTACCAAAGTGCTGCACACTCTCATTTCACCCTCAGAGGCAGAAAAGAGGACTGCAAAGGACTCACGGGTCTCCCATGCTCTCCGCAAAGGACTCCCATTCCTCCTGCGGACCAAAGGTAACAAGAAAAGCAGCTTTTTATTTGTAGAGCACACAACTTTTGGAAAATACACAGCTAAAACTGTCCCCGCTTTAAGTGCTTTACAGCACTTAAAGCGGGGACAGTTTTAGCTGTGTAATTTGAAAAACTTGCCTCTAAGTGCCTAGATGATGAAGTTCGAATGGGGGACCTGTGTCCACTTGCGTTGAGCATTCTTTCAGTGAGAAAGGATTTGGTTACATTTTGACTCTTTAGCACTGATTCTCATTCTTGTCAATCAACTGTGAAATTTCTGTGTTAATTTCTAGCAGAGGTAATAGAGTTAGTCCAAAATCATAGGTGTATATAAGTCCAGGTGGACAAGTAGGCCCAGAATCCCAGGCACTGAGCTGAAAAGGGGATCATTTCCCAGTGGGCCTCACGTCCCACAGAAACCGCTGTGCAAAAGTCGAGAAACAGATACAGAAAGTGACTGGCCTAAGGCTTGTCACTTGAATGTGAGTGGCTGAATGAGTGGCGGACGGTTGGAAATGAAATCCAAATCCCCTGACCTCTAATTTCAGAGGGTGCAGTGCCTCCCCCATGCCCGATTTTAGAGTTAAACGTCTTAGCAAGAGCTTCACTGCACTGAAGTCACACTGAAAAGACATTAGCTTCCATCCGCACAGTCATTGCCCCCTGGTCTCTAATGAGAGTTTGCCCAGTTAAAGTTGCAACGTTGGGTTTAACGTGAGAGATCTTGACTTTCAGCCTGTAACTTTTGAAAAGGGTCGATGTACTTAGGGCTTCCTGCTACAAAGTAAGAGTCAAGGACCCTCTTCCGCAAAGAGGAGCTGGCCTTAGTGGGAAATGGAGAATGAGCTCCTTTAAATCACCGCTCTGTCACCAATCATTAAGAAACCTTTCCAAGAACATACATGTATCGTGTCTCCAGGAGGGCTGGCATTTGTGCAAGGTTCTGAGTAACATGCTACCACAGGAAGGTGGAGGTCCTGCTCAGCCCTAGAGACAGACACACACATGCAAACACACACACAGAAACCTTAGACACACAACTGGTAGTGTCGAGCCAAAGACTTAGCAGTATGAGGAGGGCACTGAACCCACCCACGCTCCAAAGAAGGAGAGGCCTTTCCCTGATCCACACGTGCATTCTCCCTCCTTCTCCCCCAAACCTGCCTCCTCCTCAAGCCCACGCATTATTACATAGAATACGATTAGGCAGCGCTCTCAGGTTACAGAATTGTCAACGGTGCCCTCGTTAAAACAACAGCACAGTCAAACAGACAGCATGCTAGCATGTGAAATGCGATCAGTTCTTTCAGACACGGCTCATGATGAATGGAGCCACACAAGGAGGACTGCAGCTATGCTGCGCCCCGAGCCGAACTGGGAAAATGGCTACCTACCAAAGTGCTGCACACTCTCATTTCACCCTCAGAGGCAGAAAAGAGGACTGCAAAGGACTCACGGGTCTCCCATGCTCTCCGCAAAGGACTCCCATTCCTCCTGCGGACCAAAGGTAACAACAAAAGCAGCTTTTTATTTGTAGAGCACACAACTTTTGGAAAATACACAGCTAAAACTGTCCCCGCTTTAAGTGCTTTACAGCACTTAAAGCGGGGACAGTTTTAGCTGTGTAATTTGAAAAACGTGCCTCTAAGTGCCTAGATGATGAAGTTCGAATGGGGGACCTGTGTCCACTTGCGTTGAGCATTCTTTCAGTGAGAAAGGATTTGGTTACATTTTGACTCTTTAGCACTGATTCTCATTCTTGTCAATCAACTGTGAAATTTCTGTGTTAATTTCTAGCAGAGGTAATAGAGTTAGTCCAAAATCATAGGTGTATATAAGTCCAGGTGGACAAGTAGGCCCAGAATCCCAGGCACTGAGCTGAAAAGGGGATGATTTCCCAGTGGGCCTCACGTCCCACAGAAACCGCTGTGCAAAAGTCGAGAAACAGATACAGAAAGTGACTGGCCTAAGGCTTGTCACTTGAATGTGAGTGGCTGAATGAGTGGCGGACGGTTGGAAATGAAATCCAAATCCCCTGACCTCTAATTTCAGAGGGTGCAGTGCCTCCCCCATGCCCGATTTTAGAGTTAAACGTCTTAGCAAGAGCTTCACTGCACTGAAGTCACACTGAAAAGACATTAGCTTCCATCCGCACAGTCATTGCCCCCTGGTCTCTAATGAGAGTTTGCCCAGTTAAAGTTGCAACGTTGGGTTTAACGTGAGAGATCTTGACTTTCAGCCTGTAACTTTTGAAAAGGGTCGATGTACTTAGGGCTTCCTGCTACAAAGTAAGAGTCAAGGACCCTCTTCCGCAAAGAGGAGCTGGCCTTAGTGGGAAATGGAGAATGAGCTCCTTTAAATCACCGCTCTGTCACCAATCATTAAGAAACCTTTCCAAGAACATACATGTATCGTGTCTCCAGGAGGGCTGGGATTTGTGCAAGGTTCTGAGTAACATGCTACCACAGGAAGGTGGAGGTCCTGCTCAGCCCTAGAGACAGACACACACATGCAAACACACACACAGAAACCTTAGACACACAACTGGTAGTGTCGAGCCAAAGACTTAGCAGTATGAGGAGGGCACTGAACCCACCCACGCTCCAAAGAAGGAGAGGCCTTTCCCTGATCCACACGTGCATTCTCCCTCCTTCTCCCCCAAACCTGCCTCCTCCTCAAGCCCACGCATTATTACATAGAATACGATTAGGCAGCGCTCTCAGGTTACAGAATTGTCAACGATGCTCTCGTTAAAACAACAGCACAGTCAAACAGACAGCATGCTAGCATGTGAAATGCGATCAGTTCTTTCAGACACGGCTCATGATGAATGGAGCCACACAAGGAGGACTGCAGCTATGCTGCGCCCCGAGCCGAACTGGGAGAATGGCTACCTACCAAAGTGCTGCACACTCTCATTTCACCCTCAGAGGCAGAAAAGAGGACTGCAAAGGACTCACGGGTCTCCCATGCTCTCCGCAAAGGACTCCCATTCCTCCTTCGGACCAAAGGTAACAACAAAAGCAGCTTTTTATTTGTAGAGCACACAACTTTTGGAAAATACACAGCTAAAACTGTCCCCGCTTTAAGTGCTGTAAAGCACTTAAAGCGGGGACAGTTTTAGCTGTGTAATTTGAAAAACTTGCCTCGAAGTGCCTAGATGATGAAGTTCGAATGGGGGACCTGTGTCCACTTGCGTTGAGCATTCTTTCAGTGAGAAAGGATTTGGTTACATTTTGACTCTTTAGCACTGATTCTCATTCTTGTCAATCAACTGTGAAATTTCTGTGTTAATTTCTAGCAGAGGTAATAGAGTTAGTCCAAAATCATAGGTGTATATAAGTCCAGGTGGACAAGTAGGCCCAGAATCCCAGGCACTGAGCTGAAAAGGGGATCATTTCCCAGTGGGCCTCACGTCCCACAGAAACCGCTGTGCAAAAGTCGAGAAACAGATACAGAAAGTGACTGGCCTAAGGCTTGTCACTTGAATGTGAGTGGCTGAATGAGTGGCGGATGGTTGGAAATGAAATCCAAATCCCCTGACCTCTAATTTCAGAGGGTGCAGTGCCTCCCCCATGCCCGATTTTAGAGTTAAACGTCTTAGCAAGAGCTTCACTGCACTGAAGTCACCCTGAAAAGACATTAGCTTCCATCCGCACAGTCATTGCCCCCTGGTCTCTAATGAGAGTTTGCCCAGTTAAAGGTGCAACGTTGGGTTTAACGTGAGAGATCTTGACTTTCAGCCTGTAACTTTTGAAAAGGGTCGATGTACTTAGGGCTTCCTGCTACAAAGTAAGAGTCAAGGACCCTCTTCCGCAAAGAGGAGCTGGCCTTAGTGGGAAATGGAGAATGAGCTCCTTTAAATCACCGCTCTGTCACCAATCATTAAGAAACCTTTCCAAGAACATACATGTATCGTGTCTCCAGGAGGGCTGGGATTTGTGCAAGGTTCTGAGTAACATGCTACCACAGGAAGGTGGAGGTCCTGCTCAGCCCTAGAGACAGACACACACATGCAAACACACACACAGAAACCTTAGACACACAACTGGTAGTGTCGAGCCAAAGACTTAGCAGTATGAGGAGGGCACTGAACCCACCCACGCTCCAAAGAAGGAGAGGCCTTTCCCTGATCCACACGTGCATTCTCCCTCCTTCTCCCCCAAACCTGCCTCCTCCTCAAGCCCACGCATTATTACATAGAATACGATTAGGCAGCGCTCTCAGGTTACAGAATTGTCAACGATGCTCTCGTTAAAACAACAGCACAGTCAAACAGACAGCATGCTAGCATGTGAAATGCGATCAGTTCTTTCAGACACAGCTCATGATGAATGGAGCCACACAAGGAGGACTGCAGCTATGCTGCGCCCCGAGCCGAACTGGGAGAATGGCTACCTACCAAAGTGCTGCACACTCTCATTTCACCCTCAGAGGCAGAAAAGAGGACTGCAAAGGACTCACGGGTCTCCCATGCTCTCCGCAAAGGACTCCCATTCCTCCTGCGGACCAAAGGTAACAACAAAAGCAGCTTTTTATTTGTAGAGCACACAACTTTAAGTGCTGTAAAGCACTTAAAGCGGGGACAGTTTTAGCTGTGTAATTTGAAAAACTTGCCTCTAAGTGCCTAGATGATGAAGTTCGAATGGGGGACCTGTGTCCACTTGCGTTGAGCATTCTTTCAGTGAGAAAGGATTTGGTTACATTTTGACTCTTTAGCACTGATTCTCATTCTTGTCAATCAACTGTGAAATTTCTGTGTTAATTTCTAGCAGAGGTAATAGAGTTAGTCCAAAATCATAGGTGTATATAAGTCCAGGTGGACAAGTAGGCCCAGAATCCCAGGCACTGAGCTGAAAAGGGGATCATTTCCCAGTGGGCCTCACGTCCCACAGAAACCGCTGTGCAAAAGTCGAGAAACAGATACAGAAAGTGACTGGCCTAAGGCTTGTCACTTGAATCTGAGTGGCTGAATGAGTGGCGGATGGTTGGAAATGAAATCCAAATCCCCTGACCTCTAATTTCAGAGGGTGCACTGCCTGCCCCATGCCCGATTTTAGAGTTAAACGTCTTAGCAAGAGCTTCACTGCACTGAAGTCACCCTGAAAAGACATTAGCTTCCATCCGCACAGTCATTGCCCCCTGGTCTCTAATGAGAGTTTGCCCAGTTAAAGTTGCAACATTGGGTTTAACGTGAGAGATCTTGACTTTCAGCCTGTAACTTTTGAAAAGGGTCGATGTACTTAGGGCTTCCTGCTACAAAGTAAGAGTCAAGGACCCTCTTCCGCAAAGAGGAGCTGGCCTTAGTGGGAAATGGAGAATGAGCTCCTTTAAATCACCGCTCTGTCACCAATCATTAAGAAACCTTTCCAAGAACATACATGTATCGTGTCTCCAGGAGGGCTGGGATTTGTGCAAGGTTCTGAGTAACATGCTACCACAGGAAGGTGGAGGTCCTGCTCAGCCCTAGAGACAGACACACACATGCAAACACACACACAGAAACCTTAGACACACAACTGGTAGTGTCGAGCCAAAAACTTACCAGTATGAGGAGGGCACTGAACCCACCCACGCTCCAAAGAAGGAGAGGCCTTTCCCTGATCCACACGTGCATTCTCCCTCCTTCTCCCCCAAACCTGCCTCCTCCTCAAGCCCACGCATTATTACATAGAATACGACTAGGCAGCGCTCTCAGGTTACAGAATTGTCAACGATGCTCTCGTTAAAACAACAGCACAGTCAAACAGAGAGCATGCTAGCATGTGAAATGCGATCAGTTCTTTCAGACACGGCTCATGATGAATGGAGCCACACAAGGAGGACTGCAGCTATGCTGCGCCCCGAGCCGAACTGGGAGAATGGCTACCTACCAAAGTGCTGCACACTCTCATTTCACCCTCAGAGGCAGAAAAGAGGACTGCAAAGGACTCACGGGTCTCCCATGCTCTCCGCAAAGGACTCCCATTCCTCCTGCGGACCAAAGGTAACAACAAAAGCAGCTTTTTATTTGTAGAGCACACAACTTTTGGAAAATACACAGCTAAAACTGTCCCCGCTTTAAGTGCTTTACAGCACTTAAAGCGGGGACAGTTTTAGCTGTGTAATTTGAAAAACTTGCCTCTAAGTGCCTAGATGATGAAGTTCGAATGGGGGACCTGTGTCCACTTGCGTTGAGCATTCTTTCAGTGAGAAAGGATTTGGTTACATTTTGACTCTTTAGCACTGATTCTCATTCTTGTCAATCAACTGTGAAATTTCTGTGTTAATTTCTAGCAGAGGTAATAGAGTTAGTCCAAAATCATAGGTGTATATAAGTCCAGGTGGACAAGTAGGCCCAGAATCCCAGGCACTGAGCTGAAAAGGGGATCATTTCCCAGTGGGCCTCACGTCCCACAGAAACCGCTGTGCAAAAGTCGAGAAACAGATACAGAAAGTGACTGGCCTAAGGCTTGTCACTTGAATGTGAGTGGCTGAATGAGTGGCGGATGGTTGGAAATGAAATCCAAATCCCCTGACCTCTAATTTCAGAGGGTGCACTGCCTGCCCCATGCCCGATTTTAGAGTTAAACGTCTTAGCAAGAGCTTCACTGCACTGAAGTCACCCTGAAAAGACATTAGCTTCCATCCGCACAGTCATTGCCCCCTGGTCTCTAATGAGAGTTTGCCCAGTTAAAGTTGCAACATTGGGTTTAACGTGAGAGATCTTGACTTTCAGCCTGTAACTTTTGAAAAGGGTCGATGTACTTAGGGCTTCCTGCTACAAAGTAAGAGTCAAGGACCCTCTTCCGCAAAGAGGAGCTGGCCTTAGTGGGAAATGGAGAATGAGCTCCTTTAAATCACCGCTCTGTCACCAATCATTAAGAAACCTTTCCAAGAACATACATGTATCGTGTCTCCAGGAGGGCTGGGATTTGTGCAAGGTTCTGAGTAACATGCTACCACAGGAAGGTGGAGGTCCTGCTCAGCCCTAGAGACAGACACACACATGCAAACACACACACAGAAACCTTAGACACACAACTGGTAGTGTCGAGCCAAAGACTTAGCAGTATGAGGAGGGCACTGAACCCACCCACGCTCCAAAGAAGGAGAGGCCTTTCCCTGATCCACACGTGCATTCTCCCTCCTTCTCCCCCAAACCTGCCTCCTCCTCAAGCCCACGCATTATTACATAGAATACGATTAGGCAGCGCTCTCAGGTTACAGAATTGTCAACGATGCTCTCGTTAAAACAACAGCACAGTCAAACAGACAGCATGCTAGCATGTGAAATGCGATCAGTTCTTTCAGACACGGCTCATGATGAATGGAGCCACACAAGGAGGACTGCAGCTATGCTGCGCCCCGAGCCGAACTGGGAGAATGGCTACCTACCAAAGTGCTGCACACTCTCATTTCACCCTCAGAGGCAGAAAAGAGGACTGCAAAGGACTCACGGGTCTCCCATGCTCTCCGCAAAGGACTCCCATTCCTCCTGCGGACCAAAGGTAACAACAAAAGCAGCTTTTTATTTGTAGAGCACACAACTTTTGGAAAATACACAGCTAAAACTGTCCCCGCTTTAAGTGCTTTACAGCACTTAAAGCGGGGACAGTTTTAGCTGTGTAATTTGAAAAACTTGCCTCTAAGTGCCTAGATGATGAAGTTCGAATGGGGGAACTCTGTCCACTTGCGTTGAGCATTCTTTCAGTGAGAAAGGATTTGGTTACATTTTGACTCTTTAGCACTGATTCTCATTCTTGTCAATCAACTGTGAAATTTCTGTGTTAATTTCTAGCAGAGGTAATAGAGTTAGTCCAAAATCATAGGTGTATATAAGTCCAGGTGGACAAGTACGCCCAGAATCCCAGGCACTGAGCTGAAAAGGGGATCATTTCCCAGTGGACCTCACGTCCCACAGAAACCGCTGTGCAAAAGTCGAGAAACAGATACAGAAAGTGACTGGCCTAAGGCTTGTCACTTGAATCTGAGTGGCTGAATGAGTGGCGGATGGTTGGAAATGAAATCCAAATCCCCTGACCTCTAATTTCAGAGGGTGCAGTGCCTCCCCCATGCCCGATTTTAGAGTTAAACGTCTTAGCAAGAGCTTCACTGCACTGAAGTCACCCTGAAAAGACATTAGCTTCCATCCGCACAGTCATTGCCCCCTGGTCTCTAATGAGAGTTTGCCCAGTTAAAGTTGCAACATTGGGTTTAACGTGAGAGATCTTGACTTTCAGCCTGTAACTTTTGAAAAGGGTCGATGTACTTAGGGCTTCCTGCTACAAAGTAAGAGTCAAGGACCCTCTTCCGCAAAGAGGAGCTGGCCTTAGTGGGAAATGGAGAATGAACTCCTTTAAATCACCGCTCTGTCACCAATCATTAAGAAACCTTTCCAAGAACATACATGTATCGTGTCTCCAGGAGGGCTGGGATTTGTGCAAAGTTCTGAGTAACATGCTACCACAGGAAGGTGGAGGTCCTGCTCAGCCCTAGAGACAGGCACACACATGCAAACACACACACAGAAACCTTAGACACACAACTGGTAGTGTCGAGCCAAAGACTTAGCAGTATGAGGAGGGCACTGAACCCACCCACGCTCCAAAGAAGGAGAGGCCTTTCCCTGATCCACACGTGCATTCTCCCTCCTTCTCCCCCAAACCTGCCTCCTCCTCAAGCCCACGCATTATTACATAGAATACGATTAGGCAGCGCTCTCAGGTTACAGCATTGTCAACGATGCTCTCGTTAAAACAACAGCACAGTCAAACAGACAGCATGCTAGCATGTGAAATGCGATCAGTTCTTTCAGACACGGCTCATGATGAATGGAGCCACACAAGGAGGACTGCAGCTATGCTGCGCCCCGAGCCAAACTGGGAGAATGGCTACCTACCAAAGTGCTGCACACTCTCATTTCACCCTCAGAGTCAGAAAAGAGGACTGCAAAGGACTCACGGGTCTCCCATGCTCTCCGCAAAGGACTCCCATTCCTCCTGCGGACCAAAGGTAACAACAAAAGCAGCTTTTTATTTGTAGAGCACACAACTTTTGGAAAATACACAGCTAAAACTGTCCCCGCTTTAAGTGCTTTACAGCACTTAAAGCGCGGATAGTTTTAGCTGTGTAATTTGAAAAACTTGCCTCTAAGTGCCTAGATGATGAAGTTCGAATGGGGGACCTGTGTCCACTTGCGTTGAGCATTCTTTCAGTGAGAAAGGATTTGGTTACATTTTGACTCTTTAGCACTGATTCTCATTCTTGTCAATCAACTGTGAAATTTCTGTGTTAATTTCTAGCAGAGGTAATAGAGTTAGTCCAAAATCATAGGTGTATATAAGTCCAGGTGGACAAGTATGCCCAGAATCCCAGGCACTGAGCTGAAAAGGGGATCATTTCCCAGTGGGCCTCACGTCCCACAGAAACCGCTGTGCAAAAGTCGAGAAACAGATACAGAAAGTGACTGGCCTAAGGCTTGTCACTTGAATGTGAGTGGCTGAATGAGTGGCGGATGGTTGGAAATGAAATCCAAATCCCCTGACCTCTAATTTCAGAGGGTGCAGTGCCTCCCCCATGCCCGATTTTAGAGTTAAACGTCTTAGCAAGAGCTTCACTGCACTGAAGTCACCCTGAAAAGACATTAGCTTCCATCCGCACAGTCATTGCCCCCTGGTCTCTAATGAGAGTTTGCCCAGTTAAAGTTGCAACATTGGGTTTAACGTGAGAGATCTTGACTTTCAGCCTGTAACTTTTGAAAAGGGTCGATGTACTTAGGGCTTCCTGCTACAAAGTAAGAGTCAAGGACCCTCTTCCGCAAAGAGGAGCTGGCCTTAGTGGGAAATGGAGAATGAGCTCCTTTAAATCACCGCTCTGTCACCAATCATTAAGAAACCTTTCCAAGAACATACATGTATCGTGTCTCCAGGAGGGCTGGGATTTGTGCAAGGTTCTGAGTAACATGCTACCACAGGAAGGTGGAGGTCCTGCTCAGCCCTAGAGACAGACACACACATGCAAACACACACACAGAAACCTTAGACACACAACTGGTAGTGTCGAGCCAAAGACTTAGCAGTATGAGGAGGGCACTGAACCCACCCACGCTCCAAAGAAGGAGAGGCCTTTCCCTGATCCACACGTGCATTCTCCCTCCTTCTCCCTCAAACCTGCCTCCTCCTCCAGCCCAAGCATTATTACATAGAATACGATTAGGCAGCGCTCTCAGGTTACAGAATTGTCAACGATGCTCTCGTTAAAACAACAGCACAGTCAAACAGACAGCATGCTCGCATGTGAAATGCGATCAGTTCTTTCAGACACGGCTCATGATGAATGGAGCCACACAAGGAGGACTGCAGGTATGCTGCGCCGCGAGCCGAACTGGGAGAATGGCTACCTACCAAAGTGCTGCACACTCTCATTTCACCCTCAGAGGCAGAAAAGAGGACTGCAAAGGACTCACGGGTCTCCCATGCTCTCCGCAAAGGACTCCCATTCCTCCTGCGGACCAAAGGTAACAACAAAAGCAGCTTTTTATTTGTAGAGCACACAACTTTTGGAAAATACACAGCTAAAACTGTCCCCGCTTTAAGTGCTTTACATCACTTAAAGTGGGGACAGTTTTAGCTGTGTAATTTGAAAAACTTGCCTCTAAGTGACTAGATGATGAAGTTCGAATGGGGGAACTCTGTCCACTTGCGTTGAGCATTCTTTCAGTGAGAAAGGATTTGGTTACATTTTGACTCTTTAGCACTGATTCTCATTCTTGTCAATCAACTGTGAAATTTCTGTGTTAATTTCTAGCAGAGGTAATAGAGTTAGTCCAAAATCATAGGTGTATATAAGTCCAGGTGGACAAGTAGGCCCAGAATCCCAGGCACTGAGCTGAAAAGGGGATCATTTCCCAGTGGGCCTCACGTCCCACAGAAACCGCTGTGCAAAAGTCGAGAAACAGATACAGAAAGTGACTGGCCTAAGGCTTGTCACTTGAATGTGAGTGGCTGAATGAGTGGCGGATGGTTGGAAATGAAATCCAAATCCCCTGACCTCTAATTTCAGAGGGTGCAGTGCCTCCCCAATGCCCGATTTTAGAGTTAAACGTCTTAGCAAGAGCTTCACTGCACTGAAGTCACCCTGAAAAGACATTAGCTTCCATCCGCACAGTCATTGCCCCCTGGTCTCTAATGAGAGTTTGCCCAGTTAAAGTTGCAACATTGGGTTTAACGTGAGAGATCTTGACTTTCAGCCTGTAAGTTTTGAAAAGGGTCGATGTACTTAAGGCTTCCTGCTACAAAGTAAGAGTCAAGGACCCTCTTCCGCAAAGAGGAGCTGGCCTTAGTGGGAAATGGAGAATGAGCTCCTTTAAATCACCGCTCTGTCACCAATCATTAAGAAACCTTTCCAAGAACATACATGTATCGTGTCTCCAGGAGGGCTGGGATTTGTGCAAGGTTCTGAGTAACATGCTACCACAGGAAGGTGGAGGTCCTGCTCAGCCCTAGAGACAGACACACACATGCAAACACACACACAGAAACCTTAGACACACAACTGGTAGTGTCGAGCCGAAGACTTAGCAGTATGAGGAGGGCACTGAACCCACCCATGCTCCAAAGAAGGAGAGGCCTTTCCCTGATCCACACGTGCATTCTCCCTCCTTCTCCCCCAAACCTGCCTCCTCCTCAAGCCCACGCATTATTACATAGAATACGATTAGGCAGCGCTCTCAGGTTACCGAATTGTCAACGATGCTCTCGTTAAAACAACAGCACAGTCAAACAGACAGCATGCTAGCATGTGAAATGCGATCAGTTCTTTCAGACACGGCTCATGATGAATGGAGCCACACAAGGAGGACTGCAGCTATGCTGCGCCCCGAGCTGAACTGGGAGAATGGCTACCTACCAAAGTGCTGCACACTCTCATTTCACCCTCAGAGGCAGAAAAGAGGACTGCAAAGGACTCACGGGTCTCCCATGCTCTCCGCAAAGGACTCCCATTTCTCCTGCGGACCAAAGGTAACAACAAAAGCAGCTTTTTATTTGTAGAGCACACAACTTTTGGAAAATACACAGCTAAAACTGTCCCCGCTTTAAGTGCTTTACAGCACTTAAAGCGGGGACAGTTTTAGCTGTGTAATTTGAAAAACTTGCCTCTAAGTGCCTAGATGATGAAGTTCGAATGGGGGAACTCTGTCCACTTGCGTTGAGCATTCTTTCAGTGAGAAAGGATTTGGTTACATTTTGACTCTTTAGCACTGATTCTCATTCTTGTCAATCAACTGTGAAATTTCTGTGTTAATTTCTAGCAGAGGTAATAGAGTTAGTCCAAAATCATAGGTGTATATAAGTCCTGGTGGACAAGTATGCCCAGAATCCCAGGCACTGAGCTGAAAAGGGGATCATTTCCCAGTGGACCTCACGTCCCACAGAAACCGCTGTGCAAAAGTCGAGAAACAGATACAGAAAGTGACTGGCCTAAGGCTTGTCACTTGAATCTGAGTGGCTGAATGAGTGGCGGATGGTTGGAAATGAAATCCAAATCCCCTGACCTCTAATTTCAGAGGGTGCAGTGCCTCCCCCATGCCCGATTTTAGAGTTAAACGTCTTAGCAAGAGCTTCACTGCACTGAAGTCACCCTGAAAAGACATTAGCTTCCATTCGCACAGTCTTTGCCCCCTGGTCTCTAATGAGAGTTTGCCCAGTTAAAGTTGCAACATTGGGTTTAACGTGAGAGATCTTGACTTTCAGCCTGTAACTTTTGAAAAGGGTCGATGTACTTAGGGCTTCCTGCTACAAAGTAAGAGTCAAGGACCCTCTTCCGCAAAGAGGAGCTGGCCTTAGTGGGAAATGGAGAATGAGCTCCTTTAAATCACCGCTCTGTCACCAATCATTAAGAAACCTTTCCAAGAACATACATGTATCGTGTCTCCAGGAGGGCTGGGATTTGTGCAAGGTCCTGAGTAACATGTTACCACAGGAAGGTGGAGGTCCTGCTCAGCCCTAGAGACAGACACACACATGCAAACACACACACAGAAACCTTAGACACACAACTGGTAGTGTCGAGCCAAAGACTTAGCAGTATGAGGAGGGCACTGAACCCACCCACGCTCCAAAGAAGGAGAGGCCTTTCCCTGATCCACACGTGCATTCTCCCTCCTTCTCCCTCAAACCTGCCTCCTCCTCCAGCCCAAGCATTATTACATAGAATACGATTAGGCAGCGCTCTCAGGTTACAGAATTGTCAACGATGCTCTCGTTAAAACAACAGCACAGTCAAACAGACAGCATGCTCGCATGTGAAATGCGATCAGTTCTTTCAGACACGGCTCATGATGAATGGAGCCACACAAGGAGGACTGCAGGTATGCTGCGCCGCGAGCCGAACTGGGAGAATGGCTACCTACCAAAGTGCTGCACACTCTCATTTCACCCTCAGAGGCAGAAAAGAGGACTGCAAAGGACTCACGGGTCTCCCATGCTCTCCGCAAAGGACTCCCATTCCTCCTGCGGACCAAAGGTAACAACAAAAGCAGCTTTTTATTTGTAGAGCACACAACTTTTGGAAAATACACAGCTCAAACTGTCCCCGCTTTAAGTGCTTTACATCACTTAAAGTGGGGACAGTTTTAACTGTGTAATTTGAAAAACTTGCCTCTAAGTGACTAGATGATGAAGTTCGAATGGGGGAACTCTGTCCACTTGCGTTGAGCATTCTTTCAGTGAGAAAGGATTTGGTTACATTTTGACTCTTTAGCACTGATTCTCATTCTTGTCAATCAACTGTGAAATTTCTGTGTTAATTTCTAGCAGAGGTAATAGAGTTAGTCCAAAATCATAGGTGTATATAAGTCCAGGTGGACAAGTAGGCCCAGAATCCCAGGCACTGAGCTGAAAAGGGGATCATTTCCCAGTGGGCCTCACGTCCCACAGAAACCGCTGTGCAAAAGTCGAGAAACAGATACAGAAAGTGACTGGCCTAAGGCTTGTCACTTGAATGTGAGTGGCTGAATGTGTGGCGGATGGTTGGAAATGAAATCCAAATCCCCTGACCTCTAATTTCAGAGGGTGCAGTGCCTCCCCCATGCCCGATTTTAGAGTTAAACGTCTTAGCAAGAGCTTCACTGCACTGAAGTCACCCTGAAAAGACATTAGCTTCCATCCGCACAGTCATTGCCCCCTGGTCTCTAATGAGAGTTTGCCCAGTTAAAGTTGCAACATTGGGTTTAACGTGAGAGATCTTGACTTTCAGCCTGTAACTTTTGAAAAGGGTCGATGTACTTAGGGCTTCCTGCTACAAAGTAAGAGTCAAGGACCCTCTTCCGCAAAGAGGAGCTGGCCTTAGTGGGAAATGGAGAATGAGCTCCTTTAAATCACCGCTCTGTCACCAATCATTAAGAAACCTTTCCAAGAACATACATGTATCGTGTCTCCAGGAGGGCTGGCATTTGTGCAAGGTTCTGAGTAACATGCTACCACAGGAAGGTGGAGGTCCTGCTCAGCCCTAGAGACAGACACACACATGCAAACACACACACAGAAACCTTAGACACACAACTGGTAGTGTCGAGCCAAAGACTTAGGAGTATGAGGAGGGCACTGAACCCACCCACGCTCCAAAGAAGGAGAGGCCTTTCCCTGATCCACACGTGCATTCTCCCTCCTTCTCCCCCAAACCTGCCTCCTCCTCAAGCCCACGCATTATTACATAGAATACGATTAGGCAGCGCTCTCAGGTTACAGAATTGTCAACGATGCTCTCGTTAAAACAACAGCACAGTCAAACAGACAGCATGCTAGCATGTGAAATGCGATCAGTTCTTTCAGACACGGCTCATGATGAATGGAGCCACACAAGGAGGACTGCAGCTATGCTGCGCCCCGAGCCGAACTGGGAGAATGGCTACCTACCAAAGTGCTGCACACTCTCATTTCACCCTCAGAGGCAGAAAAGAGGACTGCAAAGGACTCACGGGTCTCCCATGCTCTCCGCAAAGGACTCCCATTCCTCCTGCGGACCAAAGGTAACAACAAAAGCAGCTTTTTATTTGTAGAGCACACAACTTTTGGAAAATACACAGCTAAAACTGTCCCCGCTTTAAGTGCTTTACAGCACTTAAAGCGGGGACAGTTTTAGCTGTGTAATTTGAAAAACTTGCCTCGAAGTGCCTAGATGATGAAGTTCGAATGGGGGAACTCTGTCCACTTGCGTTCAGCATTCTTTCAGTGAGAAAGGATTTGGTTACATTTTGACTCTTTAGCACTGATTCTCATTCTTGTCAATCAACTGTGAAATTTCTGTGTTAATTTCTAGCAGAGGTAATAGAGTTAGTCCAAAATCATAGGTGTATATAAGTCCAGGTGGACAAGTAGGCCCAGAATCCCAGGCACTGAGCTGAAAAGGGGATCATTTCCCAGTGGGCCTCACGTCCCACAGAAACCGCTGTGCAAAAGTCGAGAAACAGATACAGAAAGTGACTGGCCTAAGGCTTGTCACTTGAATGTGAGTGGCTGAATGAGTGGCGGATGGTTGGAAATGAAATCCAAATCCCCTGACCTCTAATTTCAGAGGGTGCAGTGCCTCCCCCATGCCCGATTTTAGAGTTAAACGTCTTAGCAAGAGCTTCACTGCACTGAAGTCACCCTGAAAAGACATTAGCTTCCATCCGCACAGTCATTGCCCCCCGGTCTCTAATGAGAGTTTGCCCAGTTAAAGTTGCAACATTGGGTTTAACGTGAGAGATCTTGACTTTCAGCCTGTAACTTTTGAAAAGGGTCGATGTACTTAGGGCTTCCTGCTACAAAGTAAGAGTCAAGGACCCTCTTCCGCAAAGAGGAGCTGGCCTTAGAGGGAAATGGAGAATGAGCTCCTTTAAATCACCGCTCTGTTCACCAATCATTAAGAAACCTTTCCAAGAACATACATGTATCGTGTCTCCAGGAGGGCTGGGATTTGTGCAAGGTTCTGAGTAACATGCTACCACAGGAAGGTGGAGGTCCTGCTCAGCCCTAGAGACAGACACACACATGCAAACACACACACAGAAACCTTAGACACACAACTGGTAGTGTCGAGCCAAAGACTTAGCAGTATGAGGAGGGCACTGAACCCACCCACGCTCCAAAGAAGGAGAGGCCTTTCCCTGATCCACACGTGCATTCTCCCTCCTTCTCCCCCAAACCTGCCTCCTCCTCAAGCCCACGCATTATTACATAGAATACGATTAGGCAGCGCTCTCAGGTTACAGAATTGTCAACGATGCTCTCGTTAAAACAACAGCACAGTCAAACAGACAGCATGCTAGCATGTGAAATGCGATCAGTTCTTTCAGACACGGCTCATGATGAATGGAGCCACACAAGGAGGACTGCAGCTATGCTGCGCCCCGAGCCGAACTGGGAGAATGGCTACCTACCAAAGTGCTGCACACTCTCATTTCACCCTCAGAGGCAGAAAAGAGGACTGCAAAGGACTCACGGGTCTCCCATGCTCTCCGCAAAGGACTCCCATTCCTCCTGCGGACCAAAGGTAACAACAAAAGCAGCTTTTTATTTGTAGAGCACACAACTTTTGGAAAATACACAGCTAAAACTGTCCCCGCTTTATGTGCTTTACAGCACTTAAAGCAGGGACAGTTTTAGCTGTGTAATTTGAAAAACTTGCCTCTAAGTGCCTAGATGATGAAGTTCGAATGGGGGAACTCTGTCCACTTGCGTTGAGCATTCTTTCAGTGAGAAAGGATTTGGTTACATTTTGACTCTTTAGCACTGATTCTCATTCTTGTCAATCAACTGTGAAATTTCTGTGTTAATTTCTAGCAGAGGTAATAGAGTTAGTCCAAAATCATAGGTGTATATAAGTCCTGGTGGACAAGTAGGCCCAGAATCCCAGGCACTGAGCTGAAAAGGGGATGATTTCCCAGTGGGCCTCACGTCCCACAGAAACCGCTGTGCAAAAGTCGAGAAACAGATACAGAAAGTGACTGGCCTAAGGCTTGTCACTTGAATGTGAGTGGCTGAATGTGTGGCGGATGGTTGGAAATGAAATCCAAATCCCCTGACCTCTAATTTCAGAGGGTGCAGTGCCTCCCCCATGCCCGATTTTAGAGTTAAACGTCTTAGCAAGAGCTTCACTGCACTGAAGTCACCCTGAAAAGACATTAGCTTCCATCCGCACAGTCATTGCCCCCTGGTCTCTAATGAGAGTTTGCCCAGTTAAAGTTGCAACATTGGGTTTAACGTGAGAGATCTTGACTTTCAGCCTGTAAGTTTTGAAAAGGGTCGATGTACTTAGGGCTTCCTGCTACAAAGTAAGAGTCAAGGACCCTCTTCCGCAAAGAGGAGCTGGCCTTAGTGGGAAATGGAGAATGAGCTCCTTTAAATCACCGCTCTGTCACCAATCATTAAGAAACCTTTCCAAGAACATACATGTATCGTGTCTCCAGGAGGGCTGGCATTTGTGCAAGGTTCTGAGTAACATGCTACCACAGGAAGGTGGAGGTCCTGCTCAGCCCTAGAGACAGACACACACATGCAAACACACACACAGAAACCTTAGACACACAACTGGTAGTGTCGAGCCAAAGACTTAGGAGTATGAGGAGGGCACTGAACCCACCCACGCTCCAAAGAAGGAGAGGCCTTTCCCTGATCCACACGTGCATTCTCCCTCCTTCTCCCCCAAACCTGCCTCCTCCTCAAGCCCACGCATTATTACATAGAATACGATTAGGCAGCGCTCTCAGGTTACAGAATTGTCAACGATGCTCTCGTTAAAACAACAGCACAGTCAAACAGACAGCATGCTAGCATGTGAAATGCGATCAGTTCTTTCAGACACGGCTCATGATGAATGGAGCCACACAAGGAGGACTGCAGCTATGCTGCGCCCCGAGCCGAACTGGGAGAATGGCTACCTACCAAAGTGCTGCACACTCTCATTTCACCCTCAGAGGCAGAAAAGAGGACTGCAAAGGACTCACGGGTCTCCCATGCTCTCCGCAAAGGACTCCCATTCCTCCTGCGGACCAAAGGTAACAACAAAAGCAGCTTTTTATTTGTAGAGCACACAACTTTTGGAAAATACACAGCTAAAACTGTCCCCGCTTTAAGTGCTTTACAGCACTTAAAGCGGGGACAGTTTTAGCTGTGTAATTTGAAAAACTTGCCTCGAAGTGCCTAGATGATGAAGTTCGAATGGGGGAACTCTGTCCACTTGCGTTCAGCATTCTTTCAGTGAGAAAGGATTTGGTTACATTTTGACTCTTTAGCACTGATTCTCATTCTTGTCAATCAACTGTGAAATTTCTGTGTTAATTTCTAGCAGAGGTAATAGAGTTAGTCCAAAATCATAGGTGTATATAAGTCCAGGTGGACAAGTAGGCCCAGAATCCCAGGCACTGAGCTGAAAAGGGGATCATTTCCCAGTGGGCCTCACGTCCCACAGAAACCGCTGTGCAAAAGTCGAGAAACAGATACAGAAAGTGACTGGCCTAAGGCTTGTCACTTGAATGTGAGTGGCTGAATGAGTGGCGGATGGTTGGAAATGAAATCCAAATCCCCTGACCTCTAATTTCAGAGGGTGCAGTGCCTCCCCCATGCCCGATTTTAGAGTTAAACGTCTTAGCAAGAGCTTCACTGCACTGAAGTCACCCTGAAAAGACATTAGCTTCCATCCGCACAGTCATTGCCCCCCGGTCTCTAATGAGAGTTTGCCCAGTTAAAGTTGCAACATTGGGTTTAACGTGAGAGATCTTGACTTTCAGCCTGTAACTTTTGAAAAGGGTCGATGTACTTAGGGCTTCCTGCTACAAAGTAAGAGTCAAGGACCCTCTTCCGCAAAGAGGAGCTGGCCTTAGAGGGAAATGGAGAATGAGCTCCTTTAAATCACCGCTCTGTTCACCAATCATTAAGAAACCTTTCCAAGAACATACATGTATCGTGTCTCCAGGAGGGCTGGGATTTGTGCAAGGTTCTGAGTAACATGCTACCACAGGAAGGTGGAGGTCCTGCTCAGCCCTAGAGACAGACACACACATGCAAACACACACACAGAAACCTTAGACACACAACTGGTAGTGTCGAGCCAAAGACTTAGCAGTATGAGGAGGGCACTGAACCCACCCACGCTCCAAAGAAGGAGAGGCCTTTCCCTGATCCACACGTGCATTCTCCCTCCTTCTCCCCCAAACCTGCCTCCTCCTCAAGCCCACGCATTATTACATAGAATACGATTAGGCAGCGCTCTCAGGTTACAGAATTGTCAACGATGCTCTCGTTAAAACAACAGCACAGTCAAACAGACAGCATGCTAGCATGTGAAATGCGATCAGTTCTTTCAGACACGGCTCATGATGAATGGAGCCACACAAGGAGGACTGCAGCTATGCTGCGCCCCGAGCCGAACTGGGAGAATGGCTACCTACCAAAGTGCTGCACACTCTCATTTCACCCTCAGAGGCAGAAAAGAGGACTGCAAAGGACTCACGGGTCTCCCATGCTCTCCGCAAAGGACTCCCATTCCTCCTGCGGACCAAAGGTAACAACAAAAGCAGCTTTTTATTTGTAGAGCACACAACTTTTGGAAAATACACAGCTAAAACTGTCCCCGCTTTATGTGCTTTACAGCACTTAAAGCAGGGACAGTTTTAGCTGTGTAATTTGAAAAACTTGCCTCTAAGTGCCTAGATGATGAAGTTCGAATGGGGGACCTGTGTCCACTTGCGTTGAGCATTCTTTCAGTGAGAAAGGATTTGGTTACATTTTGACTCTTTAGCACTGATTCTCATTCTTGTCAATCAACTGTGAAATTTCTGTGTTAATTTCTAGCAGAGGTAATAGAGTTAGTCCAAAATCATAGGTGTATATAAGTCCTGGTGGACAAGTAGGCCCAGAATCCCAGGCACTGAGCTGAAAAGGGGATGATTTCCCAGTGGGCCTCACGTCCCACAGAAACCGCTGTGCAAAAGTCGAGAAACAGATACAGAAAGTGACTGGCCTAAGGCTTGTCACTTGAATGTGAGTGGCTGAATGTGTGGCGGATGGTTGGAAATGAAATCCAAATCCCCTGACCTCTAATTTCAGAGGGTGCAGTGCCTCCCCCATGCCCGATTTTAGAGTTAAACGTCTTAGCAAGAGCTTCACTGCACTGAAGTCACCCTGAAAAGACATTAGCTTCCATCCGCACAGTCATTGCCCCCTGGTCTCTAATGAGAGTTTGCCCAGTTAAAGTTGCAACATTGGGTTTAACGTGAGAGATCTTGACTTTCAGCCTGTAAGTTTTGAAAAGGGTCGATGTACTTAGGGCTTCCTGCTACAAAGTAAGAGTCAAGGACCCTCTTCCGCAAAGAGGAGCTGGCCTTAGTGGGAAATGGAGAATGAGCTCCTTTAAATCACCGCTCTGTCACCAATCATTAAGAAAACTTTCCAAGAACATACATGTATCGTGTCTCCAGGAGGCCTGGGATTTGTGCAAGGTTCTGAGTAACATGATACCACAGGAAGGTGGAGGTCCTGCTCAGCCCTAGAGGCAGGCACACACATGCAAACACACACACAGAAACCTTAGACACACAACTGGTAGTGTCGAGCCAAAGACTTAGCAGTATGAGGAGGGCACAGAACCCACCCACGCTCCAAAGAAGGAGAGGCCTTTCCCTGATCCACACGTGCATTCTCCCTCCTTCTCCCCCAAACCTGCCTCCTCCTCAAGCCCACGCATTATTACATAGAATACGATTAGGCAGCGCTCTCAGGTTACAGAATTGTCAACGATGCTCTCGTTAAAACAACAGCACAGTCAAACAGACAGCATGCTAGCATGTGAAATGCGATCAGTTCTTTCAGACACGGCTCATGATGAATGGAGCCACACAAGGAGGACTGCAGCTATGCTGCGCCCCGAGCCGAACTGGGAGAATGGCTACCTACCAAAGTGCTGCACACTCTCATTTCACCCTCAGAGGCAGAAAAGAGGACTGCAAAGGACTCACGGGTCTCCCATGCTCTCCGCAAAGGACTCCCATTCCTCCTGCGGACCAAAGGTAACAACAAAAGCAGCTTTTTATTTGTAGAGCACACAACTTTTGGAAAATACACAGCTAAAACTGTCCCCGCTTTAAGTGCTTTACAGCACTTAAAGCGGGGACAGTTTTAGCTGTGTAATTTGAAAAACTTGCCTCTAAGTGCCTAGATGATGAAGTTCGAATGGGGGACCTGTGTCCACTTGCGTTGAGCATTCTTTCAGTGAGAAAGGATTTGGTTACATTTTGACTCTTTAGCACTGATTCTCATTCTTGTCAATCAACTGTGAAATTTCTGTGTTAATTTCTAGCAGAGGTAATAGAGTTAGTCCAAAATCATAGGTGTATATAAGTCCAGGTGGACAAGTATGCCCAGAATCCCAGGCACTGAGCTGAAAAGGGGATCATTTCCCAGTGGGCCTCACGTCCCACAGAAACCGCTGTGCAAAAGTCGAGAAACAGATACAGAAAGTGACTGGCCTAAGGCTTGTCACTTGAATCTGAGTGGCTGAATGAGTGGCGGATGGTTGGAAATGAAATCCAAATCCCCTGACCTCTAATTTCAGAGGGTGCAGTGCCTCCCCCATGCCCGATTTTAGAGTTAAACGTCTTAGCAAGAGCTTCACTGCACTGAAGTCACCCTGAAAAGACATTAGCTTCCATCCGCACAGTCATTGCCCCCTGGTCTCTAATGAGAGTTTGCCCAGTTAAAGTTGCAACATTGGGTTTAACGTGAGAGATCTTGACTTTCAGCCTGTAACTTTTGAAAAGGGTCGATGTACTTAGGGCTTCCTGCTACAAAGTAAGAGTCAAGGACCCTCTTCCGCAAAGAGGAGCTGGCCTTAGTGGGAAATGGAGAATGAGCTCCTTTAAATCACCGCTCTGTCACCAATCATTAAGAAACCTTTCCAAGAACATACATGTATCGTGTCTCCAGGAGGGCTGGGATTTGTGCAAGGTTCTGAGTAACATGCTACCACAGGAAGGTGGAGGTCGTGCTCAGCCCTAGAGACAGGCACACACATGCAAACCCACACACAGAAACCTTAGACACACAACTGGTAGTGTCGAGCCAAAGACTTAGCAGTATGAGGAGGGCACTGAACCCACCCACGCTCCAAAGAAGGAGAGGCCTTTCCCTGATCCACACGTGCATTCTCCCTCCTTCTCCCCCAAACCTGCCTCCTCCTCAAGCCCACGCATTATTACATAGAATACGATTAGGCAGCGCTCTCAGGTTACAGAATTGTCAACGATGCTCTCGTTAAAACAACAGCACAGTCAAACAGACAGCATGCTAGCATGTGAAATGCGATCAGTTCTTTCAGACACGGCTCATGATGAATGGAGCCACACAAGGAGGACTGCAGCTATGCTGCGCCCCGAGCCGAACTGGGAGAATGGCTACCTACCAAAGTGCTGCACACTCTCATTTCACCCTCAGAGGCAGAAAAGAGGACTGCAAAGGACTCACGGGTCTCCCATGCTCTCCGCAAAGGACTCCCATTCCTCCTGCGGACCAAAGGTAACAACAAAAGCAGCTTTTTATTTGTAGAGCACACAACTTTTGGAAAATACACAGCTAAAACTGTCCCCGCTTTAAGTGCTTTACAGCACTTAAAGCGGGGACAGTTTTAGCTGTGTAATTTGAAAAACTTGCCTCTAAGTGCCTAGATGATGAAGTTCGAATGGGGGACCTGTGTCCACTTGCGTTGAGCATTCTTTCAGTGAGAAAGGATTTGGTTACATTTTGACTCTTTAGCACTGATTCTCATTCTTGTCAATCAACTGTGAAATTTCTGTGTTAATTTCTAACAGAGGTAATAGAGTTAGTCCAAAATCATAGGTGTATATAAGTCCAGGTGGACAAGTAGGCCCAGAATCCCAGGCACTGAGCTGAAAAGGGGATGATTTCCCAGTGGGCCTCACGTCCCACAGAAACTGCTGTGCAAAAGTCGAGAAACAGATACAGAAAGTGACTGGCCTAAGGCTTGTCACTTGAATGTGAGTGGCTGAATGAGTGGCGGATGGTTGGAAATGAAATCCAAATCCCCTGACCTCTAATTTCAGAGGGTGCAGTGCCTCCCCCATGCCCGATTTTAGAGTTAAACGTCTTAGCAAGAGCTTCACTGCACTGAAGTCACCCTGAAAAGACATTAGCTTCCATCCGCACAGTCATTGCCCCCTGGTCTCTAATGAGAGTTTGCCCAGTTAAAGTTGCAACATTGGGTTTAACGTGAGAGATCTTGACTTTCAGCCTGTAACTTTTGAAAAGGGTCGATGTACTTAGGGCTTCCTGCTACAAAGTAAGAGTCAAGGACCCTCTTCCGCAAAGAGGAGCTGGCCTTAGTGGGAAATGGAGAATGAGCTCCTTTAAATCACCGCTCTGTCACCAATCATTAAGAAACCTTTCCAAGAACATACATGTATCGTGTCTCCAGGAGGGCTGGGATTTGTGCAAGGTTCTGAGTAACATGCTACCACAGGAAGGTGGAGGTCCTGCTCAGCCCTAGAGACAGGCACACACATGCAAACACACACACAGAAACCTTAGACACACAACTGGTAGTGTCGAGCCAAAGACTTAGCAGTATGAGGAGGGCACTGAACCCACCCACGCTCCAAAGAAGGAGAGGCCTTTCCCTGATCCACACGTGCATTCTCCCTCCTTCTCCCCCAAACCTGCCTCCTCCTCAAGCCCACGCATTATTACATAGAATACGATTAGGCAGCGCTCTCAGGTTACAGAATTGTCAACGATGCTCTCGTTAAAACAACAGCACAGTCAAACAGACAGCATGCTAGCATGTGAAATGCGATCAGTTCTTTCAGACACGGCTCATGATGAATGGAGCCACACAAGGAGGACTGCAGCTATGCTGCGCCCCGAGCCGAACTGGGAGAATGGCTACCTACCAAAGTGCTGCACACTCTCATTTCACCCTCAGAGGCAGAAAAGAGGACTGCAAAGGACTCACGGGTCTCCCATGCTCTCCGCAAAGGACTCCCATTCCTCCTGCGGACCAAAGGTAACAACAAAAGCAGCTTTTTATTTGTAGAGCACACAACTTTTGGAAAATACACAGCTAAAACTGTCCCCGCTTTAAGTGCTTTACATCACTTAAAGTGGGGACAGTTTTAGCTGTGTAATTTGAAAAACTTGCCTCTAAGTGACTAGATGATGAAGTTCGAATGGGGGAACTCTGTCCACTTGCGTTGAGCATTCTTTCAGTGAGAAAGGATTTGGTTACATTTTGACTCTTTAGCACTGATTCTCATTCTTGTCAATCAACTGTGAAATTTCTGTGTTAATTTCTAGCAGAGGTAATAGAGTTAGTCCAAAATCATAGGTGTATATAAGTCCAGGTGGACAAGTAGGCCCAGAATCCCAGGCACTGAGCTGAAAAGGGGATGATTTCCCAGTGCGCCTCACGTCCCACAGAAACCGCTGTGCAAAAGTCGAGAAACAGATACAGAAAGTGACTGGCCTAAGGCTTGTCACTTGAATGTGAGTGGCTGAATGAGTGGCGGATGGTTGGAAATGAAATCCAAATCCCCTGACCTCTAATTTCAGAGGGTGCAGTGCCTCCCCCATGCCCGATTTTAGAGTTAAACGTCTTAGCAAGAGCTTCACTGCACTGAAGTCACCCTGAAAAGACATTAGCTTCCATCCGCACAGTCATTGCCCCCTGGTCTCTAATGAGAGTTTGCCCAGTTAAAGTTGCAACATTGGGTTTAACGTGAGAGATCTTGACTTTCAGCCTGTAACTTTTGAAAAGGGTCGATGTACTTAGGGCTTCCTGCTACAAAGTAAGAGTCAAGGACCCTCTTCCGCAAAGAGGAGCTGGCCTTAGTGGGAAATGGAGAATGAGCTCCTTTAAATCACCACTCTGTCACCAATCATTAAGAAACCTTTCCAAGAACATACATGTATCGTGTCTCCAGGAGGGCTGGGATTTGTGCAAGGTTCTGAGTAACATGCTACCACAGGAAGGTGGAGGTCCTGCTCAGCCCTAGAGACAGACACACACATGCAAACACACACACAGAAACCTTAGACACACAACTGGTAGTGTCGAGCCAAAGACTTAGCAGTATGAGGAGGGCACTGAACCCACCCACGCTCCAAAGAAGGAGAGGCCTTTCCCTGATCCACACGTGCATTCTCCCTCCTTCTCCCCCAAACCTGCCTCCTCCTCAAGCCCACGCATTATTACATAGAATACGATTAGGCAGCGCTCTCAGGTTACAGAATTGTCAACGATGCTCTCGTTAAAACAACAGCACAGTCAAACAGACAGCATGCTAGCATGTGAAATGCGATCAGTTCTTTCAGACACGGCTCATGATGAATGGAGCCACACAAGGAGGACTGCAGCTATGCTGCGCCCCGAGCCGAACTGGGAGAATGGCTACCTACCAAAGTGCTGCACACTCTCATTTCACCCTCAGAGGCAGAAAAGAGGACTGCAAAGGACTCACGGGTCTCCCATGCTCTCCGCAAAGGACTCCCATTCCTCCTGCGGACCAAAGGTAACAACAAAAGCAGCTTTTTATTTGTAGAGCACACAACTTTTGGAAAATACACAGCTAAAACTGTCCCCGCTTTAAGTGCTTTACAGCACTTAAAGCGGGGACAGTTTTAGCTGTGTAATTTGAAAAACTTGCCTCTAAGTGCCTAGATGATGAAGTTCGAATGGGGGACCTGTGTCCACTTGCGTTGAGCATTCTTTCAGTGAGAAAGGATTTGGTTACATTTTGACTCTTTAGCACTGATTCTCATTCTTGTCAATCAACTGTGAAATTTCTGTGTTAATTTCTAGCAGAGGTAATAGAGTTAGTCCAAAATCATAGGTGTATATAAGTCCAGGTGGACAAGTAGGCCCAGAATCCCAGGCACTGAGCTGAAAAGGGGATGATTTCCCAGTGGGCCTCACGTCCCACAGAAACCGCTGTGCAAAAGTCGAGAAACAGATACAGAAAGTGACTGGCCTAAGGCTTGTCACTTGAATGTGAGTGGCTGAATGAGTGGCGGATGGTTGGAAATGAAATCCAAATCCCCTGACCTCTAATTTCAGAGGGTGCAGTGCCTCCCCCATGCCCGATTTTAGAGTTAAACGTCTTAGCAAGAGCTTCACTGCACTGAAGTCACCCTGAAAAGACATTAGCTTCCATCCGCACAGTCATTGCCCCCTGGTCTCTAATGAGAGTTTGCCCAGTTAAAGTTGCAACATTGGGTTTAAAGTGAGAGATCTTGACTTTCAGCCTGTAACTTTTGAAAAGGGTCGATGTACTTAGGGCTTCCTGCTACAAAGTAAGAGTCAAGGACCCTCTTCCGCAAAGAGGAGCTGGCCTTAGTGGGAAATGGAGAATGAGCTCCTTTAAATCACCGCTCTGTCACCAATCATTAAGAAACCTTTCCAAGAACATACATGTATCGTGTCTCCAGGAGGGCTGGGATTTGTGCAAGGTTCTGAGTAACATGCTACCACAGGAAGGTGGAGGTCCTGCTCAGCCCTAGAGACAGGCACACACATGCAAACACACACACAGAAACCTTAGACACACAACTGGTAGTGTCGAGCCAAAGACTTAGCAGTATGAGGAGGGCACTGAACCCACCCACGCTCCAAAGAAGGAGAGGCCTTTCCCTGATCCACACGTGCATTCTCCCTCCTTCTCCCCCAAACCTGCCTCCTCCTCAAGCCCACGCATTATTACATAGAATACGATTAGGCAGCGCTCTCAGGTTACAGAATTGTCAACGATGCTCTCGTTAAAACAACAGCACAGTCAAACAGACAGCATGCTAGCATGTGAAATGCGATCAGTTCTTTCAGACACGGCTCATGATGAATGGAGCCACACAAGGAGGACTGCAGCTATGCTGCGCCCCGAGCCGAACTGGGACAATGGCTACCTACCAAAGTGCTGCACACTCTCATTTCACCCTCAGAGGCAGAAAAGAGGACAGCAAAGGACTCACGGGTCTCCCATGCTCTCCGCAAAGGACTCCCATTCCTCCTGCGGACCAAAGGTAACAACAAAAGCAGCTTTTTATTTGTAGAGCACACAACTTTTGGAAAATACACAGCTAAAACTGTCCCCGCTTTAAGTGCTTTACAGCACTTAAAGCGGGGACAGTTTTAGCTGTGTAATTTGAAAAACTTGCCTCTAAGTGCCTAGATGATGAAGTTCGAATGGGGGACCTGTGTCCACTTGCGTTGAGCATTCTTTCAGTGAGAAAGGATTTGGTTACATTTTGACTCTTTAGCACTGATTCTCATTCTTGTCAATCAACTGTGAAATTTCTGTGTTAATTTCTAGCAGAGGTAATAGAGTTAGTCCAAAATCATAGGTGTATATAAGTCCAGGTGGACAAGTAGGCCCAGAATCCCAGGCACTGAGCTGAAAAGGGGATGATTTCCCAGTGCGCCTCACGTCCCACAGAAACCGCTGTGCAAAAGTCGAGAAACAGATACAGAAAGTGACTGGCCTAAGGCTTGTCACTTGAATCTGAGTGGCTGAATGAGTGGCGGATGGTTGGAAATGAAATCCAAATCCCCTGACCTCTAATTTCAGAGGGTGCAGTGCCTCCCCCATGCCCGATTTTAGAGTTAAACGTCTTAGCAAGAGCTTCACTGCACTGAAGTCACCCTGAAAAGACATTAGCTTCCATCCGCACAGTCATTGCCCCCTGGTCTCTAATGAGAGTTTGCCCAGTTAAAGTTGCAACATTGGGTTTAACGTGAGAGATCTTGACTTTCAGCCTGTAACTTTTGAAAAGGGTCGATGTACTTAGGGCTTCCTGCTACAAAGTAAGAGTCAAGGACCCTCTTCCGCAAAGAGGAGCTGGCCTTAGTGGGAAATGGAGAATGAGCTCCTTTAAATCACCGCTCTGTCACCAATCATTAAGAAACCTTTCCAAGAACATACATGTATCGTGTCTCCAGGAGGGCTGGGATTTGTGCAAGGTCCTGAGTAACATGCTACCACAGGAAGGTGGAGGTCCTGCTCAGCCCTAGAGACAGACACACACATGCAAACACACACACAGAAACCTTAGACACACAACTGGTAGTGTCGAGCCAAAGACTTAGCAGTATGAGGAGGGCACTGAACCCACCCACGCTCCAAAGAAGGAGAGGCCTTTCCCTGATCCACACGTGCATTCTCCCTCCTTCTCCCCCAAACCTGCCTCCTCCTCCAGCCCAAGCATTATTACATAGAATACGATTAGGCAGCGCTCTCAGGTTACAGAATTGTCAACGATGCTCTCGTTAAAACAACAGCACAGTCAAACAGACAGCATGCTAGCATGTGAAATGCGATCAGTTCTTTCAGACACGGCTCATGATGAATGGAGCCACACAAGGAGGACTGCAGCTATGCTGCGCCCCGAGCCGAACTGGGAGAATGGCTACCTACCAAAGTGCTGCACACTCTCATTTCACCCTCAGAGGCAGAAAAGAGGACTGCAAAGGACTCACGGGTCTCCCATGCTCTCCGCAAAGGACTCCCATTCCTCCTGCGAACCAAAGGTAACAACAAAAGCAGCTTTTTATTTGTAGAGCACACAACTTTTGGAAAATACACAGCTAAAACTGTCCCCGCTTTAAGTGCTTTACAGCACTTAAAGCGGGGACAGTTTTAGCTGTGTAATTTGAAAAACTTGCCTCTAAGTGCCTAGATGATGAAGTTCGAATGGGGGACCTGTGTCCACTTGCGTTGAGCATTCTTTCAGTGAGAAAGGATTTGGTTACATTTTGACTCTTTAGCACTGATTCTCATTCTTGTCAATCAACTGTGAAATTTCTGTGTTAATTTCTAGCAGAGGTAATAGAGTTAGTCCAAAATCATAGGTGTATATAAGTCCAGGTGGACAAGTAGGCCCAGAATCCCAGGCACTGAGCTGAAAAGGGGATGATTTCCCAGTGGGCCTCACGTCCCACAGAAACCGCTGTGCAAAAGTCGAGAAACAGATACAGAAAGTGACTGGCCTAAGGCTTGTCACTTGAATGTGAGTGGCTGAATGAGTGGCGGATGGTTGGAAATGAAATCCAAATCCCCTGACCTCTAATTTCAGAGGGTGCAGTGCCTCCCCCATGCCCGATTTTAGAGTTAAACGTCTTAGCAAGAGCTTCACTGCACTGAAGTCACCCTGAAAAGACATTAGCTTCCATCCGCACAGTCATTGCCCCCTGGTCTCTAATGAGAGTTTGCCCAGTTAAAGTTGCAACATTGGGTTTAACGTGAGAGATCTTGACTTTCAGCCTGTAACTTTTGAAAAGGGTCGATGTACTTAGGGCTTCCTGCTACAAAGTAAGAGTCAAGGACCCTCTTCCGCAAAGAGGAGCTGGCCTTAGTGGGAAATGGAGAATGAGCTCCTTTAAATCACCACTCTGTCACCAATCATTAAGAAACCTTTCCAAGAACATACATGTATCGTGTCTCCAGGAGGGCTGGGATTTGTGCAAGGTTCTGAGTAACATGCTACCACAGGAAGGTGGAGGTCCTGCTCAGCCCTAGAGACAGACACACACATGCAAACACACACACAGAAACCTTAGACACACAACTGGTAGTGTCGAGCCAAAGACTTAGCAGTATGAGGAGGGCACTGAACCCACCCACGCTCCAAAGAAGGAGAGGCCTTTCCCTGATCCACACGTGCATTCTCCCTCCTTCTCCCCCAAACCTGCCTCCTCCTCAAGCCCACGCATTATTACATAGAATACGATTAGGCAGCGCTCTCAGGTTACAGAATTGTCAACGATGCTCTCGTTAAAACAACAGCACAGTCAAACAGACAGCATGCTAGCATGTGAAATGCGATCAGTTCTTTCAGACACGGCTCATGATGAATGGAGCCACACAAGGAGGACTGCAGCTATGCTGCGCCCCGAGCCGAACTGGGAGAATGGCTACCTACCAAAGTGCTGCACACTCTCATTTCACCCTCAGAGGCAGAAAAGAGGACTGCAAAGGACTCACGGGTCTCCCATGCTCTCCGCAAAGGACTCCCATTCCTCCTGCGGACCAAAGGTAACAACAAAAGCAGCTTTTTATTTGTAGAGCACACAACTTTTGGAAAATACACAGCTAAAACTGTCCCCGCTTTAAGTGCTTTACAGCACTTAAAGCGGGGACAGTTTTAGCTGTGTAATTTGAAAAACTTGCCTCTAAGTGCCTAGATGATGAAGTTCGAATGGGGGACCTGTGTCCACTTGCGTTGAGCATTCTTTCAGTGAGAAAGGATTTGGTTACATTTTGACTCTTTAGCACTGATTCTCATTCTTGTCAATCAACTGTGAAATTTCTGTGTTAATTTCTAGCAGAGGTAATAGAGTTAGTCCAAAATCATAGGTGTATATAAGTCCAGGTGGACAAGTAGGCCCAGAATCCCAGGCACTGAGCTGAAAAGGGGATGATTTCCCAGTGGGCCTCACGTCCCACAGAAACCGCTGTGCAAAAGTCGAGAAACAGATACAGAAAGTGACTGGCCTAAGGCTTGTCACTTGAATGTGAGTGGCTGAATGAGTGGCGGATGGTTGGAAATGAAATCCAAATCCCCTGACCTCTAATTTCAGAGGGTGCAGTGCCTCCCCCATGCCCGATTTTAGAGTTAAACGTCTTAGCAAGAGCTTCACTGCACTGAAGTCACCCTGAAAAGACATTAGCTTCCATCCGCACAGTCATTGCCCCCTGGTCTCTAATGAGAGTTTGCCCAGTTAAAGTTGCAACATTGGGTTTAACGTGAGAGATCTTGACTTTCAGCCTGTAACTTTTGAAAAGGGTCGATGTACTTAGGGCTTCCTGCTACAAAGTAAGAGTCAAGGACCCTCTTCCGCAAAGAGGAGCTGGCCTTAGTGGGAAATGGAGAATGAGCTCCTTTAAATCACCACTCTGTCACCAATCTTTAAGAAACCTTTCCAAGAACATACATGTATCGTGTCTCCAGGAGGGCTGGGATTTGTGCAAGGTTCTGAGTAACATGCTACCACAGGAAGGTGGAGGTCCTGCTCAGCCCTAGAGACAGACACACACATGCAAACACACACACAGAAACCTTAGACACACAACTGGTAGTGTCGAGCCAAAGACTTAGCAGTATGAGGAGGGCAATGAACCCACCCATGCTCCAAAGAAGGAGAGGCCTTTCCCTGATCCACACGTGCATTCTCCCTCCTTCTCCCCCAAACCTGCCTCCTCCTCCAGCCCAAGCATTATTACATAGAATACGATTAGGCAGCGCTCTCAGGTTACAGAATTGTCAACGATGCTCTCGTTAAAACAACAGCACAGTCAAACAGACAGCATGCTAGCATGTGAAATGCGATCAGTTCTTTCAGACACGGCTCATGATGAATGGAGCCACACAAGGAGGACTGCAGCTATGCTGCGCCCCGAGCCGAACTGGGAGAATGGCTACCTACCAAAGTGCTGCACACTCTCATTTCACCCTCAGAGGCAGAAAAGAGGACTGCAAAGGACTCACGGGTCTCCCATGCTCTCCGCAAAGGACTCCCATTCCTCCTGCGGACCAAAGGTAACAACAAAAGCAGCTTTTTATTTGTAGAGCACACAACTTTTGGAAAATACACAGCTAAAACTGTCCCCGCTTTAAGTGCTGTAAAGCACTTAAAGCGGGGACAGTTTTAGCTGTGTAATTTGAAAAACTTGCCTCTAAGTGCCTAGATGATGAAGTTCGAATGGGGGACCTGTGTCCACTTGCGTTGAGCATTCTTTCAGTGAGAAAGGATTTGGTTACATTTTGACTCTTTAGCACTGATTCTCATTCTTGTCAATCAACTGTGAAATTTCTGTGTTAATTTCTAGCAGAGGTAATAGAGTTAGTCCAAAATCATAGGTGTATATAAGTCCAGGTGGACAAGTAGGCCCAGAATCCCAGGCACTGAGCTGAAAAGGGGATCATTTCCCAGTGGGCCTCACGTCCCACAGAAACCGCTGTGCAAAAGTCGAGAAACAGATACAGAAAGTGACTGGCCTAAGGCTTGTCACTTGAATGTGAGTGGCTGAATGAGTGGCGGATGGTTGGAAATGAAATCCAAATCCCCTGACCTCTAATTTCAGAGGGTGCAGTGCCTCCCCCATGCCCGATTTTAGAGTTAAACGTCTTAGCAAGAGCTTCACTGCTCTGAAGTCACCCTGAAAAGACATTAGCTTCCATCCGCACAGTCATTGCCCCCTGGTCTCTAATGAGAGTTTGCCCAGTTAAAGTTGCAACATTGGGTTTAACGTGAGAGATCTTGACTTTCAGCCTGTAACTTTTGAAAAGGGTCGATGTACTTAGGGCTTCCTGCTACAAAGTAAGAGTCAAGGACCCTCTTCCGCAAAGAGGAGCTGGCCTTAGTGGGAAATGGAGAATGAGCTCCTTTAAATCAAAGCTCTGTCAACAATCATTAAGAAACCTTTCCAAGAACATACATGTATCGTGTCTCCAGGAGGGCTGGGATTTGTGCAAGGTTCTGAGTAACATGCTACCACAGGAAGGTGGAGGTCCTGCTCAGCCCTAGAGACAGGCACACACATGCAAACACACACACAGAAACCTTAGACACACAACTGGTAGTGTCGAGCCAAAGACTTAGCACTATGAGGAGGGCAATGAACCCACCCATGCTCCAAAGAAGGAGAGGCCTTTCCCTGATCCACACGTGCATTCTCCCTCCTTCTCCCCCAAACCTGCCTCCTCCTCCAGCCCAAGCATTATTACATAGAATACGATTAGGCAGCGCTCTCAGGTTACAGAATTGTCAACGATGCTCTCGTTAAAACAACAGCACAGTCAAACAGACAGCATGCTAGCATGTGAAATGCGATCAGTTCTTTCAGACACGGCTCATGATGAATGGAGCCACACAAGGAGGACTGCAGCTGTGCTGCGCCCCGAGCCGAACTGGGAGAATGGCTACCTACCAAAGTGCTGCACACTCTCATTTCACCCTCAGAGGCAGAAAAGAGGACTGCAAAGGACTCACGGGTCTCCCATGCTCTCCGCAAAGGACTCCCATTCCTCCTGCGGACCAAAGGTAACAACAAAAGCAGCTTTTTATTTGTAGAGCACACAACTTTTGGAAAATACACAGCTAAAACTGTCCCCGCTTTAAGTGCTGTAAAGCACTTAAAGCGGGGACAGTTTTAGCTGTGTAATTTGAAAAACTTGCCTCTAAGTGCCTAGATGATGAAGTTCGAATGGGGGACCTGTGTCCACTTGCGTTGAGCATTCTTTCAGTGAGAAAGGATTTGGTTACATTTTGACTCTTTAGCACTGATTCTCATTCTTGTCAATCAACTGTGAAATTTCTGTGTTAATTTCTAGCAGAGGTAATAGAGTTAGTCCAAAATCATAGGTGTATATAAGTCCAGGTGGACAAGTAGGCCCAGAATCCCAGGCACTGAGCTGAAAAGGGGATGATTTCCCAGTGGGCCTCACGTCCCACAGAAACCGCTGTGCAAAAGTCGAGAAACAGATACAGAAAGTGACTGGCCTAAGGCTTGTCACTTGAATGTGAGTGGCTGAATGAGTGGCGGATGGTTGGAAATGAAATCCAAATCCCCTGACCTCTAATTTCAGAGGGTGCAGTGCCTCCCCCATGCCCGATTTTAGAGTTAAACGTCTTAGCAAGAGCTTCACTGCACTGAAGTCACCCTGAAAAGACATTAGCTTCCATCCGCACAGTCATTGCCCCCTGGTCTCTAATGAGAGTTTGCCCAGTTAAAGTTGCAACATTGGGTTTAACGTGAGAGATCTTGACTTTCAGCCTGTAACTTTTGAAAAGGGTCGATGTACTTAGGGCTTCCTGCTACAAAGTAAGAGTCAAGGACCCTCTTCCGCAAAGAGGAGCTGGCCTTAGTGGGAAATGGAGAATGAGCTCCTTTAAATCACCACTCTGTCACCAATCTTTAAGAAACCTTTCCAAGAACATACATGTATCGTGTCTCCAGGAGGGCTGGGATTTGTGCAAGGTTCTGAGTAACATGCTACCACAGGAAGGTGGAGGTCCTGCTCAGCCCTAGAGACAGACACACACATGCAAACACACACACAGAAACCTTAGACACACAACTGGTAGTGTCGAGCCAAAGACTTAGCAGTATGAGGAGGGCAATGAACCCACCCATGCTCCAAAGAAGGAGAGGCCTTTCCCTGATCCACACGTGCATTCTCCCTCCTTCTCCCCCAAACCTGCCTCCTCCTCCAGCCCAAGCATTATTACATAGAATACGATTAGGCAGCGCTCTCAGGTTACAGAATTGTCAACGATGCTCTCGTTAAAACAACAGCACAGTCAAACAGACAGCATGCTAGCATGTGAAATGCGATCAGTTCTTTCAGACACGGCTCATGATGAATGGAGCCACACAAGGAGGACTGCAGCTATGCTGCGCCCCGAGCCGAACTGGGAGAATGGCTACCTACCAAAGTGCTGCACACTCTCATTTCACCCTCAGAGGCAGAAAAGAGGACTGCAAAGGACTCACGGGTCTCCCATGCTCTCCGCAAAGGACTCCCATTCCTCCTGCGGACCAAAGGTAACAACAAAAGCAGCTTTTTATTTGTAGAGCACACAACTTTTGGAAAATACACAGCTAAAACTGTCCCCGCTTTAAGTGCTTTACAGCACTTAAAGCGGGGACAGTTTTAGCTGTGTAATTTGAAAAACTTGCCTCTAAGTGCCTAGATGATGAAGTTCGAATGGGGGACCTGTGTCCACTTGCGTTGAGCATTCTTTCAGTGAGAAAGGATTTGGTTACATTTTGACTCTTTAGCACTGATTCTCATTCTTGTCAATCAACTGTGAAATTTCTGTGTTAATTTCTAGCAGAGGTAATAGAGTTAGTCCAAAATCATAGGTGTATATAAGTCCAGGTGGACAAGTAGGCCCAGAATCCCAGGCACTGAGCTGAAAAGGGGATGATTTCCCAGTGGGCCTCACGTCCCACAGAAACCGCTGTGCAAAAGTCGAGAAACAGATACAGAAAGTGACTGGCCTAAGGCTTGTCACTTGAATGTGAGTGGCTGAATGAGTGGCGGATGGTTGGAAATGAAATCCAAATCCCCTGACCTCTAATTTCAGAGGGTGCAGTGCCTCCCCCATGCCCGATTTTAGAGTTAAACGTCTTAGCAAGAGCTTCACTGCTCTGAAGTCACCCTGAAAAGACATTAGCTTCCATCCGCACAGTCATTGCCCCCTGGTCTCTAATGAGAGTTTGCCCAGTTAAAGTTGCAACATTGGGTTTAACGTGAGAGATCTTGACTTTCAGCCTGTAACTTTTGAAAAGGGTCGATGTACTTAGGGCTTCCTGCTACAAAGTAAGAGTCAAGGACCCTCTTCCGCAAAGAGGAGCTGGCCTTAGTGGGAAATGGAGAATGAGCTCCTTTAAATCAAAGCTCTGTCAACAATCATTAAGAAACCTTTCCAAGAACATACATGTATCGTGTCTCCAGGAGGGCTGGGATTTGTGCAAGGTTCTGAGTAACATGCTACCACAGGAAGGTGGAGGTCCTGCTCAGCCCTAGAGACAGACACACACATGCAAACACACACACAGAAACCTTAGACACACAACTGGTAGTGTCGAGCCAAAGACTTAGCAGTATGAGGAGGGCAATGAACCCACCCATGCTCCAAAGAAGGAGAGGCCTTTCCCTGATCCACACGTGCATTCTCCCTCCTTCTCCCCCAAACCTGCCTCCTCCTCCAGCCCAAGCATTATTACATAGAATACGATTAGGCAGCGCTCTCAGGTTACAGAATTGTCAACGATGCTCTCGTTAAAACAACAGCACAGTCAAACAGACAGCATGCTAGCATGTGAAATGCGATCAGTTCTTTCAGACACGGCTCATGATGAATGGAGCCACACAAGGAGGACTGCAGCTATGCTGCGCCCCGAGCCGAACTGGGAGAATGGCTACCTACCAAAGTGCTGCACACTCTCATTTCACCCTCAGAGGCAGAAAAGAGGACTGCAAAGGACTCACGGGTCTCCCATGCTCTCCGCAAAGGACTCCCATTCCTCCTGCGGACCAAAGGTAACAACAAAAGCAGCTTTTTATTTGTAGAGCACACAACTTTTGGAAAATACACAGCTAAAACTGTCCCCGCTTTAAGTGCTGTAAAGCACTTAAAGCGGGGACAGTTTTAGCTGTGTAATTTGAAAAACTTGCCTCTAAGTGCCTAGATGATGAAGTTCGAATGGGGGACCTGTGTCCACTTGCGTTGAGCATTCTTTCAGTGAGAAAGGATTTGGTTACATTTTGACTCTTTAGCACTGATTCTCATTCTTGTCAATCAACTGTGAAATTTCTGTGTTAATTTCTAGCAGAGGTAATAGAGTTAGTCCAAAATCATAGGTGTATATAAGTCCAGGTGGACAAGTAGGACCAGAATCCCAGGCACTGAGCTGAAAAGGGGATGATTTCCCAGTGGGCCTCACGTCCCACAGAAACCGCTGTGCAAAAGTCGAGAAACAGATACAGAAAGTGACTGGCCTAAGGCTTGTCACTTGAATGTGAGTGGCTGAATGAGTGGCGGATGGTTGGAAATGAAATCCAAATCCCCTGACCTCTAATTTCAGAGGGTGCAGTGCCTCCCCCATGCCCGATTTTAGAGTTAAACGTCTTAGCAAGAGCTTCACTGCACTGAAGTCACCCTGAAAAGACATTAGCTTCCATCCGCACAGTCATTGCCCCCTGGTCTCTAATGAGAGTTTGCCCAGTTAAAGTTGCAACATTGGGTTTAACGTGAGAGATCTTGACTTTCAGCCTGTAACTTTTGAAAAGGGTCGATGTACTTAGGGCTTCCTGCTACAAAGTAAGAGTCAAGGACCCTCTTCCGCAAAGAGGAGCTGGCCTTAGTGGGAAATGGAGAATGAGCTCCTTTAAATCACCGCTCTGTCACCAATCATTAAGAAACCTTTCCAAGAACATACATGTATCGTGTCTCCAGGAGGGCTGGGATTTGTGCAAGGTCCTGAGTAACATGCTACCACAGGAAGGTGGAGGTCCTGCTCAGCCCTAGAGACAGACACACACATGCAAACACACACACAGAAACCTTAGACACACAACTGGTAGTGTCGAGCCAAAGACTTAGCAGTATGAGGAGGGCACTGAACCCACCCACGCTCCAAAGAAGGAGAGGCCTTTCCCTGATCCACACGTGCATTCTCCCTCCTTCTCCCCCAAACCTGCCTCCTCCTCCAGCCCAAGCATTATTACATAGAATACGATTAGGCAGCGCTCTCAGGTTACAGAATTGTCAACGATGCTCTCGTTAAAACAACAGCACAGTCAAACAGACAGCATGCTAGCATGTGAAATGCGATCAGTTCTTTCAGACACGGCTCATGATGAATGGAGCCACACAAGGAGGACTGCAGCTATGCTGCGCCCCGAGCCGAACTGGGAGAATGGCTACCTACCAAAGTGCTGCACACTCTCATTTCACCCTCAGAGGCAGAAAAGAGGACTGCAAAGGACTCACGGGTCTCCCATGCTCTCCGCAAAGGACTCCCATTCCTCCTGCGGACCAAAGGTAACAACAAAAGCAGCTTTTTATTTGTAGAGCACACAACTTTTGGAAAATACACAGCTAAAACTGTCCCCGCTTTAAGTGCTTTACAGCACTTAAAGCGGGGACAGTTTTAGCTGTGTAATTTGAAAAACTTGCCTCTAAGTGCCTAGATGATGAAGTTCGAATGGGGGACCTGTGTCCACTTGCGTTGAGCATTCTTTCAGTGAGAAAGGATTTGGTTACATTTTGACTCTTTAGCACTGATTCTCATTCTTGTCAATCAACTGTGAAATTTCTGTGTTAATTTCTAGCAGAGGTAATAGAGTTAGTCCAAAATCATAGGTGTATATAAGTCCAGGTGGACAAGTAGGCCCAGAATCCCAGGCACTGAGCTGAAAAGGGGATGATTTCCCAGTGGGCCTCACGTCCCACAGAA
This sequence comes from Aotus nancymaae, assembly GCF_030222135.1. Lineage (NCBI taxonomy): Eukaryota > Metazoa > Chordata > Mammalia > Primates > Aotidae > Aotus > Aotus nancymaae. Next base: position 497,533 of record NW_026988606.1, read on the forward strand.
ACCGCTGTGCAAAAGTCGAGAAACAGATACAGAAAGTGACTGGCCTAAGGCTTGTCACTTGAATGTGAGTGGCTGAATGAGTGGCGGATGGTTGGAAATGAAATCCAAATCCCCTGACCTCTAATTTCAGAGGGTGCAGTGCCTCCCCCATGCCCGATTTTAGAGTTAAACGTCTTAGCAAGAGCTTCACTGCACTGAAGTCACCCTGAAAAGACATTAGCTTCCATCCGCACAGTCATTGCCCCCTGGTCTCTAATGAGAGTTTGCCCAGTTAAAGTTGCAACATTGGGTTTAACGTGAGAGATCTTGACTTTCAGCCTGTAACTTTTGAAAAGGGTCGATGTACTTAGGGCTTCCTGCTACAAAGTAAGAGTCAAGGACCCTCTTCCGCAAAGAGGAGCTGGCCTTAGTGGGAAATGGAGAATGAGCTCCTTTAAATCACCACTCTGTCACCAATCATTAAGAAACCTTTCCAAGAACATACATGTATCGTGTCTCCAGGAGGGCTGGGATTTGTGCAAGGTTCTGAGTAACATGCTACCACAGGAAGGTGGAGGTCCTGCTCAGCCCTAGAGACAGACACACACATGCAAACACACACACAGAAACCTTAGACACACAACTGGTAGTGTCGAGCCAAAGACTTAGCAGTATGAGGAGGGCACTGAACCCACCCACGCTCCAAAGAAGGAGAGGCCTTTCCCTGATCCACACGTGCATTCTCCCTCCTTCTCCCCCAAACCTGCCTCCTCCTCAAGCCCACGCATTATTACATAGAATACGATTAGGCAGCGCTCTCAGGTTACAGAATTGTCAACGATGCTCTCGTTAAAACAACAGCACAGTCAAACAGACAGCATGCTAGCATGTGAAATGCGATCAGTTCTTTCAGACACGGCTCATGATGAATGGAGCCACACAAGGAGGACTGCAGCTATGCTGCGCCCCGAGCCGAACTGGGAGAATGGCTACCTACCAAAGTGCTGCACACTCTCATTTCACCCTCAGAGGCAGAAAAGAGGACTGCAAAGGACTCACGGGTCTCCCATGCTCTCCGCAAAGGACTCCCATTCCTCCTGCGGACCAAAGGTAACAACAAAAGCAGCTTTTTATTTGTAGAGCACACAACTTTTGGAAAATACACAGCTAAAACTGTCCCCGCTTTAAGTGCTTTACAGCACTTAAAGCGGGGACAGTTTTAGCTGTGTAATTTGAAAAACTTGCCTCTAAGTGCCTAGATGATGAAGTTCGAATGGGGGACCTGTGTCCACTTGCGTTGAGCATTCTTTCAGTGAGAAAGGATTTGGTTACATTTTGACTCTTTAGCACTGATTCTCATTCTTGTCAATCAACTGTGAAATTTCTGTGTTAATTTCTAGCAGAGGTAATAGAGTTAGTCCAAAATCATAGGTGTATATAAGTCCAGGTGGACAAGTAGGCCCAGAATCCCAGGCACTGAGCTGAAAAGGGGATGATTTCCCAGTGGGCCTCACGTCCCACAGAAACCGCTGTGCAAAAGTCGAGAAACAGATACAGAAAGTGACTGGCCTAAGGCTTGTCACTTGAATGTGAGTGGCTGAATGAGTGGCGGATGGTTGGAAATGAAATCCAAATCCCCTGACCTCTAATTTCAGAGGGTGCAGTGCCTCCCCCATGCCCGATTTTAGAGTTAAACGTCTTAGCAAGAGCTTCACTGCTCTGAAGTCACCCTGAAAAGACATTAGCTTCCATCCGCACAGTCATTGCCCCCTGGTCTCTAATGAGAGTTTGCCCAGTTAAAGTTGCAACATTGGGTTTAACGTGAGAGATCTTGACTTTCAGCCTGTAACTTTTGAAAAGGGTCGATGTACTTAGGGCTTCCTGCTACAAAGTAAGAGTCAAGGACCCTCTTCCGCAAAGAGGAGCTGGCCTTAGTGGGAAATGGAGAATGAGCTCCTTTAAATCACCACTCTGTCACCAATCTTTAAGAAACCTTTCCAAGAACATACATGTATCGTGTCTCCAGGAGGGCTGGGATTTGTGCAAGGTTCTGAGTAACATGCTACCACAGGAAGGTGGAGGTCCTGCTCAGCCCTAGAGACAGACACACACATGCAAACACACACACAGAAACCTTAGACACACAACTGGTAGTGTCGAGCCAAAGACTTAGCAGTATGAGGAGGGCAATGAACCCACCCATGCTCCAAAGAAGGAGAGGCCTTTCCCTGATCCACACGTGCATTCTCCCTCCTTCTCCCCCAAACCTGCCTCCTCCTCCAGCCCAAGCATTATTACATAGAATACGATTAGGCAGCGCTCTCAGGTTACAGAATTGTCAACGATGCTCTCGTTAAAACAACAGCACAGTCAAAAAGACAGCATGCTAGCATGTGAAATGCGATCAGTTCTTTCAGACACGGCTCATGATGAATGGAGCCACACAAGGAGGACTGCAGCTATGCTGCGCCCCGAGCCGAACTGGGAGAATGGCTACCTACCAAAGTGCTGCACACTCTCATTTCACCCTCAGAGGCAGAAAAGAGGACTGCAAAGGACTCACGGGTCTCCCATGCTCTCCGCAAAGGACTCCCATTCCTCCTGCGGACCAAAGGTAACAACAAAAGCAGCTTTTTATTTGTAGAGCACACAACTTTTGGAAAATACACAGCTAAAACTGTCCCCGCTTTAAGTGCTTTACAGCACTTAAAGCGGGGACAGTTTTAGCTGTGTAATTTGAAAAACTTGCCTCTAAGTGCCTAGATGATGAAGTTCGAATGGGGGACCTGTGTCCACTTGCGTTGAGCATTCTTTCAGTGAGAAAGGATTTGGTTACATTTTGACTCTTTAGCACTGATTCTCATTCTTGTCAATCAACTGTGAAATTTCTGTGTTAATTTCTAGCAGAGGTAATAGAGTTAGTCCAAAATCATAGGTGTATATAAGTCCAGGTGGACAAGTAGGCCCAGAATCCCAGGCACTGAGCTGAAAAGGGGATGATTTCCCAGTGGGCCTCACGTCCCACAGAAACCGCTGTGCAAAAGTCGAGAAACAGATACAGAAAGTGACTGGCCTAAGGCTTGTCACTTGAATGTGAGTGGCTGAATGAGTGGCGGATGGTTGGAAATGAAATCCAAATCCCCTGACCTCTAATTTCAGAGGGTGCAGTGCCTCCCCCATGCCCGATTTTAGAGTTAAACGTCTTAGCAAGAGCTTCACTGCTCTGAAGTCACCCTGAAAAGACATTAGCTTCCATCCGCACAGTCATTGCCCCCTGGTCTCTAATGAGAGTTTGCCCAGTTAAAGTTGCAACATTGGGTTTAACGTGAGAGATCTTGACTTTCAGCCTGTAACTTTTGAAAAGGGTCGATGTACTTAGGGCTTCCTGCTACAAAGTAAGAGTCAAGGACCCTCTTCCGCAAAGAGGAGCTGGCCTTAGTGGGAAATGGAGAATGAGCTCCTTTAAATCAAAGCTCTGTCAACAATCATTAAGAAACCTTTCCAAGAACATACATGTATCGTGTCTCCAGGAGGGCTGGGATTTGTGCAAGGTTCTGAGTAACATGCTACCACAGGAAGGTGGAGGTCCTGCTCAGCCCTAGAGACAGACACACACATGCAAACACACACACAGAAACCTTAGACACACAACTGGTAGTGTCGAGCCAAAGACTTAGCAGTATGAGGAGGGCAATGAACCCACCCATGCTCCAAAGAAGGAGAGGCCTTTCCCTGATCCACACGTGCATTCTCCCTCCTTCTCCCCCAAACCTGCCTCCTCCTCCAGCCCAAGCATTATTACATAGAATACGATTAGGCAGCGCTCTCAGGTTACAGAATTGTCAACGATGCTCTCGTTAAAACAACAGCACAGTCAAACAGACAGCATGCTAGCATGTGAAATGCGATCAGTTCTTTCAGACACGGCTCATGATGAATGGAGCCACACAAGGAGGACTGCAGCTATGCTGCGCCCCGAGCCGAACTGGGAGAATGGCTACCTACCAAAGTGCTGCACACTCTCATTTCACCCTCAGAGGCAGAAAAGAGGACTGCAAAGGACTCACGGGTCTCCCATGCTCTCCGCAAAGGACTCCCATTCCTCCTGCGGACCAAAGGTAACAACAAAAGCAGCTTTTTATTTGTAGAGCACACAACTTTTGGAAAATACACAGCTAAAACTGTCCCCGCTTTAAGTGCTGTAAAGCACTTAAAGCGGGGACAGTTTTAGCTGTGTAATTTGAAAAACTTGCCTCTAAGTGCCTAGATGATGAAGTTCGAATGGGGGACCTGTGTCCACTTGCGTTGAGCATTCTTTCAGTGAGAAAGGATTTGGTTACATTTTGACTCTTTAGCACTGATTCTCATTCTTGTCAATCAACTGTGAAATTTCTGTGTTAATTTCTAGCAGAGGTAATAGAGTTAGTCCAAAATCATAGGTGTATATAAGTCCAGGTGGACAAGTAGGACCAGAATCCCAGGCACTGAGCTGAAAAGGGGATCATTTCCCAGTGGGCCTCACGTCCCACAGAAACCGCTGTGCAAAAGTCGAGAAACAGATACAGAAAGTGACTGGCCTAAGGCTTGTCACTTGAATGTGAGTGGCTGAATGAGTGGCGGATGGTTGGAAATGAAATCCAAATCCCCTGACCTCTAATTTCAGAGGGTGCAGTGCCTCCCCCATGCCCGATTTTAGAGTTAAACGTCTTAGCAAGAGCTTCACTGCACTGAAGTCACCCTGAAAAGACATTAGCTTCCATCCGCACAGTCATTGCCCCCCGGTCTCTAATGAGAGTTTGCCCAGTTAAAGTTGCAACATTGGGTTTAACGTGAGAGATCTTGACTTTCAGCCTGTAACTTTTGAAAAGGGTCGATGTACTTAGGGCTTCCTGCTACAAAGTAAGAGTCAAGGACCCTCTTCCGCAAAGAGGAGCTGGCCTTAGTGGGAAATGGAGAATGGGCTCCTTTAAATCAAAGCTCTGTCACCAATCATTAAGAAAACTTTCCAAGAACATACATGTATCGTGTCTCCAGGAGGGCTGGGATTTGTGCAAGGTTCTGAGTAACATGCTACCACAGGAAGGTGGAGGTCCTGCTCAGCCCTAGAAACAGACACACACATGCAAACACACACACAGAAACCTTAGACACACAACTGGTAGTGTCGAGCCAAAGACTTACCAGTATGAGGAGGGCACTGAACCCACCCACGCTCCAAAGAAGGAGAGGCCTTTCCCTGATCCACACGTGCATTCTCCCTCCTTCTCCCCCAAACCTGCCTCCTCCTCAAGCCCACGCATTATTACATAGAATACGATTAGGCAGCGCTCTCAGGTTACAGAATTGTCAACGATGCTCTCGTTAAAACAACAGCACAGTCAAACAGACAGCATGCTAGCATGTGAAATGCGATCAGTTCTTTCAGACACGGCTCATGATGAATGGAGCCACACAAGGAGGACTGCAGCTATGCTGCGCCCCGAGCCGAACTGGGAGAATGGCTACCTACCAAAGTGCTGCACACTCTCATTTCACCCTCAGAGGCAGAAAAGAGGACAGCAAAGGACTCACGGGTCTCCCATGCTCTCCGCAAAGGACTCCCATTCCTCCTGCGGACCAAAGGTAACAACAAAAGCAGCTTTTTATTTGTAGAGCACACAACTTTTGGAAAATACACAGCTAAAACTGTCCCCGCTTTAAGTGCTTTACAGCACTTAAAGCGGGGACAGTTTTAGCTGTGTAATTTGAAAAACTTGCCTCTAAGTGCCTAGATGATGAAGTTCGAATGGGGGAGCTGTGTCCACTTGCGTTGAGCATTCTTTCAGTGAGAAAGGATTTGGTTACATTTTGACTCTTTAGCACTGATTCTCATTCTTGTCAATCAACTGTGAAATTTCTGTGTTAATTTCTAGCAGAGGTAATAGAGTTAGTCCAAAATCATAGGTGTATATAAGTCCAGGTGGACAAGTAGGCCCAGAATCCCAGGCACTGAGCTGAAAAGGGGATGATTTCCCAGTGGGCCTCACGTCCCACAGAAACCGCTGTGCAAAAGTCGAGAAACAGATACAGAAAGTGACTGGCCTAAGGCTTGTCACTTGAATCTGAGTGGCTGAATGAGTGGCGGATGGTTGGAAATGAAATCCAAATCCCCTGACCTCTAATTTCAGAGGGTGCAGTGCCTCCCCCATGCCCGATTTTAGAGTTAAACGTCTTAGCAAGAGCTTCACTGCACTGAAGTCACCCTGAAAAGACATTAGCTTCCATCCGCACAGTCATTGCCCCCTGGTCTCTAATGAGAGTTTGCCCAGTTAAAGTTGCAACATTGGGTTTAACGTGAGAGATCTTGACTTTCAGCCTGTAACTTTTGAAAAGGGTCGATGTACTTAGGGCTTCCTGCTACAAAGTAAGAGTCAAGGACCCTCTTCCGCAAAGAGGAGCTGGCCTTAGTGGGAAATGGAGAATGAGCTCCTTTAAATCACCGCTCTGTCACCAATCATTAAGAAACCTTTCCAAGAACATACATGTATCGTGTCTCCAGGAGGGCTGGGATTTGTGCAAGGTTCTGAGTAACATGCTACCACAGGAAGGTGGAGGTCCTGCTCAGCCCTAGAGACAGACACACACATGCAAACACACACACAGAAACCTTAGACACACAACTGGTAGTGTCGAGCCAAAGACTTAGCAGTATGAGGAGGGCACTGAACCCACCCACGCTCCAAAGAAGGAGAGGCCTTTCCCTGATCCACACGTGCATTCTCCCTCCTTCTCCCCCAAACCTGCCTCCTCCTCCAGCCCAAGCATTATTACATAGAATACGATTAGGCAGCGCTCTCAGGTTACAGAATTGTCAACGATGCTCTCGTTAAAACAACAGCACAGTCAAACAGACAGCATGCTAGCATGTGAAATGCGATCAGTTCTTTCAGACACGGCTCATGATGAATGGAGCCACACAAGGAGGACTGCAGCTATGCTGCGCCCCGAGCCGAACTGGGAGAATGGCTACCTACCAAAGTGCTGCACACTCTCATTTCACCCTCAGAGGCAGAAAAGAGGACAGCAAAGGACTCACGGGTCTCCCATGCTCTCCGCAAAGGACTCCCATTCCTCCTGCGGACCAAAGGTAACAACAAAAGCAGCTTTTTATTTGTAGAGCACACAACTTTTGGAAAATACACAGCTAAAACTGTCCCCGCTTTAAGTGCTTTACAGCACTTAAAGCGGGGACAGTTTTAGCTGTGTAATTTGAAAAACTTGCCTCTAAGTGCCTAGATGATGAAGTTCGAATGGGGGACCTGTGTCCACTTGCGTTGAGCATTCTTTCAGTGAGAAAGGATTTGGTTACATTTTGACTCTTTAGCACTGATTCTCATTCTTGTCAATCAACTGTGAAATTTCTGTGTTAATTTCTAGCAGAGGTAATAGAGTTAGTCCAAAATCATAGGTGTATATAAGTCCAGGTGGACAAGTAGGCCCAGAATCCCAGGCACTGAGCTGAAAAGGGGATGATTTCCCAGTGGGCCTCACGTCCCACAGAAACCGCTGTGCAAAAGTCGAGAAACAGATACAGAAAGTGACTGGCCTAAGGCTTGTCACTTGAATCTGAGTGGCTGAATGAGTGGCGGATGGTTGGAAATGAAATCCAAATCCCCTGACCTCTAATTTCAGAGGGTGCAGTGCCTCCCCCATGCCCGATTTTAGAGTTAAACGTCTTAGCAAGAGCTTCACTGCACTGAAGTCACCCTGAAAAGACATTAGCTTCCATCCGCACAGTCATTGCCCCCTGGTCTCTAATGAGAGTTTGCCCAGTTAAAGTTGCAACATTGGGTTTAACGTGAGAGATCTTGACTTTCAGCCTGTAACTTTTGAAAAGGGTCGATGTACTTAGGGCTTCCTGCTACAAAGTAAGAGTCAAGGACCCTGTTCCGCAAAGAGGAGCTGGCCTTAGTGGGAAATGGAGAATGAGCTCCTTTAAATCAAAGCTCTGTCACCAATCATTAAGAAAACTTTCCAAGAACATACATGTATCGTGTCTCCAGGAGGGCTGGGATTTGTGCAAGGTTCTGAGTAACATGCTACCACAGGAAGGTGGAGGTCCTGCTCAGCCCTAGAGACAGACACACACATGCAAACACACACACAGAAACCTTAGACACACAACTGGTAGTGTCGAGCCAAAGACTTAGCAGTATGAGGAGGGCACTGAACCCACCCACGCTCCAAAGAAGGAGAGGCCTTTCCCTGATCCACACGTGCATTCTCCCTCCTTCTCCCCCAAACCTGCCTCCTCCTCAAGCCCAAGCATTATTACATAGAATACGATTAGGCAGCGCTCTCAGGTTACAGAATTGTCAACGATGCTCTCGTTAAAACAACAGCACAGTCAAACAGACAGCATGGTAGCATGTGAAATGCGATCAGTTCTTTCAGACACGGCTCATGATGAATGGAGCCACACAAGGAGGACTGCAGCTATGCTGCGCCCCGAGCTGAACTGGGAGAATGGCTACCTACCAAAGTGCTGCACACTCTCATTTCACCCTCAGAGGCAGAAAAGAGGACTGCAAAGGACTCACGGGTCTCCCATGCTCTCCGCAAAGGACTCCCATTCCTCCTGCGGACCAAAGGTAACAACAAAAGCAGCTTTTTATTTGTAGAGCACACAACTTTTGGAAAATACACAGCTAAAACTGTCCCCGCTTTAAGTGCTTTACAGCACTTAAAGCGGGGACAGTTTTAGCTGTGTAATTTGAAAAACTTGCCTCTAAGTGCCTAGATGATGAAGTTCGAATGGGGGACCTGTGTCCACTTGCGTTGAGCATTCTTTCAGTGAGAAAGGATTTGGTTACATTTTGACTCTTTAGCACTGATTCTCATTCTTGTCAATCAACTGTGAAATTTCTGTGTTAATTTCTAGCAGAGGTAATAGAGTTAGTCCAAAATCATAGGTGTATATAAGTCCAGGTGGACAAGTAGGCCCAGAATCCCAGGCACTGAGCTGAAAAGGGGATGATTTCCCAGTGGGCCTCACGTCCCACAGAAACCGCTGTGCAAAAGTCGAGAAACAGATACAGAAAGTGACTGGCCTAAGGCTTGTCACTTGAATCTGAGTGGCTGAATGAGTGGCGGATGGTTGGAAATGAAATCCAAATCCCCTGACCTCTAATTTCAGAGGGTGCAGTGCCTCCCCCATGCCCGATTTTAGAGTTAAACGTCTTAGCAAGAGCTTCACTGCACTGAAGTCACCCTGAAAAGACATTAGCTTCCATCCGCACAGTCATTGCCCCCTGGTCTCTAATGAGAGTTTGCCCAGTTAAAGTTGCAACATTGGGTTTAACGTGAGAGATCTTGACTTTCAGCCTGTAACTTTTGAAAAGGGTCGATGTACTTAGGGCTTCCTGCTACAAAGTAAGAGTCAAGGACCCTCTTCCGCAAAGAGGAGCTGGCCTTAGTGGGAAATGGAGAATGAGCTCCTTTAAATCACCGCTCTGTCACCAATCATTAAGAAACCTTTCCAAGAACATACATGTATCGTGTCTCCAGGAGGGCTGGGATTTGTGCAAGGTTCTGAGTAACATGCTACCACAGGAAGGTGGAGGTCCTGCTCAGCCCTAGAGACAGACACACACATGCAAACACACACACAGAAACCTTAGACACACAACTGGTAGTGTCGAGCCAAAGACTTAGCAGTATGAGGAGGGCACTGAACCCACCCACGCTCCAAAGAAGGAGAGGCCTTTCCCTGATCCACACGTGCATTCTCCCTCCTTCTCCCCCAAACCTGCCTCCTCCTCCAGCCCAAGCATTATTACATAGAATACGATTAGGCAGCGCTCTCAGGTTACAGAATTGTCAACGATGCTCTCGTTAAAACAACAGCACAGTCAAACAGACAGCATGCTAGCATGTGAAATGCGATCAGTTCTTTCAGACACGGCTCATGATGAATGGAGCCACACAAGGAGGACTGCAGCTATGCTGCGCCCCGAGCCGAACTGGGAGAATGGCTACCTACCAAAGTGCTGCACACTCTCATTTCACCCTCAGAGGCAGAAAAGAGGACTGCAAAGGACTCACGGGTCTCCCATGCTCTCCGCAAAGGACTCCCATTCCTCCTGCGGACCAAAGGTAACAACAAAAGCAGCTTTTTATTTGTAGAGCACACAACTTTTGGAAAATACACAGCTAAAACTGTCCCCGCTTTAAGTGCTTTACAGCACTTAAAGCGGGGACAGTTTTAGCTGTGTAATTTGAAAAACTTGCCTCGAAGTGCCTAGATGATGAAGTTCGAATGGGGGACCTGTGTCCACTTGCGTTGAGCATTCTTTCAGTGAGAAAGGATTTGGTTACATTTTGACTCTTTAGCACTGATTCTCATTCTTGTCAATCAACTGTGAAATTTCTGTGTTAATTTCTAGCAGAGGTAATAGAGTTAGTCCAAAATCATAGGTGTATATAAGTCCAGGTGGACAAGTAGGCCCAGAATCCCAGGCACTGAGCTGAAAAGGGGATGATTTCCCAGTGGGCCTCACGTCCCACAGAAACCGCTGTGCAAAAGTCGAGAAACAGATACAGAAAGTGACTGGCCTAAGGCTTGTCACTTGAATCTGAGTGGCTGAATGAGTGGCGGATGGTTGGAAATGAAATCCAAATCCCCTGACCTCTAATTTCAGAGGGTGCAGTGCCTCCCCCATGCCCGATTTTAGAGTTAAACGTCTTAGCAAGAGCTTCACTGCACTGAAGTCACCCTGAAAAGACATTAGTTTCCATCCGCACAGTCATTGCCCCCTGGTCTCTAATGAGAGTTTGCCCAGTTAAAGTTGCAACATTGGGTTTAACGTGAGAGATCTTGACTTTCAGCCTGTAACTTTTGAAAAGGGTCGATGTACTTAGGGCTTCCTGCTACAAAGTAAGAGTCAAGGACCCTGTTCCGCAAAGAGGAGCTGGCCTTAGTGGGAAATGGAGAATGAGCTCCTTTAAATCAAAGCTCTGTCACCAATCATTAAGAAAACTTTCCAAGAACATACATGTATCGTGTCTCCAGGAGGGCTGGGATTTGTGCAAGGTTCTGAGTAACATGCTACCACAGGAAGGTGGAGGTCCTGCTCAGCCCTAGAGACAGACACACACATGCAAACACACACACAGAAACCTTAGACACACAACTGGTAGTGTCGAGCCAAAGACTTAGCAGTATGAGGAGGGCACTGAACCCACCCACGCTCCAAAGAAGGAGAGGCCTTTCCCTGATCCACACGTGCATTCTCCCTCCTTCTCCCCCAAACCTGCCTCCTCCTCAAGCCCAAGCATTATTACATAGAATACGATTAGGCAGCGCTCTCAGGTTACAGAATTGTCAACGATGCTCTCGTTAAAACAACAGCACAGTCAAACAGACAGCATGGTAGCATGTGAAATGCGATCAGTTCTTTCAGACACGGCTCATGATGAATGGAGCCACACAAGGAGGACTGCAGCTATGCTGCGCCCCGAGCTGAACTGGGAGAATGGCTACCTACCAAAGTGCTGCACACTCTCATTTCACCCTCAGAGGCAGAAAAGAGGACAGCAAAGGACTCACGGGTCTCCCATGCTCTCCGCAAAGGACTCCCATTCCTCCTGCGGACCAAAGGTAACAACAAAAGCAGCTTTTTATTTGTAGAGCACACAACTTTTGGAAAATACACAGCTAAAACTGTCCCCGCTTTAAGTGCTTTACAGCACTTAAAGCGGGGACAGTTTTAGCTGTGTAATTTGAAAAACTTGCCTCTAAGTGCCTAGATGATGAAGTTCGAATGGGGGACCTGTGTCCACTTGCGTTGAGCATTCTTTCAGTGAGAAAGGATTTGGTTACATTTTGACTCTTTAGCACTGATTCTCGTTCTTGTCAATCAACTGTGAAATTTCTGTGTTAATTTCTAGCAGAGGTAATAGAGTTAGTCCAAAATCATAGGTGTATATAAGTCCAGGTGGACAAGTAGGCCCAGAATCCCAGGCACTGAGCTGAAAAGGGGATGATTTCCCAGTGGGCCTCACGTCCCACAGAAACCGCTGTGCAAAAGTCGAGAAACAGATACAGAAAGTGACTGGCCTAAGGCTTGTCACTTGAATCTGAGTGGCTGAATGAGTGGCGGATGGTTGGAAATGAAATCCAAATCCCCTGACCTCTAATTTCAGAGGGTGCAGTGCCTCCCCCATGCCCGATTTTAGAGTTAAACGTCTTAGCAAGAGCTTCACTGCACTGAAGTCACCCTGAAAAGACATTAGCTTCCATCCGCACAGTCATTGCCCCCTGGTCTCTAATGAGAGTTTGCCCAGTTAAAGTTGCAACATTGGGTTTAACGTGAGAGATCTTGACTTTCAGCCTGTAACTTTTGAAAAGGGTCGATGTACTTAGGGCTTCCTGCTACAAAGTAAGAGTCAAGGACCCTCTTCCGCAAAGAGGAGCTGGCCTTAGTGGGAAATGGAGAATGAGCTCCTTTAAATCACCGCTCTGTCACCAATCATTAAGAAACCTTTCCAAGAACATACATGTATCGTGTCTCCAGGAGGGCTGGGATTTGTGCAAGGTTCTGAGTAACATGCTACCACAGGAAGGTGGAGGTCCTGCTCAGCCCTAGAGACAGACACACACATGCAAACACACACACAGAAACCTTAGACACACAACTGGTAGTGTCGAGCCAAAGACTTAGCAGTATGAGGAGGGCACTGAACCCACCCACGCTCCAAAGAAGGAGAGGCCTTTCCCTGATCCACACGTGCATTCTCCCTCCTTCTCCCCCAAACCTGCCTCCTCCTCCAGCCCAAGCATTATTACATAGAATACGATTAGGCAGCGCTCTCAGGTTACAGAATTGTCAACGATGCTCTCGTTAAAACAACAGCACAGTCAAACAGACAGCATGCTAGCATGTGAAATGCGATCAGTTCTTTCAGACACGGCTCATGATGAATGGAGCCACACAAGGAGGACTGCAGCTATGCTGCGCCCCGAGACGAACTGGGAGAATGGCTACCTACCAAAGTGCTGCACACTCTCATTTCACCCTCAGAGGCAGAAAAGAGGACTGCAAAGGACTCACGGGTCTCCCATGCTCTCCGCAAAGGACTCCCATTCCTCCTGCGGACCAAAGGTAACAACAAAAGCAGCTTTTTATTTGTAGAGCACACAACTTTTGGAAAATACACAGCTAAAACTGTCCCCGCTTTAAGTGCTTTACAGCACTTAAAGCGGGGACAGTTTTAGCTGTGTAATTTGAAAAACTTGCCTCTAAGTGCCTAGATGATGAAGTTCGAATGGGGGACCTGTGTCCACTTGCGTTGAGCATTCTTTCAGTGAGAAAGGATTTGGTTACATTTTGACTCTTTAGCACTGATTCTCATTCTTGTCAATCAACTGTGAAATTTCTGTGTTAATTTCTAGCAGAGGTAATAGAGTTAGTCCAAAATCATAGGTGTATATAAGTCCAGGTGGACAAGTAGGCCCAGAATCCCAGGCACTGAGCTGAAAAGGGGATGATTTCCCAGTGGGCCTCACGTCCCACAGAAACCGCTGTGCAAAAGTCGAGAAACAGATACAGAAAGTGACTGGCCTAAGGCTTGTCACTTGAATCTGAGTGGCTGAATGAGTGGCGGATGGTTGGAAATGAAATCCAAATCCCCTGACCTCTAATTTCAGAGGGTGCAGTGCCTCCCCCATGCCCGATTTTAGAGTTAAACGTCTTAGCAAGAGCTTCACTGCACTGAAGTCACCCTGAAAAGACATTAGCTTCCATCCGCACAGTCATTGCCCCCTGGTCTCTAATGAGAGTTTGCCCAGTTAAAGTTGCAACATTGGGTTTAACGTGAGAGATCTTGACTTTCAGCCTGTAACTTTTGAAAAGGGTCGATGTACTTAGGGCTTCCTGCTACAAAGTAAGAGTCAAGGACCCTCTTCCGCAAAGAGGAGCTGGCCTTAGTGGGAAATGGAGAATGAGCTCCTTTAAATCACCGCTCTGTCACCAATCATTAAGAAACCTTTCCAAGAACATACATGTATCGTGTCTCCAGGAGGGCTGGGATTTGTGCAAGGTCCTGAGTAACATGCTACCACAGGAAGGTGGAGGTCCTGCTCAGCCCTAGAGACAGACACACACATGCAAACACACACACAGAAACCTTAGACACACAACTGGTAGTGTCGAGCCAAAGACTTAGCAGTATGAGGAGGGCACTGAACCCACCCACGCTCCAAAGAAGGAGAGGCCTTTCCCTGATCCACACGTGCATTCTCCCTCCTTCTCCCCCAAACCTGCCTCCTCCTCCAGCCCAAGCATTATTACATAGAATACGATTAGGCAGCGCTCTCAGGTTACAGAATTGTCAACGATGCTCTCGTTAAAACAACAGCACAGTCAAACAGACAGCATGGTAGCATGTGAAATGCGATCAGTTCTTTCAGACACGGCTCATGATGAATGGAGCCACACAAGGAGGACTGCAGCTATGCTGCGCCCCGAGCCGAACTGGGAGAATGGCTACCTACCAAAGTGCTGCACACTCTCATTTCACCCTCAGAGGCAGAAAAGAGGACAGCAAAGGACTCACGGGTCTCCCATGCTCTCCGCAAAGGACTCCCATTCCTCCTGCGGACCAAAGGTAACAACAAAAGCAGCTTTTTATTTGTAGAGCACACAACTTTTGGAAAATACACAGCTAAAACTGTCCCCGCTTTAAGTGCTTTACAGCACTTAAAGCGGGGACAGTTTTAGCTGTGTAATTTGAAAAACTTGCCTCTAAGTGCCTAGATGATGAAGTTCGAATGGGGGACCTGTGTCCACTTGCGTTGAGCATTCTTTCAGTGAGAAAGGATTTGGTTACATTTTGACTCTTTAGCACTGATTCTCATTCTTGTCAATCAACTGTGAAATTTCTGTGTTAATTTCTAGCAGAGGTAATAGAGTTAGTCCAAAATCATAGGTGTATATAAGTCCAGGTGGACAAGTAGGCCCAGAATCCCAGGCACTGAGCTGAAAAGGGGATGATTTCCCAGTGGGCCTCACGTCCCACAGAAACCGCTGTGCAAAAGTCGAGAAACAGATACAGAAAGTGACTGGCCTAAGGCTTGTCACTTGAATCTGAGTGGCTGAATGAGTGGCGGATGGTTGGAAATGAAATCCAAATCCCCTGACCTCTAATTTCAGAGGGTGCAGTGCCTCCCCCATGCCCGATTTTAGAGTTAAACGTCTTAGCAAGAGCTTCACTGCACTGAAGTCACCCTGAAAAGACATTAGCTTCCATCCGCACAGTCATTGCCCCCTGGTCTCTAATGAGAGTTTGCCCAGTTAAAGTTGCAACATTGGGTTTAACGTGAGAGATCTTGACTTTCAGCCTGTAACTTTTGAAAAGGGTCGATGTACTTAGGGCTTCCTGCTACAAAGTAAGAGTCAAGGACCCTCTTCCGCAAAGAGGAGCTGGCCTTAGTGGGAAATGGAGAATGAGCTCCTTTAAATCACCGCTCTGTCACCAATCATTAAGAAACCTTTCCAAGAACATACATGTATCGTGTCTCCAGGAGGGCTGGGATTTGTGCAAGGTTCTGAGTAACATGCTACCACAGGAAGGTGGAGGTCCTGCTCAGCCCTAGAGACAGACACACACATGCAAACACACACACAGAAACCTTAGACACACAACTGGTAGTGTCGAGCCAAAGACTTAGCAGTATGAGGAGGGCAATGAACCCACCCATGCTCCAAAGAAGGAGAGGCCTTTCCCTGATCCACACGTGCATTCTCCCTCCTTCTCCCCCAAACCTGCCTCGTCCTCCAGCCCAAGCATTATTACATAGAATACGATTAGGCAGCGCTCTCAGGTTACAGAATTGTCAACGATGCTCTCGTTAAAACAACAGCACAGTCAAACAGACAGCATGCTAGCATGTGAAATGCGATCAGTTCTTTCAGACACGGCTCATGATGAATGGAGCCACACAAGGAGGACTGCAGCTATGCTGCACCCCGAGCCGAACTGGGAGAATGGCTACCTACCAAAGTGCTGCACACTCTCATTTCACCCTCAGAGGCATAAAAGAGGACTGCAAAGGACTCACGGGTCTCCCATGCTCTCCGCAAAGGACTCCCATTCCTCCTGCGGACCAAAGGTAACAACAAAAGCAGCTTTTTATTTGTAGAGCACACAACTTTTGGAAAATACACAGCTAAAACTGTCCCCGCTTTAAGTGCTGTAAAGCACTTAAAGCGGGGACAGTTTTAGCTGTGTAATTTGAAAAACTTGCCTCTAAGTGCCTAGATGATGAGGTTCGAATGGGGGACCTGTGTCCACTTGCGTTGAGCATTCTTTCAGTGAGAAAGGATTTGGTTACATTTTGACTCTTTAGCACTGATTCTCATTCTTGTCAATCAACTGTGAAATTTCTGTGTTAATTTCTAGCAGAGGTAATAGAGTTAGTCCAAAATCATAGGTGTATATAAGTCCAGGTGGACAAGTAGGCCCAGAATCCCAGGCACTGAGCTGAAAAGGGGATCATTTCCCAGTGGGCCTCACGTCCCACAGAAACCGCTGTGCAAAAGTCGAGAAACAGATACAGAAAGTGACTGGCCTAAGGCTTGTCACTTGAATGTGAGTGGCTGAATGAGTGGCGGATGGTTGGAAATGAAATCCAAATCCCCTGACCTCTAATTTCAGAGGGTGCAGTGCCTCCCCCATGCCCGATTTTAGAGTTAAACGTCTTAGCAAGAGCTTCACTGCACTGAAGTCACCCTGAAAAGACATTAGCTTCCATCCGCACAGTCATTGCCCCCTGGTCTCTAATGAGAGTTTGCCCAGTTAAAGTTGCAACATTGGGTTTAACGTGAGAGATCTTGACTTTCAGCCTGTAACTTTTGAAAAGGGTCGATGTACTTAGGGCTTCCTGCTGCAAAGTAAGAGTCAAGGACCCTCTTCCGCAAAGAGGAGCTGGCCTTAGTGGGAAATGGAGAATGAGCTCCTTTAAATCAAAGCTCTGTCACCAATCATTAAGAAACCTTTCCAAGAACATACATGTATCGTGTCTCCAGGAGGGCTGGGATTTGTGCAAGGTTCTGAGTAACATGCTACCACAGGAAGGTGGAGGTCCTGCTCAGCCCTAGAGACAGACACACACATGCAAACACACACACAGAAACCTTAGACACACAACTGGTAGTGTCGAGCCAAAAACTTACCAGTATGAGGAGGGCACTGAACCCACCCACGCTCCAAAGAAGGAGAGGCCTTTCCCTGATCCACACGTGCATTCTCCCTCCTTCTCCCCCAAACCTGCCTCCTCCTCAAGCCCACGCATTATTACATAGAATACGATTAGGCAGCGCTCTCAGGTTACAGAATTGTCAACGATGCTCTCGTTAAAACAACAGCACAGTCAAACAGACAGCATGCTAGCATGTGAAATGCGATCAGTTCTTTCAGACACGGCTCATGATGAATGGAGCCACACAAGGAGGACTGCAGCTATGCTGCGCCCCGAGCCGAACTGGGAGAATGGCTACCTACCAAAGTGCTGCACACTCTCATTTCACCCTCAGATGCAGAAAAGAGGACAGCAAAGGACTCACGGGTCTCCCATGCTCTCCGCAAAGGACTCCCATTCCTCCTGCGGACCAAAGGTAACAACAAAAGCAGCTTTTTATTTGTAGAGCACACAACTTTTGGAAAATACACAGCTAAAACTGTCCCCGCTTTAAGTGCTTTACAGCACTTAAAGCGGGGACAGTTTTAGCTGTGTAATTTGAAAAACTTGCCTCTAAGTGCCTAGATGATGAAGTTCGAATGGGGGACCTGTGTCCACTTGCGTTGAGCATTCTTTCAGTGAGAAAGGATTTGGTTACATTTTGACTCTTTAGCACTGATTCTCATTCTTGTCAATCAACTGTGAAATTTCTGTGTTAATTTCTAGCAGAGGTAATAGAGTTAGTCCAAAATCATAGGTGTATATAAGTCCAGGTGGACAAGTAGGCCCAGAATCCCAGGCACTGAGCTGAAAAGGGGATGATTTCCCAGTGGGCCTCACGTCCCACAGAAACCGCTGTGCAAAAGTCGAGAAACAGATACAGAAAGTGACTGGCCTAAGGCTTGTCACTTGAATGTGAGTGGCTGAATGAGTGGCGGATGGTTGGAAATGAAATCCAAATCCCCTGACCTCTAATTTCAGAGGGTGCAGTGCCTCCCCCATGCCCGATTTTAGAGTTAAACGTCTTAGCAAGAGCTTCACTGCACTGAAGTCACCCTGAAAAGACATTAGCTTCCATCCGCACAGTCATTGCCCCCTGGTCTCTAATGAGAGTTTGCCCAGTTAAAGTTGCAACATTGGGTTTAACGTGAGAGATCTTGACTTTCAGCCTGTAACTTTTGAAAAGGGTCGATGTACTTAGGGCTTCCTGCTACAAAGTAAGAGTCAAGGACCCTCTTCCGCAAAGAGGAGCTGGCCTTAGTGGGAAATGGAGAATGAGCTCCTTTAAATCACCGCTCTGTCACCAATCATTAAGAAACCTTTCCAAGAACATACATGTATCGTGTCTCCAGGAGGGCTGGGATTTGTGCAAGGTCCTGAGTAACATGCTACCACAGGAAGGTGGAGGTCCTGCTCAGCCCTAGAGACAGACACACACATGCAAACACACACACAGAAACCTTAGACACACAACTGGTAGTGTCGAGCCAAAGACTTAGCAGTATGAGGAGGGCACTGAACCCACCCACGCTCCAAAGAAGGAGAGGCCTTTCCCTGATCCACACGTGCATTCTCCCTCCTTCTCCCCCAAACCTGCCTCCTCCTCCAGCCCAAGCATTATTACATAGAATACGATTAGGCAGCGCTCTCAGGTTACAGAATTGTCAACGATGCTCTCGTTAAAACAACAGCACACTCAAACAGACAGCATGCTAGCATGTGAAATGCGATCAGTTCTTTCAGACACGGCTCATGATGAATGGAGCCACACAAGGAGGACTGCAGCTATGCTGCGCCCCGAGCCGAACTGGGAGAATGGCTACCTACCAAAGTGCTGCACACTCTCATTTCACCCTCAGAGGCAGAAAAGAGGACAGCAAAGGACTCACGGGTCTCCCATGCTCTCCGCAAAGGACTCCCATTCCTCCTGCGGACCAAAGGTAACAACAAAAGCAGCTTTTTATTTGTAGAGCACACAACTTTTGGAAAATACACAGCTAAAACTGTCCCCGCTTTAAGTGCTTTACAGCACTTAAAGCGGGGACAGTTTTAGCTGTGTAATTTGAAAAACTTGCCTCGAAGTGCCTAGATGATGAAGTTCGAATGGGGGACCTGTGTCCACTTGCGTTGAGCATTCTTTCAGTGAGAAAGGATTTGGTTACATTTTGACTCTTTAGCACTGATTCTCATTCTTGTCAATCAACTGTGAAATTTCTGTGTTAATTTCTAGCAGAGGTAATAGAGTTAGTCCAAAATCATAGGTGTATATAAGTCCAGGTGGACAAGTAGGCCCAGAATCCCAGGCACTGAGCTGAAAAGGGGATGATTTCCCAGTGGGCCTCACGTCCCACAGAAACCGCTGTGCAAAAGTCGAGAAACAGATACAGAAAGTGACTGGCCTAAGGCTTGTCACTTGAATGTGAGTGGCTGAATGAGTGGCGGATGGTTGGAAATGAAATCCAAATCCCCTGACCTCTAATTTCAGAGGGTGCAGTGCCTCCCCCATGCCCGATTTTAGAGTTAAACGTCTTAGCAAGAGCTTCACTGCACTGAAGTCACCCTGAAAAGACATTAGCTTCCATCCGCACAGTCATTGCCCCCTGGTCTCTAATGAGAGTTTGCCCAGTTAAAGTTGCAACATTGGGTTTAACGTGAGAGATCTTGACTTTCAGCCTGTAACTTTTGAAAAGGGTCGATGTACTTAGGGCTTCCTGCTACAAAGTAAGAGTCAAGGACCCTCTTCCGCAAAGAGGAGCTGGCCTTAGTGGGAAATGGAGAATGAGCTCCTTTAAATCACCGCTCTGTCACCAATCATTAAGAAACCTTTCCAAGAACATACATGTATCGTGTCTCCAGGAGGGCTGGGATTTGTGCAAGGTTCTGAGTAACATGCTACCACAGGAAGGTGGAGGTCCTGCTCAGCCCTAGAGACAGACACACACATGCAAACACACACACAGAAACCTTAGACACACAACTGGTAGTGTCGAGCCAAAGACTTAGCAGTATGAGGAGGGCAATGAACCCACCCATGCTCCAAAGAAGGAGAGGCCTTTCCCTGATCCACACGTGCATTCTCCCTCCTTCTCCCCCAAACCTGCCTCCTCCTCCAGCCCAAGCATTATTACATAGAATACGATTAGGCAGCGCTCTCAGGTCACAGAATTGTCAACGATGCTCTCGTTAAAACAACAGCACAGTCAAACAGACAGCATGCTAGCATGTGAAATGCGATCAGTTCTTTCAGACACGGCTCATGATGAATGGAGCCACACAAGGAGGACTGCAGCTTTGCTGCGCCCCGAGCCGAACTGGGAGAATGGCTACCTACCAAAGTGCTGCACACTCTCATTTCACCCTCAGAGGCAGAAAAGAGGACTGCAAAGGACTCACGGGTCTCCCATGCTCTCCGCAAAGGACTCCCATTCCTCCTGCGGACCAAAGGTAACAACAAAAGCAGCTTTTTATTTGTAGAGCACACAACTTTTGGAAAATACACAGCTAAAACTGTCCCCGCTTTAAGTGCTTTACAGCACTTAAAGCGGGGACAGTTTTAGCTGTGTAATTTGAAAAATTTGCCTCTAAGTGCCTAGATGATGAAGTTCGAATGGGGGACCTGTGTCCACTTGCGTTGAGCATTCTTTCAGTGAGAAAGGATTTGGTTACATTTTGACTCTTTAGCACTGATTCTCATTCTTGTCAATCAACTGTGAAATTTCTGTGTTAATTTCTAGCAGAGGTAATAGAGTTAGTCCAAAATCATAGGTGTATATAAGTCCAGGTGGACAAGTAGGCCCAGAATCCCAGGCACTGAGCTGAAAAGGGGATGATTTCCCAGTGGGCCTCACGTCCCACAGAAACCGCTGTGCAAAAGTCGAGAAACAGATACAGAAAGTGACTGGCCTAAGGCTTGTCACTTGAATCTGAGTGGCTGAATGAGTGGCGGATGGTTGGAAATGAAATCCAAATCCCCTGACCTCTAATTTCAGAGGGTGCAGTGCCTCCCCCATGCCCGATTTTAGAGTTAAACGTCTTAGCAAGAGCTTTACAGCACTGAAGTCACCCTGAAAAGACATTAGCTTCCATCCGCACAGTCATTGCCCCCTGGTCTCTATTGAGAGTTTGCCCAGTTAAAGTTGCAACATTGGGTTTAACGTGAGAGATCTTGACTTTCAGCCTGTAACTTTTGAAAAGGGTCGATGTACTTAGGGCTTCCTGCTACAAAGTAAGAGTCAAGGACCCTCTTCCGCAAAGAGGAGCTGGCCTTAGTGGGAAATGGAGAATGAGCTCCTTTAAATCACCGCTCTGTCACCAATCATTAAGAAACCTTTCCAAGAACATACATGTATCGTGTCTCCAGGAGGGCTGGGATTTGTGCAAGGTCCTGAGTAACATGCTACCACAGGAAGGTGGAGGTCCTGCTCAGCCCTAGAGACAGACACACACATGCAAACACACACACAGAAACCTTAGACACACAACTGGTAGTGTCGAGCCAAAGACTTAGCAGTATGAGGAGGGCACTGAACCCACCCACGCTCCAAAGAAGGAGAGGCCT
Organism: Aotus nancymaae; assembly: GCF_030222135.1. NCBI lineage: Eukaryota > Metazoa > Chordata > Mammalia > Primates > Aotidae > Aotus > Aotus nancymaae. The sequence continues at coordinate 519,288 of NW_026988606.1, forward strand.
TTCCCTGATCCACACGTGCATTCTCCCTCCTTCTCCCCCAAACCTGCCTCCTCCTCCAGCCCAAGCATTATTACATAGAATACGATTAGGCAGCGCTCTCAGGTTACAGAATTGTCAACGATGCTCTCGTTAAAACAACAGCACAGTCAAACAGACAGCATGCTAGCATGTGAAATGCGATCAGTTCTTTCAGACACGGCTCATGATGAATGGAGCCACACAAGGAGGACTGCAGCTATGCTGCGCCCCGAGCCGAACTGGGAGAATGGCTACCTACCAAAGTGCTGCACACTCTCATTTCACCCTCAGAGGCAGAAAAGAGGACTGCAAAGGACTCACGGGTCTCCCATGCTCTCCGCAAAGGACTCCCATTCCTCCTGCGGACCAAAGGTAACAACAAAAGCAGCTTTTTATTTGTAGAGCACACAACTTTTGGAAAATACACAGCTAAAACTGTCCCCGCTTTAAGTGCTTTACAGCACTTAAAGCGGGGACAGTTTTAGCTGTGTAATTTGAAAAACTTGCCTCTAAGTGCCTAGATGATGAAGTTCGAATGGGGGACCTGTGTCCACTTGCGTTGAGCATTCTTTCAGTGAGAAAGGATTTGGTTACATTTTGACTCTTTAGCACTGATTCTCATTCTTGTCAATCAACTGTGAAATTTCTGTGTTAATTTCTAGCAGAGGTAATAGAGTTAGTCCAAAATCATAGGTGTATATAAGTCCAGGTGGACAAGTAGGCCCAGAATCCCAGGCACTGAGCTGAAAAGGGGATGATTTCCCAGTGGGCCTCACGTCCCACAGAAACCGCTGTGCAAAAGTCGAGAAACAGATACAGAAAGTGACTGGCCTAAGGCTTGTCACTTGAATCTGAGTGGCTGAATGAGTGGCGGATGGTTGGAAATGAAATCCAAATCCCCTGACCTCTAATTTCAGAGGGTGCAGTGCCTCCCCCATGCCCGATTTTAGAGTTAAACGTCTTAGCAAGAGCTTCACTGCACTGAAGTCACCCTGAAAAGACATTAGTTTCCATCCGCACAGTCATTGCCCCCTGGTCTCTAATGAGAGTTTGCCCAGTTAAAGTTGCAACATTGGGTTTAACGTGAGAGATCTTGACTTTCAGCCTGTAACTTTTGAAAAGGGTCGATGTACTTAGGGCTTCCTGCTACAAAGTAAGAGTCAAGGACCCTGTTCCGCAAAGAGGAGCTGGCCTTAGTGGGAAATGGAGAATGAGCTCCTTTAAATCAAAGCTCTGTCACCAATCATTAAGAAAACTTTCCAAGAACATACATGTATCGTGTCTCCAGGAGGGCTGGGATTTGTGCAAGGTTCTGAGTAACATGCTACCACAGGAAGGTGGAGGTCCTGCTCAGCCCTAGAGACAGACACACACATGCAAACACACACACAGAAACCTTAGACACACAACTGGTAGTGTCGAGCCAAAGACTTAGCAGTATGAGGAGGGCACTGAACCCACCCACGCTCCAAAGAAGGAGAGGCCTTTCCCTGATCCACACGTGCATTCTCCCTCCTTCTCCCCCAAACCTGCCTCCTCCTCAAGCCCAAGCATTATTACATAGAATACGATTAGGCAGCGCTCTCAGGTTACAGAATTGTCAACGATGCTCTCGTTAAAACAACAGCACAGTCAAACAGACAGCATGGTAGCATGTGAAATGCGATCAGTTCTTTCAGACACGGCTCATGATGAATGGAGCCACACAAGGAGGACTGCAGCTATGCTGCGCCCCGAGCTGAACTGGGAGAATGGCTACCTACCAAAGTGCTGCACACTCTCATTTCACCCTCAGAGGCAGAAAAGAGGACAGCAAAGGACTCACGGGTCTCCCATGCTCTCCGCAAAGGACTCCCATTCCTCCTGCGGACCAAAGGTAACAACAAAAGCAGCTTTTTATTTGTAGAGCACACAACTTTTGGAAAATACACAGCTAAAACTGTCCCCGCTTTAAGTGCTTTACAGCACTTAAAGCGGGGACAGTTTTAGCTGTGTAATTTGAAAAACTTGCCTCTAAGTGCCTAGATGATGAAGTTCGAATGGGGGACCTGTGTCCACTTGCGTTGAGCATTCTTTCAGTGAGAAAGGATTTGGTTACATTTTGACTCTTTAGCACTGATTCTCATTCTTGTCAATCAACTGTGAAATTTCTGTGTTAATTTCTAGCAGAGGTAATAGAGTTAGTCCAAAATCATAGGTGTATATAAGTCCAGGTGGACAAGTAGGCCCAGAATCCCAGGCACTGAGCTGAAAAGGGGATGATTTCCCAGTGGGCCTCACGTCCCACAGAAACCGCTGTGCAAAAGTCGAGAAACAGATACAGAAAGTGACTGGCCTAAGGCTTGTCACTTGAATCTGAGTGGCTGAATGAGTGGCGGATGGTTGGAAATGAAATCCAAATCCCCTGACCTCTAATTTCAGAGGGTGCAGTGCCTCCCCCATGCCCGATTTTAGAGTTAAACGTCTTAGCAAGAGCTTCACTGCACTGAAGTCACCCTGAAAAGACATTAGCTTCCATCCGCACAGTCATTGCCCCCTGGTCTCTAATGAGAGTTTGCCCAGTTAAAGTTGCAACATTGGGTTTAACGTGAGAGATCTTGACTTTCAGCCTGTAACTTTTGAAAAGGGTCGATGTACTTAGGGCTTCCTGCTACAAAGTAAGAGTCAAGGACCCTCTTCCGCAAAGAGGAGCTGGCCTTAGTGGGAAATGGAGAATGAGCTCCTTTAAATCACCGCTCTGTCACCAATCATTAAGAAACCTTTCCAAGAACATACATGTATCGTGTCTCCAGGAGGGCTGGGATTTGTGCAAGGTTCTGAGTAACATGCTACCACAGGAAGGTGGAGGTCCTGCTCAGCCCTAGAGACAGACACACACATGCAAACACACACACAGAAACCTTAGACACACAACTGGTAGTGTCGAGCCAAAGACTTAGCAGTATGAGGAGGGCACTGAACCCACCCACGCTCCAAAGAAGGAGAGGCCTTTCCCTGATCCACACGTGCATTCTCCCTCCTTCTCCCCCAAACCTGCCTCCTCCTCCAGCCCAAGCATTATTACATAGAATACGATTAGGCAGCGCTCTCAGGTTACAGAATTGTCAACGATGCTCTCGTTAAAACAACAGCACAGTCAAACAGACAGCATGCTAGCATGTGAAATGCGATCAGTTCTTTCAGACACGGCTCATGATGAATGGAGCCACACAAGGAGGACTGCAGCTATGCTGCGCCCCGAGACGAACTGGGAGAATGGCTACCTACCAAAGTGCTGCACACTCTCATTTCACCCTCAGAGGCAGAAAAGAGGACTGCAAAGGACTCACGGGTCTCCCATGCTCTCCGCAAAGGACTCCCATTCCTCCTGCGGACCAAAGGTAACAACAAAAGCAGCTTTTTATTTGTAGAGCACACAACTTTTGGAAAATACACAGCTAAAACTGTCCCCGCTTTAAGTGCTTTACAGCACTTAAAGCGGGGACAGTTTTAGCTGTGTAATTTGAAAAACTTGCCTCTAAGTGCCTAGATGATGAAGTTCGAATGGGGGACCTGTGTCCACTTGCGTTGAGCATTCTTTCAGTGAGAAAGGATTTGGTTACATTTTGACTCTTTAGCACTGATTCTCATTCTTGTCAATCAACTGTGAAATTTCTGTGTTAATTTCTAGCAGAGGTAATAGAGTTAGTCCAAAATCATAGGTGTATATAAGTCCAGGTGGACAAGTAGGCCCAGAATCCCAGGCACTGAGCTGAAAAGGGGATGATTTCCCAGTGGGCCTCACGTCCCACAGAAACCGCTGTGCAAAAGTCGAGAAACAGATACAGAAAGTGACTGGCCTAAGGCTTGTCACTTGAATCTGAGTGGCTGAATGAGTGGCGGATGGTTGGAAATGAAATCCAAATCCCCTGACCTCTAATTTCAGAGGGTGCAGTGCCTCCCCCATGCCCGATTTTAGAGTTAAACGTCTTAGCAAGAGCTTCACTGCACTGAAGTCACCCTGAAAAGACATTAGCTTCCATCCGCACAGTCATTGCCCCCTGGTCTCTAATGAGAGTTTGCCCAGTTAAAGTTGCAACATTGGGTTTAACGTGAGAGATCTTGACTTTCAGCCTGTAACTTTTGAAAAGGGTCGATGTACTTAGGGCTTCCTGCTACAAAGTAAGAGTCAAGGACCCTCTTCCGCAAAGAGGAGCTGGCCTTAGTGGGAAATGGAGAATGAGCTCCTTTAAATCACCGCTCTGTCACCAATCATTAAGAAACCTTTCCAAGAACATACATGTATCGTGTCTCCAGGAGGGCTGGGATTTGTGCAAGGTCCTGAGTAACATGCTACCACAGGAAGGTGGAGGTCCTGCTCAGCCCTAGAGACAGACACACACATGCAAACACACACACAGAAACCTTAGACACACAACTGGTAGTGTCGAGCCAAAGACTTAGCAGTATGAGGAGGGCACTGAACCCACCCACGCTCCAAAGAAGGAGAGGCCTTTCCCTGATCCACACGTGCATTCTCCCTCCTTCTCCCCCAAACCTGCCTCCTCCTCCAGCCCAAGCATTATTACATAGAATACGATTAGGCAGCGCTCTCAGGTTACAGAATTGTCAACGATGCTCTCGTTAAAACAACAGCACAGTCAAACAGACAGCATGGTAGCATGTGAAATGCGATCAGTTCTTTCAGACACGGCTCATGATGAATGGAGCCACACAAGGAGGACTGCAGCTATGCTGCGCCCCGAGCCGAACTGGGAGAATGGCTACCTACCAAAGTGCTGCACACTCTCATTTCACCCTCAGAGGCAGAAAAGAGGACAGCAAAGGACTCACGGGTCTCCCATGCTCTCCGCAAAGGACTCCCATTCCTCCTGCGGACCAAAGGTAACAACAAAAGCAGCTTTTTATTTGTAGAGCACACAACTTTTGGAAAATACACAGCTAAAACTGTCCCCGCTTTAAGTGCTTTACAGCACTTAAAGCGGGGACAGTTTTAGCTGTGTAATTTGAAAAACTTGCCTCTAAGTGCCTAGATGATGAAGTTCGAATGGGGGACCTGTGTCCACTTGCGTTGAGCATTCTTTCAGTGAGAAAGGATTTGGTTACATTTTGACTCTTTAGCACTGATTCTCATTCTTGTCAATCAACTGTGAAATTTCTGTGTTAATTTCTAGCAGAGGTAATAGAGTTAGTCCAAAATCATAGGTGTATATAAGTCCAGGTGGACAAGTAGGCCCAGAATCCCAGGCACTGAGCTGAAAAGGGGATGATTTCCCAGTGGGCCTCACGTCCCACAGAAACCGCTGTGCAAAAGTCGAGAAACAGATACAGAAAGTGACTGGCCTAAGGCTTGTCACTTGAATCTGAGTGGCTGAATGAGTGGCGGATGGTTGGAAATGAAATCCAAATCCCCTGACCTCTAATTTCAGAGGGTGCAGTGCCTCCCCCATGCCCGATTTTAGAGTTAAACGTCTTAGCAAGAGCTTCACTGCACTGAAGTCACCCTGAAAAGACATTAGCTTCCATCCGCACAGTCATTGCCCCCTGGTCTCTAATGAGAGTTTGCCCAGTTAAAGTTGCAACATTGGGTTTAACGTGAGAGATCTTGACTTTCAGCCTGTAACTTTTGAAAAGGGTCGATGTACTTAGGGCTTCCTGCTACAAAGTAAGAGTCAAGGACCCTCTTCCGCAAAGAGGAGCTGGCCTTAGTGGGAAATGGAGAATGAGCTCCTTTAAATCACCGCTCTGTCACCAATCATTAAGAAACCTTTCCAAGAACATACATGTATCGTGTCTCCAGGAGGGCTGGGATTTGTGCAAGGTTCTGAGTAACATGCTACCACAGGAAGGTGGAGGTCCTGCTCAGCCCTAGAGACAGACACACACATGCAAACACACACACAGAAACCTTAGACACACAACTGGTAGTGTCGAGCCAAAGACTTAGCAGTATGAGGAGGGCAATGAACCCACCCATGCTCCAAAGAAGGAGAGGCCTTTCCCTGATCCACACGTGCATTCTCCCTCCTTCTCCCCCAAACCTGCCTCCTCCTCCAGCCCAAGCATTATTACATAGAATACGATTAGGCAGCGCTCTCAGGTTACAGAATTGTCAACGATGCTCTCGTTAAAACAACAGCACAGTCAAACAGACAGCATGCTAGCATGTGAAATGCGATCAGTTCTTTCAGACACGGCTCATGATGAATGGAGCCACACAAGGAGGACTGCAGCTATGCTGCACCCCGAGCCGAACTGGGAGAATGGCTACCTACCAAAGTGCTGCACACTCTCATTTCACCCTCAGAGGCATAAAAGAGGACTGCAAAGGACTCACGGGTCTCCCATGCTCTCCGCAAAGGACTCCCATTCCTCCTGCGGACCAAAGGTAACAACAAAAGCAGCTTTTTATTTGTAGAGCACACAACTTTTGGAAAATACACAGCTAAAACTGTCCCCGCTTTAAGTGCTGTAAAGCACTTAAAGCGGGGACAGTTTTAGCTGTGTAATTTGAAAAACTTGCCTCTAAGTGCCTAGATGATGAGGTTCGAATGGGGGACCTGTGTCCACTTGCGTTGAGCATTCTTTCAGTGAGAAAGGATTTGGTTACATTTTGACTCTTTAGCACTGATTCTCATTCTTGTCAATCAACTGTGAAATTTCTGTGTTAATTTCTAGCAGAGGTAATAGAGTTAGTCCAAAATCATAGGTGTATATAAGTCCAGGTGGACAAGTAGGCCCAGAATCCCAGGCACTGAGCTGAAAAGGGGATCATTTCCCAGTGGGCCTCACGTCCCACAGAAACCGCTGTGCAAAAGTCGAGAAACAGATACAGAAAGTGACTGGCCTAAGGCTTGTCACTTGAATGTGAGTGGCTGAATGAGTGGCGGATGGTTGGAAATGAAATCCAAATCCCCTGACCTCTAATTTCAGAGGGTGCAGTGCCTCCCCCATGCCCGATTTTAGAGTTAAACGTCTTAGCAAGAGCTTCACTGCACTGAAGTCACCCTGAAAAGACATTAGCTTCCATCCGCACAGTCATTGCCCCCTGGTCTCTAATGAGAGTTTGCCCAGTTAAAGTTGCAACATTGGGTTTAACGTGAGAGATCTTGACTTTCAGCCTGTAACTTTTGAAAAGGGTCGATGTACTTAGGGCTTCCTGCTGCAAAGTAAGAGTCAAGGACCCTCTTCCGCAAAGAGGAGCTGGCCTTAGTGGGAAATGGAGAATGAGCTCCTTTAAATCAAAGCTCTGTCACCAATCATTAAGAAACCTTTCCAAGAACATACATGTATCGTGTCTCCAGGAGGGCTGGGATTTGTGCAAGGTTCTGAGTAACATGCTACCACAGGAAGGTGGAGGTCCTGCTCAGCCCTAGAGACAGACACACACATGCAAACACACACACAGAAACCTTAGACACACAACTGGTAGTGTCGAGCCAAAAACTTACCAGTATGAGGAGGGCACTGAACCCACCCACGCTCCAAAGAAGGAGAGGCCTTTCCCTGATCCACACGTGCATTCTCCCTCCTTCTCCCCCAAACCTGCCTCCTCCTCAAGCCCACGCATTATTACATAGAATACGATTAGGCAGCGCTCTCAGGTTACAGAATTGTCAACGATGCTCTCGTTAAAACAACAGCACAGTCAAACAGACAGCATGCTAGCATGTGAAATGCGATCAGTTCTTTCAGACACGGCTCATGATGAATGGAGCCACACAAGGAGGACTGCAGCTATGCTGCGCCCCGAGCCGAACTGGGAGAATGGCTACCTACCAAAGTGCTGCACACTCTCATTTCACCCTCAGATGCAGAAAAGAGGACAGCAAAGGACTCACGGGTCTCCCATGCTCTCCGCAAAGGACTCCCATTCCTCCTGCGGACCAAAGGTAACAACAAAAGCAGCTTTTTATTTGTAGAGCACACAACTTTTGGAAAATACACAGCTAAAACTGTCCCCGCTTTAAGTGCTTTACAGCACTTAAAGCGGGGACAGTTTTAGCTGTGTAATTTGAAAAACTTGCCTCTAAGTGCCTAGATGATGAAGTTCGAATGGGGGACCTGTGTCCACTTGCGTTGAGCATTCTTTCAGTGAGAAAGGATTTGGTTACATTTTGACTCTTTAGCACTGATTCTCATTCTTGTCAATCAACTGTGAAATTTCTGTGTTAATTTCTAGCAGAGGTAATAGAGTTAGTCCAAAATCATAGGTGTATATAAGTCCAGGTGGACAAGTAGGCCCAGAATCCCAGGCACTGAGCTGAAAAGGGGATGATTTCCCAGTGGGCCTCACGTCCCACAGAAACCGCTGTGCAAAAGTCGAGAAACAGATACAGAAAGTGACTGGCCTAAGGCTTGTCACTTGAATGTGAGTGGCTGAATGAGTGGCGGATGGTTGGAAATGAAATCCAAATCCCCTGACCTCTAATTTCAGAGGGTGCAGTGCCTCCCCCATGCCCGATTTTAGAGTTAAACGTCTTAGCAAGAGCTTCACTGCACTGAAGTCACCCTGAAAAGACATTAGCTTCCATCCGCACAGTCATTGCCCCCTGGTCTCTAATGAGAGTTTGCCCAGTTAAAGTTGCAACATTGGGTTTAACGTGAGAGATCTTGACTTTCAGCCTGTAACTTTTGAAAAGGGTCGATGTACTTAGGGCTTCCTGCTACAAAGTAAGAGTCAAGGACCCTCTTCCGCAAAGAGGAGCTGGCCTTAGTGGGAAATGGAGAATGAGCTCCTTTAAATCACCGCTCTGTCACCAATCATTAAGAAACCTTTCCAAGAACATACATGTATCGTGTCTCCAGGAGGGCTGGGATTTGTGCAAGGTCCTGAGTAACATGCTACCACAGGAAGGTGGAGGTCCTGCTCAGCCCTAGAGACAGACACACACATGCAAACACACACACAGAAACCTTAGACACACAACTGGTAGTGTCGAGCCAAAGACTTAGCAGTATGAGGAGGGCACTGAACCCACCCACGCTCCAAAGAAGGAGAGGCCTTTCCCTGATCCACACGTGCATTCTCCCTCCTTCTCCCCCAAACCTGCCTCCTCCTCCAGCCCAAGCATTATTACATAGAATACGATTAGGCAGCGCTCTCAGGTTACAGAATTGTCAACGATGCTCTCGTTAAAACAACAGCACACTCAAACAGACAGCATGCTAGCATGTGAAATGCGATCAGTTCTTTCAGACACGGCTCATGATGAATGGAGCCACACAAGGAGGACTGCAGCTATGCTGCGCCCCGAGCCGAACTGGGAGAATGGCTACCTACCAAAGTGCTGCACACTCTCATTTCACCCTCAGAGGCAGAAAAGAGGACAGCAAAGGACTCACGGGTCTCCCATGCTCTCCGCAAAGGACTCCCATTCCTCCTGCGGACCAAAGGTAACAACAAAAGCAGCTTTTTATTTGTAGAGCACACAACTTTTGGAAAATACACAGCTAAAACTGTCCCCGCTTTAAGTGCTTTACAGCACTTAAAGCGGGGACAGTTTTAGCTGTGTAATTTGAAAAACTTGCCTCGAAGTGCCTAGATGATGAAGTTCGAATGGGGGACCTGTGTCCACTTGCGTTGAGCATTCTTTCAGTGAGAAAGGATTTGGTTACATTTTGACTCTTTAGCACTGATTCTCATTCTTGTCAATCAACTGTGAAATTTCTGTGTTAATTTCTAGCAGAGGTAATAGAGTTAGTCCAAAATCATAGGTGTATATAAGTCCAGGTGGACAAGTAGGCCCAGAATCCCAGGCACTGAGCTGAAAAGGGGATGATTTCCCAGTGGGCCTCACGTCCCACAGAAACCGCTGTGCAAAAGTCGAGAAACAGATACAGAAAGTGACTGGCCTAAGGCTTGTCACTTGAATGTGAGTGGCTGAATGAGTGGCGGATGGTTGGAAATGAAATCCAAATCCCCTGACCTCTAATTTCAGAGGGTGCAGTGCCTCCCCCATGCCCGATTTTAGAGTTAAACGTCTTAGCAAGAGCTTCACTGCACTGAAGTCACCCTGAAAAGACATTAGCTTCCATCCGCACAGTCATTGCCCCCTGGTCTCTAATGAGAGTTTGCCCAGTTAAAGTTGCAACATTGGGTTTAACGTGAGAGATCTTGACTTTCAGCCTGTAACTTTTGAAAAGGGTCGATGTACTTAGGGCTTCCTGCTACAAAGTAAGAGTCAAGGACCCTCTTCCGCAAAGAGGAGCTGGCCTTAGTGGGAAATGGAGAATGAGCTCCTTTAAATCACCGCTCTGTCACCAATCATTAAGAAACCTTTCCAAGAACATACATGTATCGTGTCTCCAGGAGGGCTGGGATTTGTGCAAGGTTCTGAGTAACATGCTACCACAGGAAGGTGGAGGTCCTGCTCAGCCCTAGAGACAGACACACACATGCAAACACACACACAGAAACCTTAGACACACAACTGGTAGTGTCGAGCCAAAGACTTAGCAGTATGAGGAGGGCAATGAACCCACCCATGCTCCAAAGAAGGAGAGGCCTTTCCCTGATCCACACGTGCATTCTCCCTCCTTCTCCCCCAAACCTGCCTCCTCCTCCAGCCCAAGCATTATTACATAGAATACGATTAGGCAGCGCTCTCAGGTCACAGAATTGTCAACGATGCTCTCGTTAAAACAACAGCACAGTCAAACAGACAGCATGCTAGCATGTGAAATGCGATCAGTTCTTTCAGACACGGCTCATGATGAATGGAGCCACACAAGGAGGACTGCAGCTTTGCTGCGCCCCGAGCCGAACTGGGAGAATGGCTACCTACCAAAGTGCTGCACACTCTCATTTCACCCTCAGAGGCAGAAAAGAGGACTGCAAAGGACTCACGGGTCTCCCATGCTCTCCGCAAAGGACTCCCATTCCTCCTGCGGACCAAAGGTAACAACAAAAGCAGCTTTTTATTTGTAGAGCACACAACTTTTGGAAAATACACAGCTAAAACTGTCCCCGCTTTAAGTGCTTTACAGCACTTAAAGCGGGGACAGTTTTAGCTGTGTAATTTGAAAAATTTGCCTCTAAGTGCCTAGATGATGAAGTTCGAATGGGGGACCTGTGTCCACTTGCGTTGAGCATTCTTTCAGTGAGAAAGGATTTGGTTACATTTTGACTCTTTAGCACTGATTCTCATTCTTGTCAATCAACTGTGAAATTTCTGTGTTAATTTCTAGCAGAGGTAATAGAGTTAGTCCAAAATCATAGGTGTATATAAGTCCAGGTGGACAAGTAGGCCCAGAATCCCAGGCACTGAGCTGAAAAGGGGATGATTTCCCAGTGGGCCTCACGTCCCACAGAAACCGCTGTGCAAAAGTCGAGAAACAGATACAGAAAGTGACTGGCCTAAGGCTTGTCACTTGAATCTGAGTGGCTGAATGAGTGGCGGATGGTTGGAAATGAAATCCAAATCCCCTGACCTCTAATTTCAGAGGGTGCAGTGCCTCCCCCATGCCCGATTTTAGAGTTAAACGTCTTAGCAAGAGCTTTACAGCACTGAAGTCACCCTGAAAAGACATTAGCTTCCATCCGCACAGTCATTGCCCCCTGGTCTCTATTGAGAGTTTGCCCAGTTAAAGTTGCAACATTGGGTTTAACGTGAGAGATCTTGACTTTCAGCCTGTAACTTTTGAAAAGGGTCGATGTACTTAGGGCTTCCTGCTACAAAGTAAGAGTCAAGGACCCTCTTCCGCAAAGAGGAGCTGGCCTTAGTGGGAAATGGAGAATGAGCTCCTTTAAATCACCGCTCTGTCACCAATCATTAAGAAACCTTTCCAAGAACATACATGTATCGTGTCTCCAGGAGGGCTGGGATTTGTGCAAGGTCCTGAGTAACATGCTACCACAGGAAGGTGGAGGTCCTGCTCAGCCCTAGAGACAGACACACACATGCAAACACACACACAGAAACCTTAGACACACAACTGGTAGTGTCGAGCCAAAGACTTAGCAGTATGAGGAGGGCACTGAACCCACCCACGCTCCAAAGAAGGAGAGGCCTTTCCCTGATCCACACGTGCATTCTCCCTCCTTCTCCCCCAAACCTGCCTCCTCCTCCAGCCCAAGCATTATTACATAGAATACGATTAGGCAGCGCTCTCAGGTTACAGAATTGTCAACGATGCTCTCGTTAAAACAACAGCACAGTCAAACAGACAGCATGCTAGCATGTGAAATGCGATCAGTTCTTTCAGACACGGCTCATGATGAATGGAGCCACACAAGGAGGACTGCAGCTATGCTGCGCCCCGAGCCGAACTGGGAGAATGGCTACCTACCAAAGTGCTGCACACTCTCATTTCACCCTCAGAGGCAGAAAAGAGGACTGCAAAGGACTCACGGGTCTCCCATGCTCTCCGCAAAGGACTCCCATTCCTCCTGCGGACCAAAGGTAACAACAAAAGCAGCTTTTTATTTGTAGAGCACACAACTTTTGGAAAATACACAGCTAAAACTGTCCCCGCTTTAAGTGCTTTACAGCACTTAAAGCGGGGACAGTTTTAGCTGTGTAATTTGAAAAACTTGCCTCTAAGTGCCTAGATGATGAAGTTCGAATGGGGGACCTGTGTCCACTTGCGTTGAGCATTCTTTCAGTGAGAAAGGATTTGGTTACATTTTGACTCTTTAGCACTGATTCTCATTCTTGTCAATCAACTGTGAAATTTCTGTGCTAATTTCTAGCAGAGGTAATAGAGTTAGTCCAAAATCATAGGTGTATATAAGTCCAGGTGGACAAATAGGCCCAGAATCCCAGGCACTGAGCTGAAAAGGGGATGATTTCCCAGTGGGCCTCACGTCCCACAGAAACCGCTGTGCAAAAGTCGAGAAACAGATACAGAAAGTGACTGGCCTAAGGCTTGTCACTTGAATGTGAGTGGCTGAATGAGTGGCGGATGGTTGGAAATGAAATCCAAATCCCCTGACCTCTAATTTCAGAGGGTGCAGTGCCTCCCCCATGCCCGATTTTAGAGTTAAACGTCTTAGCAAGAGCTTCACTGCACTGAAGTCACCCTGAAAGGCATTAGCTTCCATCCGCGCAGTCATTGCCCACTGGTCTCTAATGAGAGTTTGCCCAGTTAAAGTTGCAACATTGGGTTTAACGTGAGAGATCTTGACTTTCAGCCTGTAACTTTTGAAAAGGGTCGATGTACTTAGGGCTTCCTGCTACAAAGTTAGAGTCAAGGACCCTCTTCCGCAAAGAGGAGCTGGCCTTAGTGGGAAATGGAGAATGAGCTCCTTTAAATCAAAGCTCTCTCACCAATCATTAAGAAACCTTTCCAAGAACATACATGTATCGTGTCTCCAGGAGGGCTGGGATTTGTGCAAGGTTCTGAGTAACATGCTACCACAGGAAGGTGGAGGTCCTGCTCAGCCCTAGAGACAGACACACACATGCAAACACACACACAGAAACCTTAGACACACAACTGGTAGTGTCGAGCCAAAGACTTAGCAGTATGAGGAGGGCACTGAACCCACCCACGCTCCAAAGAAGGAGAGGCCTTTCCCTGATCCACACGTGCATTCTCCCTCCTTCTCCCCCAAACCTGCCTCCTCCTCAAGCCCAAGCATTATTACATAGAATACGATTAGGCAGCGCTCTCAGGTTACAGAATTGTCAACGATGCTCTCGTTAAAACAACAGCACAGTCAAACAGACAGCATGCTAGCATGTGAAATGCGATCAGTTCTTTCAGACACGGCTCATGATGAATGGAGCCACACAAGGAGGACTGCAGCTATGCTGCGCCCCGAGCTGAACTGGGAGAATGGCTACCTACCAAAGTGCTGCACACTCTCATTTCACCCTCAGAGGCAGAAAAGAGGACTGCAAAGGACTCACGGGTCTCCCATGCTCTCCGCAAAGGACTCCCATTCCTCCTGCGGACCAAAGGTAACAACAAAAGCAGCTTTTTATTTGTAGAGCACACAACTTTTGGAAAATACACAGCTAAAACTGTCCCCGCTTTAAGTGCTGTAAAGCACTTAAAGCGGGGACAGTTTTAGCTGTGTAATTTGAAAAACTTGCCTCTAAGTGCCTAGATGATGAAGTTCGAATGGGGGACCTGTGTCCACTTGCGTTGAGCATTCTTTCAGTGAGAAAGGATTTGGTTACATTTTGACTCTTTAGCACTGATTCTCATTCTTGTCAATCAACTGTGAAATTTCTGTGTTAATTTCTAGCAGAGGTAATAGAGTTAGTCCAAAATCATAGGTGTATATAAGTCCAGGTGGACAAGTAGGCCCAGAATCCCAGGCACTGAGCTGAAAAGGGGATGATTTCCCAGTGGGCCTCACGTCCCACAGAAACCGCTGTGCAAAAGTCGAGAAACAGATACAGAAAGTGACTGGCCTAAGGCTTGTCACTTGAATCTGAGTGGCTGAATGAGTGGCGGATGGTTGGAAATGAAATCCAAATCCCCTGACCTCTAATTTCAGAGGGTGCAGTGCCTCCCCCATGCCCGATTTTAGAGTTAAACGTCTTAGCAAGAGCTTCACTGCACTGAAGTCACCCTGAAAAGACATTAGCTTCCATCCGCACAGTCATTGCCCCCTGGTCTCTAATGAGAGTTTGCCCAGTTAAAGTTGCAACATTGGGTTTAACGTGAGAGATCTTGACTTTCAGCCTGTAACTTTTGAAAAGGGTCGATGTACTTAGGGCTTCCTGCTACAAAGTAAGAGTCAAGGACCCTCTTCCGCAAAGAGGAGCTGGCCTTAGTGGGAAATGGAGAATGAGTTCCTTTAAATCACCGCTCTGTCACCAATCATTAAGAAACCTTTCCAAGAACATACATGTATCGTGTCTCCAGGAGGGCTGGGATTTGTGCAAGGTCCTGAGTAACATGCTACCACAGGAAGGTGGAGGTCCTGCTCAGCCCTAGAGACAGACACACACATGCAAACACACACACAGAAACCTTAGACACACAACTGGTAGTGTCGAGCCAAAGACTTAGCAGTATGAGGAGGGCACTGAACCCACCCACGCTCCAAAGAAGGAGAGGCCTTTCCCTGATCCACACGTGCATTCTCCCTCCTTCTCCCCCAAACCTGCCTCCTCCTCCAGCCCAAGCATTATTACATAGAATACGATTAGGCAGCGCTCTCAGGTTACAGAATTGTCAACGATGCTCTCGTTAAAACAACAGCACACTCAAACAGACAGCATGCTAGCATGTGAAATGCGATCAGTTCTTTCAGACACGGCTCATGATGAATGGAGCCACACAAGGAGGACTGCAGCTATGCTGCGCCCCGAGCCGAACTGGGAGAATGGCTACCTACCAAAGTGCTGCACACTCTCATTTCACCCTCAGAGGCAGAAAAGAGGACTGCAAAGGACTCACGGGTCTCCCATGCTCTCCGCAAAGGACTCCCATTCCTCCTGCGGACCAAAGGTAACAACAAAAGCAGCTTTTTATTTGTAGAGCACACAACTTTTGGAAAATACACAGCTAAAACTGTCCCCGCTTTAAGTGCTGTAAAGCACTTAAAGCGGGGACAGTTTTAGCTGTGTAATTTGAAAAACTTGCCTCTAAGTGCCTAGATGATGAAGTTCGAATGGGGGACCTGTGTCCACTTGCGTTGAGCATTCTTTCAGTGAGAAAGGATTTGGTTACATTTTGACTCTTTAGCACTGATTCTCATTCTTGTCAATCAACTGTGAAATTTCTGTGTTAATTTCTAGCAGAGGTAATAGAGTTAGTCCAAAATCATAGGTGTATATAAGTCCAGGTGGACAAGTAGGCCCAGAATCCCAGGCACTGAGCTGAAAAGGGGATGATTTCCCAGTGGGCCTCACGTCCCACAGAAACCGCTGTGCAAAAGTCGAGAAACAGATACAGAAAGTGACTGGCCTAAGGCTTGTCACTTGAATCTGAGTGGCTGAATGAGTGGCGGATGGTTGGAAATGAAATCCAAATCCCCTGACCTCTAATTTCAGAGGGTGCAGTGCCTCCCCCATGCCCGATTTTAGAGTTAAACGTCTTAGCAAGAGCTTCACTGCACTGAAGTCACCCTGAAAAGACATTAGCTTCCATCCGCACAGTCATTGCCCCCTGGTCTCTAATGAGAGTTTGCCCAGTTAAAGTTGCAACATTGGGTTTAACGTGAGAGATCTTGACTTTCAGCCTGTAACTTTTGAAAAGGGTCGATGTACTTAGGGCTTCCTGCTACAAAGTAAGAGTCAAGGACCCTCTTCCGCAAAGAGGAGCTGGCCTTAGTGGGAAATGGAGAATGAGCTCATTTAAATCAAAGCTCTCTCACCAATCATTAAGAAAACTTTCCAAGAACATACATGTATCGTGTCTCCAGGAGGGCTGGGATTTGTGCAAGGTTCTGAGTAACATGCTACCACAGGAAGGTGGAGGTCCTGCTCAGCCCTAGAGACAGACACACAAATGCAAACACACACACAGAAACCTTAGACACACAACTGGTAGTGTCGAGCCAAAGACTTAGCAGTATGAGGAGGGCAATGAACCCACCCATGCTCCAAAGAAGGAGAGGCCTTTCCCTGATCCACACGTGCATTCTCCCTCCTTCTCCCCCAAACCTGCCTCCTCCTCCAGCCCAAGCATTATTACATAGAATACGATTAGGCAGCGCTCTCAGGTTACAGAATTGTCAACGATGCTCTCGTTAAAACAACAGCACAGTCAAACAGACAGCATGCTAGCATGTGAAATGCGATCAGTTCTTTCAGACACGGCTCATGATGAATGGAGCCACACAAGGAGGACTGCAGCTATGCTGCGCCCCGAGCCGAACTGGGAGAATGGCTACCTACCAAAGTGCTGCACACTCTCATTTCACCCTCAGAGGCAGAAAAGAGGACTGCAAAGGACTCACGGGTCTCCCATGCTCTCCGCAAAGGACTCCCATTCCTCCTGCGGACCAAAGGTAACAACAAAAGCAGCTTTTTATTTGTAGAGCACACAACTTTTGGAAAATACACAGCTAAAACTGTCCCCGCTTTAAGTGCTGTAAAGCACTTAAAGCGGGGACAGTTTTAGCTGTGTAATTTGAAAAACTTGCCTCTAAGTGCCTAGATGATGAAGTTCGAATGGGGGACCTGTGTCCACTTGCGTTGAGCATTCTTTCAGTGAGAAAGGATTTGGTTACATTTTGACTCTTTAGCACTGATTCTCATTCTTGTCAATCAACTGTGAAATTTCTGTGTTAATTTCTAGCAGAGGTAATAGAGTTAGTCCAAAATCATAGGTGTATATAAGTCCAGGTGGACAAGTAGGCCCAGAATCCCAGGCACTGAGCTGAAAAGGGGATGATTTCCCAGTGGGCCTCACGTCCCACAGAAACCGCTGTGCAAAAGTCGAGAAACAGATACAGAAAGTGACTGGCCTAAGGCTTGTCACTTGAATGTGAGTGGCTGAATGAGTGGCGGATGGTTGGAAATGAAATCCAAATCCCCTGACCTCTAATTTCAGAGGGTGCAGTGCCTCCCCCATGCCCGATTTTAGAGTTAAACGTCTTAGCAAGAGCTTCACTGCACTGAAGTCACCCTGAAAAGACATTAGCTTCCATCCGCACAGTCATTGCCCCCTGGTCTCTAATGAGAGTTTGCCCAGTTAAAGTTGCAACATTGGGTTTAACGTGAGAGATCTTGACTTTCAGCCTGTAACTTTTGAAAAGGGTCGATGTACTTAGGGCTTCCTGCTACAAAGTAAGAGTCAAGGACCCTCTTCCGCAAAGAGGAGCTGGCCTTAGTGGGAAATGGAGAATGAGCTCCTTTAAATCAAAGCTCTGTCACCAATCATTAAGAAACCTTTCCAAGAACATACATGTATCGTGTCTCCAGGAGGGCTGGGATTTGTGCAAGGTTCTGAGTAACATGCTACCACAGGAAGGTGGAGGTCCTGCTCAGCCCTAGAGACAGACACACAAATGCAAACACACACACAGAAACCTTAGACACACAACTGGTAGTGTCGAGCCAAAGACTTAGCAGTATGAGGAGGGCAATGAACCCACCCATGCTCCAAAGAAGGAGAGGCCTTTCCCTGATCCACACGTGCATTCTCCCTCCTTCTCCCCCAAACCTGCCTCCTCCTCCAGCCCAAGCATTATTACATAGAATACGATTAGGCAGCGCTCTCAGGTTACAGAATTGTCAACGATGCTCTCGTTAAAACAACAGCACAGTCAAACAGACAGCATGCTAGCATGTGAAATGCGATCAGTTCTTTCAGACACGGCTCATGATGAATGGAGCCACACAAGGAGGACTGCAGCTATGCTGCGCCCCGAGCCGAACTGGGAGAATGGCTACCTACCAAAGTGCTGCACACTCTCATTTCACCCTCAGAGGCAGAAAAGAGGACTGCAAAGGACTCACGGGTCTCCCATGCTCTCCGCAAAGGACTCCCATTCCTCCTGCGGACCAAAGGTAACAACAAAAGCAGCTTTTTATTTGTAGAGCACACAACTTTTGGAAAATACACAGCTAAAACTGTCCCCGCTTTAAGTGCTGTAAAGCACTTAAAGCGGGGACAGTTTTAGCTGTGTAATTTGAAAAACTTGCCTCTAAGTGCCTAGATGATGAAGTTCGAATGGGGGACCTGTGTCCACTTGCGTTGAGCATTCTTTCAGTGAGAAAGGATTTGGTTACATTTTGACTCTTTAGCACTGATTCTCATTCTTGTCAATCAACTGTGAAATTTCTGTGTTAATTTCTAGCAGAGGTAATAGAGTTAGTCCAAAATCATAGGTGTATATAAGTCCAGGTGGACAAGTAGGCCCAGAATCCCAGGCACTGAGCTGAAAAGGGGATGATTTCCCAGTGGGCCTCACGTCCCACAGAAACCGCTGTGCAAAAGTCGAGAAACAGATACAGAAAGTGACTGGCCTAAGGCTTGTCACTTGAATCTGAGTGGCTGAATGAGTGGCGGATGGTTGGAAATGAAATCCAAATCCCCTGACCTCTAATTTCAGAGGGTGCAGTGCCTCCCCCATGCCCGATTTTAGAGTTAAACGTCTTAGCAAGAGCTTCACTGCACTGAAGTCACCCTGAAAAGACATTAGCTTCCATCCGCACAGTCATTGCCCCCTGGTCTCTAATGAGAGTTTGCCCAGTTAAAGTTGCAACATTGGGTTTAACGTGAGAGATCTTGACTTTCAGCCTGTAACTTTTGAAAAGGGTCGATGTACTTAGGGCTTCCTGCTACAAAGTAAGAGTCAAGGACCCTCTTCCGCAAAGAGGAGCTGGCCTTAGTGGGAAATGGAGAATGAGCTCCTTTAAATCAAAGCTCTGTCACCAATCATTAAGAAAACTTTCCAAGAACATACATGTATCGTGTCTCCAGGAGGGCTGGGATTTGTGCAAGGTTCTGAGTAACATGCTACCACAGGAAGGTGGAGGTCCTGCTCAGCCCTAGAGACAGACACACACATGCAAACACACACACAGAAACCTTAGACACACAACTGGTAGTGTCGAGCCAAAGACTTAGCAGTATGAGGAGGGCACTGAACCCACCCACGCTCCAAAGAAGGAGAGGCCTTTCCCTGATCCACACGTGCATTCTCCCTCCTTCTCCCCCAAACCTGCCTCCTCCTCCAGCCCAAGCATTATTACATAGAATACGATTAGGCAGCGCTCTCAGGTTACAGAATTGTCAACGATGCTCTCGTTAAAACAACAGCACAGTCAAACAGACAGCATGCTAGCATGTGAAATGCGATCAGTTCTTTCAGACACAGCTCATGATGAATGGAGCCACACAAGGAGGACTGCAGCTATGCTGCGCCCCGAGCCGAACTGGGAGAATGGCTACCTACCAAAGTGCTGCACACTCTCATTTCACCCTCAGAGGCAGAAAAGAGGACAGCAAAGGACTCACGGGTCTCCCATGCTCTCCGCAAAGGACTCCCATTCCTCCTGCGGACCAAAGGTAACAACAAAAGCAGCTTTTTATTTGTAGAGCACACAACTTTTGGAAAATACACAGCTAAAACTGTCCCCGCTTTAAGTGCTTTACAGCACTTAAAGCGGGGACAGTTTTAGCTGTGTAATTTGAAAAACTTGCCTCTAAGTGCCTAGATGATGAAGTTCGAATGGGGGACCTGTGTCCACTTGCGTTGAGCATTCTTTCAGTGAGAAAGGATTTGGTTACATTTTGACTCTTCAGCACTGATTCTCATTCTTGTCAATCAACTGTGAAATTTCTGTGTTAATTTCTAGCAGAGGTAATAGAGTTAGTCCAAAATCATAGGTGTATATAAGTCCAGGTGGACAAGTAGGCCCAGAATCCCAGGCACTGAGCTGAAAAGGGGATGATTTCCCAGTGGGCCTCACGTCCCACAGAAACCGCTGTGCAAAAGTCGAGAAACAGATACAGAAAGTGACTGGCCTAAGGCTTGTCACTTGAATCTGAGTGGCTGAATGAGTGGCGGATGGTTGGAAATGAAATCCAAATCCCCTGACCTCTAATTTCAGAGGGTGCAGTGCCTCCCCCATGCCCGATTTTAGAGTTAAACGTCTTAGCAAGAGCTTCACTGCACTGAAGTCACCCTGAAAAGACATTAGCTTCCATCCGCACAGTCATTGCCCCCTGGTCTCTAATGAGAGTTTGCCCAGTTAAAGTTGCAACATTGGGTTTAACGTGAGAGATCTTGACTTTCAGCCTGTAACTTTTGAAAAGGGTCGATGTACTTAGGGCTTCCTGCTACAAAGTAAGAGTCAAGGACCCTGTTCCGCAAAGAGGAGCTGGCCTTAGTGGGAAATGGAGAATGAGCTCCTTTAAATCAAAGCTCTGTCACCAATCATTAAGAAAACTTTCCAAGAACATACATGTATCGTGTCTCCAGGAGGGCTGGGATTTGTGCAAGGTTCTGAGTAACATGCTACCACAGGAAGGTGGAGGTCCTGCTCAGCCCTAGAGACAGACACACAAATGCAAACACACACACAGAAACCTTAGACACACAACTGGTAGTGTCGAGCCAAAGACTTAGCAGTATGAGGAGGGCACTGAACCCACCCACGCTCCAAAGAAGGAGAGGCCTTTCCCTGATCCACACGTGCATTCTCCCTCCTTCTCCCCCAAACCTGCCTCCTCCTCCAGCCCAAGCATTATTACATAGAATACGATTAGGCAGCGCTCTCAGGTTACAGAATTGTCAACGATGCTCTCGTTAAAACAACAGCACAGTCAAACAGACAGCATGCTAGCATGTGAAATGCGATCAGTTCTTTCAGACACGGCTCATGATGAATGGAGCCACACAAGGAGGACTGCAGCTATGCTGCGCCCCGAGACGAACTGGGAGAATGGCTACCTACCAAAGTGCTGCACACTCTCATTTCACCCTCAGAGGCAGAAAAGAGGACTGCAAAGGACTCACGGGTCTCCCATGCTCTCCGCAAAGGACTCCCATTCCTCCTGCGGACCAAAGGTAACAACAAAAGCAGCTTTTTATTTGTAGAGCACACAACTTTTGGAAAATACACAGCTAAAACTGTCCCCGCTTTAAGTGCTGTAAAGCACTTAAAGCGGGGACAGTTTTAGCTGTGTAATTTGAAAAACTTGCCTCTAAGTGCCTAGATGATGAAGTTCGAATGGGGGACCTGTGTCCACTTGCGTTGAGCATTCTTTCAGTGAGAAAGGATTTGGTTACATTTTGACTCTTTAGCACTGATTCTCATTCTTGTCAATCAACTGTGAAATTTCTGTGTTAATTTCTAGCAGAGGTAATAGAGTTAGTCCAAAATCATAGGTGTATATAAGTCCAGGTGGACAAGTAGGCCCAGAATCCCAGGCACTGAGCTGAAAAGGGGATGATTTCCCAGTGGGCCTCACGTCCCACAGAAACCGCTGTGCAAAAGTCGAGAAACAGATACAGAAAGTGACTGGCCTAAGGCTTGTCACTTGAATCTGAGTGGCTGAATGAGTGGCGGATGGTTGGAAATGAAATCCAAATCCCCTGACCTCTAATTTCAGAGGGTGCAGTGCCTCCCCCATGCCCGATTTTAGAGTTAAACGTCTTAGCAAGAGCTTCACTGCACTGAAGTCACCCTGAAAAGACATTAGCTTCCATCCGCACAGTCATTGCCCCCTGGTCTCTAATGAGAGTTTGCCCAGTTAAAGTTGCAACATTGGGTTTAACGTGAGAGATCTTGACTTTCAGCCTGTAACTTTTGAAAAGGGTCGATGTACTTAGGGCTTCCTGCTACAAAGTAAGAGTCAAGGACCCTCTTCCGCAAAGAGGAGCTGGCCTTAGTGGGAAATGGAGAATGAGCTCCTTTAAATCAAAGCTCTGTCACCAATCATTAAGAAAACTTTCCAAGAACATACATGTATCGTGTCTCCAGGAGGGCTGGGATTTGTGCAAGGTTCTGAGTAACATGCTACCACAGGAAGGTGGAGGTCCTGCTCAGCCCTAGAGACAGACACACACATGCAAACACACACACAGAAACCTTAGACACACAACTGGTAGTGTCGAGCCAAAGACTTAGCAGTATGAGGAGGGCACTGAACCCACCCACGCTCCAAAGAAGGAGAGGCCTTTCCCTGATCCACACGTGCATTCTCCCTCCTTCTCCCCCAAACCTGCCTCCTCCTCCAGCCCAAGCATTATTACATAGAATACGATTAGGCAGCGCTCTCAGGTTACAGAATTGTCAACGATGCTCTCGTTAAAACAACAGCACAGTCAAACAGACAGCATGCTAGCATGTGAAATGCGATCAGTTCTTTCAGACACAGCTCATGATGAATGGAGCCACACAAGGAGGACTGCAGCTATGCTGCGCCCCGAGCCGAACTGGGAGAATGGCTACCTACCAAAGTGCTGCACACTCTCATTTCACCCTCAGAGGCAGAAAAGAGGACAGCAAAGGACTCACGGGTCTCCCATGCTCTCCGCAAAGGACTCCCATTCCTCCTGCGGACCAAAGGTAACAACAAAAGCAGCTTTTTATTTGTAGAGCACACAACTTTTGGAAAATACACAGCTAAAACTGTCCCCGCTTTAAGTGCTTTACAGCACTTAAAGCGGGGACAGTTTTAGCTGTGTAATTTGAAAAACTTGCCTCTAAGTGCCTAGATGATGAAGTTCGAATGGGGGACCTGTGTCCACTTGCGTTGAGCATTCTTTCAGTGAGAAAGGATTTGGTTACATTTTGACTCTTCAGCACTGATTCTCATTCTTGTCAATCAACTGTGAAATTTCTGTGTTAATTTCTAGCAGAGGTAATAGAGTTAGTCCAAAATCATAGGTGTATATAAGTCCAGGTGGACAAGTAGGCCCAGAATCCCAGGCACTGAGCTGAAAAGGGGATGATTTCCCAGTGGGCCTCACGTCCCACAGAAACCGCTGTGCAAAAGTCGAGAAACAGATACAGAAAGTGACTGGCCTAAGGCTTGTCACTTGAATCTGAGTGGCTGAATGAGTGGCGGATGGTTGGAAATGAAATCCAAATCCCCTGACCTCTAATTTCAGAGGGTGCAGTGCCTCCCCCATGCCCGATTTTAGAGTTAAACGTCTTAGCAAGAGCTTCACTGCACTGAAGTCACCCTGAAAAGACATTAGCTTCCATCCGCACAGTCATTGCCCCCTGGTCTCTAATGAGAGTTTGCCCAGTTAAAGTTGCAACATTGGGTTTAACGTGAGAGATCTTGACTTTCAGCCTGTAACTTTTGAAAAGGGTCGATGTACTTAGGGCTTCCTGCTACAAAGTAAGAGTCAAGGACCCTGTTCCGCAAAGAGGAGCTGGCCTTAGTGGGAAATGGAGAATGAGCTCCTTTAAATCAAAGCTCTGTCACCAATCATTAAGAAAACTTTCCAAGAACATACATGTATCGTGTCTCCAGGAGGGCTGGGATTTGTGCAAGGTTCTGAGTAACATGCTACCACAGGAAGGTGGAGGTCCTGCTCAGCCCTAGAGACAGACACACAAATGCAAACACACACACAGAAACCTTAGACACACAACTGGTAGTGTCGAGCCAAAGACTTAGCAGTATGAGGAGGGCACTGAACCCACCCACGCTCCAAAGAAGGAGAGGCCTTTCCCTGATCCACACGTGCATTCTCCCTCCTTCTCCCCCAAACCTGCCTCCTCCTCCAGCCCAAGCATTATTACATAGAATACGATTAGGCAGCGCTCTCAGGTTACAGAATTGTCAACGATGCTCTCGTTAAAACAACAGCACAGTCAAACAGACAGCATGCTAGCATGTGAAATGCGATCAGTTCTTTCAGACACGGCTCATGATGAATGGAGCCACACAAGGAGGACTGCAGCTATGCTGCGCCCCGAGACGAACTGGGAGAATGGCTACCTACCAAAGTGCTGCACACTCTCATTTCACCCTCAGAGGCAGAAAAGAGGACTGCAAAGGACTCACGGGTCTCCCATGCTCTCCGCAAAGGACTCCCATTCCTCCTGCGGACCAAAGGTAACAACAAAAGCAGCTTTTTATTTGTAGAGCACACAACTTTTGGAAAATACACAGCTAAAACTGTCCCCGCTTTAAGTGCTGTAAAGCACTTAAAGCGGGGACAGTTTTAGCTGTGTAATTTGAAAAACTTGCCTCTAAGTGCCTAGATGATGAAGTTCGAATGGGGGACCTGTGTCCACTTGCGTTGAGCATTCTTTCAGTGAGAAAGGATTTGGTTACATTTTGACTCTTTAGCACTGATTCTCATTCTTGTCAATCAACTGTGAAATTTCTGTGTTAATTTCTAGCAGAGGTAATAGAGTTAGTCCAAAATCATAGGTGTATATAAGTCCAGGTGGACAAGTAGGCCCAGAATCCCAGGCACTGAGCTGAAAAGGGGATGATTTCCCAGTGGGCCTCACGTCCCACAGAAACCGCTGTGCAAAAGTCGAGAAACAGATACAGAAAGTGACTGGCCTAAGGCTTGTCACTTGAATCTGAGTGGCTGAATGAGTGGCGGATGGTTGGAAATGAAATCCAAATCCCCTGACCTCTAATTTCAGAGGGTGCAGTGCCTCCCCCATGCCCGATTTTAGAGTTAAACGTCTTAGCAAGAGCTTCACTGCACTGAAGTCACCCTGAAAAGACATTAGCTTCCATCCGCACAGTCATTGCCCCCTGGTCTCTAATGAGAGTTTGCCCAGTTAAAGTTGCAACATTGGGTTTAACGTGAGAGATCTTGACTTTCAGCCTGTAACTTTTGAAAAGGGTCGATGTACTTAGGGCTTCCTGCTACAAAGTAAGAGTCAAGGACCCTCTTCCGCAAAGAGGAGCTGGCCTTAGTGGGAAATGGAGAATGAGCTCCTTTAAATCACCGCTCTGTCACCAATCATTAAGAAACCTTTCCAAGAACATACATGTATCGTGTCTCCAGGAGGGATGGGATTTGTGCAAGGTCCTGAGTAACATGCTACCACAGGAAGGTGGAGGTCCTGCTCAGCCCTAGAGACAGACACACACATGCAAACACACACACAGAAACCTTAGACACACAACTGGTAGTGTCGAGCCAAAGACTTAGCAGTATGAGGAGGGCACTGAACCCACCCACGCTCCAAAGAAGGAGAGGCCTTTCCCTGATCCACACGTGCATTCTCCCTCCTTCTCCCCCAAACCTGCCTCCTCCTCCAGCCCAAGCATTATTACATAGAATACGATTAGGCAGCGCTCTCAGGTTACAGAATTGTCAACGATGCTCTCGTTAAAACAACAGCACAGTCAAACAGACAGCATGCTAGCATGTGAAATGCGATCAGTTCTTTCAGACACGGCTCATGATGAATGGAGCCACACAAGGAGGACTGCAGCTATGCTGCGCCCCGAGCCGAACTGGGAGAATGGCTACCTACCAAAGTGCTGCACACTCTCATTTCACCCTCAGAGGCAGAAAAGAGGACTGCAAAGGACTCACGGGTCGCCCATGCTCTCCGCAAAGGACTCCCATTCCTCCTGCGGACCAAAGGTAACAACAAAAGCAGCTTTTTATTTGTAGAGCACACAACTTTTGGAAAATACACAGCTAAAACTGTCCCCGCTTTAAGTGCTTTACAGCACTTAAAGCGGGGACAGTTTTAGCTGTGTAATTTGAAAAACTTGCCTCTAAGTGCCTAGATGATGAAGTTCGAATGGGGGACCTGTGTCCACTTGCGTTGAGCATTCTTTCAGTGAGAAAGGATTTGGTTACATTTTGACTCTTTAGCACTGATTCTCATTCTTGTCAATCAACTGTGAAATTTCTGTGTTAATTTCTAGCAGAGGTAATAGAGTTAGTCCAAAATCATAGGTGTATATAAGTCCAGGTGGACAAGTAGGCCCAGAATCCCAGGCACTGAGCTGAAAAGGGGATGATTTCCCAGTGGGCCTCACGTCCCACAGAAACCGCTGTGCAAAAGTCGAGAAACAGATACAGAAAGTGACTGGCCTAAGGCTTGTCACTTGAATCTGAGTGGCTGAATGAGTGGCGGATGGTTGGAAATGAAATCCAAATCCCCTGACCTCTAATTTCAGAGGGTGCAGTGCCTCCCCCATGCCCGATTTTAGAGTTAAACGTCTTAGCAAGAGCTTCACTGCACTGAAGTCACCCTGAAAAGACATTAGCTTCCATCCGCACAGTCATTGCCCCCTGGTCTCTAATGAGAGTTTGCCCAGTTAAAGTTGCAACATTGGGTTTAACGTGAGAGATCTTGACTTTCAGCCTGTAACTTTTGAAAAGGGTCGATGTACTTAGGGCTTCCTGCTACAAAGTAAGAGTCAAGGACCCTCTTCCGCAAAGAGGAGCTGGCCTTAGTGGGAAATGGAGAATGAGCTCCTTTAAATCACCGCTCTGTCACCAATCATTAAGAAACCTTTCCAAGAACATACATGTATCGTGTCTCCAGGAGGGCTGGGATTTGTGCAAGGTCCTGAGTAACATGCTACCACAGGAAGGTGGAGGTCCTGCTCAGCCCTAGAGACAGACACACACATGCAAACACACACACAGAAACCTTAGACACACAACTGGTAGTGTCGAGCCAAAGACTTAGCAGTATGAGGAGGGCACTGAACACACCCACGCTCCAAAGAAGGAGAGGCCTTTCCCTGATCCACACGTGCATTCTCCCTCCTTCTCCCCCAAACCTGCCTCCTCCTCCAGCCCAAGCATTATTACATAGAATACGATTAGGCAGCGCTCTCAGGTTACAGAATTGTCAACGATGCTCTCGTTAAAACAACAGCACAGTCAAACAGACAGCATGCTAGCATGTGAAATGCGATCAGTTCTTTCAGACACGGCTCATGATGAATGGAGCCACACAAGGAGGACTGCAGCTATGCTGCGCCCCGAGCCGAACTGGGAGAATGGCTACCTACCAAAGTGCTGCACACTCTCATTTCACCCTCAGAGGCAGAAAAGAGGACTGCAAAGGACTCACGGGTCTCCCATGCTCTCCGCAAAGGACTCCCATTCCTCCTGCGGACCAAAGGTAACAACAAAAGCAGCTTTTTATTTGTAGAGCACACAACTTTTGGAAAATACACAGCTAAAACTGTCCCCGCTTTAAGTGCTTTACAGCACTTAAAGCGGGGACAGTTTTAGCTGTGTAATTTGAAAAACTTGCCTCGAAGTGCCTAGATGATGAAGTTCGAATGGGGGACCTGTGTCCACTTGCGTTGAGCATTCTTTCAGTGAGAAAGGATTTGGTTACATTTTGACTCTTTAGCACTGATTCTCATTCTTGTCAATCAACTGTGAAATTTCTGTGTTAATTTCTAGCAGAGGTAATAGAGTTAGTCCAAAATCATAGGTGTATATAAGTCCAGGTGGACAAGTAGGCCCAGAATCCCAGGCACTGAGCTGAAAAGGGGATGATTTCCCAGTGGGCCTCACGTCCCACAGAAACCGCTGTGCAAAAGTCGAGAAACAGATACAGAAAGTGACTGGCCTAAGGCTTGTCACTTGAATCTGAGTGGCTGAATGAGTGGCGGATGGTTGGAAATGAAATCCAAATCCCCTGACCTCTAATTTCAGAGGGTGCAGTGCCTCCCCCATGCCCGATTTTAGAGTTAAACGTCTTAGCAAGAGCTTCACTGCACTGAAGTCACCCTGAAAAGACATTAGCTTCCATCCGCACAGTCATTGCCCCCTGGTCTCTAATGAGAGTTTGCCCAGTTAAAGTTGCAACATTGGGTTTAACGTGAGAGATCTTGACTTTCAGCCTGTAACTTTTGAAAAGGGTCGATGTACTTAGGGCTTCCTGCTACAAAGTAAGAGTCAAGGACCCTCTTCCGCAAAGAGGAGCTGGCCTTAGTGGGAAATGGAGAATGAGCTCCTTTAAATCACCGCTCTGTCACCAATCATTAAGAAACCTTTCCAAGAACATACATGTATCGTGTCTCCAGGAGGGCTGGGATTTGTGCAAGGTCCTGAGTAACATGCTACCACAGGAAGGTGGAGGTCCTGCTCAGCCCTAGAGACAGACACACACATGCAAACACACACACAGAAACCTTAGACACACAACTGGTAGTGTCGAGCCAAAGACTTAGCAGTATGAGGAGGGCACTGAACCCACCCACGCTCCAAAGAAGGAGAGGCCTTTCCCTGATCCACACGTGCATTCTCCCTCCTTCTCCCCCAAACCTGCCTCCTCCTCCAGCCCAAGCATTATTACATAGAATACGATTAGGCAGCGCTCTCAGGTTACAGAATTGTCAACGATGCTCTCGTTAAAACAACAGCACAGTCAAACAGACAGCATGCTAGCATGTGAAATGCGATCAGTTCTTTCAGACACGGCTCATGATGAATGGAGCCACACAAGGAGGACTGCAGCTATGCTGCGCCCCGAGCCGAACTGGGAGAATGGCTACCTACCAAAGTGCTGCACACTCTCATTTCACCCTCAGAGGCAGAAAAGAGGACTGCAAAGGACTCACGGGTCTCCCATGCTCTCCGCAAAGGACTCCCATTCCTCCTGCGGACCAAAGGTAACAACAAAAGCAGCTTTTTATTTGTAGAGCACACAACTTTTGGAAAATACACAGCTAAAACTGTCCCCGCTTTAAGTGCTTTACAGCACTTAAAGCGGGGACAGTTTTAGCTGTGTAATTTGAAAAACTTGCCTCTAAGTGCCTAGATGATGAAGTTCGAATGGGGGACCTGTGTCCACTTGCGTTGAGCATTCTTTCAGTGAGAAAGGATTTGGTTACATTTTGACTCTTTAGCACTGATTCTCATTCTTGTCAATCAACTGTGAAATTTCTGTGTTAATTTCTAGCAGAGGTAATAGAGTTAGTCCAAAATCATAGGTGTATATAAGTCCAGGTGGACAAGTAGGCCCAGAATCCCAGGCACTGAGCTGAAAAGGGGATGATTTCCCAGTGGGCCTCACGTCCCACAGAAACCGCTGTGCAAAAGTCGAGAAACAGATACAGAAAGTGACTGGCCTAAGGCTTGTCACTTGAATGTGAGTGGCTGAATGAGTGGCGGATGGTTGGAAATGAAATCCAAATCCCCTGACCTCTAATTTCAGAGGGTGCAGTGCCTCCCCCATGCCCGATTTTAGAGTTAAACGTCTTAGCAAGAGCTTCACTGCACTGAAGTCACCCTGAAAAGACATTAGCTTCCATCCGCACAGTCATTGCCCCCTGGTCTCTAATGAGAGTTTGCCCAGTTAAAGTTGCAACATTGGGTTTAACGTGAGAGATCTTGACTTTCAGCCTGTAACTTTTGAAAAGGGTCGATGTACTTAGGGCTTCCTGCTACAAAGTAAGAGTCAAGGACCCTCTTCCGCAAAGAGGAGCTGGCCTTAGTGGGAAATGGAGAATGAGCTCCTTTAAATCACCGCTCTGTCACCAATCATTAAGAAACCTTTCCAAGAACATACATGTATCGTGTCTCCAGGAGGGCTGGGATTTGTGCAAGGTTCTGAGTAACATGCTACCACAGGAAGGTGGAGGTCCTGCTCAGCCCTAGAGACAGGCACACACATGCAAACACACACACAGAAACCTTAGACACACAACTGGTAGTGTCGAGCCAAAGACTTAGCAGTATGAGGAGGGCACTGAACACACCCACGCTCCAAAGAAGGAGAGGCCTTTCCCTGATACACACGTGCATTCTCCCTCCTTCTCCCCCAAACCTGCCTCCTCCTCAAGCCCACGCATTATTACATAGAATACGATTAGGCAGCGCTCTCAGGTTACAGAATTGTCAACGATGCTCTCGTTAAAACAACAGCACAGTCAAACAGACAGCATGCTAGCATGTGAAATGCGATCAGTTCTTTCAGACACGGCTCATGATGAATGGAGCCACACAAGGAGGACTGCAGCTATGCTGCGCCCCGAGCCGAACTGGGAGAATGGCTACCTACCAAAGTGCTGCACACTCTCATTTCACCCTCAGAGGCAGAAAAGAGGACTGCAAAGGACTCACGGGTCTCCCATGCTCTCCGCAAAGGACTCCCATTCCTCCTGCGGACCAAAGGTAACAAGAAAAGCAGCTTTTTATTTGTAGAGCACACAACTTTTGGAAAATACACAGCTAAAACTGTCCCCGCTTTAAGTGCTTTACAGCACTTAAAGCGGGGACAGTTTTAGCTGTGTAATTTGAAAAACTTGCCTCTAAGTGCCTAGATGATGAAGTTCGAATGGGGGACCTGTGTCCACTTGCGTTGAGCATTCTTTCAGTGAGAAAGGATTTGGTTACATTTTGACTCTTTAGCACTGATTCTCATTCTTGTCAATCAACTGTGAAATTTCTGTGTTAATTTCTAGCAGAGGTAACAGAGTTAGTCCAAAATCATAGGTGTATATAAGTCCTGGTGGACAAGTAGGCCCAGAGTCCCAGGCACTGTGCTGAAAAGGGGATGATTTCCCAGTGGGCCTCACGTCCCACAGAAACCGCTGTGCAAAAGTCGAGAAACAGATACAGAAAGTGACTGGCCTAAGGCTTGTCACTTGAATCTGAGTGGCTGAATGAGTGGCGGATGGTTGGAAATGAAATCCAAATCCCCTGACCTCTAATTTCAGAGGGTGCAGTGCCTCCCCCATGCCCGATTTTAGAGTTAAACGTCTTAGCAAGAGCTTCACTGCACTGAAGTCACCCTGAAAAGACATTAGCTTCCATCCGCACAGTCATTGCCCCCTGGTCTCTAATGAGAGTTTGCCCAGTTAAAGTTGCAACATTGGGTTTAACGTGAGAGATCTTGACTTTCAGCCTGTAACTTTTGAAAAGGGTCGATGTACTTAGGGCTTCCTGCTACAAAGTAAGAGTCAAGGACCCTCTTCCGCAAAGAGGAGCTGGCCTTAGTGGGAAATGGAGAATGAGCTCCTTTAAATCACCGCTCTGTCACCAATCATTAAGAAACCTTTCCAAGAACATACATGTATCGTGTCTCCAGGAGGGCTGGGATTTGTGCAAGGTTCTGAGTAACATGCTACCACAGGAAGGTGGAGGTCCTGCTCAGCCCTAGAGACAGACACACACATGCAAACACACACACAGAAACCTTAGACACACAACTGGTAGTGTCGAGCCAAAGACTTAGCAGTATGAGGAGGGCACTGAACCCACACATGCTCCAAAGAAGGAGAGGCCTTTCCCTGATCCACACGTGCATTCTCCCTCCTTCTCCCCCAAACCTGCCTCCTCCTCAAGCCCACGCATTATTACATAGAATACGATTAGGCAGCGCTCTCAGGTTACAGAATTGTCAACGATGCTCTCATTAAAACAACAGCACAGTCAAACAGACAGCATGCTAGCATGTGAAATGCGATCAGTTCTTTCAGACACGGCTCATGATGAATGGAGCCACACAAGGAGGACTGCAGCTATGCTGCGCCCCGAGCCGAACTGGGAGAATGGCTACCTACCAAAGTGCTGCACACTCTCATTTCACCCTCAGAGGCAGAAAAGAGGACTGCAAAGGACTCACGGGTCTCCCATGCTCTCCGCAAAGGACTCCCATTCCTCCTGCGGACCAAAGGTAACAACAAAAGCAGCTTTTTATTTGTAGAGCACACAACTTTTGGAAAATACACAGCTAAAACTGTCCCCGCTTTAAGTGCTGTAAAGCACTTAAAGCGGGGACAGATTTAGCTGTGTAATTTGAAAAACTTGCCTCTAAGTGCCTAGATGATGAAGTTCGAATGGGGGACCTGTGTCCACTTGCGTTGAGCATTCTTTCAGTGAGAAAGGATTTGGTTACATTTTGACTCTTTAGCACTGATTCTCATTCTTGTCAATCAACTGTGAAATTTCTGTGTTAATTTCTAGCAGAGGTAACAGAGTTAGTCCAAAATCATAGGTGTATATAAGTCCAGGTGGACAAGTAGGCCCAGAATCCCAGGCACTGAGCTGAAAAGGGGATGATTTCCCAGTGGGCCTCACGTCCCACAGAAACCGCTGTGCAAAAGTCGAGAAACAGATACAGAAAGTGACTGGCCTAAGGCTTGTCACTTGAATCTGAGTGGCTGAATGAGTGGCGGATGGTTGGAAATGAAATCCAAATCCCCTGACCTCTAATTTCAGAGGGTGCAGTGCCTCCCCCATGCCCGATTTTAGAGTTAAATGTCTTAGCAAGAGCTTCACTGCACTGAAGTCACCCTGAAAAGACATTAGCTTCCATCCGCACAGTCATTGCCCCCTGGTCTCTAATGAGAGTTTGCCCAGTTAAAGTTGCAACATTGGGTTTAACGTGAGAGATCTTGACTTTCAGCCTGTAACTTTTGAAAAGGGTCGATGTACTTAGGGCTTCCTGCTACAAAGTAAGAGTCAAGGACCCTCTTCCGCAAAGAGGAGCTGGCCTTAGTGGGAAATGGAGAATGAGC
This sequence comes from Aotus nancymaae, assembly GCF_030222135.1. Classification (NCBI taxonomy): domain Eukaryota; kingdom Metazoa; phylum Chordata; class Mammalia; order Primates; family Aotidae; genus Aotus; species Aotus nancymaae. The sequence goes on from NW_026988606.1 coordinate 552,105, forward strand.
TCCTTTAAATCACCGCTCTGTCACCAATCATTAAGAAACCGTTCCAAGAACATACATGTATCGTGTCTCCAGGAGGGCTGGGATTTGTGCAAGGTTCTGAGTAACATGCTACCACAGGAAGGTGGAGGTCCTGCTCAGCCCTAGAGACAGGCACACACATGCAAACACACACACAGAAACCTTAGACACACAACTGGTAGTGTCGAGCCAAAGACTTAGCAGTATGAGGAGGGCACTGAACCCACCCATGCTCCAAAGAAGGAGAGGCGTTTCCCTGATCCACACGTGCATTCTCCCTCCTTCTCCCCCAAACCTGCCTACTCCTCAAGCCCACGCATTATTACATAGAATACGATTAGGCAGCGCTCTCAGGTTACAGAATTGTCAACGATGCTCTCGTTAAAACAACAGCACAGTCAAACAGACAGCATGCTAGCATGTGAAATGCGATCAGTTCTTTCAGACACGGCTCATGATGAATGGAGCCACACAAGGAGGACTGCAGCTATGCTGCGCCCCGAGCCGAACTGGGAGAATGGCTACCTACCAAAGTGCTGCACACTCTCATTTCACCCTCAGAGGCAGAAAAGAGGACTGCAAAGGACTCACGGGTCTCCCATGCTCTCCGCAAAGGACTCCCATTCCTCCTGCGGACCAAAGGTAACAACAAAAGCAGCTTTTTATTTGTAGAGCACACAACTTTTGGAAAATACACAGCTAAAACTGTCCCCGCTTTAAGTGCTTTACAGCACTTAAAGCGGGGACAGTTTTAGCTGTGTAATTTGAAAAACTTGCCTCTAAGTGCCTAGATGATGAAGTTCGAATGGGGGACCTGTGTCCACTTGCGTTGAGCATTCTTTCAGTGAGAAAGGATTTGGTTACATTTTGACTCTTTAGCACTGATTCTCATTCTTGTCAATCAACTGTGAAATTTCTGTGTTAATTTCTAGCAGAGGTAATAGAGTTAGTCCAAAATCATAGGTGTATATAAGTCCAGGTGGACAAGTAGGCCCAGAATCCCAGGCACTGAGCTGAAAAGGGGATGATTTCCCAGTGGGCCTCACGTCCCACAGAAACCGCTGTGCAAAAGTCGAGAAACAGATACAGAAAGTGACTGGCCTAAGGCTTGTCACTTGAATCTGAGTGGCTGAATGAGTGGCGGATGGTTGGAAATGAAATCCAAATCCCCTGACCTCTAATTTCAGAGGGTGCAGTGCCTCCCCCATGCCCGATTTTAGAGTTAAACGTCTTAGCAAGAGCTTCACTGCACTGAAGTCACCCTGAAAAGACATTAGCTTCCATCCGCACAGTCATTGCCCCCTGGTCTCTAATGAGAGTTTGCCCAGTTAAAGTTGCAACATTGGGTTTAACGTGAGAGATCTTGACTTTCAGCCTGTAACTTTTGAAAAGGGTCGATGTACTTAGGGCTTCCTGCTACAAAGTAAGAGTCAAGGACCCTCTTCCGCAAAGAGGAGCTGGCCTTAGTGGGAAATGGAGAATGAACTCCTTTAAATCACCGCTCTGTCACCAATCATTAAGAAACCGTTCCAAGAACATACATGTATCGTGTCTCCAGGAGGGCTGGGATTTGTGCAAGGTTCTGAGTAACATGCTACCACAGGAAGGTGGAGGTCCTGCTCAGCCCTAGAGACAGACACACACATGCAAACACACACACAGAAACCTTAGACACACAACTGGTAGTGTCGAGCCAAAGACTTAGCAGTATGAGGAGGGCACTGAACCCACCCACGCTCCAAAGAAGGAGAGGCCTTTCCCTGATCCACACGTGCATTCTCCCTCCTTCTCCCCCAAACCTGCCTCCTCCTCAAGCCCACGCATTATTACATAGAATACGATTAGGCAGCGCTCTCAGGTTACAGAATTGTCAACGATGCTCTCGTTAAAACAACAGCACAGTCAAACAGACAGCATGCTAGCATGTGAAATGCGATCAGTTCTTTCAGACACGGCTCATGATGAATGGAGCCACACAAGGAGGACTGCAGCTATGCTGCGCCCCGAGCCGAACTGGGAGAATGGCTACCTACCAAAGTGCTGCACACTCTCATTTCACCCTCAGAGGCAGAAAAGAGGACTGCAAAGGACTCACGGGTCTCCCATGCTCTCCGCAAAGGACTCCCATTCCTCCTGCGGACCAAAGGTAACAACAAAAGCAGCTTTTTATTTGTAGAGCACACAACTTTTGGAAAATACACAGCTAAAACTGTCCCCGCTTTAAGTGCTTTACAGCACTTAAAGCGGGGACAGTTTTAGCTGTGTAATTTGAAAAACTTGCCTCTAAGTGCCTAGATGATGAAGTTCGAATGGGGGACCTGTGTCCACTTGCGTTGAGCATTCTTTCAGTGAGAAAGGATTTGGTTACATTTTGACTCTTTAGCACTGATTCTCATTCTTGTCAATCAACTGTGAAATTTCTGTGTTAATTTCTAGCAGAGGTAACAGAGTTAGTCCAAAATCATAGGTGTATATAAGTCCAGGTGGACAAGTAGGCCCAGAATCCCAGGCACTGAGCTGAAAAGGGGATCATTTCCCAGTGGGCCTCACATCCCACAGAAACCGCTGTGCAAAAGTCGAGAAACAGATACAGAAAGTGACTGGCCTAAGGCTTGTCACTTGAATCTGAGTGGCTGAATGAGTGGCGGATGGTTGGAAATGAAATCCATATCCCCTGACCTCTAATTTCAGAGGGTGCAGTGCCTCCCCCATGCCCGATTTTAGAATTAAACGTCTTAGCAAGAGCTTCACTGCACTGAAGTCACCCTGAAAAGACATTAGCTTCCATCCGCACAGTCATTGCCCCCTGGTCTCTAATGAGAGTTTGCCCAGTTAAAGTTGCAACATTGGGTTTAACGTGAGAGATCTTGACTTTCAGCCTGTAACTTTTGAAAAGGGTCGATGTACTTAGGGCTTCCTGCTACAAAGTAAGAGTCAAGGACCCTCTTCCGCAAAGAGGAGCTGGCCTTAGTGGGAAATGGAGAATGAGCTCCTTTAAATCACCGCTCTGTCACCAATCATTAAGAAACCTTTCCAAGAACATACATGTATCGTGTCTCCAGGAGGGCTGGGATTTGTGCAAGGTTCTGAGTAACATGCTACCACAGGAAGGTGGAGGTCCTGCTCAGCCCTAGAGACAGACACACACATGCAAACACACACACAGAAACCTTAGACACACAACTGGTAGTGTCGAGCCAAAGACTTAGCAGTATGAGGAGGGCACTGAACCCACCCACGCTCCAAAGAAGGAGAGGCCTTTCCCTGATCCACACGTGCATTCTCCCTCCTTCTCCCCCAAACCTGCCTCCTCCTCAAGCCCACGCATTATTACATAGAATACGATTAGGCAGCGCTCTCAGGTTACAGAATTGTCAACGATGCTCTCGTTAAAACAACAGCACAGTCAAACAGACAGCATGCTAGCATGTGAAATGCGATCAGTTCTTTCAGACACGGCTCATGATGAATGGAGCCACACAAGGAGGACTGCAGCTATGCTGCGCCCCGAGCCGAACTGGGAGAATGGCTACCTACCAAAGTGCTGCACACTCTCATTTCACCCTCAGAGGCAGAAAAGAGGACTGCAAAGGACTCACGGGTCTCCCATGCTCTCCGCAAAGGACTCCCATTCCTCCTGCGGACCAAAGGTAACAACAAAAGCAGCTTTTTATTTGTAGAGCACACAACTTTTGGAAAATACACAGCTAAAACTGTCCCCACTTTAAGTGCTGTAAAGCACTTAAAGCGGGGACAGTTTTAGCTGTGTAATTTGAAAAACTTGCCTCTAAGTGCCTAGATGATGAAGTTCGAATGGGGGACCTGTGTCCACTTGCGTTGAGCATTCTTTCAGTGAGAAAGGATTTGGTTACATTTTGACTCTTTAGCACTGATTCTCATTCTTGTCAATCAACTGTGAAATTTCTGTGTTAATTTCTAGCAGAGGTAACAGAGTTAGTCCAAAATCATAGGTGTATATAAGTCCAGGTGGACAAGTAGGCCCAGAATCCCAGGCACTGAGCTGAAAAGGGGATGATTTCCCAGTGGGCCTCACATCCCACAGAAACCGCTGTGCAAAAGTCGAGAAACAGATACAGAAAGTGACTGGCCTAAGGCTTGTCACTTGAATCTGAGTGGCTGAATGAGTGGCGGATGGTTGGAAATGAAATCCAAATCCCCTGACCTCTAATTTCAGAGGGTGCAGTGCCTCCCCCATGCCCGATTTTAGAATTAAACGTCTTAGCAAGAGCTTCACTGCACTGAAGTCACCCTGAAAAGACATTAGCTTCCATCCGCACAGTCATTGCCCCCTGGTCTCTAATGAGAGTTTGCCCAGTTAAAGTTGCAACATTGGGTTTAACGTGAGAGATCTTGACTTTCAGCCTGTAACTTTTGAAAAGGGTCGATGTACTTAGGGCTTCCTGCTACAAAGTAAGAGTCAAGGACCCTCTTCCGCAAAGAGGAGCTGGCCTTAGTGGGAAATGGAGAATGAGCTCCTTTAAATCACCGCTCTGTCACCAATCATTAAGAAACTTTTCCAAGAACATACATGTATCGTGTCTCCAGGAGGGCTGGGATTTGTGCAAGGTTCTGAGTAACATGCTACCACAGGAAGGTGGAGGTCCTGCTCAGCCCTAGAGACAGACACACACATGCAAACACACACACAGAAACCTTAGACACACAACTGGTAGTGTCGAGCCAAAGACTTAGCAGTATGAGGAGGGCACTGAACCCACCCGTGCTCCAAAGAAGGAGAGGCCTTTCCCTGATCCACACGTGCATTCTCCCTCCTTCTCCCCCAAACCTGCCTCCTCCTCAAGCCCACGCATTATTACATAGAATACGATTAGGCAGCGCTCTCAGGTTACAGAATTGTCAACGATGCTCTCGTTAAAACAACAGCACAGTCAAACAGACAGCATGCTAGCATGTGAAATGCGATCAGTTCTTTCAGACACGGCTCATGATGAATGGAGCCACACAAGGAGGACTGCAGCTATGCTGCGCCCCGAGCCGAACTGGGAGAATGGCTACCTACCAAAGTGCTGCACACTCTCATTTCACCCTCAGAGGCAGAAAAGAGGACTGCAAAGGACTCACGGGTCTCCCATGCTCTCCGCAAAGGACTCCCATTCCTCCTGCGGACCAAAGGTAACAACAAAAGCAGCTTTTTATTTGTAGAGCACACAACTTTTGGAAAATACACAGCTAAAACTGTCCCCGCTTTAAGTGCTTTACAGCACTTAAAGCGGGGACAGTTTTAGCTGTGTAATTTGAAAAACTTGCCTCTAAGTGCCTAGATGATGAAGTTCGAATGGGGGACCTGTGTCCACTTGCGTTGAGCATTCTTTCAGTGAGAAAGGATTTGGTTACATTTTGACTCTTTAGCACTGATTCTCATTCTTGTCAATCAACTGTGAAATTTCTGTGTTAATTTCTAGCAGAGGTAATAGAGTTAGTCCAAAATCATAGGTGTATATAAGTCCAGGTGGACAAGTAGGCCCAGAATCCCAGGCACTGAGCTGAAAAGGGGATGATTTCCCAGTGGGCCTCACGTCCCACAGAAACCGCTGTGCAAAAGTCGAGAAACAGATACAGAAAGTGACTGGCCTAAGGCTTGTCACTTGAATCTGAGTGGCTGAATGAGTGGCGGATGGTTGGAAATGAAATCCAAATCCCCTGACCTCTAATTTCAGAGGGTGCAGTGCCTCCCCCATGCCCGATTTTAGAATTAAATGTCTTAGCAAGAGCTTCACTGCACTGAAGTCACCCTGAAAAGACATTAGCTTCCATCCGCACAGTCATTGCCCCCTGGTCTCTAATGAGAGTTTGCCCAGTTAAAGTTGCAACATTGGGTTTAACGTGAGAGATCTTGACTTTCAGCCTGTAACTTTTGAAAAGGGTCGATGTACTTAGGGCTTCCTGCTACAAAGTAAGAGTCAAGGACCCTCTTCCGCAAAGAGGAGCTGGCCTTAGTGGGAAATGGAGAATGAGCTCCTTTAAATCACCGCTCTGTCACCAATCATTAAGAAACCGTTCCAAGAACATACATGTATCGTGTCTCCAGGAGGGCTGGGATTTGTGCAAGGTTCTGAGTAACATGCTACCACAGGAAGGTGGAGGTCCTGCTCAGCCCTAGAGACAGGCACACACATGCAAACACACACACACAAACCTTAGACACACAACTGGTAGTGTCGAGTCAAAGACTTAGCAGTATGAGGAGGGCACTGAACCCACCCGTGCTCCAAAGAAGGAGAGGCCTTTCCCTGATCCACACGTGCATTCTCCCTCCTTCTCCCCCAAACCTGCCTCCTCCTCAAGCCCACGCATTATTACATAGAATACGATTAGGCAGCGCTCTCAGGTTACAGAATTGTCAACGATGCTCTCGTTAAAACAACAGCACAGTCAAACAGACAGCATGCTAGCATGTGAAATGCGATCAGTTCTTTCAGACACGGCTCATGATGAATGGAGCCACACAAGGAGGACTGCAGCTATGCTGCGCCCCGAGCCGAACTGGGAGAATGGCTACCTACCAAAGTGCTGCACACTCTCATTTCACCCTCAGAGGCAGAAAAGAGGACTGCAAAGGACTCACGGGTCTCCCATGCTCTCCGCAAAGGACTCCCATTCCTCCTGCGGACCAAAGGTAACAAGAAAAGCAGCTTTTTATTTGTAGAGCACACAACTTTTGGAAAACACACAGCTAAAACTGTCCCCGCTTTAAGTGCTGTAAAGCACTTAAAGCGGGGACAGTTTTAGCTGTGTAATTTGAAAAACTTGCCTCTAAGTGCCTAGATGATGAAGTTCGAATGGGGGACCTGTGTCCACTTGCGTTGAGCATTCTTTCAGTGAGAAAGGATTTGGTTACATTTTGACTCTTTAGCACTGATTCTCATTCTTGTCAATCAACTGTGAAATTTCTGTGTTAATTTCTAGCAGAGGTAATAGAGTTAGTCCAAAATCATAGGTGTATATAAGTCCAGGTGGACAAGTAGGCCCAGAATCCCAGGCACTGAGCTGAAAAGGGGATGATTTCCCAGTGGGCCTCACGTCCCACAGAAACCGCTGTGCAAAAGTCGAGAAACAGATACAGAAAGTGACTGGCCTAAGGCTTGTCACTTGAATCTGAGTGGCTGAATGAGTGGCGGATGGTTGGAAATGAAATCCAAATCCCCTGACCTCTAATTTCAGAGGGTGCAGTGCCTCCCCCATGCCCGATTTTAGAGTTAAACGTCTTAGCAAGAGCTTCACTGCACTGAAGTCACCCTGAAAAGACATTAGCTTCCATCCGCACAGTCATTGCCCCCTGGTCTCTAATGAGAGTTTGCCCAGTTAAAGTTGCAACATTGGGTTTAACGTGAGAGATCTTGACTTTCAGCCTGTAACTTTTGAAAAGGGTCGATGTACTTAGGGCTTCCTGCTACAAAGTAAGAGTCAAGGACCCTCTTCCGCAAAGAGGAGCTGGCCTTAGTGGGAAATGGAGAATGAGCTCCTTTAAATCACCGCTCTGTCACCAATCATTAAGAAACCTTTCCAAGAACATACATGTATCGTGTCTCCAGGAGGGCTGGGATTTGTGCAAGGTTCTGAGTAACATGCTACCACAGGAAGGTGGAGGTCCTGCTCAGCCCTAGAGACAGGCACACACATGCAAACACACACACAGAAACCTTAGACACACAACTGGTAGTGTCGAGCCAAAGACTTAGCAGTATGAGGAGGGCACTGAACCCACCCATGCTCCAAAGAAGGAGAGGCCTTTCCCTGATCCACACGTGCATTCTCCCTCCTTCTCCCCCAAACCTGCCTCCTCCTCAAGCCCACGCATTATTACACAGAATACGATTAGGCAGCGCTCTCAGGTTACAGAATTGTCAACGATGCTCTCGTTAAAACAACAGCACAGTCAAACAGACAGCATGCTAGCATGTGAAATGCGATCAGTTCTTTCAGACACGGCTCATGATGAATGGAGCCACACAAGGAGGACTGCAGCTATGCTGCGCCCCGAGCCGAACTGGGAGAATGGCTACCTACCAAAGTGCTGCACACTCTCATTTCACCCTCAGAGGCAGAAAAGAGGACTGCAAAGGACTCACGGGTCTCCCATGCTCTCCGCAAAGGACTCCCATTCCTCCTGCGGACCAAAGGTAACAAGAAAAGCAGCTTTTTATTTGTAGAGCACACAACTTTTGGAAAATACACAGCTAAAACTGTCCCCGCTTTAAGTGCTGTAAAGCACTTAAAGCGGGGACAGTTTTAGCTGTGTAATTTGAAAAACTTGCCTCTAAGTGCCTAGATGATGAAGTTCGAATGGGGGACCTGTGTCCACTTGCGTTGAGCATTCTTTCAGTGAGAAAGGATTTGGTTACATTTTGACTCTTTAGCACTGATTCTCATTCTTGTCAATCAACTGTGAAATTTCTGTGTTAATTTCTAGCAGAGGTAACAGAGTTAGTCCAAAATCATAGGTGTATATAAGTCCAGGTGGACAAGTAGGCCCAGAATCCCAGGCACTGAGCTGAAAAGGGGATGATTTCCCAGTGGGCCTCACGTCCCACAGAAACCGCTGTGCAAAAGTCGAGAAACAGATACAGAAAGTGACTGGCCTAAGGCTTGTCACTTGAATGTGAGTGGCTGAATGAGTGGCGGATGGTTGGAAATGAAATCCAAATCCCCTGACCTCTAATTTCAGAGGGTGCAGTGCCTCCCCCATGCCCGATTTTAGAGTTAAACGTCTTAGCAAGAGCTTCACTGCACTGAAGTCACCCTGAAAAGACATTAGCTTCCATCCGCACAGTCATTGCCCCCTGGTCTCTAATGAGAGTTTGCCCAGTTAAAGTTGCAACATTGGGTTTAACGTGAGAGATCTTGACTTTCAGCCTGTAACTTTTGAAAAGGGTCGATGTACTTAGGGCTTCCTGCTACAAAGTAAGAGTCAAGGACCCTCTTCCGCAAAGAGGAGCTGGCCTTAGTGGGAAATGGAGAATGAGCTCCTTTAAATCACCGCTCTGTCACCAATCATTAAGAAACCTTTCCAAGAACATACATGTATCGTGTCTCCAGGAGGGCTGGGATTTGTGCAAGGTTCTGAGTAACATGCTACCATAGGAAGGTGGAGGTCCTGCTCAGCCCTAGAGACAGGCACACACATGCAAACACACACACAGAAACCTTAGACACACAACTGGTAGTGTCGAGCCAAAGACTTAGCAGTATGAGGAGGGCACTGAACCCACCCACGCTCCAAAGAAGGAGAGGCCTTTCCCTGATCCACACGTGCATTCTCCCTCCTTCTCCCCCAAACCTGCCTCCTCCTCAAGCCCACGCATTATTACATAGAATACGATTAGGCAGCGCTCTCAGGTTACAGAATTGTCAACGATGCTCTCGTTAAAACAACAGCACAGTCAAACAGACAGCATGCTAGCATGTGAAATGCGATCAGTTCTTTCAGACACGGCTCATGATGAATGGAGCCACACAAGGAGGACTGCAGCTATGCTGCGCCCCGAGCCGAACTGGGAGAATGGCTACCTACCAAAGTGCTGCACACTCTCATTTCACCCTCAGAGGCAGAAAAGAGGACTGCAAAGGACTCACGGGTCTCCCATGCTCTCCGCAAAGGACTCCCATTCCTCCTGCGGACCAAAGGTAACAAGAAAAGCAGCTTTTTATTTGTAGAGCACACAACTTTTGGAAAATACACAGCTAAAACTGTCCCCGCTTTAAGTGCTTTACAGCACTTAAAGCGGGGACAGTTTTAGCTGTGTAATTTGAAAAACTTGCCTCTAAGTGCCTAGATGATGAAGTTCGAATGGGGGACCTGTGTCCACTTGCGTTGAGCATTCTTTCAGTGAGAAAGGATTTGGTTACATTTTGACTCTTTAGCACTGATTCTCATTCTTGTCAATCAACTGTGAAATTTCTGTGTTAATTTCTAGCAGAGGTAATAGAGTTAGTCCAAAATCATAGGTGTATATAAGTCCAGGTGGACAAGTAGGCCCAGAATCCCAGGCACTGAGCTGAAAAGGGGATCATTTCCCAGTGGGCCTCACGTCCCACAGAAACCGCTGTGCAAAAGTCGAGAAACAGATACAGAAAGTGACTGGCCTAAGGCTTGTCACTTGAATCTGAGTGGCTGAATGAGTGGCGGATGGTTGGAAATGAAATCCAAATCCCCTGACCTCTAATTTCAGAGGGTGCAGTGCCTCCCCCATGCCCGATTTTAGAGTTAAACGTCTTAGCAAGAGCTTCACTGCACTGAAGTCACCCTGAAAAGACATTAGCTTCCATCCGCACAGTCATTGCCCCCTGGTCTCTAACGAGAGTTTGCCCAGTTAAAGTTGCAACATTGGGTTTAACGTGAGAGATCTTGACTTTCAGCCTGTAACTTTTGAAAAGGGTCGATGTACTTAGGGCTTCCTGCTACAAAGTAAGAGTCAAGGACCCTCTTCCGCAAAGAGGAGCTGGCCTTAGTGGGAAATGGAGAATGAGCTCCTTTAAATCACCGCTCTGTCACCAATCATTAAGAAACCTTTCCAAGAACATACATGTATCGTGTCTCCAGGAGGGCTGGGATTTGTGCAAGGTTCTGAGTAACATGCTACCACAGGAAGGTGGAGGTCCTGCTCAGCCCTAGAGACAGGCACACACATGCAAACACACACACAGAAACCTTAGACACACAACTGGTAGTGTCGAGCCAAAGACTTAGCAGTATGAGGAGGGCACTGAACCCACCCATGCTCCAAAGAAGGAGAGGCCTTTCCCTGATCCACACGTGCATTCTCCCTCCTTCTCCCCCAAACCTGCCTCCTCCTCAAGCCCACGCATTATTACATAGAATACGATTAGGCAGCGCTCTCAGGTTACAGAATTGTCAACGATGCTCTCGTTAAAACAACAGCACAGTCAAACAGACAGCATGCTAGCATGTGAAATGCGATCAGTTCTTTCAGACACGGCTCATGATGAATGGAGCCACACAAGGAGGACTGCAGCTATGCTGCGCCCCGAGCCGAACTGGGAGAATGGCTACCTACCAAAGTGCTGCACACTCTCATTTCACCCTCAGAGGCAGAAAAGAGGACTGCAAAGGACTCACGGGTCTCCCATGCTCTCCGCAAAGGACTCCCATTCCTCCTGCGGACCAAAGGTAACAACAAAAGCAGCTTTTTATTTGTAGAGCACACAACTTTTGGAAAATACACAGCTAAAACTGTCCCCGCTTTAAGTGCTTTACAGCACTTAAAGCGGGGACAGTTTTAACTGTGTAATTTGAAAAACTTGCCTCTAAGTGCCTAGATGATGAAGTTCGAATGGGGGACCTGTGTCCACTTGCGTTGAGCATTCTTTCAGTGAGAAAGGATTTGGTTACATTTTGACTCTTTAGCACTGATTCTCATTCTTGTCAATCAACTGTGAAATTTCTGTGTTAATTTCTAGCAGAGGTAACAGAGTTAGTCCAAAATCATAGGTGTATATAAGTCCAGGTGGACAAGTAGGCCCAGAATCCCAGGCACTGAGCTGAAAAGGGGATGATTTCCCAGTGGGCCTCACGTCCCACAGAAACCGCTGTGCAAAAGTCGAGAAACAGATACAGAAAGTGACTGGCCTAAGGCTTGTCACTTGAATCTGAGTGGCTGAATGAGTGGCGGATGGTTGGAAATGAAATCCAAATCCCCTGACCTCTAATTTCAGAGGGTGCAGTGCTTCCCCCATGCCGGATTTTAGAGTTAAACGTCTTAGCAAGAGCTTCACTGCACTGAAGTCACCCTGAAAAGACATTAGCTTCCATCCGCACAGTCATTGCCCCCTGGTCTCTAATGAGAGTTTGCCCAGTTAAAGTTGCAACATTGGGTTTAACGTGAGAGATCTTGACTTTCAGCCTGTAACTTTTGAAAAGGGTCGATGTACTTAGGGCTTCCTGCTACAAAGTAAGAGTCAAGGACCCTCTTCCGCAAAGAGGAGCTGGCCTTAGTGGGAAATGGAGAATGAGCTCCTTTAAATCACCGCTCTGTCACCAATCATTAAGAAACCTTTCCAAGAACATACATGTATCGTGTCTCCAGGAGGGCTGGGATTTGTGCAAGGTTCTGAGTAACATGCTACCACAGGAAGGTGGAGGTCCTGCTCAGCCCTAGAGACAGACACACACATGCAAACACACACACAGAAACCTTAGACACACAACTGGTAGTGTCGAGCCAAAGACTTAGCAGTATGAGGAGGGCACTGAACCCACCCATGCTCCAAAGAAGGAGAGGCCTTTCCCTGATCCACACGTGCATTCTCCCTCCTTCTCCCCCAAACCTGCCTCCTCCTCAAGCCCACGCATTATTACATAGAATACGATTAGGCAGCGCTCTCAGGTTACAGAATTGTCAACGATGCTCTCGTTAAAACAACAGCACAGTCAAACAGACAGCATGCTAGCATGTGAAATGCGATCAGTTCTTTCAGACACGGCTCATGATGAATGGAGCCACACAAGGAGGACTGCAGCTATGCTGCGCCCCGAGCCGAACTGGGAGAATGGCTACCTACCAAAGTGCTGCACACTCTCATTTCACCCTCAGAGGCAGAAAAGAGGACTGCAAAGGACTCACGGGTCTCCCATGCTCTCCGCAAAGGACTCCCATTCCTCCTGCGGACCAAAGGTAACAACAAAAGCAGCTTTTTATTTGTAGAGCACACAACTTTTGGAAAATACACAGCTAAAACTGTCCCCGCTTTAAGTGCTTTACAGCACTTAAAGCGGGGACAGTTTTAGCTGTGTAATTTGAAAAACTTGCCTCTAAGTGCCTAGATGATGAAGTTCGAATGGGGGACCTGTGTCCACTTGCGTTGAGCATTCTTTCAGTGAGAAAGGATTTGGTTACATTTTGACTCTTTAGCACTGATTCTCATTCTTGTCAATCAACTGTGAAATTTCTGTGTTAATTTCTAGCAGAGGTAATAGAGTTAGTCCAAAATCATAGGTGTATATAAGTCCAGGTGGACAAGTAGGCCCAGAATCCCAGGCACTGAGCTGAAAAGGGGATGATTTCCCAGTGGGCCTCACGTCCCACAGAAACCGCTGTGCAAAAGTCGAGAAACAGATACAGAAAGTGACTGGCCTAAGGCTTGTCACTTGAATGTGAGTGGCTGAATGAGTGGCGGATGGTTGGAAATGAAATCCAAATCCCCTGACCTCTAATTTCAGAGGGTGCAGTGCCTTCCCCATGCCCGAATTTAGAGTTAAACGTCTTAGCAGGAGCTTCACTGCACTGAAGTCACCCTGAAAAGACATTAGCTTCCATCCGCACAGTCATTGCCCCCTGGTCTCTAATGAGAGTTTGCCCAGTTAAAGTTGCAACATTGGGTTTAACGTGAGAGATCTTGACTTTCAGCCTGTAACTTTTGAAAAGGGTCGATGTACTTAGGGCTTCCTGCTACAAAGTAAGAGTCAAGGACCCTCTTCCGCAAAGAGGAGCTGGCCTTAGTGGGAAATGGAGAATGAGCTCCTTTAAATCACCGCTCTGTCACCAATCATTAAGAAACTTTTCCAAGAACATACATGTATCGTGTCTCCAGGAGGACTGAGATTTGTGCAAGGTTCTGAGTAACATGCTACCACAGGAAGGTGGAGGTCCTGCTCAGCCCTAGAGACAGACACACACATGCAAACACACACACAGAAACCTTAGACACACAACTGGTAGTGTCGAGCCAAAGACTTAGCAGTATGAGGAGGGCACTGAACCCACCCACGCTCCAAAGAAGGAGAGGCCTTTCCCTGATCCACACGTGCATTCTCCCTCCTTCTCCCCCAAACCTGCCTCCTCCTCAAGCCCACGCATTATTACATAGAATACGATTAGGCAGCGCTCTCAGGTTACAGAATTGTCAACGATGCTCTCGTTAAAACAACAGCACAGTCAAACAGACAGCATGCTAGCATGTGAAATGCGATCAGTTCTTTCAGACACGGCTCATGATGAATGGAGCCACACAAGGAGGACTGCAGCTATGCTGCGCCCCGAGCCGAACTGGGAGAATGGCTACCTACCAAAGTGCTGCACACTCTCATTTCACCCTCAGAGGCAGAAAAGAGGACTGCAAAGGACTCACGGGTCTCCCATGCTCTCCGCAAAGGACTCCCATTCCTCCTGCGGACCAAAGGTAACAACAAAAGCAGCTTTTTATTTGTAGAGCACACAACTTTTGGAAAATACACAGCTAAAACTGTCCCCGCTTTAAGTGCTGTAAAGCACTTAAAGCGGGGACAGTTTTAGCTGTGTAATTTGAAAAACTTGCCTCTAAGTGCCTAGATGATGAAGTTCGAATGGGGGACCTGTGTCCACTTGCGTTGAGCATTCTTTCAGTGAGAAAGGATTTGGTTACATTTTGACTCTTTAGCACTGATTCTCATTCTTGTCAATCAACTGTGAAATTTCTGTGTTAATTTCTAGCAGAGGTAATAGAGTTAGTCCAAAATCATAGGTGTATATAAGTCCAGGTGGACAAGTAGGCCCAGAATCCCAGGCACTGAGCTGAAAAGGGGATCATCTCCCAGTGGGCCTCACGTCCCACAGAAACCGCTGTGCAAAAGTCGAGAAACAGATACAGAAAGTGACTGGCCTAAGGCTTGTCACTTGAATCTGAGTGGCTGAATGAGTGGCGGATGGTTGGAAATGAAATCCAAATCCCCTGACCTCTAATTTCAGAGGGTGCAGTGCCTCCCCCATGCCCGATTTTAGAGTTAAACGTCTTAGCAAGAGCTTCACTGCACTGAAGTCACCCTGAAAAGACATTAGCTTCCATCCGCACAGTCATTGCCCCCTGGTCTCTAATGAGAGTTTGCCCTGTTAAAGTTGCAACATTGGGTTTAACGTGAGAGATCTTGACTTTCAGCCTGTAACTTTTGAAAAGGGTCGATGTACTTAGGGCTTCCTGCTACAAAGTAAGAGTCAAGGACCCTCTTCCGCAAAGAGGAGCTGGCCTTAGTGGGAAATGGAGAATGAGCTCCTTTAAATCACCGCTCTGTCACCAATCATTAAGAAACCTTTCCAAGAACATACATGTATCGTGTCTCCAGGAGGGCTGGGATTTGTGCAAGGTTCTGAGTAACATGCTACCACAGGAAGGTGGAGGTCCTGCTCAGCCCTAGAGACAGACACACACATGCAAACACAGACACAGAAACCTTAGACACACAACTGGTAGTGTCGAGCCAAAGACTTAGCAGTATGAGGAGGGCACTGAACCCACCCATGCTCCAAAGAAGGAGAGGCCTTTCCCTGATCCACACGTGCATTCTCCCTCCTTCTCCCCCAAACCTGCCTCCTCCTCAAGCCCACGCATTATTACATAGAATACGATTAGGCAGCGCTCTCAGGTTACAGAATTGTCAACGATGCTCTCGTTAAAACAACAGCACAGTCAAACAGACAGCATGCTAGCATGTGAAATGCGATCAGTTCTTTCAGACACGGCTCATGATGAATGGAGCCACACAAGGAGGACTGCAGCTATGCTGCGCCCCGAGCCGAACTGGGAGAATGGCTACCTACCAAAGTGCTGCACACTCTCATTTCACCCTCAGAGGCAGAAAAGAGGACTGCAAAGGACTCACGGGTCTCCCATGCTCTCCGCAAAGGACTCCCATTCCTCCTGCGGACCAAAGGTAACAAGAAAAGCAGCTTTTTATTTGTAGAGCACACAACTTTTTGAAAATACACAGCTAAAACTGTCCCCGCTTTAAGTGCTTTACAGCACTTAAAGCGGGGACAGTTTTAGCTGTGTAATTTGAAAAACTTGCCTCTAAGTGCCTAGATGATGAAGTTCGAATGGGGGACCTGTGTCCACTTGCGTTGAGCATTCTTTCAGTGAGAAAGGATTTGGTTACATTTTGACTCTTTAGCACTGATTCTCATTCTTGTCAATCAACTGTGAAATTTCTGTGTTAATTTCTAGCAGAGGTAATAGAGTTAGTCCAAAATCATAGGTGTATATAAGTCCAGGTGGACAAGTAGGCCCAGAATCCCAGGCACTGAGCTGAAAAGGGGATGATTTCCCAGTGGGCCTCACGTCCCACAGAAACCGCTGTGCAAAAGTCGAGAAACAGATACAGAAAGTGACTGGCCTAAGGCTTGTCACTTGAATCTGAGTGGCTGAATGAGTGGCGGATGGTTGGAAATGAAATCCAAATCCCCTGACCTCTAATTTCAGAGGGTGCAGTGCCTCCCCCATGCCCGATTTTAGAGTTAAACGTCTTAGCAAGAGCTTCACTGCACTGAAGTCACCCTGAAAAGACATTAGCTTCCATCCGCACAGTCATTGCCCCCTGGTCTCTAATGAGAGTTTGCCCAGTTAAAGTTGCAACATTGGGTTTAACGTGAGAGATCTTGACTTTCAGCCTGTAACTTTTGAAAAGGGTCGATGTACTTAGGGCTTCCTGCTACAAAGTAAGAGTCAAGGACCCTCTTCCGCAAAGAGGAGCTGGCCTTAGTGGGAAATGGAGAATGAGCTCCTTTAAATCACCGCTCTGTCACCAATCATTAAGAAACCTTTCCAAGAACATACATGTATCGTGTCTCCAGGAGGGCTGGGATTTGTGCAAGGTTCTGAGTAACATGCTACCACAGGAAGGTGGAGGTCCTGCTCAGCCCTAGAGACAGGCACACACATGCAAACACACACACAGAAACCTTAGACACACAACTGGTAGTGTCGAGCCAAAGACTTAGCAGTATGAGGAGGGCACTGAAACCACCCATGCTCCAAAGAAGGAGAGGCCTTTCCCTGATCCACACGTGCATTCTCCCTCCTTCTCCCCCAAACCTGCCTCCTCCTCAAGCCCACGCATTATTACATAGAATACGATTAGGCAGCGCTCTCAGGTTACAGAATTGTCAACGATGCTCTCGTTAAAACAACAGCACAGTCAAACAGACAGCATGCTAGCATGTGAAATGCGATCAGTTCTTTCAGACACGGCTCATGATGAATGGAGCCACACAAGGAGGACTGCAGCTATGCTGCGCCCCGAGCCGAACTGGGAGAATGGCTACCTACCAAAGTGCTGCACACTCTCATTTCACCCTCAGAGGCAGAAAAGAGGACTGCAAAGGACTCACGGGTCTCCCATGCTCTCCGCAAAGGACTCCCATTCCTCCTGCGGACCAAAGGTAACAACAAAAGCAGCTTTTTATTTGTAGAGCACACAACTTTTGGAAAATACACAGCTAAAACTGTCCCCGCTTTAAGTGCTTTACAGCACTTAAAGCGGGGACAGTTTTAGCTGTGTAATTTGAAAAACTTGCCTCTAAGTGCCTAGATGATGAAGTTCGAATGGGGGACCTGTGTCCACTTGCGTTGAGCATTCTTTCAGTGAGAAAGGATTTGGTTACATTTTGACTCTTTAGCACTGATTCTCATTCTTGTCAATCAACTGTGAAATTTCTGTGTTAATTTCTAGCAGAGGTAACAGAGTTAGTCCAAAATCATAGGTGTATATAAGTCCAGGTGGACAAGTAGGCCCAGAATCCCAGGCACTGAGCTGAAAAGGGGATGATTTCCCAGTGGGCCTCACGTCCCACAGAAACCGCTGTGCAAAAGTCGAGAAACAGATACAGAAAGTGACTGGCCTAAGGCTTGTCACTTGAATCTGAGTGGCTGAATGAGTGGCGGATGGTTGGAAATGAAATCCAAATCCCCTGACCTCTAATTTCAGAGGGTGCAGTGCCTCCCCCATGCCCGATTTTAGAGTTAAACGTCTTAGCAAGAGCTTCACTGCACTGAAGTCACCCTGAAAAGACATTAGCTTCCATCCGCACAGTCATTGCCCCCTGGTCTCTAACGAGAGTTTGCCCAGTTAAAGTTGCAACATTGGGTTTAACGTGAGAGATCTTGACTTTCAGCCTGTAACTTTTGAAAAGGGTCGATGTACTTAGGGCTTCCTGCTACAAAGTAAGAGTCAAGGACCCTCTTCCGCAAAGAGGAGCTGGCCTTAGTGGGAAATGGAGAATGAGCTCCTTTAAATCACCGCTCTGTCACCAATCATTAAGAAACTTTTCCAAGAACATACATGTATCGTGTCTCCAGGAGGGCTGGGATTTGTGCAAGGTTCTGAGTAACATGCTACCACAGGAAGGTGGAGGTCCTGCTCAGCCCTAGAGACAGACACACACATGCAAACACACACACAGTAACCTTAGACACACAACTGGTAGTGTCGAGCCAAAGACTTAGCAGTATGAGGAGGGCACTGAACCCACCCATGCTCCAAAGAAGGAGAGGCCTTTCCCTGATCCACACGTGCATTCTCCCTCCTTCTCCCCCAAACCTGCCTCCTCCTCAAGCCCACGCATTATTACATAGAATACGATTAGGCAGCGCTCTCAGGTTACAGAATTGTCAACGATGCTCTCGTTAAAACAACAGCACAGTCAAACAGACAGCATGCTAGCATGTGAAATGCGATCAGTTCTTTCAGACACGGCTCATGATGAATGGAGCCACACAAGGAGGACTGCAGCTATGCTGCGCCCCGAGCCGAACTGGGAGAATGGCTACCTACCAAAGTGCTGCACACTCTCATTTCACCCTCAGAGGCAGAAAAGAGGACTGCAAAGGACTCACGGGTCTCCCATGCTCTCCGCAAAGGACTCCCATTCCTCCTGCGGACCAAAGGTAACAACAAAAGCAGCTTTTTATTTGTAGAGCACACAACTTTTGGAAAATACACAGCTAAAACTGTCCCCGCTTTAAGTGCTTTACAGCACTTAAAGCGGGGACAGTTTTTGCTGTGTAATTTGAAAAACTTGCCTCTAAGTGCCTAGATGATGAAGTTCGAATGGGGGACCTGTGTCCACTTGCGTTGAGCATTCTTTCAGTGAGAAAGGATTTGGTTACATTTTGACTCTTTAGCACTGATTCTCATTCTTGTCAATCAACTGTGAAATTTCTGTGTTAATTTCTAGCAGAGGTAATAGAGTTAGTCCAAAATCATAGGTGTATATAAGTCCAGGTGGACAAGTAGGCCCAGAATCCCAGGCACTGAGCTGAAAAGGGGATGATTTCCCAGTGGGCCTCACGTCCCACAGAAACCGCTGTGCAAAAGTCGAGAAACAGATACAGAAAGTGACTGGCCTAAGGCTTGTCACTTGAATCTGAGTGGCTGAATGAGTGGCGGATGGTTGGAAATGAAATCCAAATCCCCTGACCTCTAATTTCAGAGGGTGCAGTGCCTTCCCCATGCCCGAATTTACAGTTAAACGTCTTAGCAGGAGCTTCACTGCACTGAAGTCACCCTGAAAAGACATTAGCTTCCATCCGCACAGTCATGCCCCCTGGTCTCTAATGAGAGTTTGCCCAGTTAAAGTTGCAACATTGGGTTTAACGTGAGAGATCTTGACTTTCAGCCTGTAACTTTTGAAAAGGGTCGATGTACTTAGGGCTTCCTGCTACAAAGTAAGAGTCAAGGACCCTCTTCCGCAAAGAGGAGCTGGCCTTAGTGGGAAATGGAGAATGAGCTCCTTTAAATCACCGCTCTGTCACCAATCATTAAGAAACTTTTCCAAGAACATACATGTATCGTGTCTCCAGGAGGACTGAGATTTGTGCAAGGTTCTGAGTAACATGCTACCACAGGAAGGTGGAGGTCCTGCTCAGCCCTAGAGACAGGCACACACATGCAAACACACACACAGAAACCTTAGACACACAACTGGTAGTGTCGAGCCAAAGACTTAGCAGTATGAGGAGGGCACTGAACCCACCCATGCTCCAAAGAAGGAGAGGCCTTTCCCTGATCCACACGTGCATTCTCCCTCCTTCTCCCCCAAACCTGCCTCCTCCTCAAGCCCACGCATTATTACATAGAATACGATTAGGCAGCGCTCTCAGGTTACAGAATTGTCAACGATGCTCTCGTTAAAACAACAGCACAGTCAAACAGACAGCATGCTAGCATGTGAAATGCGATCAGTTCTTTCAGACACGGCTCATGATGAATGGAGCCACACAAGGAGGACTGCAGCTATGCTGCGCCCCGAGCCGAACTGGGAGAATGGCTACCTACCAAAGTGCTGCACACTCTCATTTCACCCTCAGAGGCAGAAAAGAGGACTGCAAAGGACTCACGGGTCTCCCATGCTCTCCGCAAAGGACTCCCATTCCTCCTGCGGACCAAAGGTAACAACAAAAGCAGCTTTTTATTTGTAGAGCACACAACTTTTGGAAAATACACAGCTAAAACTGTCCCCGCTTTAAGTGCTTTACAGCACTTAAAGCGGGGACAGTTTTAGCTGTGTAATTTGAAAAACTTGCCTCTAAGTGCATAGATGATGAAGTTCGAATGGGGGACCTGTGTCCACTTGCGTTGAGCATTCTTTCAGTGAGAAAGGATTTGGTTACATTTTGACTCTTTAGCACTGATTCTCATTCTTGTCAATCAACTGTGAAATTTCTGTGTTAATTTCTAGCAGAGGTAATAGAGTTAGTCCAAAATCATAGGTGTATATAAGTCCAGGTGGACAAGTAGGCCCAGAATCCCAGGCACTGAGCTGAAAAGGGGATGATTTCCCAGTGGGCCTCACGTCCCACAGAAACCGCTGTGCAAAAGTCGAGAAACAGATACAGAAAGTGACTGGCCTAAGGCTTGTCACTTGAATCTGAGTGGCTGAATGAGTGGCGGATGGTTGGAAATGAAATCCAAATCCCCTGACCTCTAATTTCAGAGGGTGCAGTGCCTACCCCATGCCCGAATTTAGAGTTAAACGTCTTAGCAGGAGCTTCACTGCACTGAAGTCACCCTGAAAAGACATTAGCTTCCATCCGCACAGTCATTGCCCCCTGGTCTCTAATGAGAGTTTGCCCAGTTAAAGTTGCAACATTGGGTTTAACGTGAGAGATCTTGACTTTCAGCCTGTAACTTTTGAAAAGGGTCGATGTACTTAGGGCTTCCTGCTACAAAGTAAGAGTCAAGGACCCTCTTCCGCAAAGAGGAGCTGGCCTTAGTGGGAAATGGAGAATGAGCTCCTTTAAATCACCGCTCTGTCACCAATCATTAAGAAACTTTTCCAAGAACATACATGTATCGTGTCTCCAGGAGGACTGAGATTTGTGCAAGGTTCTGAGTAACATGCTACCACAGGAAGGTGGAGGTCCTGCTCAGCCCTAGAGACAGGCACACACATGCAAACACACACACAGAAACCTTAGACACACAACTGGTAGTGTCGAGCCAAAGACTTAGCAGTATGAGGAGGGCACTGAACCCACCCATGCTCCAAAGAAGGAGAGGCCTTTCCCTGATCCACACGTGCATTCTCCCTCCTTCTCCCCCAAACCTGCCTCCTCCTCAAGCCCACGCATTATTACATAGAATACGATTAGGCAGCGCTCTCAGGTTACAGAATTGTCAACGATGCTCTCGTTAAAACAACAGCACAGTCAAACAGACAGCATGCTAGCATGTGAAATGCGATCAGTTCTTTCAGACACGGCTCATGATGAATGGAGCCACACAAGGAGGACTGCAGCTATGCTGCGCCCCGAGCCGAACTGGGAGAATGGCTACCTACCAAAGTGCTGCACACTCTCATTTCACCCTCAGAGGCAGAAAAGAGGACTGCAAAGGACTCACGGGTCTCCCATGCTCTCCGCAAAGGACTCCCATTCCTCCTGCGGACCAAAGGTAACAAGAAAAGCAGCTTTTTATTTGTAGAGCACACAACTTTTGGAAAATACACAGCTAAAACTGTCCCCGCTTTAAGTGCTTTACAGCACTTAAAGCGGGGACAGTTTTAGCTGTGTAATTTGAAAAACTTGCCTCTAAGTGCCTAGATGATGAAGTTCGAATGGGGGACCTGTGTCCACTTGCGTTGAGCATTCTTTCAGTGAGAAAGGATTTGGTTACATTTTGACTCTTTAGCACTGATTCTCATTCTTGTCAATCAACTGTGAAATTTCTGTGCTAATTTCTAGCAGAGGTAATAGAGTTAGTCCAAAATCATAGGTGTATATAAGTCCAGGTGGACAAGTAGGCCCAGAATCCCAGGCACTGAGCTGAAAAGGGGATGATTTCCCAGTGGGCCTCACGTCCCACAGAAACCGCTGTGCAAAAGTCGAGAAACAGATACAGAAAGTGACTGGCCTAAGGCTTGTCACTTGAATCTGAGTGGCTGAATGAGTGGCGGATGGTTGGAAATGAAATCCAAATCCCCTGACCTCTAATTTCAGAGGGTGCAGTGCCTCCCCCATGCCCGATTTTAGAGTTAGACGTCTTAGCAAGAGCTTCACTGCACTGAAGTCACCCTGAAAAGACATTAGCTTCCATCCGCACAGTCATTGCCCCCTGGTCTCTAATGAGAGTTTGCCCAGTTAAAGTTGCAACATTGGGTTCAACGTGAGAGATCTTGACTTTCAGCCTGTAACTTTTGAAAAGGGTCGATGTACTTAGGGCTTCCTGCTACAAAGTAAGAGTCAAGGACCCTCTTCCGCAAAGAGGAGCTGGCCTTAGTGGGAAATGGAGAATGAGCTCCTTTAAATCACCGCTCTGTCACCAATCATTAAGAAACCTTTCCAAGAACATACATGTATCGTGTCTCCAGGAGGGCTGGGATTTGTGCAAGGTTCTGAGTAACATGCTACCACAGGAAGGTGGAGGTCCTGCTCAGCCCTAGAGACAGACACACATATGCAAACACACACACAGAAACCTTAGACACACAACTGGTAGTGTCGAGCCAAAGACTTAGCAGTATGAGGAGGGCACTGAAACCACCCATGCTCCAAAGAAGGAGAGGCCTTTCCCTGATCCACACGTGCATTCTCCCTCCTTCTCCCCCAAACCTGCCTCCTCCTCAAGCCCACGCATTATTACATAGAATACGATTAGGCAGCGCTCTCAGGTTACAGAATTGTCAACGATGCTCTCGTTAAAACAACAGCACAGTCAAACAGACAGCATGCTAGCATGTGAAATGCGATCAGTTCTTTCAGACACGGCTCATGATGAATGGAGCCACACAAGGAGGACTGCAGCTATGCTGCGCCCCGAGCCGAACTGGGAGAATGGCTACCTACCAAAGTGCTGCACACTCTCATTTCACCCTCAGAGGCAGAAAAGAGGACTGCAAAGGACTCACGGGTCTCCCATGCTCTCCGCAAAGGACTCCCATTCCTCCTGCGGACCAAAGGTAACAAGAAAAGCAGCTTTTTATTTGTAGAGCACACAACTTTTGGAAAATACACAGCTAAAACTGTCCCCGCTTTAAGTGCTTTACAGCACTTAAAGCGGGGACAGTTTTAGCTGTGTAATTTGAAAAACTTGCCTCTAAGTGCCTAGATGATGAAGTTCGAATGGGGGACCTGTGTCCACTTGCGTTGAGCATTCTTTCAGTGAGAAAGGATTTGGTTACATTTTGACTCTTTAGGACTGATTCTCATTCTTGTCAATCAACTGTGAAATTTCTGTGTTAATTTCTAGCAGAGGTAATAGAGTTAGTCCAAAATCATAGGTGTATATAAGTCCAGGTGGACAAGTAGGCCCAGAATCCCAGGCACTGAGCTGAAAAGGGGATGATTTCCCAGTGGGCCTCACGTCCCACAGAAACCGCTGTGCAAAAGTCGAGAAACAGATACAGAAAGTGACTGGCCTAAGGCTTGTCACTTGAATCTGAGTGGCTGAATGAGTGGCGGATGGTTGGAAATGAAATCCAAATCCCCTGACCTCTAATTTCAGAGGGTGCAGTGCCTCCCCCATGCCCGATTTTAGAGTTAAACGTCTTAGCAGGAGCTTCACTGCACTGAAGTCACCCTGAAAAGACATTAGCTTCCATCCGCACAGTCATTGCCCCCTGGTCTCTAATGAGAGTTTGCCCAGTTAAAGTTGCAACATTGGGTTTAACGTGAGAGATCTTGACTTTCAGCCTGTAACTTTTGAAAAGGGTCGATGTACTTAGGGCTTCCTGCTACAAAGTAAGAGTCAAGGACCCTCTTCCGCAAAGAGGAGCTGGCCTTAGTGGGAAATGGAGAATGAGCTCCTTTAAATCACCGCTCTGTCACCAACCATTAAGAAACCTTTCCAAGAACATACATGTATCGTGTCTCCAGGAGGGCTGGGATTTGTGCAAGGTTCTGAGTAACATGCTACCACAGGAAGGTGGAGGTCCTGCTCAGCCCTAGAGACAGGCACACACATGCAAACACACACACAGAAACCTTAGACACACAACTGGTAGTGTCGAGCCAAAGACTTAGCAGTATGAGGAGGGCACTGAACCCACCCATGCTCCAAAGAAGGAGAGGCCTTTCCCTGATCCACACGTGCATTCTCCCTCCTTCTCCCCCAAACCTGCCTCCTCCTCAAGCCCACGCATTATTACATAGAATACGATTAGGCAGCGCTCTCAGGTTACAGAATTGTCAACGATGCTCTCGTTAAAACAACAGCACAGTCAAACAGACAGCATGCTAGCATGTGAAATGCGATCAGTTCTTTCAGACACGGCTCATGATGAATGGAGCCACACAAGGAGGACTGCAGCTATGCTGCGCCCCGAGCCGAACTGGGAGAATGGCTACCTACCAAAGTGCTGCACACTCTCATTTCACCCTCAGAGGCAGAAAAGAGGACTGCAAAGGACTCACGGGTCTCCCATGCTCTCCGCAAAGGACTCCCATTCCTCCTGCGGACCAAAGGTAACAACAAAAGCAGCTTTTTATTTGTAGAGCACACAACTTTTGGAAAATACACAGCTAAAACTGTCCCCGCTTTAAGTGCTTTACAGCACTTAAAGCGGGGACAGTTTTAGCTGTGTAATTTGAAAAACTTGCCTCTAAGTGCCTAGATGATGAAGTTCGAATGGGGGACCTGTGTCCACTTGCGTTGAGCATTCTTTCAGTGAGAAAGGATTTGGTTACATTTTGACTCTTTAGCACTGATTCTCATTCTTGTCAATCAACTGTGAAATTTCTGTGTTAATTTCTAGCAGAGGTAATAGAGTTAGTCCAAAATCATAGGTGTATATAAGTCCAGGTGGACAAGTAGGCCCAGAATCCCAGGCACTGAGCTGAAAAGGGGATGATTTCCCAGTGGGCCTCACGTCCCACAGAAACCGCTGTGCAAAAGTCGAGAAACAGATACAGAAAGTGACTGGCCTAAGGCTTGTCACTTGAATCTGAGTGGCTGAATGAGTGGCGGATGGTTGGAAATGAAATCCAAATCCCCTGACCTCTAATTTCAGAGGGTGCAGTGCCTCCCCCATGCCCGATTTTAGAGTTAAACGTCTTAGCAGGAGCTTCACTGCACTGAAGTCACCCTGAAAAGACATTAGCTTCCATCCGCACAGTCATTGCCCCCTGGTCTCTAATGAGAGTTTGCCCAGTTAAAGTTGCAACATTGGGTTTAACGTGAGAGATCTTGACTTTCAGCCTGTAACTTTTGAAAAGGGTCGATGTACTTAGGGCTTCCTGCTACAAAGTAAGAGTCAAGGACCCTCTTCCGCAAAGAGGAGCTGGCCTTAGTGGGAAATGGAGAATGAGCTCCTTTAAATCACCGCTCTGTCACCAATCATTAAGAAACCTTTCCAAGAACATACATGTATCGTGTCTCCAGGAGGGCTGGGATTTGTGCAAGGTTCTGAGTAACATGCTACCACAGGAAGGTGGAGGTCCTGCTCAGCCCTAGAGACAGGCACACACATGCAAACACACACACAGAAACCTTAGACACACAACTGGTAGTGTCGAGCCAAAGACTTAGCAGTATGAGGAGGGCACTGAACCCACCCATGCTCCAAAGAAGGAGAGGCCTTTCCCTGATCCACACGTGCATTCTCCCTCCTTCTCCCCCAAACCTGCCTCCTCCTCAAGCCCACGCATTATTACATAGAATACGATTAGGCAGCGCTCTCAGGTTACAGAATTGTCAACGATGCTCTCGTTAAAACAACAGCACAGTCAAACAGACAGCATGCTAGCATGTGAAATGCGATCAGTTCTTTCAGACACGGCTCATGATGAATGGAGCCACACAAGGAGGACTGCAGCTATGCTGCGCCCCGAGCCGAACTGGGAGAATGGCTACCTACCAAAGTGCTGCACACTCTCATTTCACCCTCAGAGGCAGAAAAGAGGACTGCAAAGGACTCACGGGTCTCCCATGCTCTCCGCAAAGGACTCCCATTCCTCCTGCGGACCAAAGGTAACAACAAAAGCAGCTTTTTATTTGTAGAGCACACAACTTTTGGAAAATACACAGCTAAAACTGTCCCCGCTTTAAGTGCTTTACAGCACTTAAAGCGGGGACAGTTTTAGCTGTGTAATTTGAAAAACTTGCCTCTAAGTGCCTAGATGATGAAGTTCGAATGGGGGACCTGTGTCCACTTGCGTTGAGCATTCTTTCAGTGAGAAAGGATTTGGTTACATTTTGACTCTTTAGCACTGATTCTCATTCTTGTCAATCAACTGTGAAATTTCTGTGTTAATTTCTAGCAGAGGTAATAGAGTTAGTCCAAAATCATAGGTGTATATAAGTCCAGGTGGACAAGTAGGCCCAGAATCCCAGGCACTGAGCTGAAAAGGGGATGATTTCCCAGTGGGCCTCACGTCCCACAGAAACCGCTGTGCAAAAGTCGAGAAACAGATACAGAAAGTGACTGGCCTAAGGCTTGTCACTTGAATGTGAGTGGCTGAATGAGTGGCGGATGGTTGGAAATGAAATCCAAATCCCCTGACCTCTAATTTCAGAGGGTGCAGTGCCTCCCCCATGCCCGATTTTAGAGTTAAACGTCTTAGCAAGAGCTTCACTGCACTGAAGTCACCCTGAAAAGACATTAGCTTCCATCCGCACAGTCATTGCCCCCTGGTCTCTAATGAGAGTTTGCCCAGTTAAAGTTGCAACATTGGGTTTAACGTGAGAGATCTTGACTTTCAGCCTGTAACTTTTGAAAAGGGTCGATGTACTTAGGGCTTCCTGCTACAAAGTAAGAGTCAAGGACCCTCTTCCGCAAAGAGGAGCTGGCCTTAGTGGGAAATGGAGAATGAGCTCCTTTAAATCACCGCTCTGTCACCAATCATTAAGAAACCTTTCCAAGAACATACATGTATCGTGTCTCCAGGAGGGCTGGGATTTGTGCAAGGTTCTGAGTAACATGCTACCACAGGAAGGTGGAGGTCCTGCTCAGCCCTAGAGACAGGCACACACATGCAAACACACACACAGAAACCTTAGACACACAACTGGTAGTGTCGAGCCAAAGACTTAGCAGTATGAGGAGGGCACTGAACACACCCACGCTCCAAAGAAGGAGAGGCCTTTCCCTGATACACACGTGCATTCTCCCTCCTTCTCCCCCAAACCTGCCTCCTCCTCAAGCCCACGCATTATTACATAGAATACGATTAGGCAGCGCTCTCAGGTTACAGAATTGTCAACGATGCTCTCGTTAAAACAACAGCACAGTCAAACAGACAGCATGCTAGCATGTGAAATGCGATCAGTTCTTTCAGACACGGCTCATGATGAATGGAGCCACACAAGGAGGACTGCAGCTATGCTGCGCCCCGAGCCGAACTGGGAGAATGGCTACCTACCAAAGTGCTGCACACTCTCATTTCACCCTCAGAGGCAGAAAAGAGGACTGCAAAGGACTCACGGGTCTCCCATGCTCTCCGCAAAGGACTCCCATTCCTCCTGCGGACCAAAGGTAACAACAAAAGCAGCTTTTTATTTGTAGAGCACACAACTTTTGGAAAATACACAGCTAAAACTGTCCCCGCTTTAAGTGCTTTACAGCACTTAAAGCGGGGACAGTTTTAGCTGTGTAATTTGAAAAACTTGCCTCTAAGTGCCTAGATGATGAAGTTCGAATGGGGGACCTGTGTCCACTTGCGTTGAGCATTCTTTCAGTGAGAAAGGATTTGGTTACATTTTGACTCTTTAGCACTGATTCTCATTCTTGTCAATCAACTGTGAAATTTCTGTGTTAATTTCTAGCAGAGGTAATAGAGTTAGTCCAAAATCATAGGTGTATATAAGTCCAGGTGGACAAGTAGGCCCAGAATCCCAGGCACTGAGCTGAAAAGGGGATGATTTCCCAGTGGGCCTCACGTCCCACAGAAACCGCTGTGCAAAAGTCGAGAAACAGATACAGAAAGTGACTGGCCTAAGGCTTGTCACTTGAATGTGAGTGGCTGAATGAGTGGCGGATGGTTGGAAATGAAATCCAAATCCCCTGACCTCTAATTTCAGAGGGTGCAGTGCCTCCCCCATGCCCGATTTTAGAGTTAAACGTCTTAGCAAGAGCTTCACTGCACTGAAGTCACCCTGAAAAGACATTAGCTTCCATCCGCACAGTCATTGCCCCCTGGTCTCTAATGAGAGTTTGCCCAGTTAAAGTTGCAACATTGGGTTTAACGTGAGAGATCTTGACTTTCAGCCTGTAACTTTTGAAAAGGGTCGATGTACTTAGGGCTTCCTGCTACAAAGTAAGAGTCAAGGACCCTCTTCCGCAAAGAGGAGCTGGCCTTAGTGGGAAATGGAGAATGAGCTCCTTTAAATCACCGCTCTGTCACCAATCATTAAGAAACCTTTCCAAGAACATACATGTATCGTGTCTCCAGGAGGGCTGGGATTTGTGCAAGGTTCTGAGTAACATGCTACCACAGGAAGGTGGAGGTCCTGCTCAGCCCTAGAGACAGGCACACACATGCAAACACACACACAGAAACCTTAGACACACAACTGGTAGTGTCGAGCCAAAGACTTAGCAGTATGAGGAGGGCACTGAACACACCCACGCTCCAAAGAAGGAGAGGCCTTTCCCTGATACACACGTGCATTCTCCCTCCTTCTCCCCCAAACCTGCCTCCTCCTCAAGCCCACGCATTATTACATAGAATACGATTAGGCAGCGCTCTCAGGTTACAGAATTGTCAACGATGCTCTCGTTAAAACAACAGCACAGTCAAACAGACAGCATGCTAGCATGTGAAATGCGATCAGTTCTTTCAGACACGGCTCATGATGAATGGAGCCACACAAGGAGGACTGCAGCTATGCTGCGCCCCGAGCCGAACTGGGAGAATGGCTACCTACCAAAGTGCTGCACACTCTCATTTCACCCTCAGAGGCAGAAAAGAGGACTGCAAAGGACTCACGGGTCTCCCATGCTCTCCGCAAAGGACTCCCATTCCTCCTGCGGACCAAAGGTAACAAGAAAAGCAGCTTTTTATTTGTAGAGCACACAACTTTTGGAAAATACACAGCTAAAACTGTCCCCGCTTTAAGTGCTTTACAGCACTTAAAGCGGGGACAGTTTTAGCTGTGTAATTTGAAAAACTTGCCTCTAAGTGCCTAGATGATGAAGTTCGAATGGGGGACCTGTGTCCACTTGCGTTGAGCATTCTTTCAGTGAGAAAGGATTTGGTTACATTTTGACTCTTTAGCACTGATTCTCATTCTTGTCAATCAACTGTGAAATTTCTGTGTTAATTTCTAGCAGAGGTAACAGAGTTAGTCCAAAATCATAGGTGTATATAAGTCCTGGTGGACAAGTAGGCCCAGAGTCCCAGGCACTGTGCTGAAAAGGGGATGATTTCCCAGTGGGCCTCACGTCCCACAGAAACCGCTGTGCAAAAGTCGAGAAACAGATACAGAAAGTGACTGGCCTAAGGCTTGTCACTTGAATCTGAGTGGCTGAATGAGTGGCGGATGGTTGGAAATGAAATCCAAATCCCCTGACCTCTAATTTCAGAGGGTGCAGTGCCTCCCCCATGCCCGATTTTAGAGTTAAACGTCTTAGCAAGAGCTTCACTGCACTGAAGTCACCCTGAAAAGACATTAGCTTCCATCCGCACAGTCATTGCCCCCTGGTCTCTAATGAGAGTTTGCCCAGTTAAAGTTGCAACATTGGGTTTAACGTGAGAGATCTTGACTTTCAGCCTGTAACTTTTGAAAAGGGTCGATGTACTTAGGGCTTCCTGCTACAAAGTAAGAGTCAAGGACCCTCTTCCGCAAAGAGGAGCTGGCCTTAGTGGGAAATGGAGAATGAGCTCCTTTAAATCACCGCTCTGTCACCAATCATTAAGAAACCTTTCCAAGAACATACATGTATCGTGTCTCCAGGAGGGCTGGGATTTGTGCAAGGTTCTGAGTAACATGCTACCACAGGAAGGTGGAGGTCCTGCTCAGCCCTAGAGACAGACACACACATGCAAACACACACACAGAAACCTTAGACACACAACTGGTAGTGTCGAGCCAAAGACTTAGCAGTATGAGGAGGGCACTGAACCCACACATGCTCCAAAGAAGGAGAGGCCTTTCCCTGATCCACACGTGCATTCTCCCTCCTTCTCCCCCAAACCTGCCTCCTCCTCAAGCCCACGCATTATTACATAGAATACGATTAGGCAGCGCTCTCAGGTTACAGAATTGTCAACGATGCTCTCATTAAAACAACAGCACAGTCAAACAGACAGCATGCTAGCATGTGAAATGCGATCAGTTCTTTCAGACACGGCTCATGATGAATGGAGCCACACAAGGAGGACTGCAGCTATGCTGCGCCCCGAGCCGAACTGGGAGAATGGCTACCTACCAAAGTGCTGCACACTCTCATTTCACCCTCAGAGGCAGAAAAGAGGACTGCAAAGGACTCACGGGTCTCCCATGCTCTCCGCAAAGGACTCCCATTCCTCCTGCGGACCAAAGGTAACAACAAAAGCAGCTTTTTATTTGTAGAGCACACAACTTTTGGAAAATACACAGCTAAAACTGTCCCCGCTTTAAGTGCTGTAAAGCACTTAAAGCGGGGACAGATTTAGCTGTGTAATTTGAAAAACTTGCCTCTAAGTGCCTAGATGATGAAGTTCGAATGGGGGACCTGTGTCCACTTGCGTTGAGCATTCTTTCAGTGAGAAAGGATTTGGTTACATTTTGACTCTTTAGCACTGATTCTCATTCTTGTCAATCAACTGTGAAATTTCTGTGTTAATTTCTAGCAGAGGTAACAGAGTTAGTCCAAAATCATAGGTGTATATAAGTCCAGGTGGACAAGTAGGCCCAGAATCCCAGGCACTGAGCTGAAAAGGGGATGATTTCCCAGTGGGCCTCACGTCCCACAGAAACCGCTGTGCAAAAGTCGAGAAACAGATACAGAAAGTGACTGGCCTAAGGCTTGTCACTTGAATCTGAGTGGCTGAATGAGTGGCGGATGGTTGGAAATGAAATCCAAATCCCCTGACCTCTAATTTCAGAGGGTGCAGTGCCTCCCCCATGCCCGATTTTAGAGTTAAATGTCTTAGCAAGAGCTTCACTGCACTGAAGTCACCCTGAAAAGACATTAGCTTCCATCCGCACAGTCATTGCCCCCTGGTCTCTAATGAGAGTTTGCCCAGTTAAAGTTGCAACATTGGGTTTAACGTGAGAGATCTTGACTTTCAGCCTGTAACTTTTGAAAAGGGTCGATGTACTTAGGGCTTCCTGCTACAAAGTAAGAGTCAAGGACCCTCTTCCGCAAAGAGGAGCTGGCCTTAGTGGGAAATGGAGAATGAGCTCCTTTAAATCACCGCTCTGTCACCAATCATTAAGAAACCGTTCCAAGAACATACATGTATCGTGTCTCCAGGAGGGCTGGGATTTGTGCAAGGTTCTGAGTAACATGCTACCACAGGAAGGTGGAGGTCCTGCTCAGCCCTAGAGACAGGCACACACATGCAAACACACACACAGAAACCTTAGACACACAACTGGTAGTGTCGAGCCAAAGACTTAGCAGTATGAGGAGGGCACTGAACCCACCCATGCTCCAAAGAAGGAGAGGCGTTTCCCTGATCCACACGTGCATTCTCCCTCCTTCTCCCCCAAACCTGCCTACTCCTCAAGCCCACGCATTATTACATAGAATACGATTAGGCAGCGCTCTCAGGTTACAGAATTGTCAACGATGCTCTCGTTAAAACAACAGCACAGTCAAACAGACAGCATGCTAGCATGTGAAATGCGATCAGTTCTTTCAGACACGGCTCATGATGAATGGAGCCACACAAGGAGGACTGCAGCTATGCTGCGCCCCGAGCCGAACTGGGAGAATGGCTACCTACCAAAGTGCTGCACACTCTCATTTCACCCTCAGAGGCAGAAAAGAGGACTGCAAAGGACTCACGGGTCTCCCATGCTCTCCGCAAAGGACTCCCATTCCTCCTGCGGACCAAAGGTAACAACAAAAGCAGCTTTTTATTTGTAGAGCACACAACTTTTGGAAAATACACAGCTAAAACTGTCCCCGCTTTAAGTGCTTTACAGCACTTAAAGCGGGGACAGTTTTAGCTGTGTAATTTGAAAAACTTGCCTCTAAGTGCCTAGATGATGAAGTTCGAATGGGGGACCTGTGTCCACTTGCGTTGAGCATTCTTTCAGTGAGAAAGGATTTGGTTACATTTTGACTCTTTAGCACTGATTCTCATTCTTGTCAATCAACTGTGAAATTTCTGTGTTAATTTCTAGCAGAGGTAATAGAGTTAGTCCAAAATCATAGGTGTATATAAGTCCAGGTGGACAAGTAGGCCCAGAATCCCAGGCACTGAGCTGAAAAGGGGATGATTTCCCAGTGGGCCTCACGTCCCACAGAAACCGCTGTGCAAAAGTCGAGAAACAGATACAGAAAGTGACTGGCCTAAGGCTTGTCACTTGAATCTGAGTGGCTGAATGAGTGGCGGATGGTTGGAAATGAAATCCAAATCCCCTGACCTCTAATTTCAGAGGGTGCAGTGCCTCCCCCATGCCCGATTTTAGAGTTAAACGTCTTAGCAAGAGCTTCACTGCACTGAAGTCACCCTGAAAAGACATTAGCTTCCATCCGCACAGTCATTGCCCCCTGGTCTCTAATGAGAGTTTGCCCAGTTAAAGTTGCAACATTGGGTTTAACGTGAGAGATCTTGACTTTCAGCCTGTAACTTTTGAAAAGGGTCGATGTACTTAGGGCTTCCTGCTACAAAGTAAGAGTCAAGGACCCTCTTCCGCAAAGAGGAGCTGGCCTTAGTGGGAAATGGAGAATGAACTCCTTTAAATCACCGCTCTGTCACCAATCATTAAGAAACCGTTCCAAGAACATACATGTATCGTGTCTCCAGGAGGGCTGGGATTTGTGCAAGGTTCTGAGTAACATGCTACCACAGGAAGGTGGAGGTCCTGCTCAGCCCTAGAGACAGACACACACATGCAAACACACACACAGAAACCTTAGACACACAACTGGTAGTGTCGAGCCAAAGACTTAGCAGTATGAGGAGGGCACTGAACCCACCCACGCTCCAAAGAAGGAGAGGCCTTTCCCTGATCCACACGTGCATTCTCCCTCCTTCTCCCCCAAACCTGCCTCCTCCTCAAGCCCACGCATTATTACATAGAATACGATTAGGCAGCGCTCTCAGGTTACAGAATTGTCAACGATGCTCTCGTTAAAACAACAGCACAGTCAAACAGACAGCATGCTAGCATGTGAAATGCGATCAGTTCTTTCAGACACGGCTCATGATGAATGGAGCCACACAAGGAGGACTGCAGCTATGCTGCGCCCCGAGCCGAACTGGGAGAATGGCTACCTACCAAAGTGCTGCACACTCTCATTTCACCCTCAGAGGCAGAAAAGAGGACTGCAAAGGACTCACGGGTCTCCCATGCTCTCCGCAAAGGACTCCCATTCCTCCTGCGGACCAAAGGTAACAACAAAAGCAGCTTTTTATTTGTAGAGCACACAACTTTTGGAAAATACACAGCTAAAACTGTCCCCGCTTTAAGTGCTTTACAGCACTTAAAGCGGGGACAGTTTTAGCTGTGTAATTTGAAAAACTTGCCTCTAAGTGCCTAGATGATGAAGTTCGAATGGGGGACCTGTGTCCACTTGCGTTGAGCATTCTTTCAGTGAGAAAGGATTTGGTTACATTTTGACTCTTTAGCACTGATTCTCATTCTTGTCAATCAACTGTGAAATTTCTGTGTTAATTTCTAGCAGAGGTAACAGAGTTAGTCCAAAATCATAGGTGTATATAAGTCCAGGTGGACAAGTAGGCCCAGAATCCCAGGCACTGAGCTGAAAAGGGGATCATTTCCCAGTGGGCCTCACATCCCACAGAAACCGCTGTGCAAAAGTCGAGAAACAGATACAGAAAGTGACTGGCCTAAGGCTTGTCACTTGAATCTGAGTGGCTGAATGAGTGGCGGATGGTTGGAAATGAAATCCATATCCCCTGACCTCTAATTTCAGAGGGTGCAGTGCCTCCCCCATGCCCGATTTTAGAATTAAACGTCTTAGCAAGAGCTTCACTGCACTGAAGTCACCCTGAAAAGACATTAGCTTCCATCCGCACAGTCATTGCCCCCTGGTCTCTAATGAGAGTTTGCCCAGTTAAAGTTGCAACATTGGGTTTAACGTGAGAGATCTTGACTTTCAGCCTGTAACTTTTGAAAAGGGTCGATGTACTTAGGGCTTCCTGCTACAAAGTAAGAGTCAAGGACCCTCTTCCGCAAAGAGGAGCTGGCCTTAGTGGGAAATGGAGAATGAGCTCCTTTAAATCACCGCTCTGTCACCAATCATTAAGAAACCTTTCCAAGAACATACATGTATCGTGTCTCCAGGAGGGCTGGGATTTGTGCAAGGTTCTGAGTAACATGCTACCACAGGAAGGTGGAGGTCCTGCTCAGCCCTAGAGACAGACACACACATGCAAACACACACACAGAAACCTTAGACACACAACTGGTAGTGTCGAGCCAAAGACTTAGCAGTATGAGGAGGGCACTGAACCCACCCACGCTCCAAAGAAGGAGAGGCCTTTCCCTGATCCACACGTGCATTCTCCCTCCTTCTCCCCCAAACCTGCCTCCTCCTCAAGCCCACGCATTATTACATAGAATACGATTAGGCAGCGCTCTCAGGTTACAGAATTGTCAACGATGCTCTCGTTAAAACAACAGCACAGTCAAACAGACAGCATGCTAGCATGTGAAATGCGATCAGTTCTTTCAGACACGGCTCATGATGAATGGAGCCACACAAGGAGGACTGCAGCTATGCTGCGCCCCGAGCCGAACTGGGAGAATGGCTACCTACCAAAGTGCTGCACACTCTCATTTCACCCTCAGAGGCAGAAAAGAGGACTGCAAAGGACTCACGGGTCTCCCATGCTCTCCGCAAAGGACTCCCATTCCTCCTGCGGACCAAAGGTAACAACAAAAGCAGCTTTTTATTTGTAGAGCACACAACTTTTGGAAAATACACAGCTAAAACTGTCCCCACTTTAAGTGCTGTAAAGCACTTAAAGCGGGGACAGTTTTAGCTGTGTAATTTGAAAAACTTGCCTCTAAGTGCCTAGATGATGAAGTTCGAATGGGGGACCTGTGTCCACTTGCGTTGAGCATTCTTTCAGTGAGAAAGGATTTGGTTACATTTTGACTCTTTAGCACTGATTCTCATTCTTGTCAATCAACTGTGAAATTTCTGTGTTAATTTCTAGCAGAGGTAACAGAGTTAGTCCAAAATCATAGGTGTATATAAGTCCAGGTGGACAAGTAGGCCCAGAATCCCAGGCACTGAGCTGAAAAGGGGATGATTTCCCAGTGGGCCTCACATCCCACAGAAACCGCTGTGCAAAAGTCGAGAAACAGATACAGAAAGTGACTGGCCTAAGGCTTGTCACTTGAATCTGAGTGGCTGAATGAGTGGCGGATGGTTGGAAATGAAATCCAAATCCCCTGACCTCTAATTTCAGAGGGTGCAGTGCCTCCCCCATGCCCGATTTTAGAATTAAACGTCTTAGCAAGAGCTTCACTGCACTGAAGTCACCCTGAAAAGACATTAGCTTCCATCCGCACAGTCATTGCCCCCTGGTCTCTAATGAGAGTTTGCCCAGTTAAAGTTGCAACATTGGGTTTAACGTGAGAGATCTTGACTTTCAGCCTGTAACTTTTGAAAAGGGTCGATGTACTTAGGGCTTCCTGCTACAAAGTAAGAGTCAAGGACCCTCTTCCGCAAAGAGGAGCTGGCCTTAGTGGGAAATGGAGAATGAGCTCCTTTAAATCACCGCTCTGTCACCAATCATTAAGAAACTTTTCCAAGAACATACATGTATCGTGTCTCCAGGAGGGCTGGGATTTGTGCAAGGTTCTGAGTAACATGCTACCACAGGAAGGTGGAGGTCCTGCTCAGCCCTAGAGACAGACACACACATGCAAACACACACACAGAAACCTTAGACACACAACTGGTAGTGTCGAGCCAAAGACTTAGCAGTATGAGGAGGGCACTGAACCCACCCGTGCTCCAAAGAAGGAGAGGCCTTTCCCTGATCCACACGTGCATTCTCCCTCCTTCTCCCCCAAACCTGCCTCCTCCTCAAGCCCACGCATTATTACATAGAATACGATTAGGCAGCGCTCTCAGGTTACAGAATTGTCAACGATGCTCTCGTTAAAACAACAGCACAGTCAAACAGACAGCATGCTAGCATGTGAAATGCGATCAGTTCTTTCAGACACGGCTCATGATGAATGGAGCCACACAAGGAGGACTGCAGCTATGCTGCGCCCCGAGCCGAACTGGGAGAATGGCTACCTACCAAAGTGCTGCACACTCTCATTTCACCCTCAGAGGCAGAAAAGAGGACTGCAAAGGACTCACGGGTCTCCCATGCTCTCCGCAAAGGACTCCCATTCCTCCTGCGGACCAAAGGTAACAACAAAAGCAGCTTTTTATTTGTAGAGCACACAACTTTTGGAAAATACACAGCTAAAACTGTCCCCGCTTTAAGTGCTTTACAGCACTTAAAGCGGGGACAGTTTTAGCTGTGTAATTTGAAAAACTTGCCTCTAAGTGCCTAGATGATGAAGTTCGAATGGGGGACCTGTGTCCACTTGCGTTGAGCATTCTTTCAGTGAGAAAGGATTTGGTTACATTTTGACTCTTTAGCACTGATTCTCATTCTTGTCAATCAACTGTGAAATTTCTGTGTTAATTTCTAGCAGAGGTAATAGAGTTAGTCCAAAATCATAGGTGTATATAAGTCCAGGTGGACAAGTAGGCCCAGAATCCCAGGCACTGAGCTGAAAAGGGGATGATTTCCCAGTGGGCCTCACGTCCCACAGAAACCGCTGTGCAAAAGTCGAGAAACAGATACAGAAAGTGACTGGCCTAAGGCTTGTCACTTGAATCTGAGTGGCTGAATGAGTGGCGGATGGTTGGAAATGAAATCCAAATCCCCTGACCTCTAATTTCAGAGGGTGCAGTGCCTCCCCCATGCCCGATTTTAGAATTAAATGTCTTAGCAAGAGCTTCACTGCACTGAAGTCACCCTGAAAAGACATTAGCTTCCATCCGCACAGTCATTGCCCCCTGGTCTCTAATGAGAGTTTGCCCAGTTAAAGTTGCAACATTGGGTTTAACGTGAGAGATCTTGACTTTCAGCCTGTAACTTTTGAAAAGGGTCGATGTACTTAGGGCTTCCTGCTACAAAGTAAGAGTCAAGGACCCTCTTCCGCAAAGAGGAGCTGGCCTTAGTGGGAAATGGAGAATGAGCTCCTTTAAATCACCGCTCTGTCACCAATCATTAAGAAACCGTTCCAAGAACATACATGTATCGTGTCTCCAGGAGGGCTGGGATTTGTGCAAGGTTCTGAGTAACATGCTACCACAGGAAGGTGGAGGTCCTGCTCAGCCCTAGAGACAGGCACACACATGCAAACACACACACACAAACCTTAGACACACAACTGGTAGTGTCGAGTCAAAGACTTAGCAGTATGAGGAGGGCACTGAACCCACCCGTGCTCCAAAGAAGGAGAGGCCTTTCCCTGATCCACACGTGCATTCTCCCTCCTTCTCCCCCAAACCTGCCTCCTCCTCAAGCCCACGCATTATTACATAGAATACGATTAGGCAGCGCTCTCAGGTTACAGAATTGTCAACGATGCTCTCGTTAAAACAACAGCACAGTCAAACAGACAGCATGCTAGCATGTGAAATGCGATCAGTTCTTTCAGACACGGCTCATGATGAATGGAGCCACACAAGGAGGACTGCAGCTATGCTGCGCCCCGAGCCGAACTGGGAGAATGGCTACCTACCAAAGTGCTGCACACTCTCATTTCACCCTCAGAGGCAGAAAAGAGGACTGCAAAGGACTCACGGGTCTCCCATGCTCTCCGCAAAGGACTCCCATTCCTCCTGCGGACCAAAGGTAACAAGAAAAGCAGCTTTTTATTTGTAGAGCACACAACTTTTGGAAAACACACAGCTAAAACTGTCCCCGCTTTAAGTGCTGTAAAGCACTTAAAGCGGGGACAGTTTTAGCTGTGTAATTTGAAAAACTTGCCTCTAAGTGCCTAGATGATGAAGTTCGAATGGGGGACCTGTGTCCACTTGCGTTGAGCATTCTTTCAGTGAGAAAGGATTTGGTTACATTTTGACTCTTTAGCACTGATTCTCATTCTTGTCAATCAACTGTGAAATTTCTGTGTTAATTTCTAGCAGAGGTAATAGAGTTAGTCCAAAATCATAGGTGTATATAAGTCCAGGTGGACAAGTAGGCCCAGAATCCCAGGCACTGAGCTGAAAAGGGGATGATTTCCCAGTGGGCCTCACGTCCCACAGAAACCGCTGTGCAAAAGTCGAGAAACAGATACAGAAAGTGACTGGCCTAAGGCTTGTCACTTGAATCTGAGTGGCTGAATGAGTGGCGGATGGTTGGAAATGAAATCCAAATCCCCTGACCTCTAATTTCAGAGGGTGCAGTGCCTCCCCCATGCCCGATTTTAGAGTTAAACGTCTTAGCAAGAGCTTCACTGCACTGAAGTCACCCTGAAAAGACATTAGCTTCCATCCGCACAGTCATTGCCCCCTGGTCTCTAATGAGAGTTTGCCCAGTTAAAGTTGCAACATTGGGTTTAACGTGAGAGATCTTGACTTTCAGCCTGTAACTTTTGAAAAGGGTCGATGTACTTAGGGCTTCCTGCTACAAAGTAAGAGTCAAGGACCCTCTTCCGCAAAGAGGAGCTGGCCTTAGTGGGAAATGGAGAATGAGCTCCTTTAAATCACCGCTCTGTCACCAATCATTAAGAAACCTTTCCAAGAACATACATGTATCGTGTCTCCAGGAGGGCTGGGATTTGTGCAAGGTTCTGAGTAACATGCTACCACAGGAAGGTGGAGGTCCTGCTCAGCCCTAGAGACAGGCACACACATGCAAACACACACACAGAAACCTTAGACACACAACTGGTAGTGTCGAGCCAAAGACTTAGCAGTATGAGGAGGGCACTGAACCCACCCATGCTCCAAAGAAGGAGAGGCCTTTCCCTGATCCACACGTGCATTCTCCCTCCTTCTCCCCCAAACCTGCCTCCTCCTCAAGCCCACGCATTATTACACAGAATACGATTAGGCAGCGCTCTCAGGTTACAGAATTGTCAACGATGCTCTCGTTAAAACAACAGCACAGTCAAACAGACAGCATGCTAGCATGTGAAATGCGATCAGTTCTTTCAGACACGGCTCATGATGAATGGAGCCACACAAGGAGGACTGCAGCTATGCTGCGCCCCGAGCCGAACTGGGAGAATGGCTACCTACCAAAGTGCTGCACACTCTCATTTCACCCTCAGAGGCAGAAAAGAGGACTGCAAAGGACTCACGGGTCTCCCATGCTCTCCGCAAAGGACTCCCATTCCTCCTGCGGACCAAAGGTAACAAGAAAAGCAGCTTTTTATTTGTAGAGCACACAACTTTTGGAAAATACACAGCTAAAACTGTCCCCGCTTTAAGTGCTGTAAAGCACTTAAAGCGGGGACAGTTTTAGCTGTGTAATTTGAAAAACTTGCCTCTAAGTGCCTAGATGATGAAGTTCGAATGGGGGACCTGTGTCCACTTGCGTTGAGCATTCTTTCAGTGAGAAAGGATTTGGTTACATTTTGACTCTTTAGCACTGATTCTCATTCTTGTCAATCAACTGTGAAATTTCTGTGTTAATTTCTAGCAGAGGTAACAGAGTTAGTCCAAAATCATAGGTGTATATAAGTCCAGGTGGACAAGTAGGCCCAGAATCCCAGGCACTGAGCTGAAAAGGGGATGATTTCCCAGTGGGCCTCACGTCCCACAGAAACCGCTGTGCAAAAGTCGAGAAACAGATACAGAAAGTGACTGGCCTAAGGCTTGTCACTTGAATGTGAGTGGCTGAATGAGTGGCGGATGGTTGGAAATGAAATCCAAATCCCCTGACCTCTAATTTCAGAGGGTGCAGTGCCTCCCCCATGCCCGATTTTAGAGTTAAACGTCTTAGCAAGAGCTTCACTGCACTGAAGTCACCCTGAAAAGACATTAGCTTCCATCCGCACAGTCAT
Source organism: Aotus nancymaae (assembly GCF_030222135.1). Lineage (NCBI taxonomy): Eukaryota > Metazoa > Chordata > Mammalia > Primates > Aotidae > Aotus > Aotus nancymaae. The sequence goes on from NW_026988606.1 coordinate 592,522, forward strand.
TGCCCCCTGGTCTCTAATGAGAGTTTGCCCAGTTAAAGTTGCAACATTGGGTTTAACGTGAGAGATCTTGACTTTCAGCCTGTAACTTTTGAAAAGGGTCGATGTACTTAGGGCTTCCTGCTACAAAGTAAGAGTCAAGGACCCTCTTCCGCAAAGAGGAGCTGGCCTTAGTGGGAAATGGAGAATGAGCTCCTTTAAATCACCGCTCTGTCACCAATCATTAAGAAACCTTTCCAAGAACATACATGTATCGTGTCTCCAGGAGGGCTGGGATTTGTGCAAGGTTCTGAGTAACATGCTACCATAGGAAGGTGGAGGTCCTGCTCAGCCCTAGAGACAGGCACACACATGCAAACACACACACAGAAACCTTAGACACACAACTGGTAGTGTCGAGCCAAAGACTTAGCAGTATGAGGAGGGCACTGAACCCACCCACGCTCCAAAGAAGGAGAGGCCTTTCCCTGATCCACACGTGCATTCTCCCTCCTTCTCCCCCAAACCTGCCTCCTCCTCAAGCCCACGCATTATTACATAGAATACGATTAGGCAGCGCTCTCAGGTTACAGAATTGTCAACGATGCTCTCGTTAAAACAACAGCACAGTCAAACAGACAGCATGCTAGCATGTGAAATGCGATCAGTTCTTTCAGACACGGCTCATGATGAATGGAGCCACACAAGGAGGACTGCAGCTATGCTGCGCCCCGAGCCGAACTGGGAGAATGGCTACCTACCAAAGTGCTGCACACTCTCATTTCACCCTCAGAGGCAGAAAAGAGGACTGCAAAGGACTCACGGGTCTCCCATGCTCTCCGCAAAGGACTCCCATTCCTCCTGCGGACCAAAGGTAACAAGAAAAGCAGCTTTTTATTTGTAGAGCACACAACTTTTGGAAAATACACAGCTAAAACTGTCCCCGCTTTAAGTGCTTTACAGCACTTAAAGCGGGGACAGTTTTAGCTGTGTAATTTGAAAAACTTGCCTCTAAGTGCCTAGATGATGAAGTTCGAATGGGGGACCTGTGTCCACTTGCGTTGAGCATTCTTTCAGTGAGAAAGGATTTGGTTACATTTTGACTCTTTAGCACTGATTCTCATTCTTGTCAATCAACTGTGAAATTTCTGTGTTAATTTCTAGCAGAGGTAATAGAGTTAGTCCAAAATCATAGGTGTATATAAGTCCAGGTGGACAAGTAGGCCCAGAATCCCAGGCACTGAGCTGAAAAGGGGATCATTTCCCAGTGGGCCTCACGTCCCACAGAAACCGCTGTGCAAAAGTCGAGAAACAGATACAGAAAGTGACTGGCCTAAGGCTTGTCACTTGAATCTGAGTGGCTGAATGAGTGGCGGATGGTTGGAAATGAAATCCAAATCCCCTGACCTCTAATTTCAGAGGGTGCAGTGCCTCCCCCATGCCCGATTTTAGAGTTAAACGTCTTAGCAAGAGCTTCACTGCACTGAAGTCACCCTGAAAAGACATTAGCTTCCATCCGCACAGTCATTGCCCCCTGGTCTCTAACGAGAGTTTGCCCAGTTAAAGTTGCAACATTGGGTTTAACGTGAGAGATCTTGACTTTCAGCCTGTAACTTTTGAAAAGGGTCGATGTACTTAGGGCTTCCTGCTACAAAGTAAGAGTCAAGGACCCTCTTCCGCAAAGAGGAGCTGGCCTTAGTGGGAAATGGAGAATGAGCTCCTTTAAATCACCGCTCTGTCACCAATCATTAAGAAACCTTTCCAAGAACATACATGTATCGTGTCTCCAGGAGGGCTGGGATTTGTGCAAGGTTCTGAGTAACATGCTACCACAGGAAGGTGGAGGTCCTGCTCAGCCCTAGAGACAGGCACACACATGCAAACACACACACAGAAACCTTAGACACACAACTGGTAGTGTCGAGCCAAAGACTTAGCAGTATGAGGAGGGCACTGAACCCACCCATGCTCCAAAGAAGGAGAGGCCTTTCCCTGATCCACACGTGCATTCTCCCTCCTTCTCCCCCAAACCTGCCTCCTCCTCAAGCCCACGCATTATTACATAGAATACGATTAGGCAGCGCTCTCAGGTTACAGAATTGTCAACGATGCTCTCGTTAAAACAACAGCACAGTCAAACAGACAGCATGCTAGCATGTGAAATGCGATCAGTTCTTTCAGACACGGCTCATGATGAATGGAGCCACACAAGGAGGACTGCAGCTATGCTGCGCCCCGAGCCGAACTGGGAGAATGGCTACCTACCAAAGTGCTGCACACTCTCATTTCACCCTCAGAGGCAGAAAAGAGGACTGCAAAGGACTCACGGGTCTCCCATGCTCTCCGCAAAGGACTCCCATTCCTCCTGCGGACCAAAGGTAACAACAAAAGCAGCTTTTTATTTGTAGAGCACACAACTTTTGGAAAATACACAGCTAAAACTGTCCCCGCTTTAAGTGCTTTACAGCACTTAAAGCGGGGACAGTTTTAACTGTGTAATTTGAAAAACTTGCCTCTAAGTGCCTAGATGATGAAGTTCGAATGGGGGACCTGTGTCCACTTGCGTTGAGCATTCTTTCAGTGAGAAAGGATTTGGTTACATTTTGACTCTTTAGCACTGATTCTCATTCTTGTCAATCAACTGTGAAATTTCTGTGTTAATTTCTAGCAGAGGTAACAGAGTTAGTCCAAAATCATAGGTGTATATAAGTCCAGGTGGACAAGTAGGCCCAGAATCCCAGGCACTGAGCTGAAAAGGGGATGATTTCCCAGTGGGCCTCACGTCCCACAGAAACCGCTGTGCAAAAGTCGAGAAACAGATACAGAAAGTGACTGGCCTAAGGCTTGTCACTTGAATCTGAGTGGCTGAATGAGTGGCGGATGGTTGGAAATGAAATCCAAATCCCCTGACCTCTAATTTCAGAGGGTGCAGTGCTTCCCCCATGCCGGATTTTAGAGTTAAACGTCTTAGCAAGAGCTTCACTGCACTGAAGTCACCCTGAAAAGACATTAGCTTCCATCCGCACAGTCATTGCCCCCTGGTCTCTAATGAGAGTTTGCCCAGTTAAAGTTGCAACATTGGGTTTAACGTGAGAGATCTTGACTTTCAGCCTGTAACTTTTGAAAAGGGTCGATGTACTTAGGGCTTCCTGCTACAAAGTAAGAGTCAAGGACCCTCTTCCGCAAAGAGGAGCTGGCCTTAGTGGGAAATGGAGAATGAGCTCCTTTAAATCACCGCTCTGTCACCAATCATTAAGAAACCTTTCCAAGAACATACATGTATCGTGTCTCCAGGAGGGCTGGGATTTGTGCAAGGTTCTGAGTAACATGCTACCACAGGAAGGTGGAGGTCCTGCTCAGCCCTAGAGACAGACACACACATGCAAACACACACACAGAAACCTTAGACACACAACTGGTAGTGTCGAGCCAAAGACTTAGCAGTATGAGGAGGGCACTGAACCCACCCATGCTCCAAAGAAGGAGAGGCCTTTCCCTGATCCACACGTGCATTCTCCCTCCTTCTCCCCCAAACCTGCCTCCTCCTCAAGCCCACGCATTATTACATAGAATACGATTAGGCAGCGCTCTCAGGTTACAGAATTGTCAACGATGCTCTCGTTAAAACAACAGCACAGTCAAACAGACAGCATGCTAGCATGTGAAATGCGATCAGTTCTTTCAGACACGGCTCATGATGAATGGAGCCACACAAGGAGGACTGCAGCTATGCTGCGCCCCGAGCCGAACTGGGAGAATGGCTACCTACCAAAGTGCTGCACACTCTCATTTCACCCTCAGAGGCAGAAAAGAGGACTGCAAAGGACTCACGGGTCTCCCATGCTCTCCGCAAAGGACTCCCATTCCTCCTGCGGACCAAAGGTAACAACAAAAGCAGCTTTTTATTTGTAGAGCACACAACTTTTGGAAAATACACAGCTAAAACTGTCCCCGCTTTAAGTGCTTTACAGCACTTAAAGCGGGGACAGTTTTAGCTGTGTAATTTGAAAAACTTGCCTCTAAGTGCCTAGATGATGAAGTTCGAATGGGGGACCTGTGTCCACTTGCGTTGAGCATTCTTTCAGTGAGAAAGGATTTGGTTACATTTTGACTCTTTAGCACTGATTCTCATTCTTGTCAATCAACTGTGAAATTTCTGTGTTAATTTCTAGCAGAGGTAATAGAGTTAGTCCAAAATCATAGGTGTATATAAGTCCAGGTGGACAAGTAGGCCCAGAATCCCAGGCACTGAGCTGAAAAGGGGATGATTTCCCAGTGGGCCTCACGTCCCACAGAAACCGCTGTGCAAAAGTCGAGAAACAGATACAGAAAGTGACTGGCCTAAGGCTTGTCACTTGAATGTGAGTGGCTGAATGAGTGGCGGATGGTTGGAAATGAAATCCAAATCCCCTGACCTCTAATTTCAGAGGGTGCAGTGCCTTCCCCATGCCCGAATTTAGAGTTAAACGTCTTAGCAGGAGCTTCACTGCACTGAAGTCACCCTGAAAAGACATTAGCTTCCATCCGCACAGTCATTGCCCCCTGGTCTCTAATGAGAGTTTGCCCAGTTAAAGTTGCAACATTGGGTTTAACGTGAGAGATCTTGACTTTCAGCCTGTAACTTTTGAAAAGGGTCGATGTACTTAGGGCTTCCTGCTACAAAGTAAGAGTCAAGGACCCTCTTCCGCAAAGAGGAGCTGGCCTTAGTGGGAAATGGAGAATGAGCTCCTTTAAATCACCGCTCTGTCACCAATCATTAAGAAACTTTTCCAAGAACATACATGTATCGTGTCTCCAGGAGGACTGAGATTTGTGCAAGGTTCTGAGTAACATGCTACCACAGGAAGGTGGAGGTCCTGCTCAGCCCTAGAGACAGACACACACATGCAAACACACACACAGAAACCTTAGACACACAACTGGTAGTGTCGAGCCAAAGACTTAGCAGTATGAGGAGGGCACTGAACCCACCCACGCTCCAAAGAAGGAGAGGCCTTTCCCTGATCCACACGTGCATTCTCCCTCCTTCTCCCCCAAACCTGCCTCCTCCTCAAGCCCACGCATTATTACATAGAATACGATTAGGCAGCGCTCTCAGGTTACAGAATTGTCAACGATGCTCTCGTTAAAACAACAGCACAGTCAAACAGACAGCATGCTAGCATGTGAAATGCGATCAGTTCTTTCAGACACGGCTCATGATGAATGGAGCCACACAAGGAGGACTGCAGCTATGCTGCGCCCCGAGCCGAACTGGGAGAATGGCTACCTACCAAAGTGCTGCACACTCTCATTTCACCCTCAGAGGCAGAAAAGAGGACTGCAAAGGACTCACGGGTCTCCCATGCTCTCCGCAAAGGACTCCCATTCCTCCTGCGGACCAAAGGTAACAACAAAAGCAGCTTTTTATTTGTAGAGCACACAACTTTTGGAAAATACACAGCTAAAACTGTCCCCGCTTTAAGTGCTGTAAAGCACTTAAAGCGGGGACAGTTTTAGCTGTGTAATTTGAAAAACTTGCCTCTAAGTGCCTAGATGATGAAGTTCGAATGGGGGACCTGTGTCCACTTGCGTTGAGCATTCTTTCAGTGAGAAAGGATTTGGTTACATTTTGACTCTTTAGCACTGATTCTCATTCTTGTCAATCAACTGTGAAATTTCTGTGTTAATTTCTAGCAGAGGTAATAGAGTTAGTCCAAAATCATAGGTGTATATAAGTCCAGGTGGACAAGTAGGCCCAGAATCCCAGGCACTGAGCTGAAAAGGGGATCATCTCCCAGTGGGCCTCACGTCCCACAGAAACCGCTGTGCAAAAGTCGAGAAACAGATACAGAAAGTGACTGGCCTAAGGCTTGTCACTTGAATCTGAGTGGCTGAATGAGTGGCGGATGGTTGGAAATGAAATCCAAATCCCCTGACCTCTAATTTCAGAGGGTGCAGTGCCTCCCCCATGCCCGATTTTAGAGTTAAACGTCTTAGCAAGAGCTTCACTGCACTGAAGTCACCCTGAAAAGACATTAGCTTCCATCCGCACAGTCATTGCCCCCTGGTCTCTAATGAGAGTTTGCCCTGTTAAAGTTGCAACATTGGGTTTAACGTGAGAGATCTTGACTTTCAGCCTGTAACTTTTGAAAAGGGTCGATGTACTTAGGGCTTCCTGCTACAAAGTAAGAGTCAAGGACCCTCTTCCGCAAAGAGGAGCTGGCCTTAGTGGGAAATGGAGAATGAGCTCCTTTAAATCACCGCTCTGTCACCAATCATTAAGAAACCTTTCCAAGAACATACATGTATCGTGTCTCCAGGAGGGCTGGGATTTGTGCAAGGTTCTGAGTAACATGCTACCACAGGAAGGTGGAGGTCCTGCTCAGCCCTAGAGACAGACACACACATGCAAACACAGACACAGAAACCTTAGACACACAACTGGTAGTGTCGAGCCAAAGACTTAGCAGTATGAGGAGGGCACTGAACCCACCCATGCTCCAAAGAAGGAGAGGCCTTTCCCTGATCCACACGTGCATTCTCCCTCCTTCTCCCCCAAACCTGCCTCCTCCTCAAGCCCACGCATTATTACATAGAATACGATTAGGCAGCGCTCTCAGGTTACAGAATTGTCAACGATGCTCTCGTTAAAACAACAGCACAGTCAAACAGACAGCATGCTAGCATGTGAAATGCGATCAGTTCTTTCAGACACGGCTCATGATGAATGGAGCCACACAAGGAGGACTGCAGCTATGCTGCGCCCCGAGCCGAACTGGGAGAATGGCTACCTACCAAAGTGCTGCACACTCTCATTTCACCCTCAGAGGCAGAAAAGAGGACTGCAAAGGACTCACGGGTCTCCCATGCTCTCCGCAAAGGACTCCCATTCCTCCTGCGGACCAAAGGTAACAAGAAAAGCAGCTTTTTATTTGTAGAGCACACAACTTTTTGAAAATACACAGCTAAAACTGTCCCCGCTTTAAGTGCTTTACAGCACTTAAAGCGGGGACAGTTTTAGCTGTGTAATTTGAAAAACTTGCCTCTAAGTGCCTAGATGATGAAGTTCGAATGGGGGACCTGTGTCCACTTGCGTTGAGCATTCTTTCAGTGAGAAAGGATTTGGTTACATTTTGACTCTTTAGCACTGATTCTCATTCTTGTCAATCAACTGTGAAATTTCTGTGTTAATTTCTAGCAGAGGTAATAGAGTTAGTCCAAAATCATAGGTGTATATAAGTCCAGGTGGACAAGTAGGCCCAGAATCCCAGGCACTGAGCTGAAAAGGGGATGATTTCCCAGTGGGCCTCACGTCCCACAGAAACCGCTGTGCAAAAGTCGAGAAACAGATACAGAAAGTGACTGGCCTAAGGCTTGTCACTTGAATCTGAGTGGCTGAATGAGTGGCGGATGGTTGGAAATGAAATCCAAATCCCCTGACCTCTAATTTCAGAGGGTGCAGTGCCTCCCCCATGCCCGATTTTAGAGTTAAACGTCTTAGCAAGAGCTTCACTGCACTGA